>NC_048567.1:53527933-54204183 GCF_013265735.2 Oncorhynchus mykiss
TCAACAAACCATTTCTAGCATTATATTTTGGAGACTGCTCGGCGATGCTAACAGGTTCTTCCTAATAAGAACCATCTACCAAATACCGATATCGGCTCGGACGTGGGAAAACTGTCGCCAAGCAGCCACAGGCAAATAACTTGCAAGGTAAGTATATTACACAAGACTAGACTTGAGGTCTAGAAAACTGAGCTAGGAAGCGAAGAGGTCCGGAAGGGTACAGTGAAGTGGAAATGTGTGGAATATTGCTGCATCCATGCCAAATACCTCTCAGATGAGATTAGCTCTCTGCTCTTTAGTGCTTTAATCATACAAGATATAATGGATGTTGTTATATATGTCTCACTGCTGTTGTTGCTAGGAAAAACTACTTACAGTATGGAGGAGTTGCTGTGAAATGATGTACCTTAGTGTTGATTGACAGATGTATAAGTGTTATGGAAGCCTTTCTTATGTAGTCTGCCCATGAGTTTTATGATTTAATGTCCTAAATCACTGGACAGGTACTGAACCAGCATAATTAACATGCTAGTAGTATTGGGGGAAAACACATTGGTTTCACACAACAGATAAAGGAGGGAAATTGTGAAGACATGTTTATTTCCCCATAGTGTTTATCTTGCACTGTCCCATGTAATTAAATGAGCATATTTATTCATGTTCAGAATCAGAGCTTGTGTTTGTAGGCCTACTGTATGTGTGAGCAATAGCACTTCTTTACATGAATCCTTAGAAGTCATTACGTTGCTTACTTTGCCTAAAAAACACTGTTTAGTTTGTAGCATTTCTAACGTAACTCACCACAGCTTAAAGAGTCTCACATTGGGCATTATTTACCAGTGTAGTGCGCACATTGTGCATAGTGCGCACGCAAAGTCCGTTACTCTTAAAATAAATATATCCTTTCTTATATTCAAGCTAGCATACACGTTTAATAACTTTGTGAAGTGAACTAAACGATCAAAGCTGATATACAGACACATTGAAAAGGCACATTGAATAGGCTCTCTGAACCCTGAAAGAAAAAAATGCATGAAATTACATCATCCCATCAAGTAGAATCTAGAACAAGGGAAGAATATACTTTTGAATTCACTGTCTCTTTATAAAATAAGCACTTTCGATGGCTGTTAATATTCTTTACTTGAGCTGATGTGTAGCTGTCTTCACAATCTGGACAATTGTTTCTGGGGATTAGAATGTTCACTAAAGCCTATTATTCTATTCCCCTCCTCCACTCCTCTCTCTATAGTCAAAAGGGGGCCGCTTAAATGTCTCAAGCTATTCACAGGCACACACATCCACACCAAAATAAAATGGAAATACATTTTCTCTAAAGGATTCCTGGGACATAGTTACTGTAGTGGCTGTGATCGTTTATTAAGTAGTCGGAGGGAAAGCCGGGCGTACACTACACCTACTCATTCAAGGGTTTTTCTTTATTTGTACTATTGTCTACTTTGTATAATAATAGTGAAGACATCAACACTATGAAATAACACATATAGAATCATGTAAGGATCCACCCCTTTTTTTTTCTTCAATTTTCGCCTTAAATTAAATCTAACTGCCTGTAGCTCAGGACCTGAAGCAAGGATATGCATATTCTTGGTAGCATTTGAAAGGAAACACTGAAGTTTGTGGAAATGTTAAAGGAATGTAGGAGAATATAACACAATAGATCTGGTAAAAGACTATACAAAGACCAAACCTACCGTTCTTTTGCATTTTTGAAATGCAAGAGAAAGGCCATAATGTATTATTCCAGCCCAGGTGCCATATACAGTGCCTTGCGAAAGTATTCGGCCCCCTTGAACTTTGCGACCTTTTGCCACATTTCAGGCTTCAAACATAAAGATATAAAACTGTATTTTTTTGTGAAGAATCAACAACAAGTGGGACACAATCATGAAGTGGAACGACATTTATTGGATATTTCAAACTTTTTTAACAAATCAAAAACTGAAAAATTGGGCGGTGCAAAATTATTCAGCCCCCTTAAGTTAATACTTTGTAGCGCCACTTTTTGCTGCGATTACAGCTGTAAGTCGCTTGGGGTATGTCTCTATCAGTTTTGCACATCGAGAGACTGACATTTTTTCCCATTCCTCCTTGCAAAACAGCTCGAGCTCAGTGAGGTTGGATGGAGAGCATTTGTGAACAGCAGTTTTCAGTTCTTTCCACAGATTCTCGATTGGATTCAGGTCTGGACTTTGACTTGGCCATTCTAACCTGGATATGTTTATTTTTGAACCATTCCATTGTAGATTTTGCTTTATGTTTTGGATCATTGTCTTGTTGGAAGACAAATCTCCGTCCCAGTCTCAGGTCTTTTGCAGACTCCATCAGGTTTTCTTCCAGAATGGTCCTGTATTTGGCTCCATCCATCTTCCCATCAATTTTAACCATCTTCCCTGTCCCTGCTGAAGAAAAGCAGGCCCAAACCATGATGCTGCCACCACCATGTTTGACAGTGGGGATGGTGTGTTCAGGGGAAGATGGTTAAACGTTTTGCATTGTTGCCAAAAAGTTCAATTTTGGTTTCATCTGACCAGAGCACCTTCTTCCACATGTTTGGTGTGTCTCCCAGGTGGCTTGTGGCAAACTTTAAACGACACTTTTTATGGATATCTTTAAAAAATGGCTTTCTTCTTGCCACTCTTCCATAAAGGCCAGATTTGTGCAATATACGACTGATTGTTGTCCTATGGACAGAGTCTCCCACCTCAGCTGTAGATCTCTGCAGTTTATCCAGAGTGATCATGGGACTCTTGGCTGCATCTCTGATCAGTCTTCTCCTTGTATGAGCTGAAAGTTTAGAGGGACGGCCAGGTCTTGGTAGATTTGCAGTGGTCTGATACTCCTTCCATTTCAATATTATCGCTTGCACAGTGCTCCTTGGGATGTTTAAAGCTTGGGAAATATTTTTGTATCCAAATCCGGCTTTAAACTTCTTCACAACAGTATCTCGGACCTGCCTGGTGTGTTCCTTGTTCTTCATGACGCTCTCTGCGCTTTTAACGGACCTCTGAGACTATCACAGTGCAGGTGCATTTATACGGAGACTTGATTACACACAGGTGGATTGTATTTATCATCATTAGTCATTTAAGTCAACATTGGATCATTCAGAGATCCTCACTGAACTCGTGGAGAGAGTTTGCTGCACTGAAAATAAAGGGGCTGAATAATTTTGCACGCCCAATTTTTCAGTTTTTGATTTGTTAAAAAAGTTTGAAATATCCAATAAATGTCGTTCCACTTCATGATTGTGTCCCACTTGTTGTTGATTCTTCACAAAAAAATACAGTTTTATATCTTTATGTTTGAAGCCTGAAATGTGGCAAAAGGTCGCACAGTTCAAGGGGGCCGAATACTTTCGCAAGGCACTGTACATTTTGGCGACTAGACGGCAGCAGTGTGTGCTCAACTTTTTTTAGACTGATCAAATGAACCATTGCATTTCTGTTCAAAATGTATCAAGACTGCCCAAATATGCCTAATTTGAATAACTTTGTTAAAAATGGTGTACTCTCCTCAAACAATAGCATGGTATTCTTTCACTGTAATAGCTACTGTAAATTGGACAGGGCAGATAGCTTAAATTCTTGTTAATCTTTCTGCCAATATCAGATATGTCTATGTCCTGGGAAATTCTCTTGTTTCTTACAAGCTCATGCTAATCGCATTAGCCTACGTTAGCTCAACAGTCCCCTGGTAGGGACACCGATCCCAAAGAAGTTTAAACAATCAAAATATATTTTACATTCGAGATTCTTCAAATAGCCACGCTTTGCCTTGATGACAGCTTTGCACACTCTTGACATTCTCCCAACCAGCTTCATGAGGTAGTCACCTGGAACGCATTGTTAATTAACAGGTATACCTTCTTAGAAGTTAACTTGAGGAATTTCTTTCCTTCTTAATGCGTTTGAGCCAATCAGTTGTGTTGTGACAAGGTAGGAGTAGTATACAGAATATAGCCCTATTTGGTAAAAGAACAAGTCCATATTAATGCAAGAACAGCTCAAATAAGCAAAGAGAAACTACAGTCCATCATGACTTTAAGACATGAAGGTCAGTCAAAACTGAACATTTCAAGAACTTTGAAAGTTTCTTCAAGTGCAGTCGCATAAACCATCAAGCGCTATGATAAAACTGGCTCTCATGAGGACCGCCACAGGAAATGAAGACCCAGAGTTACCTCTGCTGCAGAGGATAAGTTTATTACCAGTCACAGAAATTGCAGCCCAAATAAATGCTTCACAGAGTTCAAGTAACAGACACATCTGTTCAGAGGAGACTGTGTGAATCAGGCCTTCATGGTTGAATTTCTGCAAAGAAACCACTACAAAAGGACACTATTAAGAATAAGAGACTTGCTTTGGCCAAGAAACATGAGCAATGGACATTAGACCAGTGGAAGTTTGTCCAAATTTGCCATTTTTGGTTCCAAATGCCTTGTCTTTGTGAGACGCGGTGTAGGTGAACGGATGATCTCCGCATATGAATTTCCCACTGTGAAGCATGGAGGAGGTCTGATAGTGTAGGGGTGCTTTAATGGTGACACAGTCTGTGAATTACCACAGCATTCTGCAGCGATACGCCATCCCATCTGGTTTGTGCTGAGACACATTTGTTTTTCAACATGACAATGACCCACCACACCTCCAGGCTGTGTAAGGGCTATTTTACCAAGAAGGAGAGTGATGGAGTGCTACATCAGATGACCTGGCGTCCACAATCCCCCAACCTCAACCATATTGCGCTGGTTTGGGATGAGTCAGATCCCAGAGTGAAGGAAAAGCAGCAAACAAGTGCTCAGCATATGTGGGAACTCCTTCAAGACTGTTGGAAAAGCATTCCCGGTGAATCTGGTTGAGAGAATGCCATGAGTGTGCAAAGCTGTCATCAAGGCAAAGGGTGGCTACCTTGAAGAATCTCAAATATAAATATATTTGGATTTGTTTAACACTTTTTTTGTTACTACATTATTCCATATGGGTTATTTGATTGTTTTGATGTCTTCACTATTATTCTACAATGTAGAAAATAGTACAAATAAAGATAAACCCTTGAATGAGTAGGTGTTCCAATACTTTTGACCGGTAGTGTAAATATTTGCTATTTTTATTACTACACCAATTTCCCTGAATGGCCAGACCAAGACATTGTTCATCCCCAAACAGTTTTCACACAACCTGAAAAAGCGTATTGGGTTGAATTGACAAAAGATCATCAGGTGCAGAAGGTAATGTAGAAGGGGGATTGCTGTAGTGTAGCTCATACTACTTGAGAAACTGTCATGCACCAGCTAACAGATCTAAGGAGAGAGAATGTTTTGGTAATGTTACAGGTAATGTTACCCTAATGTTTGAATGTCCAGTTTTCTGTTAGTTAAGAGAACATTCTTTGTTAGCAAAAACCTTCTGAGAACCTTTTTAGATTTTTATTGTGTTTTTTTTGTGTTAAAGTTAGAACATTCCCTTAATGTCAAGCAGAAACAAGAACATTCTTGTATCCAGTTTTCTGAAGGTAAGGATAATATTCCATCAACCTTCCACCAAATATGTACAGAACATGGTTGCCATGTTCTCAGAGCAGGAAGCACCAGTGACTAGATCAATAAAAAGTGGTCAGATGAAGCAGATGCTAAGCTACAGGACTGTTTTGCTAGCACAGACTGGAATATGTTCCGGGATTCCTCCGATGGCATTGAAGAGTACACCATATCAGTCATTAGCTTTATCAATAATTGCATCGTTGACCTCATCCCCATAGTGACCGTGCGTGCATATCCCAACCAGAAGCCATGGATTACAGACAACATCCGCACTGAGCTAAAGGCTATAGCTGCCACTTACAAGGAGAGGGACTCTAACCCGGAAGCTTATACGAAATCCCCCTATGCCCTCCAACGAACCATCAAACAGGCAAAGAGTCAATACAAGACTAAGATTGAATCGTACTACACCGGCTCTGACACTCATCGGACGTGGCAAGGATTGCAAACCATTACAGACGACAAAGGGAAGCACAGCCGAGAGCAGCCCAGTGACACGAGCCAACCAGACTACTACTATGCTCGCTTCGAGGCAAATAACACTGAAACATGCATGAGAGCATCAGCTGTTCCAGAAGACTGTCTGATCATGTCTCCGCAGCCGATGTAAGACCTTTAGACAGGTCAACATTCACAAGGCCACAGGACCAGATGAATTACCCGGACGCGTACTGCAAGCATGCACTGACCAACTGGCAACTGTCTTCACTGACATTTTCAACCTCTCCCTGTCCAAGTCTGTAAAGCCTAAATGACTACAGACCCGTAGCACTCACGTCTGTAGCCATGGAGTGCTTTGAAAGGCTGGTAATGGCTCACATCATCCCAGAAACCCTACACCCACTCCAATTTGCATACCGCCCCAACAGATTCAATCTCTATTGCACTCCACACTGCCCTTTTCCACGTGGACAAAAGGAACACCTATGTGAGAATGCTATTCATTGAATACAGCTCATCGTTCAACACCATAGTGCCCACTAAGCTCATCAATAAGCTATGGACCCTGGACTAAACACCTCCCTCTGCAAGTGGATCGTGGAATTCCTGACGGGCAGCCACCAGGTAGTAAGGGTAGATGACAACACATCCGCCAACAGTGGTGGGCCTGATCACCGACAACGATGAGACCGCCTATAGGGAGGAAGTCAGAGACCTGGCCGTGGGGTGCCAGGACAACAACCTCTCCCTCAACATGATAAATACAAAAGGAGATGATTGTGGTCTACAGGAAAAAGAGGACCGAGCATGCTCCCATTCTCATCAACGGGGCTGCAGTGGAGCAGGTTGAGAGCATCAAGTTCCTTGGTGTTCACATTAACAAACTAACATGGTCCAAGCACATCAAGACAGTCGTGACAAGGGCACAACAAAACCTATTCCCCCTCAGAAGACTGAAAAGATTTGGCATGGGTCCTCAGATCCTCAAAAAGTTTCTACATCTGCACCATCGAGAGTATCCTGACTGGTTGCATCACTGCCTGGTATGGCAACTGCTCTGCCTCTGACCACAAGGTACTACAGAGGGTAGTGTGAATGGCCCAGCCCATCACTGGGGCCAAGCTTCCTGCCATCCAGGACGTCTATACCAGGCTGTGTCAGGAAGGCCCTAAAAATTGTCAAAGTCTCCAGCCACCCTAGTCGTAGACTGTTCTCTCTGCTACCGCATGGCAAGTGGTACCGGAGCACCAAGTCTAGGTCCAAGAGGCTTCCTAAGACTCCTGAACACCTAATGAAATGGCTACCCAGACTATTGGCATTGCTCTCTTTTGCACCGCTGCTACTCCGTTGTTATCATCTATGCACAGTCACTTTAATAACTCTACCTACATGTACATATTACCTCAACTAACCGATGCCCCCGGCACATTGACTGTACAGGTACCCCCCTTGTATATAATCTCACTATTGTTATTTTACTGCTGATCTTTAATTACGTGTTACTTTTATTTCTTATTCAACTGCACTGTTGTATTCGGCACATGTGACTAATACAATTTGATCTCACAACATCTTGGCTTAATGATACTCCTGAAATCACAAAAATGTTATTGTGCATTTGTACAGAGAAGATTTACTACAAAGTGCATTCACCCTATTTCTTACACCTATCAAGTTGTTTCATATCTACAGAAGTGCCTAGGGAAGAGGGCTAAGGGTTTCACTTGTGTAGATCAGAAACAACTTGATAGATGTAAAGCAATAAAGTGAATGCACTGGAGTAAATTTCAGCTCTGTTAAAAGTGGCCTGTGTTGCAGACCTGCTTGGGGATGTGAGAGCAGGGTGACTCCCCTAGCAGTTTTCAAACACAGGTCACCAGCACCAATGGCAAACGCCCTAACCACTGTCCCAATTAAGGCTATCTAGTACTAGTAATAATAAATGACTGTATAAATGAACATGCATAACGTAATAATGTATGCAAAGTGTATCAAATACGTAAGTTGAAAACACTATGTTAAAATGAGTGAGCATCCCTGACCTTGCCAAACATACAAAGAGCCATCAATGGATCAGTGGTTCGCCAATTAGGGCCTTGATTGGCTTGGCAACAGTAACTGGGCGTGATGTGTAATGAATTTCTTTGCACACTAATGTTCTTTAAACAATCCCATGAAGTGTCTAGAACAATATCTTAACTTTTGAAAACTTGGCAACCACGTTGTGTATGTTTGGTGGGACGTTGGTGGAATATTCTCCTAACCCACAGAACATTTGACACCGTTTTTGCCACGTTCCCATGAAATCTGTCAAGAACATTAATAATATGTTGTATTCTGATAACGTAGTAACCACATTCTGGGTAAGTTATTTAACATTAAGGGAATGGCTTCTCTTGAAACATTCCTTGCATGTCACGGGATCATTCCTATGAAAAAGTTAGTTAATGACCTAACTAGACTTAAGGGCACGTTTTCTAAAGTTCTGGAAATGTTTGTTAGCTGGGTGCTTCCCTATACCTTGTGGAATGCTAAGGGATAGGCCAATGACTGTAGAGCACATGTTCTAGGGTTCAAGGACAGTGGTCCTTTAGTAGTTTTGGAAATCCCAGACCTAAGACACATCATTTACATTGTGGGAGGTAACCTGTTTGCCTAGGTAGACTAGTCCTTTAGGGACTACTGGGGCTGTCGGTAGAGAGGGCCAGTTTAGCTGTAACCTTAACTTGTAATTGAAAGCATATCATGGTTAGGGTGAAATTTAAGGAACTAGTGGATGTGACAATACCCCTAGATATAATTACTATACATGCACTCTGCACGTGGCAAATTGTCTGCAGTTAATTCCCGACTGCTGATTAAAAAAAAAAGTTTGTTATACTTGTCCCAGATTTACCTGGAGTTCTGCCTGACAAACTGCTCACTGGGGAGGAAAGGAAGGAAAGGGGGGGGGGGACAAAAAAACAACTGCAATATCAGCATGTAATCCATCATGAAGAGTTGGATGATGCTATGCATTGCTCAGAGACACGCACAAACGATCAGCGGGGCATAAATGTTTCCATCTCTGAGCAGCCAGCCAGCCACTGTTGTCTCCTATACGGTTCTGTAGAACGTCTAAATCACATTCACAATGCATTTCAGGCATTCTCGTCTCAGTCCACTTGCAGCGAAAGTTGTCAGATATTAACCATAAATTACATTTAGAAGATGATAATGGTCACAGTAAAATATCATATTCTGAGAACCTGGCAACCATGTTCTGTGTATGTTTGCTGGGACATTGATTGAATAGTCTCCTAACCTACAAGATTATACACAATCTAGAAGCAGATTGATACAGCATAGTGGAATGCCTGACCAATCGAACCGGAACAGTCTTTCCTCCATGTTGTTCATGGTGAGTGAAAGCAATCCTACTGTATTGAATAAAGATTTAAGCACGGTGAGAAAATGCAAGCTGGCCATGTAGATGAGAAAACACTAATTTAATCAAGCAGCCCTCTAGTCAGGAATAGAAATGTGGTTACCATGTCATGATGTTCACAGATTAATGTGCCAGAGGGATAAGACATTTAATTGAATATTATTCATCCCAAGCGATTATTTTACTGCAAGGAGTCTGAGTAGGTTGTAGCAAAACAAAAAATGGTTCATAATGTGTTCTGCTACGATTTCCAGACAGTGGTATTCCAAACAGTTTGACAAAATACCCATGTCAAGATTAAGTCTCAAGACGTTGTACTGTACATTGAACTTTATTTTCAAAAAGGTAAAATATATAACTTCAATAAATACTGTCGAAACATCATACATACAAATGGACTAAACATAAAAAAAAGGGTTGATATTCTACAGCTAACACATTCTGAACTTTAATTTACAATTTTTTCATACTGTGAGCTAAGACTACACCCGCTAGCTGATATACTGCCTTTTGGGGCTGTTCTGAAATCAGCTCAACAGACTTCAACACCAACAACACCCAAGTACTTACTATGCTGCGGAGACAACTGAAGACTGAAATTGTAACTGTTAGATGTGAAATGTAAATCTAGTTTAACAGCAACTGCTTGTTGTGCAACTGAGAGGTATCTCTCCACCAACGCATTCAACAATCATGCGTCTTCTGCATTTAACCAAACCCCTCAGAGGAGGTATGGGGGAGCGGCTGCCTTAAATCGACATCCACATCCCCAACTGTTCCCCAGGCGCAGATGGTTAACCGTCTTGCTCAAGGCCAGAAGGCCAGATTTTTCCCCACCTTGGGGAGTCGAACCAACGACCTTTCGGTTACTGGCCCAACGCTCTTAACCGCAAGGTTACCTGCCGCCATGAGCTATAGCTACGGGCTAGTTCTACTTAGCTATTGGACTTAGCCTACTGCCCCAGTGTGCTGGTCACATTCATTATCAAATAACAGTTGTATTTGAATCAAGAGTAGGCTACGAATGTGGTGCCTCTGTACCAGAGATGAACAGTGTGAGTAATATGTAGTCTGCCCTAGCGCTCCACACACACATTTATTTTTTATTTTACCTTTATTTAACTAGGCAAGTCAGTTAAGAACAAATTCTTATTTTCAATGATGGCCTAGGAACAGTGGGTTAACTGCCTGTTCAGAGGCAGAACGACAGATTTGTACCTTTTCAAATCCCCGAGCTGACCTTGCAACCTTTCGGTTACTAGTCCAATGCTCTAACCACTAGGCTAACTACTGCCGCCCCAAAACAATAACAGCACTGTACAGGTCATGAACCAGCAAACATTGATAACTAGACTTGTCTTCACAGACCATTGTCCTTCTTGGAGTTCGATAAGAATCCTCACATTGCATAGCCGAGGACATCCTTGAAAAGATCTGTGCAATGATGGTCTTCTGGGCCGATAACCGAAGCTCAGTGGTTTGATCAGCACTGGCCATGTTTAAGCCCTTAATTAAACTTGGCATGGGTGTGCACTGTGCACCACATGTACTGGGCAGCTGTGCTGCCCGTAACTCTTGCGATGCCAGGGAGAGAAGAGCAGGGAGAGCAGTCATCCCAGTGACAGAAGTGTGACAGAAGAGAAGGGGTGTAGGATATGTCCTCAGAGATACTGTAGCACATCCTTCAAAATCATTGGTCATGGTCGTTACACAGCTTATCACATTAGTCGTTGCCAGAGAGCTACTTTGTGAGCGATTTCAACGCTGTCAAGCTTTTTTGGTTGTAAATGATAAAAACAGCAAAACAAAGGGTTCAGACTATGCTGAGGTTTAAAAACAGCACTAGAACGATATGCAAAGGAGCAAAACATAGTAAAAAGGCTTTCAGATCTTTCGTAACAGTGTGCAACAGCTTATAACAAACATCCCATTTGGCAAACTCATAAAGGCAGTAACAAAAGAGAAAGGGGGAGAAGATGGGCAATGTGAACGAACCAGTGTTTCTGTCCTTTAGTAACTTCTTTGTCTGTAAGTGCCAGAACCAGGGGCCAGTGCAAGAGATCCATTTGTCTTCTTGATCCATTTTACTGTAGCAGAACACAGCAGCAGTCTCTTGCTTCCAAACAACAATCTTGTCACTCAGTGGTGAATCCACCACCATACCACTTCTCATATCTTTCTGAAGATAAAATTAAAACCTGATACCACTTTAGCTCTTTTCCTGTCCAGATCCCAGACCAAAAGGTTATGATGTAATTGCTGGACCAAAAACATTATTTCCTGGGGTAAAGAAAGCTTGAGAGGACCGACAGAAGTCAGCATGTCTTCCATCTCTTTCTTGTAGTTTATGTCAAAGGGTTGTTGACCATCTTGGCCTTAAAAATAAACCAAAACCCAATTCTGAAGCCTCAGATGGGCTCCAGTGTCCGGTTTCCTTCAGGTCTCCTTGGTGAACTTCTCCTATGGCACAGAATAAGGGCAGCTTGATGTAAGTTTGTACATTTTGCGTCAATACAAACCAGTGGAGAAGCTGATTTAAAGTGCAGCGCTAACTCGCCTTCTCACTCCTTTGCGTGTGAGTCGAGTGGGAGGGGCTCTATGCAAAGTGTCCAGTCCCCATCACCTGCCTGCTCCTCCCACAGTCCACAGTCAGTCTCCCTACCCCAACCAATCACATTATTGTACAGCTCTTGGCCTTGTCTTTACGCAGGTCTGCTGTGACAGCGGTGAGTTCGGGCCTACTGGGCATGTGCGAGATCCTCTTGGTGCCCCTGGAGGATTTGTTGCGTTTGACGTTCTTGTTGCTCTTGTTGACGCACGCAAGCGTGGCCACGTGGAAGATGTCTCTGACGCTGTTCTCAGACTGCAGGGATGAACACTCGATGTAGGGAGCACTGATCTGCTTGGCCATGTTGGAGCCCTGAGAGAGAATAACACCAGTAGATCAGTCTTATTGGTATTCATAGCTGTTGAGGTTTACAGGTACCACATTAAGGCATATAGTAGACCAATAATTCAAATAACTTATGTCCACATCATCATAGTGAGTGTTAAAGTACGAGCAAAATGCATGTACCACCTACCTGATCATATGACACGGGTGTCTGTCTGTGATTGGACAGTTCCACCAGTGTGGTGAGGTCTGTGCGGAGGTCTGACTTGCATCCCACCAGCAGAATCTTGGTGTTGGGACAAAACTCCTGGATCTCTACTCGCCACTATAGAGAAAACAATTCAGAAAATAGAAAATCATTAACACTTCTAGTACACATGTGCTTTTACGGGTTTGGCTAATATTCAGTGTCAGGCATCCAAACATAAGAGCTATGCATGCAAATCTAGACTTCCGCAAGGTCTATAAAATAAAATAAAGTTATGCACCAAGACCTCAGATTAAGATTTGGGGCCAAAATAGTTAGACAAGTGCCAAAAGGGCCGCATTAATGGGCACTGGAGTTTTTCCAGAGAGTCAACCACCCACACATTCTCTTCATATCATGCTGTCATCTTTGAAAACAGTCACTGACAGTGCCAGCTCTGTATCGCACAATTTAAGTAATGGAAAACATCCTCTTCCACATTCCCAGGCTCATTCTGTGCCTTGAACAACTGTCCTCCAGCGCTCTCATTTCCCCCCACAACAATGCCCAGTTTGATCAGTGTGTGGTCCAGATACTGGGGCCCAGCCTGGTGATTATGTTCTCTCCAAAGGAGGGATCACTCCCACTCACTGGACCAAACTCCTCTCAGCTGGCACAATACCGAGCCCTGTGTCATCACAGGTCAAAGGGCACCGAGACACAGAGTAGCCATCCCTGGGATACCACACGTGAACAAGGCCTGTTGGACTACTTCTCAGACTCATGTGCCCAGCGCAGTAATTTTCATCCATGAGGTTTTTCACAAGCCACTTCACCCAGCAACACAAACAAGCCTTTTCCAAGAGAGCCCAAGAGGACAGAGTGAAAATGCCTGTGGGACAGGTCACTTAATTCAGGGGCAAATCAGAAGAAACTTACAGGACATATGAAATGCTCACCTTCTTCAGTACACTGTCCAGGGTGTCTGGTCTGCTGATATCAAAGCAGATGAGGACTGCATCAGAGTCTGGGTAGGAGAGCGGTCGCACATTGTCATAGTACGGAGATCCTGCAAAAACACAATAGTAAAAACCTGGTCAAAAATATGCAAATTAGGCCAAATAAAGAACTAAGAAATCACATCCCAGCTCTGCACTATTCCTTACATCAACTAACATTAGTTTAGCTCAGATAACTCAAATGTATTTAGTACCCAACAGATTTTACTGTAAATGTTAGAACGACCCAGGGTAGCAAGATTCCTCCCTAACACCATTTCACTGTGAGCCAGCACATCCATAAATTATTACGCTTGTGTCATCATTTCAGCTGCACTGCCCATGGGGCTGCTCACTCCCTGCCCTCCATTTATACCCAGCCCAGAACCCACAGTCAGAACTAGGACCGGAGACATCTGTAATATGGAGCAGATAAGGGGGGGGGGGGGGGGTTCTCCGATTACTCTAATAAACTAATTAGTCACTCCAGTCCCAGGTCACTGCTGTACATCGCATATCCAACACAGTGTCAATCCCTTGACTGTCTTGCTACATAGTATGCGGCTGGGCAACTGTGATTAGGAGCAGCTTGGATTCAATCTAATTTGAGTTCTAATTTTGGAATGATATATTTTTAGCAAGTCTTTGAAGCATCTTTCCACATGCATTTTAATTTCCTAAATTCTATTGCACAGCGCATGCTAATATAATTGTCCGGATTAGTCAAGAAAGGAGGTGGTATGCTAATCTCGTAAACTATGCATCTGATTAACGACATGTAAAAAGCAAGATGCATGAGATTTCGCAAACTGAATTTGGAAAAGCACACAGCACACAGAGCATGTACTGACTAACTATCACATTGAAACCCAACACATTTGCAGACTGATGACTGGCAGCGGAACATCTGCGCTTCCACCTTCGGAATGCTATGCCAGGAATTGTTTTTTTTCTTCTCCAGATTATGTCTGGGAGATTCTTTCAGCTAGACTGACATTTCGGTATTCAACGAGGACAGCTCAAGGAATGGTTCCCAGTGATGGGGGGGGGGGGTAGGAGTGAAGCCTTATTCTGAAAAAGGAATGTAGATTAAATCATTTCATGCATTGACAGCTTTTCTCCCCCTCAAACATGAATTCTAAACTTGATACCAAAAAAATAAAATAAAAACTTTGTACACTAATGACATCCTCATGTTCCATGGAAAACACATGGCCGGAATGTTACATCCAATTTAAACTTACATTTCCCTGAACAGCAAGCAATGCCAAAATCTTATTTTGAGGGAAGAGCTTGTTTGTACTGAGTAGGCCTAAGAACTATGCCAGCATATGGTGGTGTTTTACCAATCTCCCATTGCTTTCAAGTTTCCATGACCAAATCTGCACTGACAAGACAAATGTAATTTCTCATGTCTGGTGGGCAAGGTTCATAATCTTCTTGTTATGCGTTTGATCTATGCATGGTGGGCCGCTCTAGTCCAGTGATTAAGGTTTGCTTTTGTAAAACTTTAAAATGGTCTGTGTGGATCGGTCTGACCAAGCTGACAAACTGAGCGACGACTGGAGGCTCTTCTCTGGCTTTAAACATTCTGACCTACTGAACGATGGGACCGGGACCAGGTAGAGAATGAAGACAAATATTTAACAGTAAATAGTCGCCCAAAAGAGTATACATTGCCTCCTGGAGACTTTCCTCAGTCAATTGAACACAGACAACCAGCGTAGTGATAACACCGGGAAAAGGGGAGGAGCCCAAAGAAGGTACTGCTTTTTTACGATTCTGCTACGGAATCGACTAGCACTCACTTTGGGGATCCAGACCGTTATACAAGAGCCCAGGAAAAGGAAAGCCATGCCGATGGACTGACAGCTCATTTGCCCCATTTCACTGCAGCCCTAAGGCCTTGTTCAGTCCCCAGAGCCAGCCAGACACCCACACTCATCCCTCTACCCCCTACTGTGAGTAAACACCCCCGCTATCAGACTGAAGGAGTCATTCTGATGGAACCATTCTGAGGGCTTAAAAGGAGATCCCAGGTGGAGTCCATAAAAGACAGGCTACCACAATGCATCTGACAAGCAGAGAGACAAGGGGATATTTTTTTTCTACCCATTCCTGATGACAGAGCAGGGACCAGCTCAAAACAGAACCACTACTGCTGCTGCCCCCCCCCCACACACAAAGGACAGCGTCACCATCAGTTGTTTCATATCCCATGTACTTGAGGAAATAAGATAAAGGGCTACAGCGCAGTCTGTGTGTAACTTGATATAGAATAGAGAGCATAATAGAGAGCATGGAATAGAGAGCACCTTTCCCCCCCTCAGACCACTAGAATGAAACTGTACATGAATCTACAGACAGAGGACTTGTTTTCAAACGGTGAGAGGAGGGGTCTCCAGGGAACTCTAAAACACTAAAAAGGTAACTTTGTCCTTGACCGGTGATATGGAGACACCTTTCACTGTGGGAATACCTCTAAAAGAACCCCACCATATTCTTGGCTTCCGCGTGGAACTGCCTTGTTTAACATATTCAAAACAAATCAGAGAGAATGGAAACATAAATAAATCATTGATGAAAAACTGTTGGTGCATTGAATCAACTTCAGTCTGGTTTCAAACTCAAAATGTGAGAATGTTTTGCTCAAAATGCAGTTTTCAAAACAAGCTTAACTTTTTTTTTTATAACTCTGCATTGTGAACAATGGGGTCTTTGTGAGGATTAAAATGGAGTCTTGTGAATGGCATGCAGCTCAAATTCTCTCAACCTAGATGCATGAGCTCTGCCAGTGCCACTATAGCAGAGGGCAGTCCAGCCACATCAGTCAAGGGCTTAACTACCAAAACAATGAAGTCACAATAAAAAAAAAAGTAGTCACTTAAGACAGGAAGACCGACAGGCCTAAAAAGTGGTACATTTCTTCAGAGACCTCAAGAAGCTGCAAGCAAGTGGGAGCATTGACAGACACTATCTGCTATACCTTACCTGAACAAAGAGCAACAGCTCTCTCCTTGCCTACCCCTCAGGCACTGTCTCGGACCTCATCCACCAATAAGTGAAATGTGGTGGATGTCTGTGGGGGGCTAAGGAGACAAAATTACCGTTTGTAATGAGCACCTAAACAAAACCCATAGCACTAAAGAAGTGTTCCCCCTGTACTCATGGAAAAACTTTCAGTGTAAACTTAAACCAAATCCTAAATTTGTAGAAAATACCTATATATTTTTTATGATACAATTTGAGAACTAGAAATGTCCAAAATAAAAGCTAAAAAGGATTAAACCAATAAATAAAACAAAATTAATTTACAAGTACTTTTGGCATGGCTGAATTATTGACCGGGCACATGCCCAGGGGCCCCCATTGATTGTTATGTTTGAGCAAAACACAGAATTAGCCATGATAACATTCTTCAAATTGCAGGAAATTTTTACACTGCAACATTGTCAACTCCATGGGAAGATTTGCAGAATTAAGTACATTAAAATTGCTCAATTCCCTCGGCTCCTTGTAAGAATTTACAGAATTGAAGGAAAGAACCCTAAGTTAAATTGAAAATGCTTGTTATCTAGCTATTGAGCTCATGTTCGCAACATTAGCCTGGTTAGATGACTCGCCATTTAAACACGAGAAATTCTTAAAAATGGGTTTAGTTCTCTTTGGCTTTTATAAACCAACAGTCTACAGTGGTTCCTCCTTTAAAAGTTGTCATACAGCGGCACACCTTGCATTCTGCCACAGCATTTTTATTTTACATTTATTTAACTAGGCAAGTCAGTTAAGAACAAATTCTTATTTTAAATGACGGCCTGGGAACAGTGGGTTAACTGCCCTGTTCAGAGGCAGAACGACATTTTTACCTTGTCAGCTTGGGGATTCGATCTTGCAACCTTTCGGTTACTAGTCCAACGCTCTAACCACTAGGCTACTTGCCGCCCCGTGGCAGTGGCACGATCTTGCCGCCCCCCGCCACGTAGTTTAATTATCAGCCATTTTATCTATTACTACAAGTTAATGCTAGTTTGACCACCAGATGGTATCTAAGAGAAGCATTTGAAAGTATTCCGTATTGGCAATACCAGAGAAATTAAAACCTTTGTAATAAGTGTATGGGATTGATTAAGAAATTTGGCTTAATTAATATGGTGCTTCTATTCAGAGAAAAAGGAAACCCTCTGGTTTTCTTTGGCGCTGTACAACGTGACGTCAGGAGTAGGCTACAGGATTGGAGGATTCTACATTTGCCTTCATTATACAACTTTGTTCCAATATTTCTGTAAATCAGTGCCATTTATTCCCATGGTAATTTATGAATCCATAACTAAATCAACATCTGCATTTTGAAAGAGTATCACGTTATTAGCAAAATGTGTTTAAAAGGCTACTTTGCAGTTTACAATAAATATTGTAGTAAACATGGGATGGTGCTTAATTCCTTACATAAGGGCGAGCAGGCCATGTCTGTACTACAGAATGCAGGGCATGTGTTATTTCATAGTTGTGATGTCTTCACTATATTCAACAATGTAGAAAATAAATCAATCCTGGAATGAGTAGGAGTCCAATCTTTTGGCTGATACTTGCTTAATTAGAATAATATTACGTTTCTATTCCATGAAAACCAAATGGAAAATATGGGCTTTGTTCCAATATCTGTAAATCAGTGATATTTATTCCCATAGTAATTAGTTATGGATCCATAACTAACACATCTGCATTTTGAAAGTGTATTCTATATAATTATTTTATTAACTAAATGTGTTTATTAGGCTACTGTTCAGTTTACAATACATACTGTAGTAAGCATGGGGAAAGTGCCTAATTCCTTACATAAAGGAGAGCAGGCCATGTCGGTACTACAGAATGCAGGGCAAGTGGGAGACCAGGGTTCAAATCCCAGTTGGGGAGGAAGGAGAAGGCTGTCCTTGTAAATAAGAATTTGTTCTTCACCGATTCCATGTGTTATTTCATAGTTGTGATGTATTCACTATTAACCTAGAAAAATAATGTATAAAATAGTAAAATAAATCCTGGAATGAGCAGGTGTCCAAACTTGGTACTTGCTTAATTAATATTATGGTGTTTCTATTCCATGAAAAACCCTCTGTGTTTGTTAGACTGGAACAGAAAATATGGTGCTGTAGAATGTGATTCCATGTGCGTTATTTCATAGTTGTGATGTCGACTATAGAATTAGACATTACTCAACACTAGTGAGACTCATTTTGCCTATAGTAGGCCTACAGTATATTGAAAAATATTTCTCAATGGTGTGACTCTCCGCCAACAATTACAGATATTAGAGTCCTCCAATCCTCTAAGGGGCATTTCCCGTTAGATATTCTTAGATCATAAATGGCTTTGATATAATCCTAAATTAATAATTGGTGTTTATATTTAACCTAGAGTGAGCATGAAAAAGGCAAAAAAAAGCAGGCATCACTTGCTTATATTCAGTCAACACATTAAGAACATCATAGCGTACAAGTAATTCGTTATGGACATTTTGAAAGTGTATTTATCATTATTTTATTAACGAAAGCATAAAGATGCGGATGAAGAAATGCAGTACAGTATATGCTTTTACATATGAATAATAAAGCATTTAGAAGATAAGCCACCTGCATTTGTTTTTAGGCTACTGTGCAGTGACAAGTAAACATGGCATATAGTACATACTGCATGGGAAAGTGCCTAATCCCTTACATAAGGGAGAGCAGGCCACGTCCAGACTTTCTCGGTGACCTCAAGTACTCCTTAACGCGGTCTTTAATGCTTTTTCAGGTTGCATGGACGGAAACGTCTGAGACACAGTATTAATGATGAACACCCGGAGGGTCACTGGTAAGCCACATTTGCCTCGGGATCCATCCCAGTTTGTATTCCGAGCCCACTCGTGGTACCTCTTCGGTTACACATCCTTGGAATAGCAGAACAGGATAACGGTCCGGGCGGCCCTTGCTGTGCAGTTGGTCAAGTTCTGTTGTCAGAAGAGGAATGGAAATGTCAGGGTGAACCAACGACCTGACAAACCCACCACGCAGGTTGACTGCCTGTCGGAGGTGGAGTTCCAGAGCTCACAGGTGTGCCTGGCATGGATTATGACGCCATCTCCTTCCTCACCCTTTTCAACACTTCCATCACCTGACTCTCAGCTAATGAGGAGTGACTCTCCGCCAATACCGCCTGGATCTGGACCAATGCATCAGCTGTCGCCCGTATCTCTGCCCTCAGAGAATGTTTCTCTTTCAGCTTTCAATGACACAATCTTCAAAGTTTGAATCTCACCCATGAGCGCCTTCTTCAGATGAGCAGAATGGTACCGCCCTGAGCCCCCATCCATTACAGTGGCCTATGATAGAAACGGTAGATCAATTAAGAATTAAAAGTGACTCCAACACGCATGTTAAGAATCTAGCTTAACTAATAGCCTTCTTGGCAACCATGCGTTTTTTCGTTGTCCAGCCCTTTGTCCACGGATCTCCACATGTTGTAAGCTCTGCAAAAACACATTCACGTTTTTAGTACACAATTATAGAGTTTAATACAGTATGCTTACACTGATAAGGCATATTGACTCTTAATAAAAAAATGCTCTGAAACCAAAATACCTTTCGGTGATCCTCTCAGCTCCGGCTCATTTAAGTCCTCTGGTGGTTACAGTCCTTACCCTGGAACGGGTAGCACCATAGAAAGAAGCTGGTTTGATGAAAACATCCATTTTGTCTGTTCTCTTTGGTCGCAATGTGATTTTTTAAATTAAGAGCTCGTTTTTGAAATGGTAACTGTTAAGGGTGGAGTGAGGAAAGGCGTGACTTTCAGGTTACAATAGGCTATAAGTACACAGCAGATTGCCCTCACTTGGATTATATTGTAGCACCATGATTTTTATTCATTTAAGTGAGCAGATTAGGGCATTCAGGAGGAACGGAAAAATCTACTGGAGACATTTCAAAAATACTGGTAGACTTGGGGATTTTGGTCACGGACAGTGCTACTCGGAAAAACACTACAAGACGCCTGTTTTACACCGAACTCGAAAGGCCAGGAAAATGAACAGGTACAGTAGGCTACCATACCAGTATTTAAACATCATTAGGCATAGATTAATCAACCGCTGGTTAAAACCTGCTCCCTGCTTGTTTCATTACATTATTATGCAGTTCTCAGAGCAAATAGCCTGGATTGTTACACCCATCTCATTCCTCACGTCATTCAGGACACTTGTGGGCGTGCTGGCAGGATGTACTGTTGATACACATACATATATGAATTACAAATCATGTTTCTAGTCTATTGCATAGTTACAATGCGTAATCATTGATGTCCCAGGAGCAGTACACTGTTGAGGTGTATCTGAATACATACATTCAGACACAGGACACCAGTCACAGAATGGAGTTTGATACACATGGTACACACAGATTATTTATTTTCCCCCGTAAATGAACTGACAATATGCACAATCGCTTGCCTCCACATTAACACATTTTTTGCTTGACTCGATATAACTACTTACATTTGCCTCCCCGTAATATTTTGTCAGCCATCTTTGCTGAAGAAAGCCACAAGGGAGAGGTGGCTCCTTGTCAAAGTCATCATTGGAACAACTCAATATGATTGTCAAAAAAACCTTGGGACCCAAATGCATGAGAGCTCTAACCTCCCCTTGTGGTGCTCTGAAGCAATGAAGCCGTGACACTGGGTACCGCTAAGTCCCGGTGTAAGCTCTCAACTTTTAAAGGGGTAACCATTGTAGCTTGCTCGTTAACTAGCTAGCTAACAGATGGTGAAGCTAGGGCTTGGCATTCTTGATAATGTGTCTGTTGGTGAGGGGTAGGTAGCCTACTTCAAGTATTACTTGACTTGTAGCTACCCTAGCTGTATTATTTTAGTCTGGCTTTGAGAAGTTTCAGAGATGGACTGATTAGCATCCTCTTGAGTCAAGTGTGCTTGCATTACTGCGGGAGAACATTGATAGGTTTGCTGTCACCCTCTGTACAAGCAAATTATTATAGCTAATAGGCACTAATTACACTCCACGAGGAGCCTACCTGTTACGCGAATGCAGTAAGAAGCAAAGGTAAGTTGCTAGCTAGCATTAAACTAGTAATATCAACAACCATGTGTAGTTATCTAGAGTGTCCTGCATTGCATATAATCGATGCGGTGTGCATTCGTGGAAAAAGGACGGTCGTTGCTCCAACGTGTACCTACCCATACCTACCCACATGCCTTTCTTAAAATCAATACACCGAAGTATATTTAAACCTGCATATTTAGCTAAGAAATCTAGGTTAGCAGGCGATATTAACCAGGTGAAATTGTGTCACTTCTCTTGCTTTCATTGCACGCAAAGTCATGGTAAATACAAAAATTGTTTTCGATATGATAGTTTCCGGATTCGACCATATTAATGACTTTTTGTTTGCCAGCAGCTCTTCACTGTGCTTCAAGCATTGCGCTGTTTATGACTTCAAGCCTATCAACTCCCGAGATTAGGCTGGTGTAACCGAAGTGAAATGGCTAGCTAGTTAGTGGGGTGCGCGCTAATAGCATTTCAAACGTCACTCGCTCTGAGACTTGGAGTAGTTGTTCCCCTTGCTCTGCATGGGTAACGATGCTTCGAGGGTAGCCGTTGATGTGTTCCTGGTTTGAGCCCAGGTAGCGGCGAGGAGAGGGATGGAAGCTATACTGTTACACTGGCAATACTAAAAGTGCCTAAGAACATCCAATAGTCAAAGGTATATGAAATACAAATGGTATAGAGATAAATAGTCCTATGAATACTATATTAACTACAACTTAAAACCTCTTAGCTGGGAATATTGAAGTCTCATGTTAAAAGGAACCACCAGCTTTCATATGTTCTCATGTTCTGAGCAAGGAACTTAAACGTTAGCTTTTCTACATGGCACATATTGCATTTTTACTTTCTTCTCCAACACTGTTTTTGCATTACTTAAACCAAATTGAACATGTTTCATTTATTTGAGGCTAAATAGATTTTTATTGATGTATTATATTAAGTTAAAATAAGTGTTCAGTATAAGTGTTCAGTAAAGTCCGATTAAAATCGGTATCGGCTTTTTTTGGTCCTCCAATAAACCGGTATCTAAAAATCATAAAATCGGTCGACCTCTAGTATGCACACGAGAGAATTGAGGGGGTATTGATAACACATGCTACTCTCAATTTGAAGTTGAACTTAACTGATGCCATGACGGCAGCTGCTAAGGAGGGAGCAGCTGCGAACCAGAAGACTGCAGCCAAGGCAGCGCTGGTCCACACCTGCCCTGTGCATGGCCGGCATACTCATTAGGCAGCTGCCTATGGTGGCAGACTGACAAAGGGGCAGCATTTTCTGAGCTAAACAGACCAACGCACCTCCAACATATAAAACATCACAATTCTGCTCAAAACAATGACTCAACCAACCAGTGGCTGTAAGGGCTTTTTATGAGAGCGGTGATACCAACCTGTGATAAGCAATGACCACTGGCAAAGGCAGGGGCGCAACATATTTTGCGTCGCTGCATCTCTCCAACAGCAGTAAATTGTCTAGAAAATAAAGGATGTGGTAGAAAGAGTATGTAGCCTACAGGCTGGAGATAAATGACAATGTGATGAGACTGACACTTTACATTGAGCAGTAAACTAGACTAACCTAAAAAGGTGCCCAATAAATAAAATGCTCTCATGTTAACCTAAAAACAGGACAGGTCAAAGTAAAATGGATAATCGAGAGTGTTGTCCAGGAGTTGCACCTCATGTTAAGTGGTCTTTTTGGTCCTGTCCAGATGTTTGTTGAGTGTTTTATAAAACTGCAGGCTGACCACAGATGGGCATTCATAAAATTAAACTTCAGGCAACACCTCAGTAAGCCCGGAACGACAGATGCCTTTTTGGTGCAGTTCGGACCACCCCTGATTTCCACATCAACGGACATTGGTTTTTGGTCCGGACCAGACCAAATCATAGTCTACGTACGGTTCAGATTTTGTCCAGTCCAGCCTTGACCCATTTCTGCCCTGCTAGAGCTGCATGATCAACTAAGTGCTGTCATTGTGAAGTGGAAATGTCTAGGAGCAACAACGGCTCAGCCTCAAAGTGGTAGGCCACAAGCTCACAGAACGAGACCAGAGTTCTGAAGCGTATAAAAATCTGTCCTCGAAGCCAAACTGCCTCAAAGCCACGTCAGCACAAGAATTGTTCGTCGGGAGTTTCATGAAATGGGTTTCCATGACCGAGCAGCCGCAATAGCCTAACGCCACCATGCGCAATGCCAAGCGTCAGCTGGAGTGGTGTAAAGCACACCACTATTGGAGCAGTGGAAATCATGATGACTCACGCTTCATCATCTGGCAGTCTGAACAAATCTGGGTTTGGTGGATGCCAGGAGAACGCTACCTACCCCAATGCATCGTGCCAACTGTAAAGGTTGATGGAAGATAGGTGGAATAATGGGGGCTGTTTCATGGTTTGGGCTTGGCCCCTTAGTTCAAGTGAAGGGAAATCTTAATGATACAGCATACATTCTAGACAATTCTGTGGTTCCATCTTTGTGGCAATCGTTTAGCAAAGGCCCTTTCCTGTTTTAGCATGACAACGCCCCTGTGCACAAAGCAAGGTCCATACAGAACGAACTTGACTGGCCTGCACAGAGCCCGGACTTCAACCCCATCGAACACCTCTGGGATGAATTGGAACGCCGACTGCGAGCCATGCCTAATCGCCCAGCATCAGTGCTTGACCTCACTAATGCTTGTGGCTGAATGGAGGCAATTCCCTGCAGCAATGTCCCAATATTTAGTGGAAAGCTTTCTCAGAAAAGTAGAGGCGGTTACAGCGAAGGGAGGAGACCAACTTAATAAAACACCCACGACTTTGGATTGAGATGTTCGACGAGCAGGTGTCCACATACCTTTGGTTGTGTGTGTGTGTAGTAGTTTGTGGCATCGCATTGCTTAGTTTATAATATGTAAACTTATGTCAAATATGTATATCTAAGCCACAGATCATCTTCCGCCATTAGGTACTTAACCGTTATAGATGCAGACCCGAAGACATTCAAGCAGCACTTTGAGAAAAAGCACCCCAAGTCTCTACTGGTCCCAGTACTGGTTGATGTGCAGGCCTAAGTGACCACACACACACAAATGGACCTACAGCTGGAGTAGGATACTTCCATCATTCACAGTAGACGGTGTAAACCACCACGTTATCCAAAAATATGAATAAAAGCTGTCCTCAATGCTTAAGTTTTGTTTATGGCTCAGAATTGTGGAAATACTGTGATTGCCCAGTCTTAAAATGTTGTGATTCAGACAGGATGAGCACAATTTGAATGCTGTAACTGAGATGGAATGATGTCAAGGGACACACGCCGAGAATGACTGGACATGGGCTGGATATTTGTAACATCCTAAAGTAGGTGCAGAAGCACACTAGCATCCAATTTTATGTTTATTCCATGGACAACCAGCTCTAGCTTACCACTTATTCCACACTAATTTCAGACACTTTGGAACTCACCATCTTCTCTATAAAACCCACCTTCACCCATTTTCCCTATGCTGCTATGTTGAGCTTCCTCCCCCATTGTAATGCTGTCCCTATTCGGGTTCAGACTGAATGCAGCAGCAACATGGACCTGTTACATTGAAAAGGGTGCTGATATAGCTGCTTTTAGGCATGGCTTCCTTGATTTGAGTCTCATTCTGCTGGAGTTTACCTAGTATTTTATATAAAAACCTACCTTACGCATCCTGTTGCCATTTAACTCACCCACCCAAAATCACAATATGCTGTTCTACATTGTGTTATTGCTGGTCTAATTCCTAAAATGGAATTCTGCACTCAGAGAAATAATGGTTCATATGGTGCTCTGCGATGTCCCAGGTTAATGGCATTGATAAAATAATGTTTACTTGAAATGCAGATGTTTATGTTGTGTATGCATCGTTTTAAAGACGTCAAACTAGCAAACAATGTAAATGTTGGAGTTCAGGTGTTTGACGTGATTGATGGATGACCATGTGTATTTGTCAAATAAATATGCATGTTCATGATTATGGATACATGGATACATTAATCTGGCTTTGAACATGTCAAAGTGAGTTCTGAATTGCTTGAATAAAGTACTGCATTCTGATTAATTGAAATAGACTTCACCTTGTTCATATAGTTGGCAGAAATAAGGGATTAAATAGACCTCCACTGGCTGAAACAGAAGAGGATCTGGTAAAAAATAAGGGTAGGTTTCTAATATCTACGTAGGTAGCTAGCTTCCTTGCAAGAACTAGCCTCATATTCATGGCACATTCTAAATATCTGACAGATACTAGGATAGTACTCTGTAGAAGACCAAATGCATAAAAACAAGCGTTAAATAAAAATACGGAACAGTTACATTTTTTCAATACATATTTCGTTTTGGATCAAGGTAGCGAGCTAGTTGACAGCAAAGCTAGAGAAGCCGTGCAGGAGCTTGCAGGGATTTGTAGTCATGCTGACATGACCTGTACTTTGATGCTAATTAGCATTTCTGAATCTGAGATTAAACAGAGCCAAATATATTCATAAAAAGTCAAAACGTCTCACTAGGGTAAACACACAACACAGCCCTTATTTGATAAACTGATAAAATGGTGGAAAAAACAATTGGAACAATTTCCGTGTTTGACCGCTAGGTCTTATGGACACGTCCACTGTAGGGCTCTAGTCACATTCATAGCACAGGGTGAGAAGATGGGTTCATATCAAACATGACCCAATTCAATATGTACAGGTTGGAACAGTGTAGGGGTGAGCCGGAGGCTGCTAGACAACCCAGACAGTGGGGAGAAACCTGCACAACCATCTGCGCTACATACTAATAGCGAGGCCCAGAGCCATTGATATACAGTATAGTGATGACCCAGGTGATGCAGAGCTGCCAACACACGCATTGGCTGTGAGACTCGCATTTGACCCCCCTCCACAATGAAAAATACTGTTTAATTAGTCCATTATAATGCCAGCATGTTAACTTTCACTGTGCTCCAAATTGATTTGAAATGCGTATCCGTAATTTAATCTCCCAGTTGAAACCACTATCATTGTCCCGTCTTGCCACAGCACTGAATCATGACACATTGAAGCATAATTGGTTTAGTTATGTAAGGAATCAAGGGGATTGGAAGCATGTTTTAAAGAAACGTCTCTTGAGAGTTTATGAAACTAAAGAGCAGCATGGTTAGAGCAGTTTAATGTACAATGTTGTCAACAAAATTAGGTTGCTATTACTCTTCCCATTGCAGAATGCAGCCTTTTGTCAGCATTGCACTAAAGTACATTTAATCCACACTTGCATTAGTCCCCTCTATAGGGGATTGGCATTTAGGCTGTGACAATGAAGGCAGCAGAAAAACCTACTAGTTCCAAGCAGGGAAGCTTGGTAGGGTCACCTGATTTGTAACTACGAAAATAAAATTGTCAAAACAGATTGCGAACGCAAATAAATAAAAAAATTATAGTGGGGACAAATAGAAAAATGATTTGGTTAGGGTGTAGGGGCAGATAGACCTGACCTATTTACTTTTAGTCTGATCAGTGGAACAATTCTAATTATTAATGGGCTAAAAATAGGGTAATGAGTGTGCTTGTTCGCAAGAACTGTTATTCCCCACGTATTTTATTATTACACTTCTTCCAAGTACAAATCACATATTTGAAATCTGGTGTCTTAAAATTATTATTTATAAGAGGCTATGTATTTTGCAGCCATTCATGGACAGTTTTAAATAAGTGATACAAATAAAGCATTGGATATTAAAATTAGTCAGTTTAATTTTGACATTTTAGTATTATGCACAGTCTAGGCAGAACTGTGGGGGGGGGGGGGGGGGGGGGGGGGGGGGGGGGGGGGGGAAATCACAACTCAAACATCACATTATCCATGTTGGGTAAGATGACGGCAAGGATCGTCCCCACTGTCAACTGCATTTATTTTTAACCTGTGTAAATAATTATGTTCATACAAGATTCAACTGAGACAAACTGAACAAGTTCCACAGGCATTATTCCATTTCTGTTGGTCACGTGTCCCTGAACAAAGGAGGGGGATCAAAATGAAGTCCGTATCTGGTGTGGCCACCAGCTGCATTAAGTACTGCAGTGCATCGCCTCAGACTGCACCAGATTTGCCAGTTCTTGCTGTGAGATGTTACCCCAGTCCTCCACCAAGGCACCTGCAAGTTCCCAGACATTTCTGGGGGGGGGGGGGGGGGGGGGGGGGGAAACAGGTCCCAGACGAACTCAAAGGGACTGAGACCCGGGCTCGTCACTGGCCATGGCAGAACACTGACATTCTGGTCATGCAGAAAATCACGCACAGAACGAGCAGTATGGCTGGTGGCATTGTCATGCTGGAGGGTCATGTCAGGATGAGACTGCAGGAAGGGAACCACATGAGGGAAGAGGATGTCTACTCTAACGCATATCATTGAGATTGCCTGCAATGCCAACAAGCGCAGTCCGATGCTGCGACACACTGCCCCTGACTAATGACAGACCCTCCAGCCCCAAATCAATCCCGTTCCAGAGTACAGGCCTCAGTGTAACGCGTATTCCTTCGACGATAAACACATATCCGACCATCACCCCTGGTGAGACAAACCGCAACTTGTCAGTGGAGAGCACTTTTTGCCAGTCCTGTCTGGTCTAGAGACAGTGGGTTTGTTCCCATAGGAGACGCTGTTGCCGGTGATGTAAGGCAGGTCCTCACCAGACAAGAGACCTACAAACACTCAGTCCAGCCTCGCTCAGCCTATTGCAGACAGTCTGTGCGTTCCTGGTGTAACTTGGCCAGTTGTTGCCATCCTGTACCGGTCCCGCAGGTGTGATGTTCGGATGTGCCGATCCTGTGCAGGTGTTGTTATACATGGTCTGCCACTGCGAGGATGATCAGCTGTCTGTCCTGTTACCACATTTTTTTTTTAAGTAACATTTTCCTGGAGGAGGACCCCAAATTCCCCTTCTAGGGGTTGTGCCAGAAGGCAATGAAATTCACATAGCAAATCTCACGCCAAGCTTTCTTCAAAAGGTCTGCAGCCCTGTGATATGTCCCAACAATAAAAACTACTGGGGCACTAATGCAACACCAACGACAGAATAAATATCAGGCCACCTGTAATGCTGGACAGAAACATTCCTCATTGTGGTTTCTGCTAAAAATAAACATTTTCTATAATTTTGTAAAACAAACATTCCCTGGTGTATCAAAGGCCACATTGATGTGATCGATAAATAGTAGAAGCAGCACGTGAGGATTTTAAAAAAGTTTGTGCAAATAGTCCAGGTAGCTATTTGGTGAACTATTCAGCAGTCTCATGGCTTGGGTGTTGAAGCTGTTCAGGGTCCTTTTGGTTCCTGACTTGCATGGTACCGCTTGCTGTGCAGTATTTGAGAACAGTCTGACTTGGAAAGCTGGAGTATTTGACCATTTCTAAGGCCTCCCTCTAACATCTGATAGAGGTCCTGATGGCATGCTTGGCACCAGTGATGTACTGGGCTGTACATAGTGCTTCGCAGTCAGATGTCAAGCAGTTGTCATACCAAGCAGTGATGCAGCCAGTCAAAATGCTCTCAATGGTGCAGCTGTAGTACCCCTCCCTCTACAACAGCCCAATCATCCAGCCAGGCTGGAAGACTGCGAGGCTGTTGTATAGGAGGTAATTACCTTCTGATCTGCGGCTGGGTTAGATACCCCAGGGACCACTAGATTTTGTACCAAGAAATGTAACGTAAGCAATGTGTCAGCATTTATATACTCAGGAAAAACAGTATTTGAACTGGGGAAGGTGTGTTTAATTTGGAGTGTTGCTGACAGTCCAGCAGTGGCATGTATTCATGGAAGCCAGGCTGAATGCATGTCACCGGAGAAAGCGTCAGAGCAAGCGAAACAGCTCCCCTCTGTACGTGTCGGCCATCTGATGCGGTCTGGTCCAAAAGAGTATGGCATTGTTGACGCCTGTAGCATTGGACACAAGGGAAGCCAATGAGCATTTGGCCTCCCTTGATAAAATAAAAATAAAAAAGTATAAAAACAGAAAAATAAAAAAACAAAGGGAATAAAGGGAAGCCAGTTTGGATTTGGCGTCACTGCGACAGACACTTGAAATGTTGCATCTGGCTGTGTTGTCCTCCGGTGGCTAGCTAGATAAAATTCACCCTTTCCTAAATTAGCTATGGATGGAGATAGAGATTTAATTCTCTGTACTGGCCAGTGATTATAAAATGGTGATTCTGAGCCAACCATTAATTCATACATTATGCCCCTGGCCTGAGAGGATGGAAGTTTAACATGTACAGTCTATTCAGAGTGTATTCAGACCTTGACGGCAACATTGTTACATTACAGACATATTCTAAAATTGATTAAGTAGCCCCCCCCCCCCCCCCCAATCTACACACAATACCCCCATAATTACAAAGCAAACTGCCGTTTGTATTTTTTTTTTTTATACACTTGCAAAAATGTATAAGCTACATAAGTATTCAGACCCTTTACTCAGTTGAAACACCTTTGGCAGCAGTTACAGCCTTGAATGTTCTTGGGCATGTCACAACAAGCTTGGTATATGGGTATTTGGGGGGTTTCTCCCTTTCTTTGCAGATCCTCTCAAGCTGTCAGGTTGGATGGGGAGTGTAGCGACACAGCCATTTTAAGGTTTCTCCAGAGATGTTCGATCGAGTTCGGGCTCTGGCTGGGCCACTCAAGGACATTCAGACTTGTCCCGAAGCCAATCCTGCCTTGTTTGTGTGCTTAGGATCATTGTCCTGTTGGAAGGTGAACCGTCACCCCAGTGAGGTCCTGAACACTCTGGAGCAGGTTTTCATCAAGGATCCCTCTGTACTTTGCGCCGTTCATCTTTCCTTCAATCCGGACTAGTCTCCCAGTCCCGGCCACTAAAAAAAAAATATATATCCCTACAGCATGCTGCCACCACGCTTAACCGTAGGGATGATGCCAGGCTTCCTCCAGATGTGACACTTGGCATTCATGCCAAAGAGTTCAATCTTGTTTCATGGTCAGAATCCTTTAAGTCCCTTCTCCAGATCTATGCCTCAACACAATCTTGTCTCAGAGCTCTACAGACAATTCCTTAGACCTTATGGCTTTTTTTTTTGCTCTGACCTGCACTGTCAACTGAGACCTTATATAGACATGTGCGCCTTTCCAACTCATGTCCAATCAATTGAATTTAGCAAAGGTGGACTTCATTCAAGTTGAAGAAACATCAAGGATGATCAATAGAAACAGGATGCACCACATCTCAATTTGAAGTATTATAGCAAAGGGTCTGATCACTTATGTAAATGAGGAATGAGCTCCACACAAATACCGGTTTTCGCTTTGTCATTATGGGGTATTGTGTGTAGATGGCTGAGAAAAAAAAGAAAATTAAAATAAGGCTGTAATGTAACCAAATGTGGAAAAAGTCAAAGGGGACTGAATACTTTGAAGGCACTGTACCTAGATGTAGAAGGCTAATGTTATCCAGGTAACGTTGCCCATTAAATGGAAATTAGGCTAGCGAGCAAGCATTTTAGCCAGGTAGCCTAGGACAACAAAAATGAAAGCGTGTACTGTTTGACAGACCGTTTCCTCAACATTAAAGAGGATGGCATTGGCGTTTCTCTACAAGTAGGGTGAGGCTGCATGTTTTTTCTACTTGCAGGAACACATGCACACAGAGAAATCAAAACCATGGAAAGCCACATTTAGCTTACGTTGATTGGACAATTATTTTGGCATCTTTTAGTTGTCACTGTGTTAGACTAAACATGAGTGATGATGTTGAAGTTGAAAGGGTGCTGGAATAGTGGAGGCAGCTCATATTTTCTTTGCAACTGTGGTTCTAAATCAATAATTGTTTAGTGGTCCGCAAATGTCCGAAACAATAACTGGACTTCACCATGCTGTAGGTCATGGAACTGGTTGTTACATGCAATATTTTTTTGTGGACGTCAGACAGTCGCTCTCCAGTCGTGATAAAGCAAACGTTTGAATTTATTCTGCCACTGTCTTATGGTCTCGGCCTATAGTCACATGGCATATGAACTAACAGGTCATGGAGCAAGCAATGCAATTATCACAAAACAGGTTGTAATATGGCTTTTTTGGCTTCCCCAGTTAATTTACCCATGCACCGCTACTGCAGTCAAGTCTCTAAATTATGATTTTATAAAAGAAAAAAGATGTTACATATACATTTTGAAAGTGTTTATTTAATAACCATTTCTTCATCTTTTCTTAGCTGGTGCCTCCACTGAGTGCACCAAATGCCTTCATCTGTTACGCATCTCTGAGTGGAGAGAGAGGATGTGGACACGGCACACTGAATCAGTGGTTGCCATGGCACCACAAGGTCACCAAGAGAGCTCTGTAAATATTGCAGACTGTTATTTTGAAGTGTTAAGCATTGTTTTTTACCTTTTTGGCATTTTATTGCTCTGGGGTTTGATCACTCAGTGGTCTTGACGCTCAGATTTCGAGAATTGTGATGGAAAGTCTATTTTTGGCTTACACATTATAGCTAGCTAGACGACTGTTTGGATTTAAATAACGCAGCCCATGCTTTTTCAGTTTAAGCTGTTCGGAATAAATACAACAAGGACTGCATGCAGTGTCCAGAGACGGCTGTTGAGGCTCAGGGACTGTTCTTAACTGCCAATTTGTGCGCTTTCACTAGCATCACCCAGGTGGGTGCTACGTGGTCGGCAATGGAAGACCAGTACCCTACCTACGGAGGAGCGACGTTTGGAGGAACTGACAGTCAAAAACAGGTGTGAGGCACTGATGAAGAGCTCCAGGCCTGTTCGTCTTGGTTTCTTATTGGCTGTAACAATGCCCCCTCCACTGCATTCCCAAGCCAAACTACCTCAACTCCTGGCCTTTCCGTCATTCAAAGCCAACTAGAGAAATTCAATCTCTGTCATTTCAATTTAAATGTGTTCAATACAGCCTCACGCTAGAGTGGTCCGTAACATTCCAAGGATGCAGTGTCAGTTTAAACTCTGGATATTCCTTGCCATCTACTGGGCTAGTTTAATGTATTGATGACCAGTCAAGTTTAAGATTAAGTTAGGCACAGTCTGATTTTTCACAAGCTTTTAAATGTGGTGAAAAAATGTTTACTCTAATTCATGGCAACGCTCACATTCCACCGTGCCAGTCCATATTCGGGCTCGTGCCCTGTAGTGCAGTATTAGTAGGCTCTTATGTCTATGTGCACCAAACAAAAGTATAAAACGCAACATGCAAAGTGTTGGTCTCATGTTTCATGAGCTGAAATAAAAGATCCAAGAAGTTCTCCATATGTACAAAATGCTTTTCCAACAAATTATACATTTGTTTACATCCCTGTTAGTAAGCATTTCTCCTTTGCCAAGATAATCCAGCCACCTTACAGGTGGCATATCAAGAAGCTGACGAAAGAGTTTGATCTTATACAGGTGCACCTTGTGCTTAGGACAATAAAAGGCCACTAAAATGTCAACGCTTCAGATCTCAAGTTGAGGGAGTGTGCAATTGCTGACTGCAGGCATGTTGACTGCAGGAATGTCCACCTGAGATGTTGCCAGATAATTCAATATGTATTCCTCTACCATAAGCCGCTTCCAATGTCATTTTAGAGAATTTGTCAGTACAGCCAACTGCCCTCACAACCGCAGACCATTTGGGCTCCCAAGTGGTGCAGCAGTCTAAGGCACTGCATCTCAGTGCAAGGGGTGTCACTACAGTCCCTGGTTTGAATCCAAGCTGTATCACATCCAGACGTGATTGGGAATCCCAACGGGTGGTGCACAATTGGCCCAGCATCGTCCAGGTTAGACATTCATTCTAAACAAGAACTTGTTCTTAACTGACTTGCCTAGTTAAATGTGAATGGCTTGTTGATGTCAACATTGTGAACAGAGTGCCCCATGGTGGCTGTGGGTTTATGGTATGGGCAGGCATAAGTTAAACATAATTGCATTTGATCTATTGGCAATATGAATTCACAAAAAATCCACGAAGAAATCCTGAGGCCCATTGTGAAGACACATTTTTTTTGTAGACATTTAACCAACAAATGCATCTATTCCCAGTCATGTGAAATCCATAGATTAGGGCCAAATGAATTTATTTTAATTTACTGATTTCCTCATATGAACTGTGAGTATAATCGTTGAAGTGGTTGCCTTTATATTTTTGTTCAGGATAGAATGCTGTAGAGATTAAATAGACATTAAAATAGTATAATTCAAAAAGTTCTCACCTGAAGTGTCCCAGAGACTGAGTTCTATTCTTTGCGTGTCGATTTCAAAACTGGCTGTGTAGTTCTCAAACACTGTTGGGACATAGTTCTATAAAATAAAGAATTTGCAATACATCATTACGTTGATCATACACGTTATCCAGTATACCAAGATGAGCTGTACTCAAAAACACATTATCCATTGTAATTTAATCTGTAACTCTGCAAGCAGTCAATTTGAATCACTTGGTATGTGTGTAAAAGTGCACAAAAGTTCAGAAGATATCATTTTCCAACACTACCCCTCGGGTAACGACTCGTAAATGGCACAAAACACGCAAGAGTTAACTCATCCAAACGACATACAACAGTCCTACCTCTGGAAAGCAATCTTTTGCAAAGACGTGAAGTAGAGCAGTTTTTCCACACTGGCTGTCCCCAACGACAACGATTTTACACTTCACGCTCTGGTTAGGATCCATCTCGGATTTCGGTGAAAGCTTTTGAACAGATCCTGTATCCTTCATTTATTTTTCTAAATGTCTATAGATAAGCTCCGCACCAAAATCAGATCCCCATAACAATCACTACTGTCCTGTGATATTGTTAGCTGCGTCCCCCATTCACCAGTAAACTACTGTTGATATTGTCAGCAACGTCCTATACACACCGGTAAACTACTCTGTAAACTACTGTTGATCGTGCAAAGCGTCGAACACAGGGGGTTTATATACGAGGCGCTAAACCAATCCGCTGCCTCTGTCATTTGATGAAGTAGTGGTCCGCCCCTTTCTCCCTCGTGGAGACGTCAACATTACCACGTGAACAGCGCCCTCTATTTGTCGGTATTACCTACCACGCTCTCAGAGGAGAGGACAAGCAAGATGTGTTCAGAGGTGTAAAGAAGCTAGCAAATGACCATAGTAAAAAACTAACAAAAGAGTCATTATCATTGTGGCTGATTAAGTGGGATACCTCAAGATAAGGTAATAATACAGTTACTTAACGGTCCATTATGTAATTCAGAAATACCTAGAAGGCTGGCACAACATGTGCTGAACATCTGGTGAACTAAAAAGCACATAACTCATGTTCAGAAACTTGTGGCTGATGCAACAACTACGTGATGTTCCCTCTGGGCGAAACACAGCCCTGGCAGCTCATGGATTGTCATCACTAGTTACCACAGCCACAAAGTCATAAACCCAGTCTATTTCTACAACCTTATGCCTTATGCCTAACCCCAACTTTAAATTAAGACCAAAAAGCACATTTTTGTTTTCATAATTTCTGAGTTTGTGGCTGTGGTAACTGGAAACCCCACATGAATGGAGAGTGGTGATTAAATTATTATTTCATTTTTTTTTTTACTTCTGGTAGGTCTGCTTCTACATCTGGTAACAGAGAGGAGGGCCAAACCCCTCTGTTGTGTCTTAGTCAAATGTCAAGGGAGGGAGGACAAAGAGATTAATTTAATTAACTTTGGAATTAACGGATGAAGGACACTGGAATGGTTCAAGATTAAGAGGGATGGAAATTACATTTGATTTGGATTATTAAGTAGGGCTATTCATCAGTGTTGTGATGGGGGATCACTGCCATCCAGGCCCTCTACATCAGGCGGTGTCAGAGGAAGGCCCCAAAAAATGGTCGAAGACTCCAGCCACCCAAGCCATAGACTGTTCTCTTCGCTACCGCACGGCAAGCGGTACTAGTGCACCAAGTCTGTAACCAACAGGACCCTGAACAGCTTCTACTCCAAGCCATAAGATTACTAAATAGCAAACCAATTGGCTACTCAGACTACCTGCATGGACCCTTGTTTTGCACTAACTCTCTTGCACTGACTCTACCCACACACTCACTCTGACACCTCAACAAATACATACACACAGCACGCTCACACATGCATCCTGACGGGACACACACTCACACATGCATCCTGACGCGACACACACACACACACACACCACGTTTGCTGCTGCTACTGTCTTATCTATCCGGTTGCCTAGTCACCCTTACCTATATGTACATAGCTACCTCAATTACCTCATACCCCTGTACAACAACTCAGCACTGGTACTCCCTTGCATATTGCCATGTTACTTTTACTCGTTATTGTTATTCAATGTGTATTTATTCTTCATGTCACTATTTCTATTTTGTATTAAATTTTTTAAGGACCCTTAAAGTAAGTATTTCACTGTTTACACCTTCTATCTCAAGGCCATCAGACTGTTAAACAGCCATCACTAGCGCATTAGAGGCGGCTGTCTATAGGCATAGACTAGGAATCACTGGCCACTTTAAGGAATGGAACACTAGTCACTTAAATAATGTTTACATATCTGGCATTACTCACTACACTACCGTTCAAAATTTTGGGGTCAGAAATGTCCTTGTTTTTGAAAGAAAAGCAACAATTTTGTCCATTAAAATAACATCAAATTGATCCGAAATACAGTGTTGTTAATGTTGTAAATTACTATTGTAGCTGGGAAACAGCTGATTTTTAATGGAATATCTAAACTGCAAAAAAATAAATGTCCTCTCACTGTCAACTGCGATTATTTTCAGCAAACTTAACATGTGTAAATATTTGTATGAACATAACAAGATTCCACAACTGAGACATAAACTGAACAAGTTCCACAGACATGTGACTAACAGAAATGGAATGATGTGTCCCTGAACAAAGGGGGGGGGGGTCAAAATCAAAAGTAACAGTCAGTATCTGGTGTGGCCACCAGCTGCATTAAGTACTGCAACGCATCTCCTCCTCGTGGACTGCACCAGATTTGCCAGTTCTTGCTGTGAGATGTTACCCCACTCTTCCACCAAGGCACCTGCAAGTTCCCGGACATTTCTGGGGGGAATGGCCCTAGCCCTCACCCTCCGATCCAACAGGTCCCAGATGTGCTCAATGGGATTGAGATCCGGGCTCTTCGCTGGCCATGGCAGAATACTGACATTCCTGTCTTGCAGGAAATCACACACAGAACAAGCAGTATGGCTGGTGGCATTGTCATGCTGGAGGGTCATGTCAGGATGAGCCTGCAGGAAGGGTACCACACGAGGGAGGAGGAGGTCTTCCCTGTAACGCACAGCGTGGAGATTGCCTGCAATCACAACAAGCTCAGTCTGATGATGCTGCGATACACCACCCAAGACCATGACGGAGCCTCCACCTCCAAATCGATCCCGCTCCAGAGTACAGGCCTCGGTGTAACACTCATTCCTTCAACGATAAACGTGAATCCGACCATCACCCCTGGTGAGACAAAACCGCGACTCGTCAGCGACGAGAACTTTTTGCCAGTCCTGTCTGGTCCAGCGACGCTGGGTTTGTGTCCATAGGCGACACTGTTGCCGGTGATGTCTGGTGAGGACCTGCCTTACAAGAGGCCTACAAGCCCTCAGTCCAGCCTCTCTCAAGCCTATTGTGGACAGTCTGAGCACTGATGGAGGAATTGTGCGTTCCTGGTGTAACTCGGGCAGTTGTTGTTGCCATCCTGTACCTGTCTCGCAGGTGTGGTGTTCGGATGTACCGATCCTGTGCAGGTGTTGTTACACGTGGTCTGCCACTGCGAGGACGATCGGCTCTCTGTCCTGTCTCCCTGTAGCACTGTCTTAGGCGTCTCACAGTAAGGACATTGCAATTTATTGCCCTGGCCACATCTGCAGTCCTCATGCCTCCTTGCAGCATGCCTAAGGCACATTCACGCAGATGAGCTGGGACCCTGGGCATATTTCTTTGGGTGTTTTTCAGAGTCAGTAGAAAGGCCTCTTTAGTGTCCTAAGTTTTCATAACTGAGACCTTAATTGCCTGTTGCAAAGAAAAAGCCATATCTCAGACAGGCCAATAAAAATAAAAGATTAAGATGGGCAAAATAACACAAACACCGGACAGAGGAACTCTGCCTAGAAGGCCAGCATCCCGGAGTCGCCTCTTCACTATTGACGTTGAGACTGGTGTTTTGCAGGTAATGTTTAATGAAGCTGCCTGTTGAGGACTTGTGAGGCATCTGTTTCTCAAACTAGACATTCTAATGTGCTTGTCCTCTTGCTCAGTTGTGCACCGGGGCCTCCCACTCCTCTTTATATTCTGGTTAGAGCCAGTTTGCTCTGTTCTATGAAGGGAGTAGTACACAGAGTTGCATGAGATCTAGTTTCTTGGCAATTTCTCACATGGAATTGCCTTCATTTCTCAGAACAAGAGTAGACTGACAAGTTTCAGAAGAAAGTTATTTGTTTCTGGCCCTTTTGAGCCTGTAATCAAACCCACAAATGCTGACGCTCCAGATACTCAACCAGTTTAAAGAAGGCCAGTTTTATTGCTTCTTTAAGTAGTACAACAGTTTTCAGCTGTGCTAATATAATTGCAAAAGGGTGTTCTAATGATCAATTAGCCTTTTAAAATTATAAACTTGGATTATGTTATACAACGTGCCATTGGAACACAGGAGTGATGAATGCTGATAATGGGCCTCTGTACGCCTATGTAGATATTACATAAAAAATCTGCCGTTTGCAGCTGCAATAGTCATTTACAACATTAACAATGTCTACACAATATTTCTGATCAATTTTAATGGATAATTTTTTTGCTTTTCTTTCAAAAACAAGGACATTTCTAAGTGACCCCAATCTTTTGAACTGGGGTGTATGTATATACTGTATTCTACACTATTCTACGATATCTTAGTCACTTAATGTTTACGTATCTGGCATTACTCATCTCATGTGCATATACTGTTTTTCTATTCTATATCGTAGTCCGTTCCGCTCTGACATTGCTTGTCCGTATGTATATTGTCTTAATCCAGTCCTTTACTTATATTTGTGTGTATTGGGTATATGTTGTGTAATTTGTTAGTTATTACTTGTTAGATATTGCTGCACTGTCAGAGCTTGAAGCACAAGCATTTCGCTACACCCGCAATATCATCTGTTAATCACCTGTATGTGACCAATAATTTGCTTTGATTTGTTTACGAAGCACGTGGCAAATAAAATTTGGTTTGATGAATATGATTTAAGAATGGGGAAAAACACTTCTATGAAAAGACACAACATTCAAATAACATGCGGAAGATTGCTATATTGTGCTATGTTTTCCTCCTGGAAGACCAGCCAAAAAGGCACCATTACAACAGAGAATTAATATTTCTCTGTCACTCAAAACCTCTATCTTGCCAAAAATATATCACTGATTGTGTGAAACCCCCAATTTCCTACAGAGTTTGATTAATATGAATGATGACAGAGCCCATAGGCAACATCTGCCGTCTCTCACCTAACCTAGGAGAATCAGGACCAGGTCGGTCTGTGTGTCCTATAGTGGAGGAAACCCATTCACACACACACACACACACACACACACACACACACACACACACACACACACACACACACACACACACACACACACACACACACACACACACACACACTCTCTCTCTCTCTCTCAGCAGCACTTACAGACACACACACACACTCTCTCTCTCAGCAGCACTTACAGTGAGACATCTTGATGAGTTCCCGGACTTTGCCCTGCAGCTGTTCGTCATAGTAAACGCATAATGAGGCCCTCTTGAGAGAGAGGATCCCTGCTTCGCGTGAAGGGAAGCACTTCATTCTGCAGCCTTGCTCCAGGGCCCGGGGCCCCGAAATGTTGCCCCTCCCTCCCCTCATTCACCCAAATGAGCCACTAATGTTGTCGATTGCTGCTAATGATGTTCGCCATGTGGTGTCACATACTGTAATTTCCGAATATGCTAATCATTATAAACATTATATAAATATGAAGAAATATTATCTGTGAGTGATTAGATGCTGACAGCTGGGAACATCCACCACCACCACCACCACCACCAAATAACTGATGAACATGAACTGAACATACTGAACATACTGCACACAAAAAACAGTGAGAAAAATGTATGATCCATTGCACTGCATTGTGTGATGCTATTGATTTTAATTTGAGAAAAGCAGTGCAAGTACATTTGAATTGGTGTGGCAGAGAGGGAAAGAGCAAAGAAACAAAAGCAGTATATTGTGAGCCCATCCCCCTTGTCAGACAGCTCCACAACAGTTCAAAGTGATGTAATAAGTCCTGACATTGAGCAGTGGCATGCCCCGGCTGAATACAGGCATCACATGGACAAGATATGACAGACAGATGCTGTCATCATCGGCTCCCCCTTTGTCTTAGATGTAGAAGAGTAGGATATCTGCATTTTGGCAAATTCAAGATTCTTGAGAATGCATCTATTTTAAAGATGTTTATAGATTTATAGACTTGCTTTTTCTTTTTTCACAACAATAATCCACCTTAAACTTCTGTGTTTTTGTTCCAATCTGTATATAGACTGAGCAAGCACTCTTTAAGCCACTGTCCAATGTTAAATGAACCACTTCAAGGAAAACTAACCCAACTTCCCTGCCTACTCCTGCCATATCATTACCGTAACCCAAATCTACGTTCTGTGGTTGTGTCGTTAAACCACATTAACTTGGTAGCCTGTTATTTTCACACCTAATATACTTTCTCTTTTACACTTGATGTGTTGGTGGAACACGCTTAAAGGCTGCAGCCGCAGGGTCCAGCTAGTCCTGTCAGCCACTAGTCAGCCTCCAATGAGAGACCCCCTGCGGGGTCCTGGTTGAGCCATCAAGTGACCACAGATTAGAATATGGATGTCTGCAGGCACTTTGCGAGAATGCAAGCAAACACATACAGTGCCTTGCGAAAGTATTCGGCCCCCTTGAACTTTGCGACCTTTTGCCACATTTCAGGCTTCAAACATAAAGATATAAAACTGTATTTTTTTGTGAAGAATCAACAACAAGTGGGACACAATCATGAAGTGGAACGACATTTATTGGATATTTCAAACTTCTTTAACAAATCAAAAACTGAAAAATTGGGCGTGCAAAATTATTCAGCCCCTTTACTTTCAGTGCAGCAAACTCTCTCCAGAAGTTCAGTGAGGATCTCTGAATGATCCAATGTTGACCTAAATGACTAATGATGATAAATACAATCCACCTGTGTGTAATCAAGTCTCCGTATAAATGCACCTGCACTGTGATAGTCTCAGAGGTCCGTTAAAAGCGCAGAGAGCATCAAGGCACTGTACTTGCACACACACACACACGTTTTGTTCTTCTATCTTCGTGGGGACCTAAAATTGATTTCCATTAAAATTCCTATTTTTCCTAACCCTTACCCTAATTCCTAACCTCAACGGCCTTTGTCCTCATGTGAGTAAGCCAGGACAGCTCATAGGGCAAGAGCCTATCTCCTGTTTCTGTAATACGAGGCAGCTTGATGTACAAGCACACCCCCTGGACAAGATGCTAGTCTGACACAGGGCCTTACCCCCAATCTATCTCCTTAATACTGAGTCCCAAGCAAAGATGCATCAGGTCCCAATTTTACAATCTTTGTTATGACTCAGCCAGGGATTGAACTCACAACCTTCCAAACACTCTAACCACAAGGCCATGAGGGAGAATGTTTCTTGTTTTAATATCCTTGTGGGGACTTTAGGGGATTTTAGGTCCTCACAAGGGTAGAAGTACCAACCCCACCAACACCCACACCTAAGAGAGATGGTGTGGGGGAGGGGAGTTAGGAATTGGTAGAGGGCTTGGAAGAAAATGGCGGAAAGAATGGGATAGAAACAAACAAAGCCATGTAAAGGGAAAGAGGGAAAAGATAATGAGAGGAAGAACAAATAAAGAGGAACAGAGGGCAGGAGGGTGGGGTACGGAAAGGTCAGAAGCTAAGAAAATGAGAGGATGGGAGAGGGGAGGAGAGGTGTGAACATCTGTGGCTCAGCTTTCCAGAGGGTTGGTGTGTCTGTGTGTGTGTCGTCACATCCCAGCCCTGTGTGTGGCTAATTAAACTCAACCAGCAGGCTTCAATGGTCCCAGAGTTTCCCCCGCCTCAATTCACAGTCTGGTGGTAACCTCCATTAATGGATTGCCAGGGAGCTTCATCCTCAACAAACAACAAATGGATGGTTAAGGACATGGGGGAGAAGGGTGTGGGGATTTGATTTGTCAGGCTATGAAGTCCAGTTGGCAAGTCACTTCAGAAGTATGTAAGAAGAACACACGTAAATACACAAACACCCTTTTTTAACAGCACTCTGTCATCTTGGGCTGGGTTCAGTGTGAGGTAATTCCTATGATTCCTCCTAGTGTGTCAGCTGCTCTGACTCACTCTGCCTGGAATGTGTGGGATGAATGGTTCAGCCATTACGGCTGACAGGTCAGTAGAGTCAACAACTCTTCTATAGCATGGCCCATTCTCAACAATGAACGTGTCATTTTACTTATCAAACAGGGTGTGTTGCTTGAGTTGATTGGATTATTAACAAACGTAATTAAAATTGACTGATGGTCACCGGTGGTAGAAGTATCCTGGATTTGAACCGAATGGACAGTTCTGTATGGCCTTGTTGAGTTTGGGTTTTTCGAAAGACCAAGTAACATAGGCATGGTGTGCAGACAAAGCATATGGGATTCAAATGTGATCTTAACATGTTTTTATAGGTGACAATGGAACAGTTTGGCAATGCAGCCCAACCTGTCTGTATTGAGGTAGTGGGGAATTTCTTGTGCTCAGTAGTAACCACGTCGACCACATGTCTGTTGCTCTCCTGTTCTAGATGGGGCTCCGATCTGGGAGTGGTGAGCAATGGAAAACTCAACTCTTGTTTCCTTTCCTTCCCATTCAAAAGAAGCAATCTATAAGCTTCTCTTCCTTCCTCTCTCTACTCTAACCCACCTCACTTTAAAGCTTAGGTGCTAAATTAGAGCAGAATCAGAGCTCAAATTTTCCCAGTGCTCTGGTGAAGATAGCTCAATAAAGGGAAGAACACACTAGACTGTTGTGCAGTCCAACATCTGGGCCGCATGTGGTCATATCAGCCTTTCCTTGTTTGGTAACACTTAACTTGAACCCATGATCATCAGAGCTACGTAACACTGTCATGATAATGGCATAGCAGATGTCATAAACAGTCATGACAGTGTTATGTAGCCCTAATGACGGAGGGTTCAAGTAGAGTGTAAGTTATTATCAAGGTCATTGGTTATTATGATGTTTTCCTGCAATATATAATCAAAATGGTGATCACTGGTATAGGTTTGAATATCAATGGCATAGTTTGGTTCTGTATTTAAAGAGGAACTGACCGCGTTTGAACTACTTTGAAACAAACAGACAATCATAATATCAGTCAAAAATATCAAATTCACAGTTTATGCTACAAAACCAACTTTGTAAGAGGTTTTAAAAATAGGTTCTACTTGACAAAAAAATTATATGACAAACTGTTTTTGGCAGAATAGATGAATACAGTTCAGTGCATGATTAATATCATCCACCAATACATTTCTTGGTAGTCCAAAGAATATTTCTATCTGTCACGCCCTGGTCGAAGTATTTTGTGTTTATCTTCATTTATTTGGTCAGGCCAGGGTGTGGCATGTTTTTTTTTTATGTGGGGTGTTTTGTCTTGGGATTTTCGTACGTATTGGGATTGTGGCTTAGTGGGGTTTTCTAGGTAAGTCTATGGCTGTCTGAATTGGTTCTCAATTAGAGGCAGGTGCTTATCGTTGTCTCTGATTGGGAACCATATTTAGGCAGCCATATTCTTTGAGCATTTCGTGGGTGATTGTTCCTGTTTCTGTGTTTGTGGTCACCAGATAGGCTGTATAGGTTTTCACGGTGTGTTTGTTGTTTTTGTATTGTTCGTTTCGTCTTCATTAAACATGTATGAAGTATACCACGCTGCATTGTGGTCCGACTCTACTTCACCCAAAGAACCGTATCACTATCAGGTTGTAAATCACAGCTGGCTTGGTACATTGTTTGCAGACTCCACCTATTCGGGATGCACTGTTTCAGTTTTAATGGCTCAATATTTTTGGACAAAAACAGACAAATGTAACTAAGGCTGGGAATGTCAAAACAATCAAGCTAGTAAGGGTAATGACCACAAGTCAGTCATAGGCTAGCTTATATGTTTACTTATTTATTTAGCAAGCTAAAAACATGCAGCCTAATGTTGGCTAGCTAGCTGCTGGGAGGATGACAGGTCATTGGAGTGAGTGAGTCTTTTCCCCCTCATATTGTTTTTTGGTGTCTACAACTAGAGATGCAGGTGTCATTTGGTTAGCTAGCAAGAAATATGTTAGCATATCATAAATTCACTCTAGCTATCTACTCTGATTGCATAATAGAAGATCGTGCAACACCTGCCGAATATGACCGGTTTCAGTAAATGTCTGAAAAAGTAATACAATTGTTGCCAGCAGCACATTTAGTCCCTAATGCTTTATATAACATGCCCAACCAGCTCTGATAGGGTGAGTAAAATGTTCAGAGTGAGGTGTTCTCTCATTTGTCTCTTGAAGTATCTAGCAAGCCTGCTTGGGTGCTTGACTGCCATTATGAGGAACGCTAGGATTAACCCTACTCCTCGGCCAGAGCATCCAGTGTCAGTAGTGCAGTGTGTGCACTCAACACTCAGAGAGCGACAATCTGAGAACGCTTTGACTTTACGAAAGACCCAGAGCACACTGACACACTGGAGGCAATTTACGAGCGCACCCTTAGTTGTCAGTCAAATGTATTTGGCATTGATCAAATGGGTGAGCAGGCAGGCAATTCCTGTTCAGTTGTCAAAACGTGAGTTGGGACAAGCATGAATGGTCAGGCAAGCTGCTATTCCCCATTGTTTATCAGTGCAATTTTGACGGCCAACAAGCTGGAAACGCTTTAGAGGGTTTATCTAATGTTCCCTTGTTAGATTTTAGCTCAACTCACTCTGGCTAGCATTACTTGTTGATTTTGTTGTAGTTGATGTGCATAACTGAGGGAGAGAGCCTACCCTTTCATGGTTGTTATATAAATAGGACTGTAAACTTCCCGTTGTATGTACACTACCATTCAAGTGTTTGGGGTCACTTAAAAATGTCCTTGTTTTTAAAGCAAAAAAAAACTGGCGGCCTTTAGACTAGTTGAGTATCTGGAGCATCAGCATTTGTGGGTTTGACAGGCTCAATGGCCAGAAACAACTTTCTTTTGAAACTTGTCAGTCTATTCTTGTTCTGAGAAAGGAAGGCTATCCCATGCGAGAAATTGCCAAGAAACTGAAGATCTCGTACAACACTGTGTGCTACTCCCTTCACAGAACAGCGCAAACTGGCTCTAACCAGAATAGAAAGAGTGGGAGGCCCCTGTGCACAACTGAACAAGAGGATAAGTGTCTAGTTTTAGAAACAGCTGTCTCACATGTCCTCAACAGGTAGCTTCATTAAATAGTACACTCAAAACACCAGTCATAACGTCAACAGTGAAGAGGCTGCTCCGGGATGCTGGCTCTCCTCGGCTATGTGTGCAAGGCATATTGGTGTAGCTAACGTTCAGTCTAGACTCTAGTTAGTGTGTCAGGAGAGGAACAAGGATTTATTCAGTTATAAGCCCAATAACTATTATAATAACACTTGTGACACTGATGCATATACATTAACCAGATTAAACTGGACGAGAACATTTGTGATAATTTTCCCTTTGTGTGGCTTTTAACGTTAAAATAAATCCCATCTGTATTCGGACTTCTCCAGAGACTAGGGTAAAGGTAAACATGAAAACCCTACAGTGAATAACGTAACCCACAGGTTAATGCCTATTGTGCTTTGAGGACTTGACCTCATGGCCTTTTGTAAGGGATTTCCTCCTCTTCATCTGAAGAGGAGAGGCGAGAAGGATCGGAGGACCAATATGCGGCGTGGTAAGTGTCCATGGTTCTTTTTAATAAGAAATACTTAACATGAACACAACTGAATACAAAAACAAGAAACGTGGAACGAACAAAAACCGAAAACAGTACCGTGTGGTGAAAAGCACAGACACGGAAACAAACAGTGAAACCCAGGCTACCTAAGTATGATTCTCAATCAGAGACAACTAATGACACCTGCCTCTGATTGAGAACCATACTAGGCCGAAACATAGAAATCCCAAAATCATAGAAAAACAAACATAGACCGCCCACCCCAACCATACTAAATAATGACAAAAGAAAGGTCAGAACGTGACACCTGGCAGTTGCCTCACCCGCCAGGTTTTAAAAAATTGTTTTATTTACCAGGCAAGTCAGTTAAGAACAAAATTGTATTTTCAATGACAGCCCAGGAACAGTGGGTTCCACTGCCTGTTCAGGGGCAGAACGACAGATTTGTACTTTGTCAGCTCAGGGGTTTGAACTTGCAACCTTGCGGTTACTAGTCCAACGCTCTAACCACTAGGCTACCCTGCCACCCCAGTCTTCCCGCACATTATTCCTAGGTCACCCCACCCCTTCCACCATAATAACTATGTTTAGTCTATCTTAAAGTGTGATAATACTACATAGAGAATTTAAGAAAATTGAGAAAATGGCTAGATTTCATAATACTGTATTAATACATGGATTTTATATAGAGCTTTTCATTGTTCACAGACGCGTAAAACGTCTCTCTTTTAGCTGATTTCAGGAAGATACTGCTAATGACCACTGGCACTGACATAGTTACATAGATAAAAACATTGAAGCCAGATGAATAAGGGTGGCCAAAAAGGGGAGCACATTCCCCCACTTCACAAAATGTTCACCCGCGGTATTGAAAATGTATCAATTCACCGTGAGATCTCTCTCACAGTGAAGGAGGGGTGAGTGGGACAGCCAAGTGCACAGAATTATCAGTAGTTAACTTTCTGGACAGCAGAGCAGTTTTCATGGCTAAGGTTGAACATGATGCAGATTTGCACTCCCATTATTGACTGAAATCTCAATGGGACCTCATATGCCCCTGGAGTGACTTGAATACAGAAAGGAAAGGGAGAATGTGATGATATGGGAGAATAGATGGGGGGAAGAGAAGACACATATTCAAACATAATACCGTCATAGGTCTGATTTCTTTTACACTAGACTTTTGCTTCCAAAAAAATGTCAAGTTACATTATTTTGATGAAACGGCTCTATCATGAACAGTCATCTCAAGCAAGTGCTATTTCTCTCGAAATCAATCACACCAAATCTTCCACTGTCTGTGAATACCACTTTCTACAGTCTAGGGCCCCGGCACAGTAGATAGATGGATGAGGCTCACTGAGGAGAAGTTTGTGGATAAACTACAGACCCTACCACCCCAGTCTCAGAGTTAAGCTATCCATGACTGCAGGAGTCTCAGGAGCCAACTGGAGGGTAAAATTCAGTAAGTTGGTTGGTTGATCCTCAATACAGTACAGTGCCTTCAGAAAGTATTCAAACCCTTTGACTTTCTCTCAATTTTATTGTTACAGCCTGAATTAAAATTAATTACATTGAAATGTTGTGTCACTGGCCTACACACACAAAACAATTTGCTTAACAAGTCACACAATAATTTGCATGGACTCACAATAATATCAAATCAGGCCCTTAACCAACAATGCAGTTCAAGAAATAAAGTTTAGAAAATATTTATCAAATAAACTAAAGTTTAAAAAAAGAAACAGAATAAAAGGGTTTTTAATAACTTTACTGTTTTCTACATTGTAGAATAATAGTGAAGACATCAAAACTTTGAAATAACACATGGAATCAGGGTTCCAAGTGGCGCAGTGGTCTAAGGCACTGCATCTCATTGCAACAGGGGTCACTGCAGTCCCTGGTTTGATTCCAGGTTGCGTCATATCTGGCTGTGATTGGGAGTCCCATAGGGTGGCGCAAAATTGGCCCGGGGTAGGATGTCATTGTAACTAAGAATTTGTTCTTAACTCACTTATCTAGTTTCTTTTCAGTATCCACCCTTTGCCTTGATGACAGTTTTAAACACTCTTGGCATTCTCTCAACCAGCTTCACCTGGAATGCTTTTCCAACAGTCTTGAAGGAGTAACCACATATGCTGAGCACTTGTTGGCTGCTTTTCCTTCGCTCTGCGGTCAAACTCATCCCAAATCATCTCAATTGGGTTGAGGTCGGGTGATTGTGGAGGCCAGGTCATCTGATGCAGCACTCCACCACTCTCCTTCTTGGTAAAAAATAGCCCTTACACAGCCTGGAGGTGTGTTTTGGGTCATTGTCCTGTTGAAAAACAAATGATAGTTCCACTAAGCGAAAACCAGGTGGGATGGTGTATCGCTGCAGAATGCTCTGGTAGCCATGCTGGTTAAGTGTGCCTTGAATTCTAAATAAATCACAGACAGTGTCACCAGAAAAGTACCACCACACCATCACACCTCCTCCTCCATGTTTCATGGTAGGAATCACACATGCGGAGATCATCTGTTCACCTTCTCTGCGTCTCACAAAGATACAGCGGTTGGTAAGTTTGGACTTATCAGAGCAAAGGACAGGTTTCCACCAGTCTAATGTCCATTGCTCGTGTTTCTTGGCTCAAGCAAGTCTCTTCTTACTGGTGTCCTTTAGTAGTGGTTTCTTTGCAGAAATTCAACCATGAAGGCCTGATTCACACAGTCTCCTCTGAATATTGATGTTGATGTTGAGATGTGTCTGTTACTTGAACTCTGTGAAGCATTTATTTGGGCTGCAATTTCTGAGGCTGGTAACTCTAATGAACTTATCCTATGCGGCAGAGGTAACTCTGGGTCTTCCTTTCCTTTTGATGGTCCTCATGAGAGCATTGTTCATCATAACGATTGATGGTTTTTGCGACTGCACTTGAAGAAACTTTCAAAGTTCTTGAAATGTTCCGGATTGACTGACCTTCATGTCTTAAAGAAATTATGGACTTTTGTTTCTCTTTGCTTATTTGAGCTTTTCTTGACATAATATGGACTTGGTATTTTACCAAATAAGTCAATCTTCTGTATACCACCCCTACCATATCACAACAGAACTGATCGGCTCAAACGCATTAAATTCCACAAATGTACTTTTAACAAGACCCACCTGTTAATTGAAATGCATTCCAGGTGACTACCCCATGAAGCTGGTTGAGAGAATGCCAAGAGTGTGCAAAGCTGTCATCAAGGCAAAGGGTGGCTACTTTGAAGAATCTCAAATATAAAATATATTTTGATTTGTTTAACAATTTTTTGGTTACTACATGATCCTATATGTGTTATTTCAAAGTGTTGATGTCTTCACTATTATTCTACAATGTAGAAAATAATAAAAAATTAAAGAAAAACCCTGGAATGTGTAGGTGTGTCAACTTTTGACTGGTACTGTATATGTGTAATTATGTATGTATGTATGTACGTGTGTGTGTATTTAGATATAGAAAAAATTACTCAGGCCGGACCTTGGTGTCGTCGTATGTAGCTATGACCCTGATGTGCACCTTGTTCCTTACATCTTTCATTCCATTCAAGGCCACAGCTTTGTGACATTTCACCTCTCAACAAGTGAGTATTAAATATCACACAATAACAAGTGCCAGTACTGGCCCCAGTGCCTTTGCGAAGTTATACCAGTGAGACACACAGGTACTTTTGCTACAGCAACAGCAATCACTACAGACATTTTACATTTACATTTGAGTCATTTAGCAGATGACTCAAATGTAAACCTACAGTTTGTGCTTTCATTTTAAGATGGCTACTGTAGGTGGGACAGCCACATGTCACAGGCATAGTGAGTACATAGTGTAGAGTGTTGCTGCAGTGTTGCTGTCCTTAAATACATTTAAAAAATATATATAATAATAATCATGCCATCTGGTTTGCTTAATATGAGCAACTTGATGTATAGCATTTAATTGTACTTTTTCTTTTGAGTACTTTTTCCACCACTGTACTTACAGTAAGTACATTTAAAACCAGATACTTTCACTCAAGTACTATTTTACTGGGTGACTTTCACTTTGACTTGAGTGATTTTTCTATTACGGTATCTTTACTTTTGCTCAAGTATGGACTTTTTCCACCGCTGCACACACACACACACAAACAGGTATCCTTAAAAGGGAGGCTGAACAAATGCATCCACCTGCCCTGGGATTTTAACTCTGAGAGATGGAGGACATTTTTGGGGCATTAATCCCTGGCCTGCGTGTCTGGCTTCAGCCATGTTAAATACACACAACATGCAGAATGAAATCAAGGTCATGGGAATATTTTAGATTCAGAAAATGAGGATTTTTAGATGCTATTTACCATCTCAGGGTTGACCTTTAAACAGATGCCTAGTCATTATGTTTTTCAGTACACCAGTCTGTAGTCTACTTATGAACACACCCCGTCTCAGTTATTTGTAATTTGACAAAATAAAGAAAAAACTAAAACATTTGGATTTTACAGAAAAAAATGGAGATGCACTAAACCATATCACACCCTAAGACGCTCTATGGGTTTGGCCAATATAGGTACAGTTGGTGTAGAGGATAAGCATATGTTACATTTAGACTAGGATTCCAGGTCTGGTAATCAGGCCTACAATGTGTTGGCATGATATATTTGGTGTCTCTGGCTAAAGGGTAGGAGCTACATTGATTGATTTCCCTCTAAACTGTCCATTAATCCTAGCTTTCCAGTATTGCTATATACAGTGCCTTCGGAAAGTATTCATACCCCTTGACTTATTTTGTTACAACCTGAATTCAAAATGGATCTAACATGATTTTGTTCTCACCCATCTACACACAATACCTCATAATGACAATGTGAATATATGTTTTTAGAAATGTTAGCGCTTTTATTGAAAATGAAATACAGAAATATCTAATTTACATAAGTATTCACTGCCCTGAGTCAATCCATGTTAGAATCATCTTTGCCAGCAATTATAGCTGTGAGTGTTTCTGGGTAAGTCTATCTTTGTAGTGACTGGGTGTATTGCTCAAAGGGATAGGGATATTACATACCAGTAAAAAAATAAATCAATTCATCAAATCAAATTGTATTTGTCACATGCACTGAATACAACATGTATAAACCTTACAGGAAAATGCTTACTTACATGCACCTAACCAACAATGCAGTTTTAAGAAAAATAAATATTAAAGTCTTTACTAAGTAAAAAATAAATAATAAAAATGAGTAAAGGACAACAATAAAATAACAGTTTCGATGCTATATACAGGGGGTACCGGTGCAGAGTTAATGTGCGGGGGCACAGGTTAGTCGAGGTAGTTGGGGGGGGTGTTAGGGTCAATGCAAATAGTCCGGGTAGCCATTTGATTAGCAGTTCAGGAGTCTTATGGCTTGGGGGTAGAAAGTGTTAAGAAGCCTCTTGGACCTAGACTTGGCGCTCCGGTAACTCTTGCCGTACGGTAGCAGAGAGATCGGTCTATGGCTAGGGTGGCTGGCGTCTTTGGCAATTTTTAAGGCCATCCTCTGACACCGCCTGGTATAGAGGTCCTGGATGGCAGGAAGCTTGGCCCCAGTGATGTACTGGGCTGTATGCATGACCCTCTGTAATGCCTTGTGGTTGGAGGCCAAGCAGTTGCCATACCAGGCGGTGATGCAACTAGTCAGGATGTTCTCAATGTCTACGATAGTCCACGATCATCTCCTTTGTCTTGACCACGTCAGCAAACTTAATGATGGTGTTGGAGTCGTGTTTGGCCATGCAGTCATCGGTGAACAGGGAGTACAGGAGGGGACTGAGTACGCACCCATGAGGGGTCCCCATGTTGAGGATCAGCGTGGAAGATGTGTTGGTACCTACCCTTACCACCTAGGGCGGCCCGTCAGCAAGTCCAAGATCCAGTTGCAGAGGGAGGTGTTTAGTCCCAGGGTCCTTAGCTTACTGATGAGCTTTGAGGGCACTATGGTGTTAAACTCTGAGCTGTAGACAATGAATAGCAAAGGAGCTGATCGTGGACTACAGGAAAAGGAGGGCCGCCTTCACATCAACAGAGCTGTAGTGGAGCAGGTTGAGAGTTTCAAGTTCCTTGGGGGCCATATCACCAACAAACTATGGTCCAAACACACCAAGACAGTCATGAAGAGGACATGAAAACACCTTTTCCCCTCAGGAGACAAAAAAAGATTTGGCATGGGTCACCAGATCCTAAAAAGTTTTACAGCTGCACCATCGAGAGCATCCTGTCTGCCTGGTATGCCTACTGCTCGGAATCCGACCGTAAGGCGCTACAGAGGGTAGTCGGAAGTTTACATACACCTTAGACAACTACATTTAAACTCAGTTTTTCACAATTCCTGACATTTAATCAGAGATAAATATTCCCTGTTTTAGGGAGTTAGGATCACCACTTTATTTTAAGAGTGTGAAATGTCAGAATAATAGTAGAGAGAATTATTTTTTCAGCTTTTATTTCGTTCATCACATTCCCAGTGGATCAGAAGTTTACATACACTCATTAGTATTTGGTAGCATTGCCTTTAAATGGTTTAACTAGGCCTCCTTGCTCGCACACGCTTTTTCAGTTCTGCCCACACATTTTCTATGGAATTGAGGTCAGGGCTTTGTGATGGCCACTCCAATACCTTGACTTTGTTGTCCTTAAGCCATTTTGCCACAACTTTGGAAGTATGCTTGGGGTCATTGTCCATTTGGAAGACCTATTTGCGACCAAGCTTTAACTTCCCGACTGACGTCTTGAGATGTTGCTTCAATATATCCACATAATTTTCCTACCTCATGATGCCGTCTATTTTGTGAAGTGCAGCAGTCCCTCCTGCAGCAAAGCACCCCCACAACATGATGCTCCCACCCCCGTGCTTCACGGTTGGATGGTGTTCTTCGGCTTGCAAGCCTCCCCCTTTTTCCTCCAAACGATGGTCATTACCAAACGATGGTCATTATGGCCAAACAGTTATATTTTTGTTTCATCAGACCAGAGGACATTTCTCCAAAAAGTACAATCTTCGTCCCATGTGCAGTTGCAAACCGTAGTCTGGCTTTTTTTATGATGGTTTAGGGGAGCAGTGGCTTCTTCCTTGCTGAGCGGCCTTTCAGGTTATGTAGATATAGGACTTGTTTTACTGTGGATATAGATACTTTTGTACCGGTTTCCTCCAGCATCTTCACAAGGTCCTTTGCTGTTGTTCTGGGATTGATTCGCACTTTTCACACCAAAGTACGTTCATCTCTAGGAGACAGAAAGCGTCTCCTTCCTGAGCGGTATGACGGATGCGTGGTCCCATGGTGTTTATACTTGCGTACTATTGTTTGTACAGATGAACGTGGTACCTTCAGGCATTTGGAAATTGCTCCCAAGGATGAACCAGACTTGTGGAGGTCTACAATTTTTTTCTGAGGTCTTGGCTGATTTCTTTTGATTTTCCCATGATGTCAAGCAAAGAGTCACTGAATTTGAAGGCAGGCCTTGAAATACATCCATAGGTATTGACTCAAATTATGTCAATTAGCCTATCAGAAGCTTCTAAAGCCATGACATAATTTTCATGAAGTTTCAAAGCTGTTTAATGGCACAGTCAACTTAGTGTATGTAAACTTCTGACCCACTGGAATTGTGATACAGTGAATTATAAGTTAAATAATCTGTCTGTAAACAACTGTTGGAAAAATGACTTGTGTCATGCACAAAGTAGATGTCCTAACCGACTTGCCAGAACTGTAGTTTGTTAACAAGAAATTTGTGGAGTGGTTGAAAAATGACTTTTAATGACTCCAACCTAAGTGTATGTAAACTTCCGACCTCAACTGGCTAAATGGAAGCAATTCCCCGCAGCAATTTTCCAACATCTAGTGTAAAGCCTTCGCATAAGAGTGGAGGCTGCCATGATTTATGAATGAGATGTTTGACGAGCAGGTGTCCACATACTTTTGGTTACGTATTGTATATTCAATCTGTTTATTTTTATTTTTATCCATCTACAAATAGGTGTCCTTCTTTCTGAGGCATTGGAACACCTCCCTGGACATTGTGGTTGAATCTGTGTTTGAAATCCACTGCTCGACTGAGAGACCTTACAGATAATTTTATGTGTGGGGTACAGAGATGAGGTAGTCATTCAAGAATCATGTTAAACACTATTATTGCACACATAATGTGTCCATACAACGTATTACGTGACTTGTGTGCGTCAGACAGTGACACAAATTGTCACTTAAATCAATTTTAAATTCAGGCCATAACAAAACAGAATGTGGAAACATTTGAAGGGTGTGAATACTTTCTGAAGGCACTGTACTGTATTGAGGATCAACCAATCAACTTACTGAATTTTACCCTCCAGTTGGCTCCTGGGACTCCTGCAGTCATGGATAGCTTCACTCTGAGACTGGGGTGGGAGGATCTGTAGCATATTCACAAACTTCTCCTCAGTGAGCCTCATCCATCTATCTACTGTGACCCGGCCCTAGACTGTAGAAAGTGGTATTTACAGACAGTGGAAGATTTGGTGTGATTGATTTTTAACTTTACATTTTTGGGGAGCAAAAGTCTAGTGTACTTATGAAGGTATTATGTTTGAATGTATCTGTCTTCTACTCCCCCCGTCTATTCTCCCATATCATCCCATTCCCCCTCTTATAAAACAGACATGTTCTTTCCTTTTGGTATTCACTCCAGGGGCATATGAGGTCACATTGAGCTTTCAGTCAACAATGGGAGTGCACATCTGAATCATGTTCAACCTTAGCCATGAAAACTGCTCTGCTGTCCAAAAAGTTAACTACTGATAATTCTGTGCCCTTGGCTGTCCCACTCACCCCTCCTTCACTGTGAGAGAGACCTCACAGTGAATTTACCCATTTTCAATACCGCAGGTGAACATTTTGGGGATAGGGGTGAATGTGCTCCCCTATATGGCCACCCCTATCCAGCTGTCTTCACAGTTTTTATTTCTATAACTGTGTCTGATTTATGTGATTTGTTAAGCACATTTTTACTCCTGAACTTGTTTACGCTTGCCATAACAAAGGGCTTGAATACTTATTGACTCAAGACATTTCAGATTTAAATGTTTTAATAATTTGTAAAAACAATTCCACTTTGACATTATGGGGTATTGTGTGTAGGCCAGTGACACAAAATCTCAATTCAGTCCGTTTTAAATGCAGGCTGTAACACAACATTTGAAAAAAGTTCCCAGGAGCACTGACCTCCAGCGGGTCCGCATTTCTCCAAAGAGCATTTTAGAGTTTTAAATGGTATAGAAATGCAGTAAAGGAGCTTCAACTTTCTTAAAGTTTGTTGGATGGGGCTACAGCCCTGGTCGAACTGACCAGATAAAACCGTTTTCTTACATATCCCACTCTATTTGACTCATGTGCCATGATATTCATCATCCGTGGGCATGAATATGAAAAACAGCATATTTTGCATAACAAAGTTATGAAAAGAGATATGCAATTTCATGCTAGGTTTGATGAATTACATCAGTGGAATAGATAGCAAATCGCTGGTATTACAAAGGAATCCATGTGGAAGGAAGGGAAGATTCAGATTCATTATTCTGGCTGTCTTCCTATGTCTTCACTACACTTTTCTTCACACATAGAACTCACCACCATCTCATCATTGTTTAACAAAGTTCCATCAAGTGAAAATAGTGCTGTTCTTGCTAAGGAATGGTAGTGTCAAGTCAGGTATAGAGGGACACAATGTTTTGTTTTTGTTCATGTGGTCATCATGGAGGAAGGAGTCAAGAGAGAACTCACAGATGAGTATCTCTGATGGCAGCCATTTTAGTTTATTTCCATAGGCATTCGATAAATAAGATCAGAAAGAAAGCTTATGTCAGTTTAAGCTCATTTCAACCTCAAGACAACTTTAAAATGATAAATGACAATCTTCTCAGCCAAAGGAAGTACAATATTATACTGTACAAGTGAACTATTCAGTTATGGGGCTGCAAAGTGTATTAGGGCAATACAATCTGCCTGTGGACCACATTAACATATTAATACGAAGTGCCATTTTTTTTGCTGGGAGGCTAAATCTTTCCCCCTGGGTGCACAGAGTCTTTGATCAGCCAACTCAGAACGCTAAGGCAGTTATGAAAATAGACGATTCAGAATTAGTGGAGCATCTCAGGAAATAATTTGAAAAGGAGCCATGCATACATTATATTTGGAGACTGAGAAACTCAAATATGAGATAATGCGAGAGCCCAGATGTTAAATGAAATTCTGAAATAATAGGCAAGGCCAACTATTCAGTCTGATTCAGAATGGCAAGACATTCTTAAAATTCTGCCACATAATTATACAGAATTGTACATTGTGTAGTAGCTCCCACTGTAATGACAATGTCATCCCATGGGACTTTATTCCAGATAATATTAAACATCATCTATTTCTCCTGCTCTACAATTCTATATATCAACATTCTCATTTCATATCAATCAGTTAATCACATGGACAAATCTGCTTAGACTTAAAAAGCTGCTGCCACTGTAGCCAATGTCGATGTGTACAGGCCTATTTATTATCTGCAATGACACATTCACTCATGACACATTGCAAGCAAGCAAGTGCCAGTGACTTCTAAGCCTTTAACTTGAACAGACTAGAGACAATTGACTTCAGGAAAAGTGGCTATCAGCTGATAGTGTAAATCTTTTAGCTAGCTACTTAGCTACGCTTTCAAAACAAACTTGTTTTTACTTGATTTGAGTTTGTTCTGCTGCTGACATCTGCCTCTTAATAACAGTCAAATTGCCCCCTTCTCTGTCCTTAACAGTGAGAGACAATCATAACAGATATAACAAAAAAAATTGCCAACTAGCTAGGCCTACCTACCAGTATTCAAACTCTCCGCTCGCCGCCACACTGCATGGAGCAACCAGAGTGTCTACACTTGGGTCAGGAGGGAGGGGGAATTTACCGAGGTTCAACAGCTTATGAAATAAGCTAGTTTGATGTGCAATTCATTACATTTTATATTAAAACATTGAAAAGAGACTTAACATTTTAATTCAAATAAATTCATGAAATTAAAAAAAATCCACCAAGCTGCGAGAGCACTTTGTCATAAGAGGGCAAAAAGGAAGGTGTTGCTCGGGCACTAGTTGAGCCCCATCTGTCCATGTGCCTGCCTCCACCCCACACCGTGGTAACGTCAGAGCTCAGTGAGTCAGAGAGGTGCAGTGACATTCACCACTGTCTGGGATATGGCCTGGCTAGCCACACATTTTCCCTTTTGTTCTCCAAAGTAGCATTTGCCTATCGTTTGTTTGCTTTTATAGAGGAAAAAGGGACAAAAGGACATGCTCCATGACAAACATTTTAGACATTTCCACTGATTTTACATCAGAGACTGGAAGCAAGGGAGTTTGTGTGGCAATTCTTTGTGTTGTGGTGTAAATATGAACATAAAGGATTATCTTTGGATTCATTGAAATAGGACACTGTACAGAACAGAGGATAAATATGTCCTTCGCCTTATTCCCTCGCCCTTACCTCACCTAGCTTGTTGCCTGTAACCGACCTCACTAATCCTAAAATCTGCAGACTAACAGTGGTAGGGCCTTTAGGTTACAAGGCTTCAGGTTGCAAAGTGACCTGATACATCCACAGGTAACCACTACCAGCCACACAAGTATGTAACCTACAGTGTAACCACGTTATTTGGTTTAAGAATAAAGACACCAGGAAGTAAAAATACTATGGATTTGCGACAATATCCTTTTTGGAACTCTTTGTTCTTTTAATAGAGATAGTGAGTGGAGCTAAACTGAACAAAACACAGAAGACACTCAGACATAAAATGACCTCCATAGCAGTAAAGTTTCAGGCTAAGGCCTGTCAGAAATAGTTTCTCCCACAAATAATTATTTCCCTTAAGACGGTAAAAAGTATGCTAAAAGCCATATTAAGTCTGCTAACTGCACGATTACCATCTTCTCCCCACTTTACGTAACACCTTTTGAAAATAAAATCTCTCTCCATCGCTTAATGCTTTTAGCAAGAGTAGTGAGTAGAGAATGGGCCATTTACCATATTAAAGAATAAAATGAATAGGATTGGTTTGCTAATGACTTCCCTCATAATGAGGGGCCAGGTGCATCGGCCTAACCTCAGTCCTCAGTCCTAATTGGATCTCTGCTACAAGGAGGAATGCCCTGTCTATGAAGACGTTTCACAGAGAGACCCAGGCCTATAGCCATCCCATAATTACCCACTAGCTAAACCTCCCTGATTGCAGCTGCACCTTTCAGAGTTGTCTGGACTGGAGGAACATCTACTGTTACAATGTCTCCAGAGCGTTGTATGAGGAGCACTAAAAATATTAGAAAGAACATCATGAGCATTACATTTTAGATGGATTTCAATTTGTTTGAATATGATTGATATAACAACCACCAAATAGGTTATATAATATTTATTTAAAAATCACAAGACTATTCACTGAGTTCAAAGTCCCCATCGTCTAGCCCAGAGGAAATCGTCCCCTGCGGTAGCCTGACCTTTGACTTCTGAACCCTGGCACTGACCCCTCCACTGACCTCCCAAAGACAACAGTCTATCACAGAAAAAGAACAGAGCACACAAACACGTGACCCTGTGGATCAATACAAAAATACCACTAGACTCAAAGATCTAGATCGCCATCAGAATCGTTCAACCAAACATTATGATATTGCAGTGGTATTCAAAAATGTTCAGTGGACCCAATTTTTTTTGAAAAATATTCTCGGCGAGCCCACCTAACCCCAGATCTAATGACAACCTTACAAGTGATACATTTCTATTTTTAAATGAACAAATATCCTTCAATTCATTCAACTTTCATCTAAATTGTTCATCAAAATTAAAAGAAACCAATAGATACATTTACTAAATACAATTGTATGTTTCAAATTACCTTTCTCAAAAACTATAATCTATGCTCTTCATTTTATGTTCTCCCCCAAAATGTTTTTTTCTTTTCTTTTTTTTTCTCACATTTATTGAACCAGGTATGCAAGTTGAGAACAAGTTCTCATTGGCAACTGTGACCTGGCCAAGATAAAGCATAGCAATTCGACACATACAACAACACAGAGTTACACATGGTATAAACAAAACATAGTCAATAATACAGTAGAACAAAAGAAAACAAAAAGTATATGTACAGTGAGTGCAAATGAGGTAAGATAAGGGAGTTAAGAGGCAATAAATAGGCCATGGTGGCGAAGTAATTACAATATAGCAATTAAACACTGGAATGGTAGATGTGCAGAAGATGAATGTGCAAGTAGAGATACTGGGGTGCAAGATAAATAAATAAATACTGTATGGGGATGAGGTAGGTCGATAGATGGACTATGTACAGGTGCAGGGCTTTACCTAGACTTGTAGATAACCTGTAGCCAGTGGGTTTGGCGATGAGTATGAAGCGAGGGCCAACCAACGAGAGCGTACAGGTCGCATTGGTGGGTAGTGTATGGGGCTTTGGTGACAAAACGGAGGGCAATGTGATAGACTGCATCCAGTTTGTTGAGTAGAGTATTGGAGGCTATTTAATAGATGACATCACCAAAGTCGAGGATCGGTAGGATGGTCAGTTTTACGAGGGTATGTTTGGCAGCATGAGTGAAGGATGCTTTGTTGCGATATAGGAAGCCAATTCTAGATTTCATTTTGGATTGGAGATGCTTAATGTGAGTCTGGAAGGAGAGTTTACAGTCTAACCAGACACCTAGGTATTTGTAGTTGTCCACGTATTCTAAGTCAGAGCCGTCCAGAGTGGTGGTGCTGGACGGGCGAGCAGGTGCGGGCAGTGATCGGTTGAATAGCATTCATTTATTTTTTCCCTGCATTTAATAGCAGTTGGAGGCCACAGAAGGAGAGTTGTATGGCATTGAAGCTCGTCTGGAGGTTAGTTAACACAGTGTCCAAAGATGGGCCAGAAGTATACAGAATGGTGTCTTCTGCGTAGAGGTGTACCAGAGAATCACGAGCAGCAAGAGCAACATCATTGCACCCGCTTAACATGGAAGCCAGCCGTACCAATGTGTCAGAGGAAACACATTCAAACACATTCAACTGGCTACTGAAGTCAGCCTGCAGTCACCCTGCCCACCACAAGTCGCTAGAGTGCAATGAGCCAAGCAAAGCCCCCCCAGCCAAACCCTCCCCTAACCTGGACGACGCTGGGCCAATTGTGTGCCACCCTATAGGACTCCCGATTAAGGCCGGTTGTGATACAGCCCAGGATTGCACCTGGGTCTGTAGTGACGCCTCTAGCACTGCAGTGCCTTAGACCGCTGCGCCACTCGGGAGGTCCGTAATGAGAGTGTTTTGATCGTTTTCACTCCCCACTAGCTGAGAGAATCATTAAAAGGTAATTATCTTTAGGATTCTCAAAGAATCATTAACCATCCATAGGTGTCAACCTGGTTGACCATGGTCGGTATCTACCTTCTCCTTTCATTATCTGCTGGGTTTCCAATATGCTGACATGGGCTTACTGGTATTGAAAAAGTCTGCGGTTAAAGTATCTACTGTAGGAAAATTAGAGGTTGATGAAAGCTGGTTCTTGTCAGTTAGACTAGCAAGTTTTAGTTAATGTTTTGATTTCTTGCTCATGGTTAATATAAAACTGTATAGCATTGAAGTAATTGCAGGAAATTCACATTCAATTCAAAACTACGTCTTTGAGACATTTAATTGATATTCAAAATCTAGATATCAACCAGTGTCGATCGGTGATGTTTAAGAACATGGCCTTATTTCTATTACATCATATTGGATGACTGTCATTCATATTCCATTCACCCAGCTCAATGTAACATCAATAAGTTGAGGCTACTACATGATGCTCTAATTTCCTCTGTGCTGATCACGAAGTTGCTACAACCTAGCCTATGAATGAAAGTTTACAACGTAGGAATTTTGAGCAATCAGTGACAGACTGTGACACATTCATTACCGCATTGATTGCACACTAATCATTAGTCCAACAGTTGCAAACGAGAGTTTCTATTGGACAAATTCAGGTATGTTTGATCCCCATTTCGTTCCGTTTGCTTCCGTTTAAGAAACGTTTTTCAACAGAATATAGACCTGATCACATGCAAACACAGTTCACTTTCATAGCAGCCACATACAAACAGCTCGTTGTTAATGTAATTCCTTATCGTATATGTAATTCCTTATCGCATCTGTCGACGTGATATCCTCCCTTCACCTTTTCCCTTCGCATGTGGACTTCAGTGCACAACACATCAGCAGGCGAAAAAACCTTTCCAAGCCAAACCTTCATATCATAACCAATAACCGCACACAGCCTACATATTTGTCACGTCATATTCAACATTTTTTCGAGTAAGTAATCCCACTACAATCATGCACTAGAGCATGGACCGAATACAACAGATGTAGACCTTACAGTGAAATGCGTACTTACGAGCCCCTAACCAACAGTGCAGTTTAAAAAAATATGGATAACTATAAGAGATAAAAGTATCAAGTAATCAATCAATAACCATATATACAGGGGGGTGCCGGTACAGAGTCAATGTGTGTGGGTGCTGTTTAGTTGGGGTAGTATGTACATGTAGGTAGAGTTAATTAACGTGTCTCTGCATAGATGACAACAGAGACTGGCAGTGGGGTGGAGAGGGTGGGGGCAATGCAAATAGTCTGGGTAGCCATTTGATTAGTTGCTCAGGAGTCTTATGGCTTGGGGGCTTGGGGGTAGAAGCTGTTTAGAAGCCTCTTGGACCTAGACTTGGAGCTCTGGTACCGCTTGCTGTGTGGTAGCAGAGAGAACAGTCTATGACTATTGTGGCTGGAGTCCTTGACAATTTTTAGGGCCTTCCTCTGACACCGCCTGGTATAGAGGTCCTGGATAGCAGGAAGCTTGGCCCCAGCTTGGCCAAGCAGTTGCCATACCAGGCAGTGATGCAATCAGTCAGGATGCTCACGTTGATGCAGCTGTAGAACCTGTTGAGGATCTGAGGACCCATGCCAAATCTCCTGAGGGGAATAGGTTTTGTCATGCCCGCATGACAGTCATGGTGTGCTTGGGCCATGTTAGTTTGTTGGTGATGGGGACACCAAGAAACTTGAAGCTCTCAACCTGCTCCACTGCAGCCCCGTCAATGAGAATGGGGGCATGCTCGGTCCTCTTTTTCCTGTAGTCCACAATCATCTCCTCTGTCTTGATCACATTGAGGGAGAGGTTGTTGTTCTGACACCACACGGCCAGGTCTCTGACCTCCTCCCTTAAGGCTGTCTCATTGTTGTCGGTGATACCACCCACCACTGTTGTGTCATCAGCAAATTTAATGATGGTGGCAGATGTGGCAGATGTGTTGTTACCTACCCTTACCACCTGGGGGGCGGCACGTCAGGAATTCCAGGATCCACTTGCAAAGGGAGGTGTTTAGTCCCAGGGTCCATAGCTTATTGATGAGCTTTGAGGGCACTATGGTGTTGAATGCTGAGCTACAGTCAATGAATAGCATTCTCACATAGGTGTTCCTTTTGTCCAGGTGGGAAAGGCCAGTGTGGAGTGCAATAGAGATGGCATCATCTGTGAATCTGTTGGGGCGGTATGCAAATTGGAGTGGGTCTAGGGTTTCAGGGATGATGGTGCTGATGTGAGCCATGACTAGCCTTTCAAAGCACTTCATGGCTACAGACGTGAGTGCTACGGGTTGGTAGTCATTTAGGCAGGTTACCTTAGTGTTCTTGGGCACAGGTACTATGGTGATCTGCTTAAAACATGTTGGTATTCCAGACTCGGATAGGAAGAGGTTGAAAAGGTCAGTGAAGACACTTGCTAGTTGGTCAGTGCATGCTCGCAGTACATGTCTTGGTCATCCGTCTGGCCCTGCGGCCTTGTGAATGTTGACCTGTCTAAAGGTCTTACTCACATCGGCTGTGGAGAGGGTGATCACACGGTCTTCCGGTACAGCTGGTGCTCTCATGCATGTTTCAGTGTATAGTTTATAGTTTAGTTAGTTTAATAGTTTAGCTCATCCGGTAGGCTTGTGTCACTGGGCAGCTCTCGGCTGTGCTTCCTTTTGTAGTCTGTAATGGTTTGCCGGCCCTGCTACATCCGACGAGCGTCAGAGCCGGTGTAGTACGACTCAAACTTAGTCCTGTATTGACGCTTTGTCTGTTTGATGGTTCGTCGGCGGGCATAGCGGGATTTCTCATAAGCTTCTGGGTCAGTGTGGATGCTGCCTGTAATCAATGGCTTCTGGTTGGAGTATGTACGTACGGTCACTGTGGGGATGACATCATCGACGCACTTATTGATGAAGCCAATGACAGATGTGGCGTACTCCTCAATGCCATCGGAGGAGTCCTGGAACATATTCCAGTCTGTGCTAGCAAAACAGTCCTGTAGCTAAGCATCTGCTTCATCTGACCACTTTTTTATTGTTCTAGTCAATGGTGCTTCCTGTTAAAATGTTTGCTTGTAAGCAGGAATCAGGAGGATGGAATTATGGTCAGATTTGCCAAATGGAGGGTGAGGGAGAGCTTTGTATGCATCTCTGTGTGTGGAGTATAGGTGGTCCAGAGTTATTTTCCCTCTGGTTGCACGTTTAACATGCTGATAGAAATATGGTAAAACTGATTTAAGTTTTCCTGCTTTAAAGTCCTACTTGAAGCACCGCCCCTGGGTGAGCATTTTCTTGTTTGCTTATGGCGGAATACAGCCCAGTCAATGCTATCTTAGTGCCAGCCTCTTACTCCTGCTGGTATGTAAACAGCTACAAAGAATATAGATTTAAACTCCCTCGGTAGGTAATGTGGTCTGCAGCTTATCATGAGAAACTCTACCTCAGGCGAGCAATAGCTCGAGATTTCCTTAGATATCGTACACCTGCTGTTGTTTACAAAAATACATAGACCGCATTCCCTTGTCTTACCAGACGCCGCTGTTCTATCCTGCCGGTACATTGTATAACCAGCCAGCTGTATGTTGGTATTGTCGTAGTCCAGCCACGACTTAATGTCCCGTTGGTAGTTTCATCTTCCCAATAACTCGTCCATTTTATTGTCCAAAGATTGCATGTTTGCTAGCAGAGTTGAGGGAAGTGTGGGTTTATTCGATTGCCACCGACTTCTCAGCAGGCAGCACACTCTTTGGCCTCTCTTTCTCTGCCTCCTCTTCATGCAGATCACGGTGCTTCGAGGCCTGTTCCCGAGGGAGCCGTATATCCTCTGCTTCGGGCTCGTCAGAGTCGTGATAGAAGAAAAATGATTCTGCTAGTCTATGGTGAGTAATCGTAGTCCTGATGTCTAGAAGTTATTTTCGTCATAAGAGACGGTAGCGGCAACATTATGTACAAAAATAGTAAAATAATGAGTTTCAAACAACGCAGATAAACAAACAAAAAAACACAATCGGTTGGGGGCACATAAAACGTCTGCCTTCTGTTCCGGCGCCATCTTACAGCAGTAAACAGTTTAGCAGTTACACCGGCGGACCCCCGTGGCAATAAATTAATAAATACTAAATCTTAACTTGACTTGGAAGAGTTACAGTGTGGATAGACATAGGCAGCTAGCTAACATATCTGTTTGAGCCAGGTGTTAAACTAGGCTAAACTAGCAAGCTGCATTCGATGCTAGCTAAGTAAGTGAAAGCTCTTGCTTCTCCTTCATTTTGAAACAAATTAATTTGTTCAAATTTGTTCAAAACTGTCCAACTATTGTCTTTCTCTCTCTCTGAGTCAAATACTCACACCATTTTATGCACAGCCATGCTAGCTAGCTGTAGCTTATGCTTTCAGTACTAGATTAATTCTCTGATCCTTTGATTGGGTGGATGTCAGTTCATGCTGCAAGAGCTCTGATAAGTTCTGGAGGAGATCCTCCATCCTGTCATAATTACTCTGCAAGTCTATGGAATGGGGTGAGAACCATGAGCCTCCTAGGTTTTGTATTGAAGTCTATGTACCCAGAGGAGGACAGAAGCTATCTGTCCTTTGGCTACACCATGGTGCTACCCTACAGAGTGCTACTGAGGCTACTGTAGACCTTCATTGGATAACTTTTTTAATGTTTCACTATTTTTATTTTTATATTATTCACTGCAGATGGTCCTTCCTTTCGTCCTCTGAAGAGCCTCCACTGATATCAACCACCCGTAGATTAGCATTGAGTCTCAGCAAGAGCGATAGGTTCAACTTACATTAACCTGTCCCTTGGAACATTCGCGATCACCCCCGGCAACAGGAAGTGAGGCATAAATCAAACTGTCATGTCATAATTGAAGCATGAGCCCTCCAATGGGACAGGACCACTTCACACATTAAATAACACATGACCACAGCTCTGCCAACCTGGGCCCTCACTACGGCGCCATTATGGGCCCCTGTGTATTTGAATGATTGTTTGTCCCCCTCAATGTATCAATAACGCTCCTCGGAGCGAAGAATCATGTTTAGTATTTGACCCTTAGTCTCTGTATCATAGTATGTGCATTGCCAGACGACGATGAAAGAGAGAAGAAGGAGGGGGGTGATGAAGTAGAGAGAACTCCTTTCCTTTGAAAGGCTTCTATTTTACTTACAATAGTGTTCCATTTTAATATAATTTTCCATAAACCTTCTCCTTCCTTTAACTAATTCTAGCCCACGTTTATTGAAATGGTGGTTAATGAAGGTCCTAAGGGAGTAATATGAATGGTTCTAATAGGCTGGAATTATTGCTGGAGAGTAGAATCTTTAAGTGTCCTGACGCTCCTGGGAGCTCTGGAACGACAGCTTTGAAAGCCACTGATTGCATCCCTCCGGGGATTGAGGGCCTTCAATATCCATTAGCCCACAACAGGATTACCACGGGAGTAGGAGCATTACGGAATCATTACGGAGTCACAGCATTCCAACACCAGGGGTGTATTCACTACGCACCAAACGGAAGCCAAAAGAAGCAAACAGAACAAAACCGAGAGGAACCTACCTGAATTGGTCCAATAGATACTCTTGTTTTCGTTGCAAAACTGTTTGGAGTAAACGGTTTCTATTGCAAAGCTTTTTGGAACTGTTTGCCACTGTTTGCACAAACAGGCTACTCCAACATGCAAAAGGTATGTTATGTAATGTGTGAAAGTAATGGAAGTAAAAAGGCATATGGTATCTGTTCCCTAATGACTTTCTGCTCTTATTTCTGTGTACTGGATCGCCCAATAGGACCCACCACAGCAGACTGGTACCGTGACTGTAGAGTGATGTTTTTTTTACATGAAACTCAATGTAAATGATTCAGAGTGTTTAGGGGAAAATGCCCTCAGGTGAAGAGGCTCCTGTCCATCCAGAAAAATCTCTTGCATACAGTGGTATGGTTATATGACTCTTAAATATTCTGCAAACATCATATAAAAAGGTGTTGACAGGACTGTATGATAGATCTGAAGTCGAGAAATGGTGTAATATGTTATGTGCAAAGTGTCTGTCTGTCATAAATCAACGGAACAAAGGTGGGCTTTCGAATGTCTACTGTATACACCCAGTATAGGGAACTGTATTAAACCACTTGAATTGTGGTGTTCTGTCAAATTACCCCTGGTTATGATCGCTTGCTCTAGAATACCACACAATGTTAATTTAATACTACACAATATTAAATAGTTTTTCGGTATATGCTTGACATCTACTATATTATTGAGGACAAATATACCTCAAATATACCCATAGAAGAAAAACAAAGGCTTCCCCCTTGATACGTGGTGATATTCTACAGTGTAGATATATATCCTCTACAGAGATACAGTTCAGTGTTTTGACCTGATGATGTGAAATCAAGCAGTAACCCAGAAAACAGGAAATTGCTCCATCGCTTAGATCTCATTACCAGAAAACCTTGGCAGTGAGTCCCTCAATTAAACTTGTATAAACTCTACAACTCTGGCAGTAACTCGCAGGCCAACGCATCACTTGTTGTTCAGCCTGACTTCTCGCTCAGGGAAAGTTCCCCACTACAGTATGATTTAAAAGCGCCTGCAACATCAACGGTTTCCAAGGTAACACGTTAACTCCTGGACTTTCCAACAGTCACACATGGGGGTTTACTTTTACATTCCGCTTTGGTCAGATAGCTTACCTACAAACTTAAGCCAGGTTGCTCATACATAGTATGGGCATCTTAGTGATTTCGAAATAATATAAATTCCCCTGTGACTGGCTGCCATATGTTACTGTAGCAACTCATTGTAGATTTATGAATTTCGATACATTTTGAAAACGTTTTACTCCCTCCACAGCTGCATGTCCTTGTCTTGAGAAAGTATACGTGTGTGGAAGATAGGGGAACGTGGGTGTGGGAGATTGGAAGTATTGTGGGGCTTAGTAAACTGAGTGTCCTGCCAGTTTGGACTATTTCCAGGTACAGTAACTAATGTGGCCCAGATGAGTTGCTTCTTCCAGGGATGTAGGCCCCATCTGACCTGGTACAGAGTCTGGAGATTGCTTGGATGTGGAATGGCTGTGGAGGATTTTGGTGAATCTCATGCATGTGTGTGTATGTGCGTACAAGCGAGTGGAATTCCGAATTGGAATTACAAGTCAGAAGTCAGAGAAAGTTTTTATTAGTTCACTGTTGTCGCCTTCCCATATGAACTTGAAATAATCGTCTGTAGCCTTCTCCAGTGACCTTTCATGTTGTTGTTTTGGGCTAACAATGACTAAGTAGCTAGCATTTGGAATTACATATTTGTAGGCCGTAGGCCTACGCTGTCACGTTCTGACCTTAGTTCCTTTGTTTTGTCTTTGTTTTAGTATGGTCAGGGCGTGAGTTGGGGTGGGCAGTCTATGTTTGTTTTTCTGTGTTGTGTTTTGCGTTTGGCCCGGTATGGTTCTCAATCAAAGGCAGGTGTCGTTAGTTGTCTCTGATTGAGAATCATACTTAGGTAGCCTTTTCCCACCGGTGTTTCGTGGGTGATTGTTTTCTGTGTCTGTGTGTTCCACACGGAACTGTTTCGGTTTTCGTTTCTGTCTTTCTATTTGTTATTTTGTATTTTCGTGTTCAGTGATTTTGTTCATTAAAATATGAGGAACACATACCACGCTGCATATTGGTCCGATCTCTCATACTTCTCGTCAGAGGAGGACGAATCCCGTTACATACGCATGTATTAATTGAAGAGTCACCTGAAGCTTGAAACAAATGGGAGATGCAATAGAGGTGCTGAGGCAGAGGGCTCGTAGTGAGAACGACTGGCTACTATTCTGAACCATGTGTGGTGAGCTTTCTGTCGCCCAGAGCTGCTGAAGCATCACCCAAGTGGGTTCCATACATAACTCAGGCTGGTTCCCAGAGTAGCCCTCTACAAGAGCATCACCAGACTCTATCTTCATCAACCATATCTCTCACGAGCTTCCTCAAATCAAATGTATATTGTCACATGCTTCGTAAACAACCAGCGTAGACTAACAGTGAAATTCTGACTGATGGGCCCTTCACAACAGAGATAGAAAATAAAGAGGTCCCAGTGTTGAGGGTCAATGTGCCGGATGTGTTGTTGCCTACCCTCACCCCTAGGGGCGTCTCATCAGGAAGTCCAGGATCCAGTTACAGAGGAAGGTGTTCAGTCCCAGGCTCTTTAGCTTACTGATGAATTTGGAGGGCACCACGGTGTTGAACACTGAGTTGTAGTCAATGAACAGCATTCTCACATACAGTAAGTGTTCCTCTTGTCCAGGTGAGAGAGGGCAGTGTGGAACGCAATACAGATTGCATCATCGGTGGATCTGTTGGAGCGGTATGCAAATTGGAGTGGGTCCAGGGTATCTGGGATGATGGTGTTTATGTGAGTCATGACCAGCCTTTCAAAGAATGTCATGGCTACAGATGTGAGAACTACAGGGCAATAGCAATTTAGACAGGTTACGCCGGCGTTCTTGGGCACAGGGACTATGGTGGTCTGCTTGAAAGATGTAGGTATTACAGACTGGGTCAGGGAGTTTAAAAATGTCAGTGAAGACAGTTGCCAGCTGGTCAGCGCATGCTCTGAGTATGTGTCCTGGTAATTGGTCTGGCCCTGAGGCAATATGAATGTTAACCTATTTAAAGGTTTTACTCACATCGGCTATGAAGAGTGTGATCACACAGTCGTCCGGAACAGCTGGTGCTCTCAATCATGGTTCAATGTTGCTCACCTTGAAGCGAGCATAAAATACATTTAGCTCGTCTGGTAGGCTCACGTCACTGGGCACCTTGTGGCTGGTTTTCCTTTGTAAACCATGACAGTTTTCAAGTACTGCCACATCCGATAAACGTCACAGCCAGTGTAGTAGGATCTGATCTTAGTCCAACGTATGCACCACACACAACCCAGTGCAACTGCCTCTGCAACGTTCCATTGGAAATAAATGTACTTCTGGTGTACCAAAATGCAATGACATTGTGGGTGTGATCGAGGCGTAAAAGTGATCAAGAGTTTTTTTTGCCTCTAGCCATGAACTGTCCCTCTCCATCTTTGGAGGATTCTGCACTCAAAGAATTGGCTTCTATTGGTTGACCTAGCCAACTATAGCTAGGCTACTCATGATACACTATATATATATATATCTATATATATATATATATATATATACACACACAGTGGGGAGAACAAGTATTTGATACACTGCCGATTTTGCAAGTTTTCCTACTTACAAAGCATGTAGAGGTCTGTAATTTTTATCATAGGTACACTTCAATGGTGAGAGATGGAATATAAAAAAATCCAGAAAATCACGTTGTATGATTTTTAAGTAATTAATTTGAATTTTATTGCATGACAAAAGTATTTGATCACCTACCAACCAGTAAGAATTCCGGCTCTCACAGACCTGTTAGTTTTTCTTTCAGAAGCCATCCTGTTCTCCACTCATTAGCTGTATTAACTGCATCTGTTTGAACTCGTTACCTGTATAAAAGACACCTGTCCACACACTCAATAAAACAGACTCCAACCTCTCCACAATGGCCAAGACCATGGAGCTGTGTAAGGACATCAGGGATAAAATTGTAGACCTGCACAAGGCTGGGATGGGCTACAAGACAATAGGCGAGCAGCTCGGTGAGAAGGCAACAACTGTTGGCACAATTATTAAATTAATTATTTAATGTAAAGCTCACCGCCGTTGGAGTCTGGAGTGATAAATCACGTTTCACCATCTCTCAGTCCGATTCTGGGTTTGGCAAATGACAGGAGAATGCTACCTGCCCCAATGCATAGTAATGTAAAGTTTGGTATTGGAGGAATTTAAAATGTTTCATATGAGGCGACAGAACAGAATGTCACCTTTAATTTGAGGTTATTTTCATACCCCAGTCAACTTTAAGTGTTCTTATTGTGAAGTGGAAACACAATAACAACTAGAGTGGTCTTATAGGTTGTGATGTACTGGAACAAATTCAAAACTACAAAGGGTTGGTTTCTGGACAGTAACTCATTGTCAAGGCCTTGATGTCGCAGCAATCAGATGGGGGAATTAAACCGATTACCCTGCACTTCAGGGCACACATAGATTTCTGTAATCTTAGTCTGTAAAAGTTCTTAAATTCAATTATTTATGTGATGTTTTTTCTCTTTTTGTCTGGGGCTGTTTTCATGGTTCGGGCTAGGCCCCTTTGTTCCAGTAAAGGGAAATCTTAATGCTACAGCATACAATGACATTATGATTAAGTGCACAAAGCCCCTATGCACAAAGCGAGGTCCGTACAGAAATGGTTTGTCGAGATTGGTGGGGCAGAACTTGACTGGCCTGCACAGAGCCCTGACCTCAACCCCATCGAACACGTTTGGGATGAATTGGAACACCGACTGCAAGCCATGCCTCATCACCCAACAGCAGTGATCGACCTCACTAATGCTCTTTTGGCTGAATGGAAGCAAGTCCCCGCAGCAATGTTCTACCTTCTAGTGGAAAGCCTTCCCAGAAGAGTGGAGGCTGTTATAGCAGCAAAGGGGGGACCAACTCCATATTAATGCCCATGATTTTGGAATGATATTTTCGACGAGCAGAATGCCACATACTTTTGGTCATGTAGCATATTGCTTGTTTTTTTTTTTATTATTTTGATGCGCTTTAAGATTGTTATGAAATGCACTATAGAAATGTAATCATGTAGTATTATCATTATACCAAAGATGGCTTATTTAGTTGAGTAGAGCAAAAACCTCTGACGAAGGCCAAGAGGCCGACATGTAAGCTTCAATACAAAAGGGATACTAGAAAAAGCAGTGTGCGAGTTTCTTTTTTCTTTCAACTTACCATGCACCTGCAACGTTACCATGCACCTGCAATGTTATCATGCTCCTGCAATGTTATCATGCAGCTGCAACGTCACCATGCACCTGCAATGTTACCATGCACCTGCAATGTTATCATGCAGCTGCAACGTCACCATGCACCTGCAATGTTACCATGCACCTGCAACGTTACCATGCACCTGCAATGTTGTCATGCAGTTGCAACGTCACCATGCACCTGCAATGTTACCATGCACGGGCAACAAGATAGCACTGATGTGCAAGTGCATTTTTGAAATGTTGAAAGTAAAACACACCAACAGTAGTTGTACTGGTATCAAATACAAATGTTAATTGCAAACACAAAAATCACGTGTCAATGAGAAAACAGAAATACAATTTTGGTTAAATAAAGGACTTCACAAAAAAACAGTAGAAAATGAATACATTAATAGCTATAAATTACATCCATACAAAATATATAAAACTAATTCTTATTCTTGGCCTCTAAAATGGCCATAAGGCGTGCCACCCTGGCAGTTACCTCCTAGCTCCCGCCTCCACATCTGGACCGTTCTGGGAGTGGATCCTACAGCTACCCTCGCAGCTCACACTCCTTCATGTAGATCCTGAAAAGCCATAAAGATGAAGTACAACATTAAACAAAAAAATTTGCCAAGATGAAACCGTAAGGACTGCAGTTTATCATTACTTTCACTATAACAAGGGTGTATGCTCCAAACAGTTGCAAAACGTTCAATTTTGCAAAATCACCATATTTGGGGACCCGATTTTTCTGTTTCAATTTTGTCTGTCATAAGAACAGTAGCCCATATCTGCAAAAGTAAGGTGTCTGCGGAAAGCTGAGTATCTTGGCTATTGGTGTGACTTACTACCATATATGGGCATACGAGTGTATAAGGGCAGGCCGATGACCTCATTTCATGATGGCAACTACCTACATTCCGGTTAGCGTTGTGAAACATAAAGTAAATCAACACGGAATACGTTGATTCCCACTGGTGTCTTATTTGTCTGTCTGTGACCTACCGTTATTGATCAGCAGCACCTAGAGTCAAAATGTTAATTTGAAGGTTTTCACCAAACATCTTACAAGGTAAGCTTCCATTTTGTCTGTGTTTGAGCTATAGCTACATGGGGGTATGAAATGAATCCTTATGTTGGTAGGAACAAATCTAGCCTATTACCAATGTTATCTGATGATGTATGACTTAATGGCAACAGCGAATGTCCACCGAGTGACTATATCTTTGCGAATTAAAAATATGATAAACACTTGGTTATGTTTCACTATATTGGATCACTCCAATAGATTGGTATCACTCCACAGCGGAGGGATACATCCGAGGTGAGGATTTACAGATTCACTCCTGTGTACACCTGTGGCACGGCTGGAGTCCGCCTCTATATAGATGGGCTTTTGAATGTCCGTGACACACGTTATTTCATTTTCTCTTTGGACGTCCGTATGGTTTGAAGTACAAACTTTCTGAAGTTCGCTTGGTAAGTGTAATATCTTGCGTGGAAGTATACTCACTGGCTGTTTGCAGCCTGGAGCAGCTGGCCACATGGCCAGTCCTCCTCTTGAGTGCATCACTCACTGAGCACGGTTGATCTGTATCTTCCACCCGTGGTTTGACGGACTTGTGTTTTGTTAGCGTTACAATGCGACTCCGTGTGCATCCATTAGTATAGTGGCTCTTGCTGCCACAAACTGTAATTTACCTTACACAACTTGCCGACTTGCTTGTTCTATGTGTGTGTGTTGTGAATTGCTTTAACATGCTGCTCCCTGCGACAGGCTCGGGTTCTCTTCTAATTACCCTGCTGGGTTATTTTCTTGTTCTTTCCCCTGCAGAGTGTATGAGTACGATGGTGGGCTTTCCACTACGTTGAGACATTAACTTTGAAGTTCCTTAACGGAGTTACTCCATCATATGACTGTTTTTACTGCTTGAATATTAAACCGGCTAGGTAATATTGCAGTTGGCCAAAAACAAAAACAAATCAATCAAATCTATTACCTAGTTGCTGTTTTTTTGTCTGCCTGTTATTCACACACGGGTCTTCCCTGTTTTTTTGCAGAGGTACTGGGTAATTTATTCCTCACCGGGTACCTATTCCTCCAAACAGGTCACGACATAAGCTCTCCCAGGGCGTTGGACCCCTGCTCCGTGGCCTTGTTGGCTTGGCTGAGCTTATGGCTTCCCTTTGTGACAAGTGTGACAGTGGCATCCCCCTGGGGATCCACATACCTCGTGTATGCACTGCCTGGGTTTGAGCCACGTGGAGAGGGCTTTTGAAATAGTTGTGATACTTTTAAGAAGAACAAAAATGAATTTTACATTTGAGCACCACTGCAAAAGCTTTGCTATTCACCATCTTGTTGTTTACTTGAAGAGATCTAGGGATCAAAACTTGCAGCCCCCCCCTCCCCCTCCCAATGCATTGTGGCTGTGAAATTCCAGAAAAGTGGGCAGCGAATGGTACTAGAAGAAAGCAGACATGAGTATAACATCCTGGCATTTACTACACTCAATTTTCCAAAATTCACATACTAATAAACTTTATATTTTTGGATACTGAGGATGCATTATGTGGGCGATTGTGTTTTCTGCTATTGGTTCATTTCGGTAGTGCATCCACATATCTAATAGACAGCTGATTATCAAAGCTGAAATTAGTATGACATCTGGGCATTTAAAGTATACTCAATGTTCAAAATGTCACACTCAAATCACCTGCTATTTCTGATACAAGTATGGGAATTTTGACACAGCCGGTGTGTCTGCACAGTGAGGGAATAGACTGGAGCAAACTGCCATTGGAAGGGACTGGAGTAGAATGGATCTGGGGGAATTCATGCAGAGCACAGAGCATGCCACAGCGCTCATGTCACAGCTCTTCCACAGAAATAGTGCCTAGTTTTAATTTCGGTTACGGTTACAACCAGAGCGATATACAGTACCAGTCAAAGGTTTGGACACACCTACTCATTCAAGGATTTCTTTATTTTTACTATTTTCTACATTGCAGAATAATGAAGACATCAAAACTATAAAGTATCACATATGGAACCATGTAGTAACCAAAAAAAGTGTTAAACGAATCAAAATATATTTGAGATTCTTCAAATAGAATGAATGAATGTTCATTTTGTTAAACTCAATCATCAAGTTTGCGGACGACACAACAGTGGTAGGCTTGATTACCAACAACGACGAGACGGCCTACAGGGAGGAGGTGAGGGCCCTTGGAGTGTGGTGTCAGGAAAATAACCTCACACTCAACGTCAACAAAACTAAGGAGATGATTGTGGACTTCAGGAAACAGCAGAGGGAACACCCCCCTATCCACATCGACGGAACAGTAGTGGTGAGGGTAGCAAGTTTTGAGTTCCTCGGCGTACACATCACAGACAAACTGAATTGGTCCACCCACACAGACAGTATCGTGAAGAAGGCGCAGCAGCGCCTCTTCAACCTCAGGAGGCTGAAGAAATTTGGTTTGTCACCTAAAGCACTCACAAACTTCTACAGATGCACAATCGAGAGCATCCTGTTGGGCTGTATCACCGCCTGGTACGGCAACTGCTCCGCCCACAACTGTAAGGCTCTCCAGAGGGTAGTGAGGTCTGCACAACGCATCACCGGGGGCAAACTACCTGCCCTCCAGGACACCTACACCACCCGATGTCACAGGAAGGCCATAAAGATCATCAAGGACAACAACCACCCGAGCCACTGCCTGTTCACCCCGCTATCATCCAGAAGGCGAGGTCAGTACAGGTGCATCAAAGCTGGGACCGAGAGACTGAAAAACAGCTTCTATCTCAAGGCCATCAGACTGTTAAACAGCCACCACTAACATTGAGTGGCTGCTGCCAACACACTGACTCAACTCCAGCCACTTTAATAATGGGAATTGATGAGAAATGATGTAAAATGTATCACTAGCCACTTTAAACAATGCTACCTAATATAATGTTACATACCCTACATTATTCATCTCATATGTATATGTATATACTGTACTCTATATCATCTACTGCATCTTTATGTAATACATGTATCACTAGCCACTTTAACTATGACACTTTGTTTACATACTCATCTCATATGTATATACTGCACTCAATACCATCTACTGTATCTTGCCTATGCCGCTCTGTACCATCACTCATTCATATATCTTTATGTACATATTCTTTATCCCCTTACACTTGTGTCTATAAGGTAGTAGTTTTGGAATTGTTAGCTAGATTACTTGTTGGTTATTACTGCATTGTCGGAACTAGAAGCACAAGCATTTCGCTACACTCGCATTAACATCTGCTAACCATGTGTATGTGACAAATAAAATTTGATTTGATTTGAAATAGCCACCCTTTGCCTTTGACAGATTTGCACACACTTGGCACTCTCTCAACCAGCTTCACGAGGTAGCACCTGGAATGCATTACAATTAACAGGTGTGCCTTGTTAAAAGTTAATTGTGGAATTTCTTTCCTTCTTAATGTGTTTGAGCCAATCAGTTTTACCTATTTGGTAAAAGACCAAGTCCATATTATGCCAAGAACAGCTCAAATAAGCAAACAGAAATGACAGTCCATCATTACTTTAAGACATGAAGGTCAGTCAATGCGTAACATTTCAAGAACTTTGACATTTTCTTCAAAGTGCAGTCGCAAAAACCATCAAGCGCTATGATGAAACTGGCTTTCATGAGGACCGCCAAAACGAAAAGAAGACCCAGAGTTACCTCTGCTGCATAGGATAAGTTCATTAGTTACCAGCCTCAGAAATAGCAGCCCAAATAAATGCTTCAGAGTTCAAGTAACAGACACATCTCAACATGAACTGTTCAGAGGAGACTGCATGAATCAGGCCTTCATTGTCAAATTGCTGCAAAAGAAACCACTACTAAAGGACACCAATAATATTAAGAGACTTGCTTGGGCCAAGAAACACAAGCAATAGACAATAGCCCCGTGGAAATCTGTACTTCGGTCTGATGAGTCCAAATGAGAGATTTTGGGTTCCAATCGCTGTGTCTTTGTGAGACTCAGAGTAGGTGAATGGAAGATCTCTGCATGTGTGGTTCCCACCGTGAAGCAAGGAGGAGGAGGAGGTGTGATGGTGTGGGGTGCAGATGCCAACACAACTTTATAATAACTCTGGGAATGTCTTTGATCCAGGAGGGGCAATAAAGTGACAGTTTCAGCTGACATTTAGCTAACCAAAGACACACAAACAAGCCCCTCGCATGGTGCAATTAGTGCTAGTTTTAGGTGCTGGCTTGTGTCGTCGCAAACTTCAACCCCCTTCAAAATAAACTGTGTCCGTGTGTGGGCTAGTCCTCTCAACATCTCCTGTGAATATTTTGTTGTGTAGTTTGCCTTGTGAACTATGTTAAAACACTTAATAGGCTTCTATAGGCTGACATTCGTTGCTGACATTACATTTGCCATCATCGCAGCTATGAGCTCAATGTGACACATACGGTATGGGTGTCATCATACAGTAGTGACTAACCAAAAGCCAAGGTAATGAACTGTCACTCGAGTCCAAAGCCTACTAATCCCCTATGTTCCAGTGTTAAGTACGCACTGAATATGGCACCCAGCACTGACACTAAACAAGTAAAAACTCAGAGCAGAAGAATCTGAAGACCACAGCATACACTTCCCTTCCACAGCAGCACGGATGACTCAAACAATACAAGTCAGATGTTCCTCCACTCAGTCATCTGGACAGCCAGCGCTAAGGGACATGTGACACGTAAGATATGCACCTCACTGAGTAACACATCAGTAAAAGTTATCTAAAGTGTTGTTCTTACGTTTACAGTATGCTAGCATATACACTGAGTAGAAAAAACATTACGAACACCTTCCTAATATTTAGTTGCACCCATTTTTGCCCTAGAGAACAGCCTCAATTCGTTGGAGCATGGACTCTACAAGGTGTTGAAAGCGTTCCACAGGGATGCTGGCCCATGTTGACTCAAATGCTTCCCATTGTTGTATCAAGTTGACTGGATGTCTGTTAGGTGGTGGACTATTCTTGATACACACAGGAAACCTTTGAGCATGAAAAACCCAGCAGTGTTGCAGTTCTTGACACACTCAAACCGGTGCGCCTGGCACCTTCTATACGAGTGTCTTACATCATTTAAAAGCTTAACTTCTTGTTAATCCAACAGTGTTGTCAGATTTCAAAAAGGCTTTACGGTGATAGCATACCATGCGATTATCTGAGGACGGCTTCACAAAAATCACAAATATTGATAAAATAAATCACATACCTTTGAAGATCTTCCTCTGTTTGCAATCCCAAGGGTCCCAGCTACACAATGAATGTTCTTTTTGTTCGATAACGTCCTTCTTTATTTCCAAAAAGTTTGTTTAGTTGGTGTCATTGATTTCAGTAATCTACTCCTTCAACATGCATACAAAGGAATCTAAAAAGCTACCGGTAAACTTTGTCCAAACAAGTCAAACAATGTTTCTAATAATCCTAAGGTACCCTAATATGTAAATAAATGATAATATTTCAGACGGAAAGAATGGTGTTCAATAGAAAAGTAAAATAATGAAGAGCGAGCCAAAAGACTACCTGTCCTGATGAGAACAACTACTTGTTAGTTTTTCAAGAAACAAGCCTGCAACCCTTTCTAAAGACTGTTGACATCTAGTGGAAGCCATAGAAACTGCAATCTGGGGCCTATTTTCTTTGTATATCCCATTGGATAGCATTGAAAAGGCCTGTGACCTCAGTTTTTTTTCTGGATTTCAGGATACTGCCCCTAGCCCTAAGAAATGTTTAAGTCTTGCCCATTCACCTTCTGAATGGCACACATACACAATCCATGTCTCAATAGATTGAAGACTTGAAACTCCTTCTTTAACCCGTCTCCTCCCCTTCATCTACAGTGATTTGAAGTGGATTTAGCAAGCGACATCAATAAGGGATCAGAGTTTTCACCTGGATTCACCTGGTCAGTCTGTCATGGAAAGAGCAGGTGCTGACATGTACTGTAGCCCTATGTGTTTCCTCTATCAAGGGCACTATGCCAAGTTCTCATCTGGCTCCTCTCACTTCTAGCAGATTTGATCAATCTTTAATCAACTGGACAAGGCTGTTACCCATTCAGTGGGAGAGAACAGAACAGCCATCATGGAGCTTTTATGAGTTAGAGGAAATAAATTATTGGTTGTAGAGGCTAGTCCTCCTCACCCAAGGAACCATCAATACATCAACAATGTACAGGGAGGGGAGGTAGGGTTGTTGTTTTCATTTAGAGGCATTAAGTGTAAACACGGTAATGGCAGTTGTTTAAGAATGTGGAAGTTAATTAATGCCTTTTTATTGGCCCGTACCATACGCCTGGCCCTGAGCGAAGCTCAGAAACCTCAGAGGCTCCTGGTGCTTGAGAGCGTGCACAGACCTAGCTGGCATAAGTGGTTATTGAGGCCCATCACTAACCCACCGCGTCACTATTGGCCTGATGTGGTGGGGAGAAACCCAGAGACCTTTCCACAATAAACTGCTGTGAGTGAAATAGCGCGGTCCATCCTTGCCCAGCGGGCTCAGACAGACACTCCACAGGCCAGCTTCCCATCCCAGTGGAAAACAAAACAGGAATGTGTTATTTAAAGAGGGCTGCTGTGCTGTGAAGAAACCTCTGGTCTCTCACTGGGGTTGGTTTCTATGGAGGAACTCCGGTGAAGTACCTACAAAGTTGCATCAGAAGACATTTAAGAGTCACTCCAACAACCTTGTTGTCCACTGATTCCATTGTTTTTTTCTCCATCCTCCTCTTACTGTACTTAACTTGGCCTTTACATTGGAGTATTATCCCATCCTTCCATTTACATTAGTTAGGCTTGATAGTAGATTTGATTATATGAATGTGTATAAACACGTATGTATTCTTCCCTAGCTTGAGCTGAAAGATTTTGTGTTTGTCTTGTCATTTTATAAATAAATCAAATCTAGTAAAATTGTGTCTTGCTTCCCACAAGACATTCACCAGACCTCACGCAAGCAAGATCAAAATAAACATACAAGCTCCTTGTGGATGTTGACAGAGTGGCAGTTGAAGAATGCCTGTTCACGCCACATGGCCCCTCATTTCCTGAACAGTCACAGGCCATATTTCCACACCCTGGCTGTTTACAGCTCAGGCACAACTATTTTAACACCCCGCCATTGATCAACAAGAAATGAATCTCCAAAGACGGTCACAAGCAACTATTCATAGGAACGCTGCCATTCCATTCTAGCCTTTCCTTTCCCAAAATATGTTTTTTTTTTTTACTCTCATGATGATAGGACACTCTCCAGATGACACAAACCCTTAGGTGATGTTTTTTATATCAGGCCATATTGTGATTCATACCGTTATGAAGTGGTTTGTATTCATTGATGCCATTGTCATTTGAATAAATCTGTCATAATGGTCCTGTGTTAGACCATAGATTGGAGCTGGGCCATAGCTTTGCCTGTAGTTCTTCCATGAAATGAAATGGTGCACCAATATTGCATTTTAAAAGTCTGTTATTAAATGCCACTTCATTAAATATATAGACCACATGGATAATTCAATAAATCTGATATTAATAAAGACTTGCTAAAGTGCCCAAATTCAGCCTTTTGACATGTCACTCTGTGTAATTTTTTACCCACTTAACATTTACCAACTTAACAAGTTTTCACCACCATAATAAAGCTCTTGTTATTTTGTTTCTTTGACAGTAATTTCTGAACATTAGTACTTGTGCCATGTTATTAGTGATTCATTTTTAAGGTAAAAAAAAAAAAAAAAAAATGTCTCATTTTTAAGGTCAACCCTGTTACGTGAACTTGTTTTAACATGGTGAAACTATTCCTTTTTATTTTTTTCAAACGAATCCTTGAACATCTTATAGTCAAATCCTAGTGTAAAAGCGGGTGAGCTGGTTCAACTCTTCTTGGCCATGTTCTGGTGTTTTGTGATGTAAAACAGAGTGGGTTGGGCCTGTTACCCATAGATAGACAGGTTAGAAATGTTAAACAAATGTGTGTGAAGCCTGAATTCAATTGCTCCTCCCTGTTGCACAAAACCAGCTTCCATTCCCTCTGTCACAAAGGGATTTATGGTGAAATCAGCATCCCTGCTCCTTTATTTTCTTTTGCACTTAATAGGCACTTACTATAGTATTTTTTAAAATTTAACCTCTTGAGAACATTTTTATTAAGTTGAACATGTGCCCTTCATGACAATGTTACAATTAGGGGAAATCAAGTTTATTTTCACCAAGTTACACCACCCAAAAGGGACTAATTTTGTGGAACAACCCCCCCCAAATGAAGGAACCAGAATGAGGAGGACACTGATGAAGTAAACATACACCTTTAGTCCCATCCGGTGTGTCGTCAGACAGCAGCGAACCCAGACACCTTTCCCATTTGGTAAAGGTCCCTCTCCTCCAGTGCACCAGTTTTGTTGTCCAAAAGTTTCTGCAGATGCCTTTTTAGATACCGCTCAGTGGGATGTCAAAGTCTGCAGCTGACGGTCTGATGAGTTTCCTGGCCCTGCAGGTTGGGGATCAATGTTTTGGCTGTCAACATCCCCAAGTTCAGTGTCCTCCCGTCTCTATGGCATGTGTTTTAAACAAACAGCACCACAGAGCACTAGCCAATAGGTTAGGAGCTACCAACTCCTGCACACATGTAGACACACTATGTTGCACCTACTGTGTTTCAAGCATGTTTGACAGCTCAGATAAATCAATGGTAGATAAAGCCTTATGTCAGATATGAGAGTAGTGAACACTGACTACCCACTACTAATACCCCAACAACCAAGTCCACACACTTCTGCACTCACACACACACCATCCTACTGCCTGGGAATGCAGCTACCCCATGAGAATCGTTGAAGTCAGACTCCGGTTTCTGTTGCTCGTAAAATCCTCCAGCGTGGAGATTTATGGTGCAGAGGTCCTTTTTATAATGTACGACATGCATGACTTACAGTCCTCGCTCTACCCTGCCTGACGAATAGAAACTCTAAACAGATTATCTGTGTGTGTGTGTGTGTGTGTGTGTGTGTGTGTGTGTGTGTGTGTGTGTGTGTGTGTGTGTGTGTGTGTGTTTGAAAATGGGAACGCGAAAAGGTAGGTCTGCCAAAAGCACCAGACAACAGTTACTGAGGGAACAGTATATAGTGTTCTGACTTAAGCCCTTCGCCCTGAGGAAATATGCATTTCATTTTCAGCCCTATCCGCTAGATGTCAAACATACGAGATATAACGAACAGTTCCAATAGCCTGCTATCTATTCACTAATGGATAAGGAAATTATCATTGGAAGTTTTGAAGTCTCCTAGGCTGTATGATATGTAATAATTAGACACTCTTAGATTTCTGATTGATAGGGATGTGCATCTTTCCATTTCAAGACTATTCGATACGTATCTAGATACTGTACATGGGCACCGATACGATACAGAAATGATACGTTATAGTTTTAAACGATTCGGGTAAGATTCCGTTTGATTAGAGAATAAATTGCTGCGATTCGGTTCGATGCAATACAATTCTATGCACTAACATCTGTTGCATAAACACATTCAAATCAAATCAAACTTTATTTGTCACACGTGCTGAATACAACAAGTATTTACCGTGGAATGCTTACTTACAAGCCCTTAACCAACAGTGCAGTTCAAGAAGAGTTAAGAAAATATTTACCAAGTAGACTAAAATTAAAAGTAATAATAAAAAGTAACACAATAAGAATAACAATAAAGAGGCTATATACTGGGGGCACCAGTACCAAGTCAGTGTGCAGGGGTACAGGTTAGTTGAGGTAATTTGTACATGTGGGGTGAAGTGACTATGCATAGATAATAAACAACGAGTAGCAGCAGTGTACAAAAGGGAGGGAGGGCGTTGTGGGGTGGGTCAATGTAAATTGTCCAGTGGCGATTTTATTAATTGTTTAGCAGTCTTATGGCTTGGGGGTAAAAGCTGTTGAGGAGCCTTTTGGTCCTAGACTTGGCGCTCCAGTACCGCAGTAGCAGAGAAAACAGTCTATAACTTGGGTGACTGGAGTCTCTGACAATTTTATGGGCTTTCCCCTGACACCACCTATTGGATGGCAGGGAGCTTGGCCCCAGTGTGCTGGGCCGTTCGCACTACCCTCTGTAGCGCCTTACAGTCAGATGCCGAGCAGTTTCCATACCAGGCGGTGATTCAACAGGTCAGGAAGCTCTCGATGGTGCAGCTGTAGAACCTTTTGAGGACCTGGGGAACCATGCCAAATCTTATTTTCTATTCTAGATTAAAATCTGCTGCTGATGAAGCTCATGAGTTGGGTCTTTCTGAGCTGGATCTGTCTTTCAAGGGTTTTTCTTTATTTGTACTATTTTATTTGTCTTGAAATGATCAACTTTACCCCGTGTATATCAAAAAATGACAATTTACACTGATTATTTAAAGCAAAACTACCAAAACTATTGCTGCGGTTTTGGGCTCCCAAATGGCGCAGGGTCTGAAGCACTGTATCTCAGTGCTAGAGGCGTCACTACAGACCATGGTTTGATTCCAGGCTGTATCACAACCGGCTGTAATTGGGAGTCCAGTAAGGCGTCACACAATTAGCCCAGCGTCGTCTGGGTTAGTGTTTGGCCGGGGTAGGCCGTCATTGTAAATAAGAATTTGTTCTTAACTGACTTGCCTAGTTAAATAAAGGTTCAATAAAAAATAGAGGTTGAACCTGAACAATCACAATAAAATAAATTGTATTCCCCGTTAAGCAGGTATAGCCAGATGTAAGTTGTCTCTGGGAACTTACTTTTATTCCAGTAAAACAGCGCATAGATAACAACAGCGCATAGATAACAACAGCGCATAGATAACAACAGCGCATAGATAACAACAGCGCATAGATAACAATAGCCTAACAAATTACATAGTTTGTCACTCAACTAATAAAGCATAATATCATGCAGGCTATTTTAGCATTGTAATGCTGACAATGCCGCACAGATGTGCAAGATCAGGAACAGGACGCCTACCTTGCGTTGGTCAGCACGTGAAGCTGGGCACAGTGAGCATTTTGACTAGGCCACTGATATTGCCTGGGGTTGTTCGGCATGCAAAATGACTTGTAGATCAATGACTGTAAACACAGTTGCATGCAGTTCGACACTGAAGGAGAGGATATATCAGTTGTCACAAAAGACGAGCAGTGTTTCTGGAGGATAGAAATAATATGAGCTAAATATTTGAGTGAATCTGTGATTCGTAACGTTTGAATCAATTTTCTGACCAATGCATGCTGCATTTGGATCGGTTTGGGGTCTGCGGACCTATGCACTTGAATCTTAAACATTTTAATCTGGGACTGATGCATATTGGTGAATCGTTGCATCCCTACTGATTGCAAATACATTTTTCTCTGAGTATGGGGGACTTGGTAAAAGCTGAGTGTAAATGTGAGGGTTCGGTTGTTAGATCAATCTTTATTCACTTACTGCCCATTTCAGCTTGTACAACCATCATCAGACAAACATGTAGACCGGCTGTATGATATTTCCTAATGCTAGAAGTAAAATAGAAGTTCTCAAACAGGCTTTCCTTTTCCATTCATGCTCAATGTTCCTCACAGACAGTCCCAAAGCTCCTCTCACTGATCGTCTGATTTGGCAGCTGCTGCAGCAGTCTGTGCGAGTTGTGGAATGCATTGGTCCAATCAGCCTATCCTCTTGCCCCAACCACTGGCCCGGATCTGATGTCAGCTACCCAGGAGGAGGCTGTTTATACTCAGTGGGTGCCCAGTCAGTCAAGGCTTCTGGGACAGGGGCCACAGGCCACAGAGGAGCTCAGAGAGTGACTTCACAGAGAGACAGAGACACAGACACAGACAGAGACCCAGGCCAAGACCTCAGCCAACAAACCACCAGACCAGACCTCCTCTAGGAGAGGAGTGCTCCTTACTCTACCTCCTCCTCAGTCTCCTCTCTGTTTCTGACCAACCAGGCACGTGTCAAACAGCACTATTTGTTGTTTACAAGTATGATGTTTCACTTCATTCCACTGGAAAAGATCAGTCTTACCCTTCAATTAGACGGCAATTACCCATTGGTTACAGAGTAGTTTATCTTATTAGGCTGACAAAAAAAAGCAGTGTTGAAGTATTGTGTTTATGCTGTCTGAATGGTCACTTACTGTAAGCAGAGACATTTCACCCTGCAGGCCAATAACGGACAATAACACAGAATGCGTAAGCAAGTGATGACTCGCCAAAGAGTATTGTGCCTAAATCAGAAATATTTCTCAGTCAAACATAATTTGTGTGTTTAAGGGACATCCTTGGCATTATGTCGTCAGCTGTGCATGTGCAACATAAACTTTTTATTGTCCCATTCCACAAGAAAAATTAATGCCAAATTGATACTGCTGGCAGAGACGTCAATATGTAGCCCAAACTCAATCATCAGAGACGGCCACAGACAGACCTTAACCAATCTCATTTCATTCTCTCATTAAGAGAGAGAGTAGCTGACAAAAACATTGTTTTGTAACTGTGCGATGTTGGTGCAATGGGGCGCAAGGAGGCAGCTTCAGGGTGGAAAAAGGAGGAAAGTTGCCAGGTAATGCATTGCACACCTCATTTGCATCTAAATCACTATTTTAAATATTCATGCTGAGGACGGTGATACGGCATTGGCAAGATGAGAGGAGACACTGCTTGCGTCCCAAATGGCAACTTATTCCCTGTATAGAGAGCCCTGTTTAAAAGTAGTGCACTATATTGGGAATAGGGTACCATTTGGAATGCAACCATACTGTACCACCACTGACTTCATCAGAACCTTGTCCAAATATATTTAGCGAATGCATTGTGTATTTCTTCAGGGTCATGTTTAGGATCATATTTTTGCATTGTGTATATTTAAGTGCCATAGTCAGTTTTTTTCTGTCACAGTAGAGTCTCAGACTGATGGAATTTAAAGCACACTACTTATCCTTGAAGAAAAAGGTTTCCAGTGTTTTGGTTTTGTGTGTTGAAATTATAGGGTGTGCGATGGAAATTGCACTATTTCAAAAGATTGTCTGGTCTGCTCAGAAGAATGTGATGGGAAGTTAATCATCCTTCTAGAATAGTCCTGTGGTTTTAACTACTGGCTGAGTCATGTTGCTAAATCCGGAATTCATTTATTTTGAGTATTTCTGGAGGGTTTCGATGGTCGAGAGAACATTAAAATTAGTTGGTCCAAATTATACAATGAAATAACTTTTAGCAACTATTGTACATACCAGAGACGGCCTTCACAAGCTAGTATATGGAAATGGCTGCAAACCATAACTGTGGAGGTTATCGGCTCCAGGACAAAGCTTGGTAAACCCTGGGCTAGGTTATACTCCTCCCGATCCACTCAGTGCCATAGGGTCAATACAAAAGGTGAAAGCATACATCAACCTTACACTTCATGTCAATGGAATGGCTTTGGGGAAGACAAAGCAGTCGACATTGTTTATTCACCAGCACATCTCAAGCTAATCCTCTACCTTCATTGCTTCCTGTCATACAGACAGACCATTATCGATCTACCAATAATATCTATGATCTGATATTTAGGTTTAGCCAGGGGCTAATCGGAGCTGTGACCTTTGCATGTGTGTCAACAGTAGAAAACATCTACTAATGATGGACTGTGTTTTCTTTCTCGCTTTCCTCCATCGGGCACGTCTTGTCTGGGTCTTTAATCTGGATCGTGTTTATTTTTCCTGAGTGTCCAATTATTGCCTTCACCTGAACTGACAGGAAAGGGTCAAAGACCAATCAGGAAGCCCCCCTCCCCTCCTGCGGCCAATCCAAACAAAGTGTCAACCATGTGAGGGACTGCGTGACCTGCCTCCAAATGTCAACGTGAATGGAATGTAGAAATGAGTCTATCCCCAAAGCCCTCGATTACAACAGATGGATTTACCCCCAACTACATGCAATGTGTATGTACACAACAATGAGTTGAATACATGCTCACAATCATACATGTGAAGAATACATCTCCAGGAGCAGTCTTATGGCATGAGCAGCAATGTGAAAGTGATACATAAAGATTACACTGTGTCACCAAGGTGTGAGACACTGAGGTGTGACAGAATAACAACATCAATCTGTCTGCACCGCTTCCACTGAGCTTCGAGCCCACCCACACAGCCCAATATGCCCTTGCTGACATCCTTACAAGTCATGCCCTGCCCTGTGTCCTTACAATGGTGGAAACGTAGTCCCAACCCTCGTTTGCTATGGTAGTTATAACATCTCAGGGACCAGGCAGTGTGAGCAGGTCCATGGGGTCCATGCATGTGATAAGGTGCCTTGTCAGGAGTCGACACTAGTGATGGGAAGTTCGGCTCTTTTTACTGACCCCGATCATTTCGACTCGTTCAATCAAAAGAACAAATCTTTCGACTCATTTCGGGAATTTTTTATTAACTTATATTTATTCAGGGGCACCCAAATTGAGAGCAGTGTCTCATTTACAATGGTGTCCTGACGACAATGTGATTCAGTAATGCCCAGAGCAGGCACGACCCCCTACCGGTGAACGATGAACTGAAAACTCAAGAGTCATGATTCTACAAGCCTCTCGTTCACCATGGAGGGCTTTATTGCTGCTGTAATTTGTGACTGAGACGTGTGCTTTAAACAATGTACATTTGTTGATTGCTTGGCATACTAATAAGAATATCTTGATACATTTGAAACGAGGTCAAATTGTGCAGGTTGGAATGTAATTGTCATGAATCTTGCGCTTGAGGCATCTCTGCAGTGGTCAATAGCTGGAACAGCCACAGTCATAAAAACAGATTTTATAGCTAACCCTAACCTTAACCACACTGTTAACCCTAATGCCTAATCCTAACCTTAAATTAAGGCCAAGAGCATTTAAAAAAAAATATGAATTGTTACAATACAGCCAATTTTGACTTTGCAGCTGGCCCATCGAGCAGAAATAACTATGTTTTGCCTCCAGAGCAAGATTATTTTATATTTTGTTGTATTTTTATAATTTAACCTTCATTTAACTAGGCAAGTCAGTCAAGAACAAATTCTTATTTACAATGACGGCCTACCCTGGCCAAACCCGGACGACGCTGGGCCAATTGTGCGCCGCCCTATGGGACTCCCAATCACGGCCGGCTGTGATGCAGCCTAGATCATGACAATAACTGTCAACCTGCTCTAGGCAGTTGTGGCCGCAACCGGACTAGATAGTCATCAATTCTTGGCGAAATGCATTGCTTGGTTCGTGAACTGCAGCCCCCCAAACAATTCGTTCTCGAGTTTGAGTTTGTTGAGCAGAGGCTGTGTATGTTTTAGTTCTATAAAGCTCATCATAACATTCAATAATAATTTCATTGCATGTATCAATCCTGCTGTAGGACTCAATGAGGCCAGCAGGTCGAACCACTAAAAACAAATCCCTAATGAACTCAGAAAAACAAACTATGACTCTGGAGTCTGTAAAAAAAGTTGTTCAAAAAGAACGAATCTGCACATCACTAGTTGATACGCTCACTCATTCTGACAATACCTTGACATTCCCGTTCCACCATCCACCTCAATCCACCTCCATCCACTCTATACCTCAAACCAGGGTGGGGGAGGAAGGAGAGGACATCCATCAAGTTCAGCACAGGTGATAGAGCCTCCAACTTCCCCCCCAGGACCTTGGACCCCCAACCCTACTAACCCCTCCATCACAACCCCCCTATTCCCCCCTTTCCTCCGGGGCCTGTTTTAGGGCTGCCATGGGGTCCTGTCTGGCTGGACCGGATATGCATTCCAGGACCCAGGGACGGCCTAGCACCATCTGTCATCCAGCTAACAGGGGGACTGGCTGAGCTGGGCCACCATTGTGTCTGAGGCCTGGAGCTTCCGCCCTCCACAGCTAGGCCCAGGTCTGGTTGCATCCCAAATTGCACCCTATTCCCAATCTAGTGCACTACTTTTGATCAGGACCCATCCATAGGCCTCTGGTCTAAAGGAGTACACTATATAGAGAATAGGGTGCCATTTGGGATGTAGTACAGATTTGGCATGCCAAGGTCACAGAGCCCTGGCTGCTGGTGACATTGACTGCCATTTGGTGGGTTTTCCAACTGACCTGCAATTTCCTCATGACAAATTAAAGCCCCTGATCACAGGCTGCAAATGCTTTTAATTTCCATTCAGCCAAAAACTATAATGCATGTGAAACAACACAGCTTGTGAAAAAATGGTGTGTGTTTACAAAGAAAGTATACAGAGGAAGTATGCCATGTCATTCTAATAATTTCATTTATTTTCTCTATTATGGGCTGCTTTGGCAAAGAGTACTGGTTAAATGCAGAATCCTTCCATGAGCTTACATGGGCTTACATTTCCAGACAAGGTGTGTTTATAGAGTCAATCTGATTCTAATGTATCAACACATAATTTACTCTGCTCTGCACATTTATAAAACAGAGGTCTGATTTCAGGAAACCAACATAAATGACTGACTTAGCTAGCCCTGAAGGTCAGAGCCAGCCAGACAGACATCTGCAACAGCATCAGAAAACCCATTGGCACATTTGCTCCTTTACTATTTAGTACGGGGGGGGGGGGGGGGGGGTCAGGGGTACCATTTGGTAGCCATTACTGTTGAAGAAGGAAATCAGGGGAGGCGCAATGGTGCAGAGGGGGAGCGAAACAGGAAGCAGTCCATATGCAAACCATTACCCTGGCTCTTATCAGACAGCCTCAATATCATAACCCTGGCATAAAATACAGGAGAGATTTAATACACACATCTGAAACGCAATGCGGATCTTTAATGCCTGTTGCTTTTTAATGAGCTAAACACCATGCTCAAGAGATCGATGTATCCTTCTACTGCATGTGTCTGTTTTTTTTCTCTCTAGGCACCATTGCTTGAAATAGCGTGTGTGTGTGTGTGTGTGTGTGTGTTTACGCGGTCTAGGATTCAGTTAGATGGTCTGACAATGTTTAATGTGGTGTGAGCGCAATTACCGCAGCAGTTCTGTCTGTGCTAGTGTGCCCTGTTACACCCGTCACTGGCTCCAGGTGTTGCTGTAAACACTACACCCTCTCTAAGTGTTTGGAATACCACAGCCCTCACCGTCTCCTCCCACTCTCCAGATGTCTATAACTGTGTGCATGTGGGTATGTATTAATTAATAGAACAGAACATGTATGAAATATGAATGAGCTTGTATATGAGATGTAAGTGGTGAAAAATATGCATGTTCATATCTTTATGTATCTAAGTGTGAGGTTTCAGGCATGGGTAAATAGTCATCCATGTTATAGAGCAAGCACAGATCAACCTGTTGGCCTTGTGCTTCAATAACTCATTGCCATTTGCCTAATTCACTTTCACAATAGTTTATCCCCAATTTCTAAGACAGGAGGAGACGTCTGCACTTTGTACAACAGAGGAAGGGACGCTCAGGGCAGATATGCTGCCAAATACAGGGATGACACATGGATGACACAGCACGGATGCTCGGGGTCTCCACAGTGACCTGTCCCGTCCCGCTAGGGACATTTAAACAACGTACCATAGCAGATGAATCCTCTTTATCTCTGAGCAGTCAGCAGTTGAAACACTTTATTATCATACACTGTGACACTGCCAGGGCAACCAATGAAACGAGGCATAGAATGGAAACGAAGTGGACAGAAATGAAGTTTTCAGATAAAAGAAACAGCAGCGAGAGTCTATTGTTTTCAGACACTTCATACATCTGTACCTCTGCCATTTGTCTCATGAATCAGCTAACCAAGCACCAAGCTTTAGGTTCTATCTGATTATCTGCATAATCATTATTATCATTCTATGCAGCGCACCAAAGGGCCAAAAGTTCCCCACCCTAAAACTTTTGGGTCCCTCATTTTTCAAACCTTGATTGCGTTTGAAAAGTTTCCTCTAACGAGGCCCTCTCCTGTCTCCTGGCTGGTCGGTGGCAGTCCATGCAGTGAAGTCACTGTTATTCCAAAATCAGCTCTGGAGCCTCCAGGCCTACCATCCAGACCTGAACTAATGAGATGGAGCAGTCACATACAATGAGTGTCTGATAAGCCAACACATTATTTCTACGTCCCAAATGGCACACTTTCCCTATAAAGTGCACTACTTTTGACCAGAGCCCTGGATAGGGTGGCGGCTAGATGGAGCATCAGTGCTGGAAGTTGAAGAGGAGTCAGATTCCATATTAAACTTGAAGGAATGGAGTGTATTTATTTTGGAAGAGCCTTAGGAGGGCAATGAAGCTGCAAATACTCATATAACGCCAATGAGGCAATGCTTTTTAGGATTAGATTTTAGCATTAATCTCTTCATTAAAATATAATTTCACCATAGCTGATTTTTAACACGGGATCCAATTTTCTAAATGTCACAAAGCGCTAGTCTTTCTCCACCACATGCCAGCAGTTTGAAATCTTAAAATCTTAATCGTGCATTCAAAAGAATGATCCTATTCTTGGGGAAAACTATAGTATTCAACTGAAAAGTTGTCTAAAAATAGATAGCTTAATCAGTGTGTGTGGCTCAGCGGTTTATCCAAAAGAGATGCTCATTACTTGACACTTTTGATGTTTCAATGAAATGCCAAGTGTAACAATAATGAGTCCAATCTCATTCATTTCAGTGTCGCAGTGCTAGACTACCGTCTTTCTACATCTCAACTCACATTGCAAAAAAAATAGGGAAACATTTGAAGTGCAGAGTCTGTGTGAAACAAACAGAATGACAGTGTCTGGTCACTCGAGACAATTTTGTAGTCCTTTTTTATCATTTCTGTCTATCAATTTATAAATCATTCAAGCCTGTCCAACATAGCCAGTCTCTTCAGTACTAGGACTGTATAATGAAGATCAAGAGGAATGAGGATATTACGTGTGACTCTAGATATTCCCCCAGGGACTGGCATGATGGCATCCACCATCTACAAAACATCATCACCTCAGAGCACCGCAACCTTTACCCCTATCGGACAAATCCTGGCATATCGCCAAAGCATATTTAAACAGGATGGATTTCTAGAAGCCATGTATTACATTTTTACCATTTATTTTGACAGGTAAGTTGACTGGGAACAAATTCTCTTTTACAGCAACAAGCTGGGAAAGAGTTGCAGGGGGGAGGAATGATTCAACTGGAAGCTGTGGATGATTAGGTGGTGGCCAGGACATGGAGATTAGCACACCTACTCTTACGATAAGTGCCATGGGACACCCATTTTACCGTCCCACCCAAAAGACAACACACTACGCAGGATAATGTCTCCCTAACTACCCTGGGATCTCCTGAGACCAGAGTGCCCCCTACTGGACCTCCAACAGTTTTTCCAGCAGCATCTGGTCTCCCATCCAGTGGACCGACCCTGCATGGCGTCATAGGGAAGCCAGCAGTGGGATGCAGTGTGGTATGCTGCTGGCTAAACATATTGACAGACTTGGCAATGTTCTTTCTCGCTGCAATATGCTGTATGTCTACGCACCAAAGAAGACTTGAGGAGGGATCGATATCTAATACCTCTCCTCTCTCAAGAGCTCTTTAAAAATATAATTAATTTTTGTTTTCTTAGATTACAGTCATTCCTAAGAGGATAAACTAGAACAGCAGTATGAGAGAGAGAGAGAGAGAGAGAGAGAGAGAGAGAGAGAGAGAGAGAGAGAGAGAGAGAGAGAGAGAGAGAGAGAGAGAGAGAGAGAGAGAGAGAGAGAGAGAGAGAGAGAGAGAGAGAGAGAGAGAGAGAGAGAGAGAGAGAGAGAGAGAGAGAGAGAGAGAGAGAGAGAGAGAGAGAGAGAGAGAGAGAGAGAGAGAGAGAGAGAGAGAGAGAGAGAGAGATTGGTTCTATTAGTCTGACTGTAGCCTTGGCCCTGGGATATGGACACAAAACAGAAGGACAGATGGGCGTTAAAAGGCCTTATGAGTAATGAACGGAACTCAGAGAGCAATAAGAGAGAGGGAAAGGAAGGAGAGACCTGGTTAGAGCACTTGTCTATGCTCTCCTTAAAACGTATTGAAGTGTAAAGTATTTATGTCTTGCGCAACGCTCTCCCCCATAACATCTGTATGTTTTGTATAGCTTGTTTCAAATCAGAACGGTCAGAATGTGTTCGCATTCTAAAAGATTCGGGGAGGAAAGCAAATGCTGACTCAACGTGGAGAAGAAACACTAGTGGGTGTGGCTTTTGGCCAGAGCGATGTGGATGGGTATTCAGGCTACAGTGGGTATATCACTAATCAATACTCTGAGTAGTCTGTACACAATGTGACAGCGTCAGACAGAAACGAGACAGAAGATGGATATTGAAGGGATGAATGTGACTGTTCTGTCACAGAGGGATGGATGTCACCTAGATCTCTGAAGGTCGGAGTTGTTCATCCTCAGTCACGATCTGTCGTTAAGAGGACCCCTACACCTGTGTCCAGTGTGGTGACTGACTTGTGAGAATAAGTGGGCCTCAAAGAATCATAAATCCATCTGATGTTCAGCCGAATCCCTATCTGTGACCTTAGAGGAATTAGTAGCTGACCCCAGCACATTGGGGTTCTCTAGTCATTCAATCACACCCCTCTGTCGTCCTAACAGACTGCACTGCTCAGACAGTGTCTCCCTTCTTGGGCCCTTCGCTCTCCCTTCATTTGTGCATCCATCAGCTCATTTGGCGGGTAAAGAACAACACAGTCTGAGCCGAGGGAGCAAGATTAGATAGCTCCCTATTTTAGGGCGCCCAATATGTTGCCATGACACTGGTGGAGTAATTGATCTGGTTAAGTCCTGTTTTCCAATCCTCATCAGTACCCGGACTCCAAAGATGTATGCATCAAATGGGCCAGTAAGTGGTTTTGTATCAGCCGGTTGGCCCAGCTAAATTGGCCCTGCAGACCACTTCAGTCATACATTATTCACTATGGGGAGACATTAATCTTATTTGAATGACTGAGTGGAGGCTAAATAATCCACGGCAGGAAATGTATTTGGCTTATTTTGGCTCCATTCAGGGTGCCAGCGGCTTGTCTTGGCAAAATGAGATAACAAACGTTTTAATGAGGAATATCCTTTACAACCCAAACAAGGGGAATCTAATCAGGGTTGGTGATGTGCTGTTTGGAAGAACTTCAATTGTCACACTGTCTTTCAATTTCTCTCCCTGTTTCACACTTTTCAGCATCTTACCCTGTCACAGTGCAAATCTCTCTTAAATTCAACTCGAGGGCATCAATCACATCACCACCTAAAATGTTTGTTAAAGGGGTAATTTTTACCTTTTTATTAAACTAGGCAAATCAGCTAAGAACAAATTCAAATTTACAATGAGGGCTTTCCCCGGACAAACCCGGACGACGCTGGGCCAATTGTGTGCCGCCCTATGGGACTCCCAATCACGGCCGGATGTGACACCGCCTGTAGAACCAATGACTGTAGTGACGCCTCTTGCACTCTAGCACTGAGATGCAGTGTCTTAGACTGCTGCGCCACTCGGGAGCCCCCAAATGGAAGAATAAAAATGTCACGCTCAAGGTCCGGCTTCATCCTTCCTATCCCCCAAGATATCCCCTGTAGAGATTTGGACAAATGCATCTATTCTGACATTCTTAACTCACACTGGCATGCGACATGGATCATACTGTATCGAATCCAGGGGTGTAGGGACAAGCAGTCACCATTCAACCAATTAGGCGCTGTAGTAGAGGAGAGGCTGGGGGAGGCAGAAGGAGGCACTGAGGCAGGCAGGGAGGTTGGGGGGAGGCAGGAGAGGGGAGGCAGGCGGAGGTGAGCAAGAGAGAGGAGTCTCTCTCTCTCTGAGGCACCTGCCTGCCTGCAGTGACAGACGGGTTAAATCATTAAGGGATCTTTCCTCCCCATTTCACTTTCCAATTATGGTACAAGACAGTCTCCCTAGCATGACTTACTACCGTCTCACAGTACATACACAGCCTCAATGTCTCGTACTGTAGATGTTCATTACTGTACCTCCCTCAGAGTCAGCCAGGGCTGGAAGATAGATTTAAAGTGACTAATGATCTTGCCAGGGTGTAAGGTTATACTGGGCATTGTTTTGGGTCCTCAATGGTGTTCAATTCAATGGAACAGCACACACGAAAGCTTAGACTGCCATAACAGTGTTTCCCCTAGGATTTTTTTCAGCAGTGACAAAGTTGGGTGGGGGAGAGGTTTCAGAGGCCTTCTTGGCCACAGAGGTAAAATGTTGCTGTTTTATTAAAGCTAATTTCCTCCAATTCTACATGTTGCCATGGGGCGGAGAAAACATTTACAGTTGTAAAGCTGATTTTCTGCAATTCTACACATTTGGTCATGGGTCTAAGATAAAAATAAAAGTTTCAAAGCTAAGTTCCTGCAATTCAACACAACTAGCCATGACTTATGTTATCTGAGTGACTCAAACATAACAAAATGAATGTGGTCCCCATGTCCTTTTTTAACATTTGGATTCTCCCTGACCGTCTATTTTTTATACTTTGGTGAATTGTTGCTTTGTCGCAGTGGCGGCCACGATTTAGCAGCGGCGGTGCTTTCATACCTCCATTTTCACATCAGGGATTGATTTACAGTCAGGGTTAAGTCAGGGAAAATCTAAAAATATTACAAATAGCCATACTTCTTGACTTATGACATGGCATGCTGTGATTGGAGGCGATAACTGCAGTTGTAGGGCGTTCAATGATGAAAAAAACCTTGAATGGCCACTGCGAGATGTATGAGTGCCAATAACAGAGAATAAATAGCACCCTATTCACTTTAAATAGTGGTCTCCTTTAGACCAGAGCACTGTAAGAGGGGAACTATATATGGAATAGAGTGCCAATTGGGATGTGTTCAATGTATCCTACATGTTTCTTAGATGCTGTGCATTTCTGATGATGCCATTTCTAATCAAATTATCAGCATTATGGGATGTTTGTAGCCCTCCTATGCTGACGTAACAAATAGCTTATTGCCTGAAATAGCCCATTCAAGGTCAGTTTATGATGCATGGCTAAATTGGTAAAGATTTGTAATCTCGTGTTTGATGAAGGTTGGAATAATGACAAGGCCCTGCCATCTAGTGGCCTTCAGCAGTCATTATGAGCTGAGCGGTACAGTACCTTAGACCAGGTATTCCCAAACTGGGGTACACGCAATGCCACCTGGGGTACGCCAAATAAAAATGTGATTCACGTTTTTTTTTAAATATATATATATATATAAATAATCTTCACATTTTCAAACAGTCCATTTACATTTTCCAAAGTGCCTATACATTTGGGTGAGGTTTTTCTCTCTCCTGATTAGCCTCGTTTCACTGCCAAAAATAAAATGAAACCATCTAGTGTTCAGCGAAATAACAAGACCATGTCAAATACAGGTATCCTAGTCAAATAATTAACATCCAATCACATTAACCGTTACTCTCTCATGGGAATTCCACTTAAGGTCCGTATGTAGCCAAACGTAGCTGCTGCTCATGTTGGTATCTGTACTGATGACACAAAAGCCATGACAGGGAGACATAGTGGAGTGGTAATGCGTGTGCAAGCAGTTGCTCCCATGCCACTTGGGTACACTGCAGCATCCACGAGAGGCTCTTGCTGCCAAGGGAATGCCTGACAGCTTGAAAGATGTTTTGGACACTACAGTGAAAATGGTTAACTTTGTTAAAGCAAGGCCCCTGAACTCTCGTGTATTTTCTGCACTATGCAATGATATGGGCAGCGACCATGTAACGCTCATTTAACATGATTATCAAGGGGCAAAGTATTGACATGTTTTTTTTATTGAGAGACGAGCTTAAAGTTTTCTTTACTGTCTATAATTTTCACTTGTCTGTCCGCTTGCATGATGACGAGTTTCTCACACAACTGGCCTACATGGGTGATGTTTTTTCTCGCCTGAATGATCTGAATCTAGGATTAGAGGGACTTTCCACAACTATATTCAGTGTGCGGGACAAAATTGAGGCTATGATTAAGAAGTTGGAGCTCTTCTCTGTCTGCATTAACAAGGACAACACACAGGTCTTTCCATCATTGTATGATTGTGTGCAAATGAACTCAAGCTTAAGGACAATTTCAAACGTGATATAGCGAAGCACCTGACTGAGCTGGGTGCGCAATTACGCAGGTACTGTCCCGAAACGGATGACACAAACAACTGGATTCGTTATCCCTTTCATGCCCTGCCTCCAGTCCACTTACTAATATCTGAACAAGAGAGCCTCATCGAAAGCCACTGCCAGATTTCTGGATTGGGCTGTGCTCAGTATATCCTGCCTTGGCAAATAGAGCTGTTAAGACACGAATGCCCTTTGCAACCACGTACCTATGTGAATGTGGATTCTGAGCCCTCACTGGCATGATGACGAAATGCATGCAGAGTGTCAGTGTGGAACATGACTTAATACTGAGACTCTATCCAATACAACCCAACATTACAGAGTTATGTGCATCCTTTCAAGCACACCCTTCTCATTAACCTGTGGTGATTTTTTTCACAATTTTCGATGAACAAATACAGTTTTATATGTAAGATGGCTAAATAAAGAGCAAAATTATTGATTATAATTATTTTATTATTTGTGCCCTGGTCCTAATAAGAGCTCTTTGTCACTTCCCACGAGCCAGGTTGTGACAAAATCACACTCATTCTTATGTTTAATAAATGTATCGTATAGTATGTGTGTGGCAGGCTTACAATGATGGCAAAAAATGACATTTGAGAGTGCACTGACCCTGATGCTAGAGGGGGTACGCAGCTGGAGGTTGAATGTTTGAAGGGGTACGGGACTATAACACATTTGGGAACCACTGCCTTAGACAATACAATTCTCAAATGTATCACGGTTTTAATACTGATCAATAAGGTTACCCATCAAATATATTGATGACTAATTTCTTGATGACAGATTAAAATCCTTGGTTTGAAGTTGAGCATAACAAATGTGTCCTTGATTCATACCAAAGATGCTTGGCACAAAAAAAAAGAGACATAGTGTCCTTAGATGTAAACAACAGTATTGTGCATTTTTATTTGCATCAGGCTTAGGTATTCACCAGTTATAAAGTGTGTTTAAGTTGTCTACCTTTTGTGTTTCTAAGACTGCAGGGAGGGAGATGCAACAAAGGACAACAGACAATGGACAGGTGAGTTCAGATCAAATAGTATTTGTTTTCTATCAGATGATCAACATTATATTACTGTTATTATTTTACTTTAATCGTCTTATCAAGGTAAAATAGCTTTAGCTTGTTAAGAAAAAAACAAGAAAAAAAGTAATTATCAGTCAATAAAGGATATTTAGGCTTGCTTCCTTTTTGCAACTTGATAATAGCTTGTTCCGTGTGATTGTACTGCATTTGATGATTTGTTCTGCATATGAATCTCATTGTAAAACGTTTTGATTTGCATTACTGTTTCCATATGTGGTATGTACTAGCATGTAATACAACATTAGTCTCATTGCCTGATACCTCCTAATTGCAGTATCAGGTGCAATCTATTCTTCATCATAGTAACCATATTTCTTCTATCATGTTCTATTCAATCTGCTCTGTTAACAGATCTGTAGGCCTAGGTGACATCATCAGTTGTTTTTAGCGTCTCTGAGTCTTTGAAAAGTGCCATATAAGTCTGTTGTGGTGTTCTGATTATTATAATGATCATAATGAGGATGATTGTAATTATCATTATTGGGTAGAATGCAACTGTCACATCTGCTCCTGCTGCGCCCTCTGGTGGTTGTCCGGTGTCTCCTTTACCTCCAGTTCTTTCCCTGTGTTCTCTCTCTCCCTCTCCCTCTCTGTTTAATTGTGTGATTGGAGACAGGTGTGCTGGAGTCAGAGCAGATCCCTACCAGCTGCAACTCATCCATAAATGAAGATCTCTACATATACCCATTCCTGCCACTTCCACTCTGCCAGAATGTAATCTCTGCTCAATCAGTTATTATTCTAGCCTTTTGTCTTTTCACAAGATCCTGTTGCTCTGCTGTGCTTGTTTCCCTGCCTTAAACCATTTTTTGTCCTCTCCTTACAGTACCGCTCTGTTTCTGGCTCCTGTCTCCTGTTCCACATCTCACCACCTTGCTCTGGATTTCACTCCCCACCATTACATTGGATTCCCCTCAGGACCTGTTTCCCTGTCCTGCTCAGGCAACTCCAACCTCATTCTACACTCCTGTTTTTTTTTGCACTCATCTGAGCTACCCCAGTTCTGCACTTCATATTTCTCTGTGTTCAATAAACACATTCATCCCGACTTCCTCTTCTGAGTCCGCTCTTGGGTTCCCCACCTTCGCTCCTCGTAACAGCATCATCTATGTTAATGTCTAAAGTGGAAGGACAGCTCTGTATCAGCTAATTTCAATATGTGCCAACCACACTGTTAGTTCCTGTTTCCACACACTGCTAGTCAGTTGATTTACTGTACAAGTCCTTTCCACTTCACTCTGTAAGTACGTGTGACAATATCTAATAACATTGTGTTTAATTTGATGTTTTAGTAATAAACAATATATTGTGATAATGATAGGATCTTTGGCCTTAATGATATGGTCAGAATTAGAGGGGGAAATGTATTTAGAGCAATACATATATATAATACCGTTGTGTGCTAAGTATCAAAGTGCAGTTATTCACCAGTTATAAAGTGTGTTTTAGTTGTCTACCGTTCTGTTTAAGACTGCATGGAGATGCAACAATGGCATTGAGAACAGCAGGAAGTGTGTTGATGGTCTTTATCTGGTCTGAGACAGGTATGGTCTCATTCCTAACCTTTCAGTAACCATCCTTTTCCTATCCTTTGCTATTCAATCTATAGACATTTCTAAACAATTCTAACAATTCACAATAAGTTGCTTCTCAATGTTCATTTGTTGTAAATTATTAATTTCCTTGTTAATATTTAGATTTGCTCCTCACACCTCACATATAGTATATGCTTGTGGTTTCCATTTGTTTATCTCTCTGCAACTGTGGAAAAAACTGGGTGTGGGCCAGGGGTTTCTTTAATGGTTCTTTAGTTGCCCTGTGATGTGTGACTGTGTTGCAGTGGTACTGGGTCAGAATGGCTGGAGGGTGACTTACAACCCTCAGAGTATCTGTGCCTTGAAGAGGTCAACAGTGGATCTGTCCTGCTCTTATACATATCCCAGAGGTCATACAGTCACAGGGACATCATGGTTCTATAGATGGTCTGTTGTGAAACCTCAGAATGATGATCGTGTGGAGTACTATGGGGACAAAGTGAATGACTGCACCCTGAGAATCACAGACCTGAGAGAGAGTGACTCAGCTGAGTACTGTTTTACATTCAGGACTCAGATCATACAAGGTTATGTCTTTCAAAGTGTGAGAAGTGAGAGCTATTCTGGCAGTCCTGGAGTCAGGCTGTCCGTCACAGGTACACTATTTTGTAATACTTTATCAGTTACATTCAAGTCTTTGGAAATCTGTTTTAATTTGATATTATACAGTACATTAGGAATGACAGTCTGTATATAATATGGACGTCTTGTGTAATTTGCTTACAATGGTTGTTGGGTAAGTTGATAAGGTTATAATGTTTGTTTTTAATCACAGGCCTGGAGGCAAAATTTCTAACTATAGTGACAGAGGGAGAGCCTGTGACACTGACCTGTAGCACCACCTGTACTCTGACTGACAACCCCAACCCCACCTACATCTGGAAGAAGAACAGACAACGTCTCACAAACCCAAAGACCAAAAGTAACTACCTGTACCTAGACCCAGTCAGCAGTGAGGATACAGGCAGATACTCCTGTGCTGTAAACGGCCATGAGAATCTCCCCTCTGCTGAAGAGACTCTCACTGTCAGATGTGAGTACAATAAATATATAGAATCTAACCAATTTAATTATAGTATTATACTTTAGTTACACTGTGTGTTCATTTGTATGTCATTCCCAACACTAGATGGCCCAAAGAGAGTGTCAGTATCAGTCAGTCCTTCTGGTAAAATAGTGGAGGGCAGTTCAGTGACTCTGACCTGCAGCAGTGATGCCAACCCACCTGTGGTCAAATACACCTGGTACAAGAAGAACGTAACCTCACCAAAAGCATCAGGACAGAGTTACAGCATCACTAACATCAGCTCTGAGGACAGTGGAGAATACTACTGTGAGGCTGAGAATACAATTGGAGCCCAGATATCTACACCTCAATTGATCATTGTAGCCGGTAAGATTGTGTTTTTATTTTAAATTTCAAGTTACACTATCAGATAACATTCACATCATTCTTTATGCTTTAGAGAAACAAGCTTCTGTGAAGAATGCATCTATAGGAATCATAGTGGTTGTTCTGGTTCTCATCCTCTGTCTCTCTGTCCTTATGTGGTTCAGGTGAGTGAATAATTTACCTCTTTTTTTACATTGTGTTTTTTATAATTGATCTTGATTGATTTGAATTGATTCATCCATTCATATGTTCATTCATTCTTTAATTTACAAAACAGGAAGAAAGCCTCCAAATCCACCTCCGACACAAGAGACAGAAGAGACACAGTAGACAATGGACAGGTGAGTGTTGGAATCAGTTGACTGAGAACTAAAGTGGTCTTTGAAGAGATGGACTCAATGACTGTGGTATTACTTTATTTTTCAACTCTCATGTTGTCTGCCCTCTCTCCTCATCAGCAAGACTCTAGTCCCGTGTATGACAACATCTCAGGCATGGCCATAACCCATACTGCAGCACCGACAGCGGACAACCAGGATAACGTTCAATACGCCAGCATTCAACACAGAAACCAGGAAGTGCCTGAATACTCCACTGCCCAACCGTCTCAACCCCAGAAACAGGAGGAGGATGTCCAGTACGCTGCTGTGAAATTTAACCACACCAGTGCTGTTGACATTCCAGTAGAGACCACTGTGGTACAGTACACTGGAAACACCAGGTTTTAGTGTAGCTGGTGAGACATACAAAAGTAAAGAGAAATAAGCCAATTGTTATGGACGAATTGTAGGGATATTTTCCAACTATTCTTCTTGTATAATATGTTTGCTCCAAAAATGCATTTCTTGTAGAACTTCACTGACGTTTTGGTAGTTAGAAAGAGGCCTCATGAAGACAGGACGTCAGCTCTGCATCCCAATTTTAGTCCCTCAGTACTTCTAGTTGGTGTCAACCACAGACATCACATTATTATTATTTCAGTCAGTAGGTCCCCTTCCACACCTGGTGATATTAATTTGCTACATCACTACACCCTAGTTACACCTCCACACCTGGTGACATTAACCAGGGTGTAGTGCTGTAGTAAATGAATGTCACCAGGTGTTGAGATGGAGGTGTAACCAGGGTGTAGTGCTGTAGTAAATTAATGTCACCAGGTGTGAAGGTGGAGGTGTAACCAGGATGTAGTAATGTAGTAAATGAATGTCACCAGGTGTGGAGGTGTAACCAGGGTGTAGTGATGTAGTAAACACTGTCTGTGTGGGTGGACCATTTCAGTTTGTCCGTGATGTGCACGACGAGGAACTTAAAACTTTCCACCTTCTCCACTGCTGTCCCGTCGATGTGGAAAGGGGGCTGCTCCCTCGGCTGTTTCCTGAAATCCACGATCATCTCCTTTGTTTTGTTGACATTGAGTGTGAGGTTATTTTACTGACACCACACTCTGAGGGCTCTCACCTCCTCGCTGTAGGCAGTCTTGTCGTTGTTGGTAATCAAGCCTACCACTGTAGTGTCGTCTGCAAATTTGATGATTGAGTTGGAGGCGTGCATGGCCATGCAGTCTTGGGTGAACAGGGAGTACAGGAGAGGGCTGAGAACGCACCCTTGTGGGGCCCCAGTGTTGAGGATCAGTGGGGTGGAGATGTTGTTTTCTACAGGAAAACAACAACTTCTACAGGAAGTCCAGGACCCAGTTGCACAGGGCGGGGTCGAGACCCAGGGTCTCGAGCTTAATGACAAGTTTGGAGGGTACTATGGTGTTAAATGCTGAGCTTTAGTCGATGAACAGCATTCTTACATAGGTATTCCTCTTGTCCAGATGGGTTAGGACAGTGTGCAGTGTGAGTGAACATGCACACACACACACTAATGATTAATATAATAGATCTACTGTACCTCCAGTGTTGAGGAAGGTGATTTTTCATTTCCCAGAGTACATGTCATAGTCCAACCTCTCCACCTCTCCTCCCCCTCAACTGGGCTTGGAGAAGCTAATCTCCAGACAATCTCTCATTTGCTCCTCAGGCATTGGGGGCTGGGCATTGGAGAAGTTGACTGTCTTTGTGGAGACATCAAGGTGCACCTGCACAGCGACAGCCACAAACCTTGTTCACAATGTGTCACCTTGTCAACAGTACAGCACTAAATCAGCCATAAAATAAGTAATGGTGGACAAGTGCCAGGCGAATGGCATAATTTTCTTGAACGTACCCCAACTCCTAACTCAAAATAGATTGGAACATGCCTTTACACTTTGTAGTAAAGACGGTTATTCCCTAGCCTAGCACACACACAGACTCAATCATTATCGGGTGTAGGAGATTGTCTTTTAAGGGCCACTAAACACACCGATTGGCACGTGTGTTTTTCTGTTGCTCATTAGAAAAACGAGATTTCAGTCTTGGAGGTGTGTTTCATCCCCGTTTGGTTTTTGACGTTTGTCCCCCATGAGACACTGTAGGCACAGAATAAAATAACCATGATGATGTTTTTGCCAAGGATGTTTTAGTTTTACATCTAACTAAGGTGTTTGGTGCATTATTTCTCAAGTAAGAAAATGTGCAATGTTTTGTCTTATGAAAACAAAGTTGGAGGTGCTGGTCAGGTTTGTCTCACTGTCTATGCTATTGGATAAAGAGCAATCACTGCAGCTGTTCACCCCATGTTAGTGTGCAAATGGACATCATCAAATCAAAACCCAACCTTCATTTACCCGTTGTGATGCACAGATGTTCCAAACTCCGTTTTAGAAGAGACTGACTTTATGACCAAAATTAACCTATTTACACTTTGTAGTCAATTTTGACAGTAGAATAACTGTTTCTGACTCGAATCGATGCCACATCGTCCATTTTTAAAGGGATTTGTTGCTTTTTAAAGGCAGTCACTCTTTAATGTCTTCAAGGTACTTAAATATAACATTAATTGTGTGAACTACTGTACCTCAAACTTCACAGAGGGGTCAAGTGTAAGGCTTTTAGGCTTCACATACACTTTGTCTTTGTCACAGGACACAGTGCACTTGGCCATCTTCAGGATCTGTGCTGCCACTAGGGAAAAAAGGGGAATCCCAGTATTACACATACAATGAACATAGATAACTCTGGAATAGGATCAAATCTGATTTGTACCATACATTACTATACATTCATTTGTCCTTTATCAAGCCACAAAAGTAAGTGATCTATCCTATTATATATCAAAGGCTAATCCAAAATGAGAAGACATGGTCCCTTTGTCTGTTCATATCTGGCCGCCCTGATTCCTGTACCTTTTTCCTTGATGCACTGACCGCTGTCATCACTGCCCTCGTTCTCCTTACTGGTAAACTTCACATTCTTCTCAGGGATCTGGGCATAGATCTGAAGCTAGCAGAGTCAATACTGTGAGTGTTTGTTTCTTTTTAGTTCCCTCATATTAAGTTCATATCAAAGCAATATGTTGTTACAGCCTGCTGGTCAAATTGACAGAGGGGTGGACATTCTGAACCTTGTTTGAGGTCAGTAGGTCACATGACCAAGGAGCTATTGAAATTAGAAACATTGAAAAACATTGAAAAATTGCATGAGATGAAAATAGACAAACTAAAGGGTCTGCAATGTGTAGGCCCACTGAGTGGACATTCTGAACCTTGTTTGAGTCAAATAGGTCACATGACCAAGGAGCTATTGAAATTCGAATGTAGAAAAAGTTTCAACTTTGTTTACGCTCCCTAACTAATTAATCTAGGAATACAAAATGCTGCTTGCTCACATTTCCACATGTTTATTAGCTTTGGAAAGCGAATGAATGTCCAAATCGTGAAAATAAGACCTGTGCAATGTTGTGCGCAATTTGTCCAAAATCATGACACTTATTTGGAGTCTGTGGCTCAAGTGGTTTGAAAGCGCGAATATCCAATTTAAAACTGGTTTTACCTCGGTGGAGAACCGATTCACTTTCTTGTTCACTAATAATTCAAGTTCCTTGAAGTCACGAGGTTAAAATCAAAAGTGAAAGTTATTTTATGCACTATACAGGGCGCAACCATCTGGGCTCAACACAACATATTAGCACGGATTTTCCATAATAACCGAAATAAAAAAAGACACTGTAGCACGATTTCAGAGTGTGGAGTCTCAGAATCCTCGTTCCTCTGAGACACGAACTGTCACTTCAACAGGACAGGTGAGCAATCAAAGTTTCTGAAATAAGAGTCATACAAGTATGATCACGCTTCAATCAATATAGGTCGACCTAATTTTCTGAATAATGACGGAAAAAACACTGATTTTGGAGGGTCTGCCTGTCGACCTAGACAAAATTAGATCCAAGTTGGATTTGTACTTCAAAAACAAAAGGAGGTCTGGAGGAGAGGTATTACAAATTCAAGACTATCCTGGGGACAAGAAGAAGGCTCTGCTCGTTTACCTCGAAGATGCATGTAATTATAAAATTATTTTGAAATCAAAATATTTACATACTGTCAATTTAGACACAAAATCTGATTGTGAATAAATTAGCCTAATTATACAGTTTATCTATTTTGCTCAGGCCTATATCTGAAGTATTGTGATAAACAGTTAATGTAAAGTATTTTGACAAACATCTGAGGCACCAAGATTGTGTTCAGTAATGTAATGTCTTAGGAGCCAAAACAGCAGAATCTGGTTTTGTACAATGGGTTAATTAGGCAGAGACTACATATACTGTACCTAATGATGGTATTTTATCATTTTCCCAGCTCTGCAGAAAGTGTTGGCTAAAAGAGATCATAAGATAGATTTTAAAAAACCCATTGGGGTGGTTGAGCTTCAAGTGAAACTGAAGGAGAATGGCGGTGAAACAAAAGTGAAGAATGTTAAACCACCTCTCTTACCAAAAAGAGACAACAATCTGACTCTTGTGGGAAAATCTGCACTCAACACTGAAGAGAAGGTGATTCTTTGTTTATTTGTTATATTGCATCAAGTTTGCCATATTACAATATTTTGACATGTGTTTTTCTGTGCTTGTCCTTATCTGTGATGTAGCAGCCAGTGTCAGACAGTCAAGCAGGTAAGACTGATATTCATAAAGACACTTATTCATCAATGTATAACATCAGTATGGGAATCATATTCATGTTAATGCTCTCTCTCTCTCTCTCTGTGTGTTTCTGTTTATTTTTCAGATTCAGTGGAGGATAAGGATATTAAAGCAAACACACATACACTGCTTGTTAGAACCACAAAGGAACTTGAAAAGGAGCTCCTTAAATTGTATTTTGACCAGTTTGCATCAGAAGAAGAAGGGGTCAGCATTACAAGACATGGCAATAATAGCTGGATCCTCAAACTGTCCTTTCAGTCAGGTAAGGAGTTTTTTTTTACATAGACTTATATAATTTAAATATTCTTTCCTCCAATTAATATTAAATGATTTACTGTACTGTATATGATTTACTGTATTATTAACCACACACTTGGATTTATTTTACTGTAATCAGTGTACATTTCCACTTTGTACCTGTTGGAATAAACACTGTAATTAGATCTGCCATACTTGTTTATCATTCAGAAGTTACTTTGCTATGACTGTAAAATGGAATGTCTCATCACAGCTGGGAATAGGGGTCATGAGGAAATGCTTCCTTCCCAGTCACAAGAACACAATGGCTGCTATTTGAGTCTTTGCATTTTAGAGAATTTACATTGTTACATTACATGTCATCTACTTATATCAACAGGTGAACATCATATTAGTTTATTTCTTGAGTCTGTTTGGACAATCATGCCCACCAATAAATTATTTACCTCCTGTCAGATGCAGAGAAAGTCCTTGCCAAGAAGGAGCATCAGTATGGCATTTCTGTGGAGGTGTACAATGAGACTGCTGTGGAAGGGAAACTGGACAACAGGCGCTTCGTCCTGACTGGGTTTAATGAGAGCTGCAAGTGCGACATCATCTCTCTGTTCATCGGCAGCTGCAGCCAAGGGGCTGAGCATGCCTGGGAGACCCTGGACGATGGAGACAGAATAGTGGTCAGTTTCAAACAGAACATTGGTGGGTCCACAGATACATCAAAAACATGTATACACAATATCTCTAATATTACGCCATTAAGTGACCAAAAAACGGCATACAATACTAATCTAACTATTAACATTTGATGTTACGCAGACGTAAAGTCCTTCCTTAGGAAATGTTCATCGAAGAAGTACCAGGGCATGGAGATCGGGTCGTGTCGTTTAGAGCTGACAGACTCTGTGCTTGTCCAGGGGGACATGAGCCAAATCAAAGGAGGAGTGGAGGAGGCCCTCAATCTCTACTTCTCCAGCAAAAGGAGCAAAGGAGGAGATATCAAGTCCCAGATCTGGGTTACCAAGGGCAAGAGCATGGTCATCACCTTTGAAGACTGTCATGGTAGGCCCCTTTTCAATTACATTATCCTCTAGAAATAGGATGACGTTTTAAGCTAAACCTGTTCAGTAAATAATTCTGCCCTCTGTTCACCTTATTTCAGTTGCCTATCAGGTTGCGGAACACAAGCATAATTTCGGTGGGGTGGACCTCATAGCTCAGCTATTCTACTCCAGTCTGCAGAAGGCGTTAACAGGGCAAACAGCCCTCCCATCAGACATCCCTTCTAACATAGCCCTTTGTCTCAGTTCAGCACTTTTCGACTTCATTAAATGTGATGAAGCACGCAAGCAGGATTTAACAACTGGACTACGTAAGGTCAATGCTAGCGTCTCCTTCAATATGATCACAGAACCCCCACAGATGGAGCTGGATATGACCATGGAGAAGGAGTCCTTGGGCATGCTCAGACTGGGCCCTAAATGGGGAAGAATTGCCCAGAGAGAGGCTCTGGCCTTGCTAGAGAAATACAAAGAGGTTCAGCTACCCACAGCGGTGGAGGTCTGGGAAAGGGTTGAGAATAGTTGTCTTGGTTTCAAATCCTCTGATGCCAGCATCTCTTACAAGAAGAGCAATGGTGAGATTGTGGTGGTAGGAGTGCAGAATGAGGTGAAGACCCTTGTGGAGAAGATTGAGCACATGGTGAAGAAGGTCAGTGATGAGCTTCAGATGGAGAGGAACACAATAGTAAGAAAAATCTCACTGGACTCCAAAGAGAAGTTTGAGATCATCTGGGATCTTGTCTCTGGCAAACTAGTGGACGTGGAGTTGTCCAAAGATGAAGAAAGCTTCATCATATGTCTAAAGGGTTTGGAGAACAAGGTGAGTACCGCAGAAGGTGTTGTCCATGAGGCAATGGGGAATGTTGAAACCAGACTGCTTAATAATGTATCAGTGCCTTTGATGGAGTTCTTGAAATCTCTGGACCTGAAAAAGTTTGAGAGGAAGCATTTTGCCCAGAACCACATATCGTCTGTATTCCTCCTTAGTGATGGTTCCATCCAGATCCTTGCAGAAAGAGCTGACATCCAGAGAGCTGAAGACACATTACATGAGGTCATCAAAGAGGAAGTCATCAAACTCACACCAGACCAAGCCCATGTGACCAATGGCGAACAATGGGCACAGTTCTTTGCCATACTTAATGGAGACCTCAAATTCACCAAGAACAACCACAATGTCAGAATCTCCGTAACACAGGAGAAGATTGGAGTCTGTGGATTCTCCAGTGTGGTGGCAGATGTGGCAGGGAAGTTGAGGGGATACCTGGACAACAAGAAGCCGGAAACAGTGGATGTCTCTCTCAAATCAGTCCAGGAAGTAGAGTTTGTGGCCTCTTGCATGAACCTCTCAGAGGTCCCTGAAATCAAGGCTCTGGGCGTGACTATACTGCCATGCAAAACACTAGGATCTCCTTGTCTGAAGATCACGGCAGCGAGTGATAAAATCAAAGAGGCCGTAGATGCAGTGAAACAGCAGGTCAGTACAATTACAACGGAGAGGTACACATACTCCAAGGCCGGGGAGTCCAAAGTCCTAGAGAAAAACCAAGCGGATCTGCAGGCCAAGTTCAAGGATTTAGGGTGCAAACTCTACCTATCACCAGTGATTACCCACTGTCAGAAATACAGATACAACATTGAAGGTTGCGTCACTTTAACTGTTGGTCAGGGTAACATCTCCCAACATGCTGCAGATGCTTTGATCTGCCCTCTGAGCAGCAGTCTGTCCTTTGATACTCCGATTGCTAAGCAGTTCCTTCAGATTGGTGGGCCTGATATCAGGAAGGTGTTTGACAAGTTCCTGAAGGAGAGGCAGACTCTACAGCCAGGAGATGTGGTCTTGTCCAACCCAGGCACCCTTGGAGCTCAGCACCTCATCTATGCAGTGCTTCCAGTATGGGGGAAGGACACCTCAACTCTTAGAAATATCAATCTACAGTCGACGGTCCAGGACAGTTTACTGAAAGCAGACATCAAGAAGTGCGTCTCCATATGGATGCCAGCGATTGGGTGCGGTACCTTTGGTTTTCCTGTCACAGAGAGCTGTGCAGCAGTTATCAAGGGAGTCCTCGGTTTCATTAAACAGAAACCCCAACACCTGAGGAACATATTTGTGATAGACTCCGATGCCAAGATAGTGGGGGAGTTCCAGTCAGCCATTGAAGGAGAGGTAAGTCCGCTTCTCAACATTCCATTCGGTGTTTAGTGTTCCTTTTATAATGCCACCTGGCTATATCTGTGATTAACATACCATGTCAAACCTTGGTACATGCTTAGGTTTGATTAAGGAGGAAATGTGCAGTGTTATTGTAAATGGGGTCAAGTATTCCCGTTGAAAGTCAAACCTCTTCTTGTCCTACTTCATTCAACAGGGTTATCGTCGACAACAAATAACCAACAAAACAGCAACAGGCACAACTCCAACTGCTCCCTCTGCAGCCACTGCCCCACATAACACACATCCACCACCACCCCTAGTGGCTAAGCCAGGCTCAGACATCAAAGGTTAGTTCCTTCAACCATACTTTTTGTATAATCATACCATATGGTTGAATACTGCAGGAAACCTAAAGCGTGCCCTGTCCTCACAAATTGATTTGTGTTTGAAGTGTTTGAAGTTTTTAGTATAAGGTTTTTCAAGATGAGTGATGAGAAGAGAATCATCCAGCCCAATGCTTATCTCACTACACCACCTTATGAATTATGCAGACCGATGGATTAAAAGTATGTTTTCCTTGTAATTTTTCTGACAGCCAACTTTCTAGCTCTGCCCATAACTTTTGGACTTTATAGCATTCCCAGAAAGCATGGATAATTGGGTAATTGTTAGTTTTACACTTAAGACATTATGACCGTTATGCTGTAGAATTTGTGAATTTTGTCTTTTGTATAATAAATTATATACATTAGTTTATACTGAATTAAGCATACATTTTAGTTACCTTTAATTTCATTAGTTATGCTCCAACATTCCCTCCATATTGTGCCAACATCAATTCTTTTTAAGTCTTGGTTCCAATAGTTTATTTATTTTTTCTGAGATTGTCAGTTGGATATGTTCTCTGCAAGGTTTTGTATATCTTACCTATCATATGAGCATCATTTTCTGACTCAATGTCCAAAAGATTTTAAATCAAAATGTTGTGATATCTAACTTTTAAGTTTGAAAATATCTTCATTGGTCAGTCCAAAACTAAATGTATTTCCTGTTACCAAATAATTACAGTTTCTGTGCCTTTAATTTTCCAGTTGGACCAATTTATCGGTGAATTCTGAAAAGCCATCCAAGGTGTTCCTAATGTCTGGTGTACTCAGTGTATATTTCGCAAGTAAAAACATTGGGTAGCGAGTTGATACAATTCATCATCTAGAAGGTTAAAACCACCCTCAGGCTTGAGCAGGCTTGAGCCTGTTTCTTATGCTGAGGTCTATAAAGCATTGAAGGCAATAGACACTAAAATGTCTGCAGGTCCAGACAACCTGGACCCTACCGCTTAATAATAGCAGCTGGTGTTATTACTGAAGTCTATGAATCCCTAGTGAACTCAGTTAATAACAACTTCTTCATTAAAAATAACATACTGAGCAGAGTTCAGTCTGGCTTTAGATCGGGGCACATCACCACAACTGCAGCTATGGCAGTGGCAAATTACATCATTAATGCACTTGATAAAAAGCAACATTGTGCTGCTCTGTTTGTGGATTTATCAAAGGCATTTCATTCAGTTGACCATAAATTGTTGCTAGGATGACTCAGTAACATTGGTCTCAGTGAAGGGGCAATAGATTGGTTTAGGAACTATTTTTCTGACAGAACGCAATGTGTACATACTGACAATCACAAGTTTAGCTTTCTTGAGATGAATAAAGGTGTGCCCCAGGGTTCCATTTTAGCTCCTGTGTCCTCAATTTCTATTAATGATTTGGGAAGTGGGATGCAACCAGCAAAGTTACATCTAAATGTAGATGATACAGTCATATACTCATGTTCTCCTTCTCTGGTTCAGGTTGTTCAAGAGCTCCAGACTGCTTTTCAGTCTCTGCGGTCCTCCCTTTATGGTCTCAAACTGGTCTTGAATGTACAACAAACTAAATTCATGACCTTTACCAGAGCTCAAACTCTGCCAGAGAAGGTTAGCATTTGGTGGTTTATCCATTGAAAGAGTGTCATCCTACAAATACCTAGGTATATGGTTGGATGACAAGTTGTCCTTTAAAGTTCATTTAGATAATCTTGTGAGGAAGCTTCAATTGAAATTGGGTCTTTATTTTCGTATTAAGGCGTGCTTCCCGCTTATTGCTAGAAAGAAGCTTGTTCAGGCCACTTTTCTCTCTGTAATTGATAATGGTGACTTGTTGTATATGCATGCAACCTCCTCCGTCTTACAGAGACTGGACTCTGTTTATCATGCATCCTTGAGCTTTATTACAAATGCCAAGTCACTCACTCACCATTGCACCTTGTACCGAATGGTAGGTTGGACCTCACTTTATATGCGCAGGAAGCTACATTTGTATGTGTTCATCTACAAAGCCCTTTTGGGTAAACTCCATCTTTACCTCTGCAGTCTGGTTTCTTTCACCACCAGCAGTTACCATACCCGTTCTGTAAGGTGGTTGCCACTCAAAGTCCCCACGACATTCACAGTATTAGGCAAGACTGCCTTCTCTTCTTGTGCACCAGATGCATGGAATAGTCTACAATCTATGCTTCATCTAGATATGTTAGTGCCACTGAATTAATTTAAAATATTGATGGGAGACTCTTATGGAGGAGTGTAAAATGCTTTTTTTAGGCTGGATAATGTTGTGTGTTTTAATTCTGTAATGTATTGATTGTTGCTGCGTACTTTTTTAAAGAATGTCTTCGGTGGGGTAATTGTTCCATTTGAATTAGATCTGCTTTCTTAATTTTTATTCTATTAACAGTGATTATTAATGGAGTGTCAGTGTTCCTGAAGAAGGGAGACATCACCAAAGAGACAGTGGATGTCATAGTGAATTCCAACAACCATCATCTGAATCTTAAGTCTGGCAAGTGTGTTTAATTCTTTTTAATGGCATGTTCACACAGTTTGTTTTCAGTTTGTTTTCATTTGACGGTGTACGGTAAGTCTCTAACTTACTGTATGTCTTATCTCAACAGGTGTGTCTGGAGCCATCCTAAAGGAAGCTGGGAAATCAGTAGTGGATGAATGCAGAAGAATGGTACAATCACTTGGTAAGGCATACTTTTTTATTCAACCTTAATTTATCCAGGAAGTCCCATTTACAAGAGGACTAAGTCAAGCAATAATACTTGATATGATAAGATTAGGTTATAAAATCAACATTTCCAGAAATAATATAGTATTCAGCTTGCTACCAGACCATTAGTGTTGAACCTTAATCACAGAATACTGATTTGTTTTGTCCCAATTTCCCCAGGTGTCCTGAAGGACAATGATGTTGTGTTCTCATGTGGTGGGAAACTGAACTGTAAGAACATAGCTCAGATAGTTGGGCCCAAGAATGCTGCAAATATCACTACCTCCATAGAGAAGGTCCTTAATCTGTCTGAGCACAGGAAGGCAGTCACAATGTCCATTCCTACTATTGGCACAGGTGATTCAACTGAAATATATTATAAAAATAAATGTTCCATTCCAGTGTCACTTGTACTGATTAATCAATTTATTTGTTTCAATTGATCTATTTCTCACTTTGGATGCTGATGCCTTGTGCTTCAGGGAAAGGTGGCATTGAGCCCAAAGATTCCATCAAGGCCATACTAAAAGGACTGGAGAGTCACATATCACAGATGCCTTCATCCAGCATCAAAATCATCTTCATAGTGGCCTTTGAGCAAAAGATCTTTGACCTCTTGAGAGATTACTTTAACGAAAGGAACCTGGGCCCACACAAAATCGAGCAGGTAGATTTAATCCACCTAAGGCTCATTTGAAAATGTTTTGTTGTTTTGTTGATGAGTGTGATGACTAGAGGTTATGGGTTTTATTTAGGCAAAGGCTGCATCACCATCTACACCTTCTCAGTCCAGTCTTCCCCCAAATCAAGGTCTGACTTTGATACTTTCTTTGAATTTGAAATGAATTCATATTTGTTTACATTTTAAATTAATTCATGGTGTCCTATTTTAAAATGTGCATTGGTATCATTATCACAATATGTGAGTGTGAAATGTTGACCTTTTCCCTCCCCTAGTTAAAATCCTTGGTGTCAGAATTGAAGTGAGGAGAGGCGACATCACTCAAGAAACTGTCAGAGGTATCGTGAATACCACCAACTCAAGAATCAGCTTAACAAGAGGTCTGTATACTGGAAAAAAACGGCATAAAATGTTACATTGTTAGCGCACTCCGGAAAATATGATTTATTCTGTTAATATAACTTTCATCCTACCTACTGGATACAACCTCATTTTAAACATGTTCTCTTCAGGAGTTAGTGCTGCGATTCTCAAAGCAGCTGGGAGCGCAGTTGAACAGGAGTGCAAAACCATTTGTGAGTGTCTCCCATCTAAGGAAAAATATAACCAGTGGTGTATCTCAGCCATTCAGTCTGACTCTTTTCTCTCTCTCTGTCTCTCTGCCGTGTGTCATCTGCTTTATTTCTCCAGGCCCTCTGAGGGCTGATGCAGCAGGGGTGACCAGTGGAGGGGCCCTGCAGTGTGACTTCATCCTCCACATGCTGGGGCCCCACTCTGTGGCTGACACTACACTACGAGTCACCAAGGTGTTGAAGTGCTGTGAGGACAAACAGATCACAACCGTGTCCTTCCCTGCTGTGGGCACTGGTAGGAAATGGTTTATTAGTGGTTCAGTGTTATTACAGGTTATTATAAACAGTTGTTATTGTAGACTCCCAACATGCAGGCATTTTAATTTGTTGAGTTATCCACAGCTATTGTCCTATTTTTCAGCTACAGCTTCAGCTATTTTTTTTAAACGTTCTCATTGTAGGAGGTGGCGGCCTTAATGGTGCCGACTCCATTGGTGCCATCCTCCAGGGCATCCAGGATCATCTATCACAGTGCCTCGTTCCTACCATCATCAAACTGATCTACATTGTCATCTACGAGGACAAGGTCCTGCAGGAGTGTCAGCTGGGGCTCAACCAGTGGAAGACTAGACAGATGGTATGTTAAAGCTAGAATCCTTAATTGAAACGATAACAAAGCCCCTGTTTCGCTAAAAAGCTAAGGGGTAGGGCTGGAGAACCACTCTCAGATCTATAGACAGAGCTATGGATGCAAGGACTGGCCATCGATGATTCAAATGATAGTTTTAAACATGTTTTGAGGATAGTGTTTGTTTATGTTGTTTCTAAACATTGGAGTAAAACAAGCTTATAATTTGGGTTCTGGTGGGGTGCAACATTTCAACTAAGCTCATGAGGCATTTATAAGTTATATTCTTCAAGAATCAATGGGTACATATCATTCATTTTATAAGTCCAAAAATGTATGTAGCTAAGGATTCTAGCTTTAAAGAAATATTGAAAATGTACTAACTTTGTAATAATAATGTCATAACTGCCATTGTTAATAGAACTTAACTTCAGACATACTGTGGATGTATAGTATACTTACACTGAGTGTACAACACATTAGGAACACCTGCTCTTTCCATGACAGACTGACCAGGTGAATCCATGTGTAAGCTATGATCCCTTACTGATGTCACTTGTTAAATCCACTTCAATAAGTGTAGATGAAGGGGAGGAGACAGGTTAAAGAAGGATTTTTAAGCCTTGAGACAATTGTGACATGGATTGTGTATGTGTGCCATTCAGAGGGTGAATGGGAAAGACAAAGATTTGAAGTGTCTTTTAATAGGGTATGGTAGTAGGTGCCAGGCGCACCGGTTTGAGTGTGTCAAGAACTGCAACACTGCTGAGTTTTTCGTGCTCAACAGTTTCCTGTGTGTGTATCAAGAATGGTCCACCACCCAAAGGACATCCAATCAATTTGACACAACTGTGGGAAGCATTGCAGTCAACATGGGCCAGCAGCCCTGTGGAACGCTTTCCACGGGGATGGGGGGTGCAACTAAATATTAGGAATGGGTTCCTAATGTTTTGTACACTCAGTGTACATTACTGTGTATAGTTATTGTTTTTAAACCCATTCTTTGGATTCTCAACCAGGATAAAGATGATCTTTGTAGTGATGATGATGATGATGATGAAGACAGTGACTCTGAGGATGATATTTATGATGATGACACCAGCTCTGGGGAAGGAGAGGGCAGCAGTGGCCAGACAGGTTTGTACAGTTCCAATGTATTACGGCATGTGATGTTATGCGAGAGTGGATGTCTGCTACCTATTCTTCCTCTGTAACCTTTTCCCTTTATCCAGGAAACACCATTGAAGCAGTAATTGGGCCAGTGAAGGTCAAGGTGGTATGTGGGGACATCACTAAGGAGAAAACCGACGCCATCGTCAGCAGTACAAACTCAAGCCTCGATCTGAACTCAGGCAAGATCCCTATTCCAACTTTCAGATCAGCTGAACATATCTGATATTCTTTCATCAGAAAGGTCTTCAAGTGAAGATATTTACACTCATGTTGTTCCTCACTGTGTAGGTGTTTCAGGAGCCATTCTAAAAGCTGCTGGACAGTCGGTTGTGGACGAGTGCAAAGCTTTAGGCATGAGTCTTCCATAAATACACACAAAGTAAACGAGAATTGAAATATGGGTAGCTGGGATAAAAAAAAGTGGTGTTTGTGTAAGAAGTTAGACATGCTAATGCCTTTCTTTTCTGACCCCAGGGACCCAACCCAATGATGGTGTTGTCATGACCAAACCTGGAAACATCCAGGCCAAGCACATCATTCACATGGTGGGGCAGACCAAGGAAGAGGAGATCACCAGCTCCATGCTCAAGGTGTTGAAGATGTGTGAAGACAAGAAAATCCAGTCGGTCTCCATCCCAGCACTTGGAACAGGTAGGCGTGATAACATTGTAGTATCATTGTTAAAAACCTAAAAAGTGGCATTTATTATTTGCTTTGCATGTACTGTAATGACAAAGAAATACAGGCACCAAAAACACAAATGTTTATGCTCCTGTACAGGTGCTGGTAACCTGGGAGCAGTGGAGGTTGGGAATGCAATGTTGCACGCAATAACTGAGCTACAGAAAACCATCGGAAACCCATCAGTTAAAACTATTCACATTGTTATATTCCAAACCAAGATGATGAAGGACTTTGATGAGGTTATGAAAAAGTTCAAAAAGGTGACACCCAAGACTGCTGGTTAGTAGTAACCTAATCGTAACCCAAGTGTTTAATCTTTTTCCACAAGTATTACTATGCATGTTTCTCATACATTATTTCTGTATTTATTTACTTCTACAACAGCCAAAAAGTTATCAAAAACGGTCCAACAAACCACACCAACCCAGCCTGCTCCTACCAAACCAGCCTTGTGTTTGGCCAGCGCCACAGCAGCGGTGGTCTTCCCCAGTATGGAGGCTGAGGTGTACGGGTCCTCCCCTGCCAGCCTGGCTCAGGTGAAGAAACTTCTGGACGAGCTGGTCTCTGAGGAGTGCGTTAGCCAGGACCTGCCCTCCAGCCACTTGCCCCTGCTGCTGGAGCCGCAGAAACAGGCCATCGTGGCCCTGAGCCAGAATAACCAGGTCCGTGTCCTGGTAGCATCCCCAAACAAAGTCACTGTCTCTGGGAAGAAAGACAATGTTTTTTCCGCTGTCCTCCAGATTAGGGACTATCTGCTGGGGGCGAGGGACAGGGATAACCGGGAGGGAGAGGAGAAGAGGATGAGGGAGACAGTGCGCTGGGAGGCCGGAGAGGGAGAGGTCTGGGGAGAGCTGGGTCAGAGTCTCAGCTATGACCTGGAGCTGGCCTGCCACAGGAAAGACAAGAGTTTTAAATATAACCACCAGGGGGAGACATTCACTGTAGATCTGAGCCGAATGCAGCAGACTGACAGCAAAGGGACCATCACCAGGGTCAAAAGGAGCCTTGTGGCAGATTCTGACACAGGTAATACCTTGGTTATATGTTTAGGAAAAAGCTTTATAGTCAAGCATCATTTATAGTTCATACAAATATATAGTTTATCAAAAGTGTATAATACAGAACATCAAAAGAATATGAATTGAAATAATAAACATTTATTTGATACTAACTAATTGATCCTGAGTTTTTACATTGATGATCTGTTCAATGGTTTCCTCTGTGCTTCTGTTTTTCAGCTGTCATTCAGTTCCCACGTAGCTGGACCAGAATGGATGGCAAGGATCTGGAGATAGTCACTCTGGCTCCTAACTCAGGGGAGTACCAGAGCATAGAGAAGGAATTTGTTGCAACCTCCAAGAAACCAAATACTAAAACACAATCAACCGTTCAGATTGTCCAGGTAAATGAACTATTACTGATATGATATACACTGAACAAAAGTTTCATCAGCTGTCCAGGTGGCTGTTCTCAGACGATCCCGCAGGTGAAGAAGCCAGATGTGGAGGTCCTGGCTGGGCTGGCGTAGTTACACATGGTCTGCGGTTGTGAGGCCGGTTGGACTTACTGCCAAATTCTCTAAAATGGTGTTGGACGCGGCTTATGATAGAGAAATTAACATTCAATTATTAGGCAACGGCTCTGGTGGATGTTCCTGCAGTCAGCATACCAATTGTACGCTCCCTCAAAACTTGAGACATCTGTGACATTGTGTTGTGTGACAAAACTGCACATTTTAGAGTGGCCTTTTATTGTTCCCAGCACAAGGTGCACCTTTGGAATGATCATGTTGTTTAATCAGCTTCTTGATATTCCACACATGTCAGATTCATGGATAATCTTGTCAAAGGAGAAATGCTCACTAACAGGTGTAATCAAATTTGTGCACAACATTTTAGAGGAATAAGCTTTTTGTGTGTATGGAACATTTCTGGGATCTTTTATTTCACCTCATGAAACGTGACCAACACTATACATATTGCTTTTATATTTGTGTTCAGTGTAGATTATATACAACCAGGAGAGGAATGTAGTGCTTGTATCACTGACAATATCTATAATGCTTTATCTACAGATCCAGAGGATACAGAGCAAGGACCAGTGGCAGAGGTACGCAGTGAAGAAACAGGCATTGGATAAGAAGTATCCTAGAAACAAGAATGAGCTGAACCTTTACCATGGCACCACCAAAGACATCTGTCAGAAAATCAATGCCTGTGGTTTCAATAGGAGCTTCTGTGGGAGAAACGGTAAAGAACATTCTTTATCAACTCATACACTGTCCTCTCCATTATCATAACAGTAATGCTCTGTAGAGCTTAATCAAACAAAGATTCAAACACATTTTCACTTAAACTGTCTCGTCATTATAGATTCCTGTAGTGAACCCCTCCATTTCATTTCATTTTTAACTTCTTGAACTTTCTTGAATCATTCGGTTTCTCGAATCTTTTGGATTTTCTTTGGTTTCAGCTACTGTTTACGGGGATGGGACCTACTTTGCCAAAGAGACGTGGTACTCGTGCCAGGATGCCTACTCCAACCCAGACGCCAGTGGGCTAAAGTACATGTACCGTGCCAGGGTGCTAGTGGGTAATCCCTGCCTAGGGGTGAGGGGCATGAAGGAGCCGAACCCTCTGAACCCTACTGATCTCCATCAGGGCCTGCATGACTGTGCTGTCAATGACCTGCAGAATCCCTTTATCTATGTGGTGTTCTGTGATGCAGGGGCCTACCCCGACTACCTCATCAGTTTCAAGACTGTCTGAGAGAGACAGTGAGGCGCATGTTGGCCTTTCTTTTTTTTTAAGAATACAGAACTGAAACGCCAATACTGCAAAATGTAACATTTGCACTCTGTAGAAACGACACTATATATACAAAAGTATGTGGACACCCCTTGAAATTAGTAGATTTGCGCTTTCAGCCACACCCATTGCTGACAGGTGTATAAAATCGAGAACACCGCCATGCAATCTCCATAGACAAACATTGGCAGTAGAATGGCTTTATTCAAGAGCTCAGTGACTTTCAATGTGGCACCGTCATAGGATGCCACCTTTCCAACAAGTCAGTTAGTCACATTGCTTCCCTGCTAGAGCTGTTCCGGTCAACTGTTAGTGCTGCTTATTGTGAAGTGAAAACATCTAGGAGGAACAAAGGCTCAGCCGCCAAACAATCAAGGCCAAAAGAGTTGGCAGAACGGGACCACCGAGCGCTGAAGCGCGTAGCACGCAAAAATAGTCTGTCCTTGGTAGCAACACTCACTACCGAGTTCCAAACTGCGTTTGGAAGCAATGTCAGCACAATAACTGTTTGTCGGGAGCTTCATGAAAGGAGTTTCCATGGCCGCACACAAGCCTAAGATCACCATGCTCAATGCCAAGCATCAGCTGGAGTGGTGTTAAGCTCGCCGCCATTGGACTCTGGAGCGGTGGAAACGCATTATCTGGAGTGATGAATCACGCTTCACCAACTGGTGAATCTGGACGAATCTGGGTTTGGCGGATGCCAGGAGAATGCTACCTGCCCCAATGCATAGTGACAACTGTAAAGTTTGGTGAAGGAGAAATAATGGTCTGGTGCTGTTTTTCATGCTAGGCTAAGCCCCTTTGTTACAGTTAAGGGAAATCTTAACGCTACAGCATACAATTCCATTTTAGACGATTCTATACTTCCAACTTTGTGGCAACAGTTTGGGGAATGCCATTTCCTTTTTCTGCATGACAATGCCCCTGTGCACAAAGTGAGGTCCATACAGAAATGGCTTGTTGAGATCGGTGTGGAAGAACTTGACTGGCCTGAACAGAGCCCTGACCTCAACTCCATTGAACACATTTGCGATGAATTGGAACGTGACTACGAGCCAGGCCTAATTGCCCAACATCAGTGCCTGACCACACTAATGCTCTTTTGGCTGAATGGAAGCAAGTCCCTGCAGCAATATCCCAATGTCTAGTGGAAATCCTTCCCAGATGAGTGGAGGCTGTTATAGCAGCAAGAGAGGACCAACTCCATATTAATACCCAGTGTTGTCTTACTCAAGACCTGTCTCAGTCTTGAGTCCGGTCTGGAGATCACATATTGAGTGTCTTGGTCTTGTCTCGCTGTCGGTCTTGTCTCAGACATGGAGGACTAGTCATTTCTTCTCCAGACCAGAAAAATGTTTGCAGTCAGAGTGCAGTATAACTGTAGTTAGAGTCAGTATAACTCCAGTATACTGCATCCAAAATGTAAGAAATTTACTGCAGTAATTTTGCAGTGTGACTGCAGTTACAGTGCAGTATAACTGCAGTAATTCTGCAATTACTGTGTCCGAAATACCAGTCGACTGCAGTTTCAAAACTGCTATCTTTTTTTGTAAGGGGAGTAAAAAAGCTCATTATCAGCTTCCATTCAGTCAGCACATAAAACCGCATCGCCAGGCCAAATATATACACACCTTTCTTGAAACTTTAATATCTTAACATCATCTATTATAGACATGTTTGCACAGTGGTGAACCTTTTGAAAGGCCTTCAGTGTGTGACCAGTTTGTGATTCTGAAAGGCTAGCAACCGTAATAACAGCACATTCATGTAGGAGATTGCACTTTTTGTAAAACACAAAGGATCAGTAGTGTAGTGGAGGGTATACGCAGGTATAAACCATACAACCACCTTTTTATACTCACTTCTTGTAGAGGAGGTACGATTTATCAATAATATAGTACAATAGAGAAATCATGCACAAAGTAGCCTACACAATCGCAAAGCAGTGAAATAAATGCACATGGTGCCGCTCATATAGCCTAGTTTCAGCGGAATATCATCTGCAGGCAGAAGTGTGCAGCTGACCACTTGCGCAATGTAGCCGCTTACGGGTATTCTTCAACATAAATACGTAAAACTACGTCACAATGCTGTAGACACCTTGGAGAATACGTAGAAAAAGTAATCTGGTTGATAGCCCATTCACTGCATAATAGGGACGCATTGGAACACAGAGCTTTCAAATCATGAGGCACTTCCGGATTGGATTTTTCTCAAGCTTTCGCCTGCAATATCAGTTCTGTTATACTCACAGACAATATTTTTACAGTTTTGGAAACTTTAGAGTATTTTCTATCCTAAGCTGTCAATTATATGCATATTCTAGCATCTTGTCCTGACAAAATATCCCGTTTAATATGGGAACGTTATTTTTCCAAAAATGAAAATACTGCCCCCTAGTCACTTTGCAGCTATGAACAAACAGACAATCATAATATAATATCTGTCAAAAATATCAAGTTCTGCTACAAAACCAACTTCATAAGAGGTTTTAAAAATAGGTTCTATTTGATTTTATTATAAATATCTAAATTATTATTTGCTATAAAATGTGATTTATATTACAAAGTATGTCATTGCTCTTTAAGACATTGCCCCTTTAAGAACTGTTACGCAGCTGCATCTAAGACAACTTATGCTTGATCTGAAAATGCTAAAAATAACACTATCCATAAGTTAAACATTGATGGTGTTATTACAGATGACCAAAAATGAATCGCTAATTACTGTAGCAATTTTTACAGAAAATGTTATAGCTCTACATATTGTCAGGAATCCACAAATGTGTTTTTTAACTCACTGAATAATTTTCACTCTATCAGTGATATAGAATCTAAACAGTGTGATGAACCCATCAAAGTTGAAGAGATTATAGAGTATCAAACATCTAAAGAACAATAAATCACCAGGTGTTGATGGAATTACATCAGAATTTTACAAATTATTTTCTGAACAAGTTCCTATTTGAAGTCTTAGAGAGTATTAGAGAGTATTGTATTAGAGAGTATTGAAAACAATGTTCTCCCTCCCTCAATGAGTCAGGGGTTAATAACACTGATACCTAAGCCTAAAAAATAAGTGCTGCTCATCGATAACTGGCGTTCAATCTGTCTTCTTAATAATGACTATAAGATATTAGCCTTACTACTTGCAAAAATAATTAAAGAAGTCCTGGATGCAATCATTGATGAAACACAGTCTGGCTTTGTGAGGAACAGACATATTTCTAACAATGTCAGACTAGTATTAGACGTACTTGACTACTCAGACCTAATAACTGAGGATAGCTTCATATTATTTTTAGATTTTTATAAAGCATTTGACACAGTAGAGCATCAGTTTCTCTTCCACTCCCTTGAGAGACTTGGCTTTGGGGATTTTCTGTAAGGCTATTAAGACTCTCTATGCAAATAACAGCTCTATCAAATTGAAATATGGCACCTCACCTAGATTTGAGTTAAAGAGAGGAATTAGGCAAGGTTGTCCTATCTCTCCGTACCTGTTTTTATTAATCACCCCAAACTTTTTATAATAGTCCTGTACAAGGTATTTCCATAGCTGGTAAAGAAATTATTATAAGCCAGTTGGCTGATGATACTACACTTTTTCTGAAAGACGCTAACCAAATTCCCATATCGATCAATGTGATACAATCCTTTTCCAAAGCGTCTGGTCTATATCTTAACATTAATAAATGTGAACTCATGTCAAAGATTGTGACACCTTCATATTATGGTATTCCAGTAAAATAAGAACTTACATATTTAGGCATAACCATTACAAAGGATCAGAAGTCTAGAGGCTTACTAAATTTGAACCCTCTTATTAAAAAAACAGAAGAAGCTAATTATTAAAAAAACAGAAGTAGCTAAATCAATGGCTAGAGAGGGACTTATCTTTAAAAGGTAGAGTCCTAATAACCAAGGCTGAAGGTATCTCTAGACTAACATATGATGCTCTATCTTTATATCTGGACAGTAAAATAAGCAAGGAGATAGACAAGATGCTTTTCAACTTTCTTTGGAGAAACCGTACCCATTACATTAGGAAAACTGTTGTAATGAACACTTATGAGAATGGTGGACTGAATTTTCTGGACTTTACTACTTTAAATAATACTTTTAAGATCAATTGGATAAAACAATTCCTAAGAAGACCCACTTCTATCTGGAATGTTCTTCCTCATCATGTCTTCTCTACTTTTGGTGGCCTTAACTTCATGTTGTTTTGCAATTATAATATTGACAAAGTTCCACTGAAACTTTCTGCTTTTCATCGGCAGGTTTTCTTGTCATGGTCCTTAATATATAAACACAATTTTCTCCACACAGATATAATATATAAAAGGCAAATTAATTACTTAAAAATCATACAATGTGATTTTCTGGATTTTTGTTTTAGATTCTGTCTCTCACAGTTGAAGTGTACCTATGATATAAATTACAGACCTCTACATGCTTTGTAAGTAGTAAAACCTGCAAAATCGTCAGTGTATCAAATACTTGTTCTCCCCACTGTATGTCCCCTCTTGATACTCCCCATCCCGGATCTGGAAGCGTAATCATCGACTGACACTAATTAGCATAACGCAACGGACATAAATGTTACTAGAAAATATTCCTATTCATGAAAATCACAAGTGAAATATATTAAGACACAGCTTAGCCTTTTGTTAATCACCCTGTCATCTCATAATTTCAAAATATGCTTTACAGCCAAAGCAAGACAAGCATTTGTTTAAGTTTATCGATAGCCTAGCGTAGCATTATGTCCAGCTAGCAGCAGGTAACTTGGTCACGAAAATCAGAAAAGCAATCAAATTAAATTGTTTACCTTTGATGAGCTTCGGATGTTTTCACTCACGAGACTCCCAGTTAGATAGCCAATGTTCCTTTTTTCCAAAAATATTATTTTTGTAGGCGAAATAGCTCCGTTTGTTCTTCACGTTTGGCTGAGAAATCGACCGGAAATTGCAGTCACAAAAACGCTGAAAAATATTCCAAATTAGCTGCATAATATTGACAGAAACATGGCAAACGTTGTTTAGAATCAATCCTCAAGGTGTTTTTCAAATATCTATTCGATAATATATCCACCGGGACAATTGGTTTTTCAGTAGGACCGATTGGAAAAATGGCTACCTCTGTATTTTACGCGAGAATCACTCTGAGAGCCATCAGGTGACAATGTAGCTGCTTACGGGTAATCTTCAACATAAATGCGTAAAACTACGTCACAATGCTGTAGACACCTTGGGGAATACGTAGAAAAGGTAATCTGGTTGATAACCCATTCACTGCTCAATAGGGACGCATTGGAACGCAGAGCTTTCAAATCATGAGGCACTTCCGGATTGGATTTTTCTCAGGCTGTCGCCTGCAATATCAGTTCTGTTATACTCACAGACAATATTTTTACAGTTTTGGAAACTTTAGAGTGTGTTCTATCCTAAGCTGTCAATTGTATGCATATTCTAGTATCTTGTCCTGACAAAATATCCCGTTTACTTTGGGTAAGTTATTTTTCCAAAAATGAAAATACTGCCCCCTAGTCACAACAGGATATTATAATTAAGGTCCTTGTGTAATTGTAATGTGATATTGTACCCCCTAGCTCGATTGTCCATTGTTTGTCATCTATGTATGCTCGTGTTCCCTCATGTGCTTTATGTATTGATTTGTTGTTAATAAAAAAATAAAAAAATCTGAAAATGTAGTCGGAGGCGCCGTAAGGAGTGTGTGACGCAATTGTTGAGCCTCCAGAGTTATGCCGAGGTCAAATTGAACTTTGTACTTCATCGCCGTGCTCCACCCAAATGTATCAATGCGGAAAGCTCCTTATAGCTCCACATTGATATGATTGGTTGACGGTAGGTGGGGCGGGAGGTCCTGTATAAACACAAACTCACTTCCCTTGACAACAGCTCTGCTACGTGAAGCAGAACATGTAGGAATGCCCCATAAGTGCTAGAAACTCTGGTAGTAAAATGTGTATTCTGACCTTGAATTTAAGCATGAAGAATAGCTGTTCACCCCGCCATTCGTTCGAAGTGGAGTTCTAAGAAATGAAGGTGTGTCTACAAATACTGTATTCTGACCTTGACTTCATTCCCTAATAATTCCACCACCTTTACAAGGAAACCATGAATAAATGCTATCCAACCTACCAGTTCCAAGTGGGAAAAGCATCTACTTTTTATATATGTATTATAGAAATAACAGCATTCTCCATGCACTGTAATTTCTGAATGTGTAAGAGCTATTGATAAGAGCTAGGTACACATAGCAATTGTTTTAGGTGATTTTTCCTTATGATCCCTGGTGAGTGGAGATGATTGTTAAACCAGCCATATGAAGGCAAACTGAAAATCATATCAACATGACATGTATTGTGGACCCTTTTCCACTGTGAAATAGGCTATATATTGCTGCACCATTACTCAGATGTGTTTTGTGTATCAATATATTTAGTGCGTAAAGGCTCTCCAGGTTGTTTTTTTATAATTCATACTTTCCTAACCCTAAAATGTGCCTAAATAATCTACAAGATTGGAATATGTTTAATTCTACCAGTTGGCGCTGAAATGGAGACGAAGGTGCATAGATGGCATTCTTTCATTGATCCCTATTTTCTGAACCCCTTCTCTCAATGTATTCTAGTCTGTCGACAAACATCTAATTAAAGGTATACCATATTTAAAGGGATGGCTTAAGATAAATGTAATGAAAACTACATGAGCAAATCTGTTGGCCAGCAAGTAGGAAGGTTCAACAGTTGAATTCCATGTATGCGTGCACAAGGGACCCACTCCTGCAAAGCCCATTATGCACCTTCAAAGGTGATTCTAACATGTCAGGGAGGTGAATAGTTATGTAAATGAGATATTTCTGTATTTAGTTTCCAATACATTTGCAAAAATCACTAAAAACATGTTTTCACTGTCATTATGGGGTATTGTGTATCGATGAGTGAGAAAAATAAATAAGAAATGTTGAATTCAGGCTGTAACAAAACGTGGAATAAGTCAAGGGGTATGTGCATTTGGGAAGTATTCAAATTCCCTTGACCTTTTCCACACTTTTTTACATTACAGCCTTATTCTAAAATGGATTAAAAAAACATTTTTCTTTCATCAATCTACACACAACCCATAATGACAAAGCAAAAAAAAAAAAATATTGTAGCAAATGTATTATAAACTCACAAGTATTCAGACCCTTTACTCAGTACTTTGTTGAAGAACCTTTGGTATCACGCTGCAAGCTTGGCACACTTGTATTTGGGGAGTTTCTCGCAGATCCTCTCAAGCTCTGTCAAGTTGGTTGGGGAGCGTCGCTGCACAGCTATTTTCAGGTCTCTCCGGAGATGTTAGATCGGTTTCAAGTCCGGGCTCTGGCAGGGCCACTCAAGGACAATCAGAGACTTGTCCCAAAGCCACTTCTGTGTTGTGTGCTTGGTGTTTTAGTCCTGTTGGAAGGTGAACCTTCTCCCCAGTCTGAGGTCCTGAGTAGGATTCCATCAAGGGTCTCTCTGTACTTTGCTCTGATCACCTTTCCCTCGATCCTGACTCATCTCCCACTCCCTGCCGCTGAATAATATTTCCACACATGATAATGCCACCACCATGCTTCACCGTAGGGATGGTGCCAGGTTTCCTCCAGACATGACGCTTGGCATTCAGGCCAGAGTTCAATCTTAGTTTCATTCGAGCAGAGAATGTTGTTTCTGAGAGCCTTTAGGTGCCTTTTACTGAGGAGTAGCTTCTGTCTGGCCACTAACAGGATGCACCTGAGCTCAAGTTCGAGTCAGAGCAAAGGGTCTGAATACTTATGTAAATAAGATTTCATGTTTGTACATTTGCAAACATTTCTAAAACCTGTTTCTGCTTTGTCATTATGCTGGTTGTTGTGTGTAGATAATTGTTATTTATTCAATTTTTTCTTTCTTAATGCACTGCAGGAGTCTTTACTAATGTACAAGCAACAAAGATCTTCGGTTCACTGTGATATCACTGCATGACATAAAAGACCTGGCTTCCACTTAAGGCACAAAAATCACACAAAGGTATAGAGCCAGCCAAATGCTTGTTTATTGAAAAACATGTATTTTTATTCCCATAGTTAAATGAGAGCGGTACAGTGGTTTCCCATGTTCAACTAGTAGTAGAAACAACTCATTCTACTGCCGAAGGAGGCAGGTTATGCCAAGGGGGCCACAGCCTTGGTATAAAAACACGCAGCCACACACACAGCCCCTTCCACCAGACCAGAGAGAGCCCTCATACATTTTCATTAAGTAGAGTTGTGTCATCTGGGTTACTGACTTGTTAATAATGCAGCTGTCAACATATCCTTTAGACAAGAACTTCAATCAACACCTCTGTCTCAACCCTTCAACCCACAGTACAGTAGACATGTTTAGAACACTGAAGGAACCCCTGGCCAGTCGTATTCTAAGAGGCTGAATTCATCAAATAACAGTTTCAACACAAATCATGTCTGTTCCAAGCCCAACGGTCAGGAGGTTAACTTGATTACATCTACCCATGCAAGGGAGGAGCAGAGTACAGGCTTGGACAAGAGAAACATAAACATCATAGCCCTAATATCAGCATTATCCTCCGTTAGACCGACTGACACGCACTCAGGAAACTCACCAGGTCAGATAGGGAGGACAGAGTGAGACAGTGTTATTGCACTACATCTGCTGGGTAGAGTTGCCGTTCCAAGTGTTATTCTCATCCTCACTGTCCTCGTGATTCCGTAGCCTGTGGATTTTTCCGTCTTGTTTGAAGTCTGCTGGTTGCTTCTCCAGTGTGCGTTTGCGAAGGGTTTCTCTGAGAAAGTGGAAATGGATGTGAAATAACCCAACTAGGCCTTAAATGTTTTATTGGTATGTAACTTATGAAAGTTGTATTGTCAATTTTGTATTTAAAACGCCACTTTAAACATGTACATGACACTGCAACAAAATGTCCCCATGGGGACAATAAAGTCAGTAAGTAAGTAGGCTTTAGAGCACCCAGCCACACTGCTCAATCAAACCCCTAGATTCATTCTCCAAATTCTTTGCACTCTGGTTACAACAAATCATGTTAAATGTGGCTGTTATGACCCCTGACAACAATTAACCTGGACCAGTAGACCAGCTTAACCATTCAATTACATTGTAACAATCTGGCAACGTTGTGTTACTAACTCCTAACCATAATGTACCACCACAGCAATCTCAGCTACTCTTAAAAATATGCCTGTACACCATGAGTACATAGACTCTGCTGGATGGGGCCTTACCTCTTTGGTTCACCAGATGAGGAGCCAGAGGCAGTGTTGGGCCGCTGGCCTGGGCCTCTGGGGCCTGCTGCTCCAGGGATAGGGGGGCTGGTGAAGAGGAAGCCACTCAGGAACCTCCACACAGCCAGCAGAGGGTAGAGGATGGTACCCAGTACAGCCCAGATACCCCCTCCAGAGGTCGACTGGACTACCATGTTGCTTGGCCGTCCCGTTTGCTGGAAGGATTTAGAAGGAGATAAACACTGTATTCTCAATGCCATCATTCTACTGGGGAAACCAGAGAAAAAGATGGGAAAACAAGCAAAAAGTCCCCAAAACAAACATTGGGAGCTAGATAACATTCGGAAAGTATTCAGACCCCTTCCCTTTTTCCACATTTTGTTACGCTACAGCCTTATTCTGAAATAGATTAAATAATTTTCTTCCCCTCAATCTACACACAATACCCCATAATAACAAAGCGAAAACAGGTTGACATTTTTGCAAAAAATAAATAAATAATTTAGATAAGTATCGAGACCCTTTGCTATGTATGAGACTTGAAATTGAGCTCAGGTGCATCCCGTTTCCATTGATCATCCTTGACATGTTTCTGCAACTTGATTGGAGTCCACCTGTGGTAAATTCAATTGATTGGACATGATCTGGAAAGGCATACACCTGTCTATATAAAGTCCCACAGTTGACAATGCATGTCAGAGCAAAAAAAAAGCTAGAGCTCCGAGACAGGATTGTGTCAAGGCACAGATCTGGGGAAGGGTACCAAACAATGGCTGCAGCATTGAAGGTCCCCAAGAAGACAGTGTCCTCCATAAACTTAAATGGAAGTTGTGAACTTCCTAGAGCTGGCCACCCAGCCAAAACTGAGCAATAGGGGAAGAATGGCCTTGGTCAGGGAGGTGACCAAGAACACAATGGTCACTCTGACAAAGCTCGAGAGTTCCTCTGTGGAGATGGTTGTCCTTCAGGAAGTTTATCCCATCCCTGCAGCACTCCACCAATCAGGCTTTTATGGTAGTGGCCAGGCGGAAGCCACTCCTCACTAAAAGGCACGACAGCCCACTTGGAGTTTGCCAAAGGCACCTAAAGGACTCTCAGACCATGAGAAACAAGATTCTCTGGTCTGATGAAACAAGGATTGAACTCTTTGACCTGAATGCCAAGCGTCACATCTGGAGGAAAGCTGGCACCATCCCAATGGTGAAGCATGGTGGTGGCAGCATCATGCTGTGGGGATGTTTTTCAGCGGCAGGGAATGTGAGTCTAATCAGGATCGAGGGAAAGATGTACGGAGCAAAGTACAGAGAGATCATTGATGAAAACCTGCTCCAGAGCACTCAGGACCTCAGACTGGGGGCGAAGCTTCCAACAGGACAATGACCCTAAGCACACAGCCAGGACAACGCAGGAGTGGTTTTGGGGCAAGTCTCTGAATGTCCTTGAGTGGCCCAGCCAGAGCCCGGACTTGAACCTGATCGAACATCTTTGGAGAGACCTGAAAATAGTGGTGCACCAACACTCCCCATCCAACTTGACAGACCTTGAGAGAGAAGACTGGGAGAAACTCCCCAAATACAGGTGTGCCAAGCTTGTAGTGTCATACCGGAGAAGACTCAATGCTGAAATCGCTGCCAAATATGATTTAACAAAGTACTGAGTAAAGTGTCTGAATACCTATGTGGATGTGAAAGTTTTTTATTTTTAATAAATTTGCAAAAATTTCAACACAACTGTTTTTGCTTCGTCATTATGAGATATTGTTTGTAGGTTGATGAGCGGGGAAAAAACAATTTCATGCATTTTAGAATAAGGCTAACGTAATAAAATGTGGAAAAAGTCAAGGGGTCTGAATACTTTCCGAATGCACTGTACACAAAGAAACCTAAGAGGTGTAAATATAACTGTGCTGCGATTCTATGACACTGTCTTGTTGTGAATTCTCAAAATGGGAGATGTAGCTATGGACTCTAGATACCAGTAGTCATCAATATTAGCAGAAGTTTACAGAGAGAAATAGGGAGCTCACTCACAGGCAGCAGCACTATTGAGGCACTGGGGGCCAGCTCAAGCGCCAGAAGAGTCTTGTCCAGGTCGTCGGCGGTAAACTCTCTGCGAGGGAACACGGTTGCCAGGGAGAAGTTGCCATACCTATTTCCCACTTCCTGAGAGGAAAAATAAACTCTTAAGTGACAGCCAGCATTATGATATTTAATATCATATTCCAACAAAGAGGATGAACGTGTTCTTAATAGTCACTTGTCCAAATCTTGAATTATATTGAGTTAGAAAAAGTATCTTACATTGACAGCGAACTGCCGAGCTTCCTGCAGTCTGGCCTCTGAGGGGAACTGGTTGGTGAAAAATGACCCATCTGGTAGACGGAACTGTATTCTGGCTATGGCGCTGGAGGACAGTAACACACAGTTTGATGACAATCTAGAATTACATTAGTAGTGACATACAAGTGACTGCTTTAAAACTTCCTCATAGATATATAACCCCCCCCCCCAGCCCTGTGACTGTAGAATAGCTCCATACCTCCTCTCCCTTTGTGCATTCTCCTTCTTGGCCTCTGTCTCTGCCTGTCTGGCCTGCAGTGCTGCCAGCCGGGCTGCCTCCACCTCATCCTTGTTGTTGGCATAGCGGGCAGCTCTGTCAGCACGGTCCTGTGGGGATAAAGGTGCATCAGCCAGCCACTACCCTCCACCCACAACAAACAATGGCTATTTCATCAAACTCTGCAGTGCTCATTTAGGCCACTAGAGGGAGTTATGAAAGTTCAATCAGAGAGGCCCAACCAGGGATTAGTTATGAGTGAAAGTGTGATGTGTTTGTTTACCAGGGCGATCTGTGCTTTGACACGCTCCCTGGCAGCCTTCTCCTCTGCCTTATCCCGGTTTCGCTCATCCATAATGCGTTTGGTCTTCTCATCCTCATTCTTCCTCTTGAAGTCAAGCATCTCCTTCCCCATCTTCCTCCTCTCCATCTCCTTCTTTATTTCACCCTGACCATCATCACACAGAAATAGATACAGGCGCACACAAGCATTAACACCAGAATCGCCATAGGCCAATGACGTTTGATTTTGTAAGTAAAAGGAATCGGCCCAAAAAAGAAGCAACGTCCAGCTCCTCGACTTTCCTTCAAATGTTTGTCTTTTACATTGCTCAGTTATCAGAATGTTTTAATCACAAAGAGTAAAGTGTTAATTAAGGGCTTTTTTTCACCTGTTCCCCCCCACACCTATTCCCACCTTAACAGCCAGGGCAAATGTGCGGTAGGACGTTGGTACCCAGCCATGTGCGTCTCTCTCCTCACTGAATTAATTACATAGGCTAAATGGATGAATGGTTGATAGAAACTGATCATTATGCACATTACTTCACAAATGTATTTAAATTAGGCCTAACTGACTGATGAGGGAGAAGAGGGTGATTTAATTGTGTGTAATGATGAAGAATTGTGGCCATTGTGACTGAAATCGAGAGCGTCGAGTAGAGAAGACGAGATTGATTCATGCGTAAAAGGCACGGTTGGGGAACAATACAGAGTCCGATACAATCAGAAACTAATTCCACACATAAGAGTTAGCCTAAAGACAAGACTAAATTGACAATAGTATGATGAGTGACAATATTATCAGTTGTCAAATTGTACATGACGATGGGAACATCTTGGAATTGACAGAGAAAGGAGCACCACTTTATCAAATTTTCCTTCAGAGTCTCATTCAGGTAAAACTCTTTGATTGTATCAGCAATAGCATATTCTGCAATTTCTAAGACACTTTTGTCAAATAACTCAATTCAAGAGCTGCAGCTCTATTTCCAAATATTACTTTTTCAAACCATAACCGCGCTTTCCTTGGGGCAGCATTGCTCAGGATGCTAAGCAAAGACTAGTAACACAATAAACATAAAATATGCTATTCTGTCTATTTTTAAATAAATGTTATTATTTCCACAATGTTTTTTTGGGCATGCCAACAACAAAAAAAATGGCTTTCTTTGTGATGGATTTAACTCTTGAACTAGTGGTTTTTCATTTCTACTTATAGCCTAGAGTAACAAACTAATGAAAATTGCATTATGTTCTTTGAAATAGCTTTTTTCATATTCTAATGTTACCTAAGACCTTCATAAACACAACCACATGATTATTCTTCCCATAGCATATATGAAATGTATTTATTAGACTGTTAGAATGTTGACCCATCATTGGTTGGGAGGGGGATCCAACGAGGCCGGGCATATGCTTATGGAGCCGCAAGACAACGTTCTCTAATGGATACTTATAGGCTGAAAGGCCAGGCGATTCTATTATTATTATTATTATTATTACTGTGGTGTCAATATGGGACACCAATGTCTACAGTTATTCTTTACCTCCTCCTCTCCTTTCTTTTTCTGCTCCCGTCTTTCCTCCAGTTTCTTTGTTAACCTACAGAAGGAAAGGTTTCAGTTTGAAAAGAAAGCAATTCTCTACTTTTTATCCCACCTCCGTTGTGTGTGTATATAGGTCCTACCTCTCCACCTTGGCATCGAGGCCTTCGTCAGGCTGAGAGCTGGTTGACACGTCCTCTGATGATGCGCTCCTGTCATCCCCAAGGGTCACAACCTCTGAGGCCGAGGGGCCGCCTTCTTCTGCTGGCCTGGACAGGGATTCTGGGTTGGACCACATCAAAGCAATCATTATCAGCAATCATGACAGTGTCTCAACTTCAATCTCTCAATCAACAGGACACATATCAAATAACACGCACAGACATGCATTTACATATAGCGCAAGTACTTGTAATTTCGTTGCATTGCTTTTCAGTAAAATTACTTTTCATCAACATTCCAAAGTGACACCTCACACAAACATACCTTTAGACATTGCTGGTGCTGCTGCACTGTCTGTGTCTGCTGGTGGTGTGTGGCTGGGTTGGAGCTCCTGTGAGGTTGAGGGGGTCTGTGCTGGGGCTGGCTCTGAGGCTACCGTGGCTCGTGGGAGCCCCTCCATGGGAGCCCCTGCATCCGCTCCCTCGCCTGCCATCTGCTGAGCGTGCATCTGTTAGGCACAAGAAATGCATGTTAAGTGTGACACGCTCTAGGCTGGCTGATGCGCAACGCACATGACTACACAGCGAGCTGGAGACTTCGAGAGCAGGTGTCAGGCAAACTAGATACCCTCTACCTTACATCTATCTCAGTGCTCTTGGAGACCATTTACTGATGTTGTTTAAGTGTTTTCGGTGTTATATTTGGCTATCATACCATACCTGTTTGACTTTGTTGATTCTTTTCATGAGTTCCTCTGCAGAGACACTCCCGGCAACAACTTCGAGGGGGATTCCATTCTCTCCGATAAAGAAACTGGACGGGATGCACACCACTGGGTCTTTTGCAGAAAGTTAAAGGCAAACCAACCATGCTCATAAAAATAATTTTAAAAAATGGGATTGGACTTAATTGCATGATGTCGAACAGGTATTCCCAAACTGGGGTACGCCAAATAAAAATGTGATTCACATTTTTTTTAAATAACAATTTTTTCTTCTTCACATTTCCATCAGTACATTTATATTTTCCAACGGGGCTATACATTTGGGTGGGTTTTTTCCCCCTTGCCTGAGTAGTCTCATCTCGGCAGTTTAATTAAACCATCTATTGTTCAACGAAATAACACAATGTCAAATACAGGTAGCCTAGTCAAATAATTAAAATGCAATCACATTAACCGTTACTCTCTCACGGGAAACCATCACTCTTGAGCAGACATTTAGAAACATGACAATCTGAAAAATAATCAACGGGAGTTTTTGGAGCAAGAATAAAGACGACTTTCGAGAAGTAATATGTATAAAAGCAACAGATACCATTAATAAGAAGGGGATAGAAGCATCTTATATGGTGAGCTACCAAGTGGGTAGGACAGGCAAGCCCCATACTATTGTGGAGGACTTAACTCTTCCTGCTGCCACAATGCTGGGGGAAAAAGAAAGAAAAAAAACTACACAGACAATGCCTTCATCCAACAACACTGTTTCATGACGCATCAGTGACACGGCAGGAAAGGTTTTGAAACAATTACTGCTTCGCATACAAGACAGTGCATTACATGCGTTACAGCTGGATGAATCAACAGACGTGGCAGGCCTGGCACAGCTCCTGGTATATGTCTGTTACGTTTATGTGGGGTCAATTAAGGAAGACATCCTCTTCTGCAAACCAATGGAAACCAGGACAACATGAGAAAAGCAATGGCAATGGCCCTGGTTATCAAGAGGCAAAGTATTGACTTTTTTTTTTTTTTAATTGAGAGACGAGCTTAAAGTTTTCTTGACTGACCATAATTTTCACTTGTCTGACCGCTTGCATGATGACGAGTTTCTCACACAACTGGCCTACCTGGGTGATGTTTTTTCTCGCCTGAATGATCTGAATCTAGCATTACAGGGACTCTCCGCAACTATATTCAATGTGCGGGACAAAATTGAGGATATGATTAAGAAGTTGGAGATATTTTCTGTCTGCATTAAGGACAACACACGTTTTTCCATCATTGTATGATTTTTGTGTACAAATTAACTCAAGCTTACGAACAATATCAAATGTGATAACGAAGTATCTGAGTGAGCTGGGTGCTCATTTACGCAGGTACTTTCCCGAAACGGACGACAACTGGATTCGTTATCCCTTTCATGCCCTGCCTCCAGTCCACTTAACGATATTGCGGTTCTGTGAAAATGTAATTTAATCAGAAGCCACTGACAGATTTCTGGATAGGGCTGCGCTCAGAGTTTCTTGTCTTGGCAAACTGCGCTGTTAAGACACTGATGCCCTCTGAAACCACGTACCTATGTGAGAGTGGATTCTCGGCCCTCACTAGCATGACAACTAAATACAGGCAGAGACCGTATGGGAAATTATTTAAGACTGAGAATCTCTCCAATACAAACCAACATTGCAGAGTTATGTGCATCCTTTCAAGCACACCCTTCTCATGGCCTATTTATTGCCTACCTCCTCATGCCTTTTGCACACACTGTATATAGACTTTATTTTTTCTACTGTGTCATTGACTTGTTTATTGTGTTATTGGCTTGTTTATTCCATGTGTACCTCTGTGTTGTTTTCTGTGTCACACTGTTTTGCTTTCTTGGCCAGGTCGCAGTTGTAAATGAGAACTTGTTCTCAACTAGCCTACCTGGATAAATAAAGGTGAAATAAACATACACTCATTCTTATGTTTAATAAATGTATTGTATAGTGTGTGTGTGTGTGTGTGTGTGTGTGTGTGTGTGTGTGTGTGTAGTAGGCTTACAATGGCAAAAAACAACATTTGAGATTGCGCCAACCCTGGTGCTAGAGGGGATACGCAGCTGGAGGTTGAATGTTTGAAGGAGTACGGACTATAAAAACTTTGGGAACCACTGATCTAGAATGTCTGAAAGACAAAGCTTGGTGAATAATTTAAAGGAAATCAAGCCTTAGGGACCACAAACACAACAGTCTAACTCTAAGATAAGGATAAGGATAAGAACCCTTTGGAGAAGAAGGATACAGATTTGGGAGAACTGTGTGCATGTCTCACTGCAAGAAAAGAAAAACATAAAATGCATCACATTTGTTAGCATTTCCATTTTGATAGTGCTGTACAGAAAGTGTACATCATATCCACAAAAGTGTAGGAGGATTCCATTATAAAGGCTACCTCTTGGAATCAACCTTGATTGCAACACAGCAGTTATAGGAGGCCTCAGCCACTCTGTCGTCCTCCCAACTGGACATCATTTGTCCTGACACCTCATCGTCGCCTAGTAGAGAATAAGAATGTCAGATTCAGAAGTGGTGAATCACTCGTCCTACGACACTCAATGCCCAGTTCCCACAATAAAAGTCTGTGCTGTTGGTGTAGCGGACTAAACTCCATTACATGGTGAAGGAAGGAGTTTAGTCCGCTAGTGTTGGTGGTGACAGTCGCCATCCAGAATAATTGCGACTCGTCATCTAACGATTAACACACTAACGTTAGTAGGAAGCTAGCCAGAGCGAACTAACGTTAGTTAGCTGCGATTTGACAGCTGTCATTCCTTTTCGTTTTTACAAGTTAGCATTGGCTACATCGACACTTCGAGTTTCATGTTGTTGACATGCATAGCTAGCTAAATAGCTGACTGACAATGACAGGGCTCGTTTGCTCTCCCGAGCTTGACACAGTTTTATTCGCTACTATGGCGAATCTTTCGACTGGTTAAGGTTAGCTTTGCTAGCATTCAAAACTGCGCTAGCTAATCTACAAAACAATACCTGTTATTACGACGACGAAGATGGAGCTCTGTTGTTTTGCGGAGATGATGGCTGCTGGAATAGAGCCTTCAAACCAAATCATTTTTATAAAATGTGTTGGCTTTTCCTGTTTAATCGTTTCAATCCTGTAAATGCCTAGAACGTTCAAGCTCGTCACAGGAACTAACGGAGAATGATGGAAGTTGTAGTCCATAGATACGTATCGTGCTTATGGGACTTGAAGTCTGTTCATTATGTTACCAAATGAACAGTAGATGGCGCTGTGGTACTGAAAGTAATTGGTGCAGATAACTAACTGTCCACCACGATGAACTCTGAGGGGGGGAGACTGGATCTCGCTCAGTCCGTTTGTACATAGTTAGTCACACGAGATCTCAGTCACCACAGGTACGATTTTGACAAAATGTTGGTGAATGATGCGTCTTGCCATAGAGATCCGGCATTTACAAAATGAAAGACTATATATTATGACACTAAAACAATGGAAATAAAGTACCACAGTATTAGTCATAATACCCTTAAAACCTAGAGGTCAAACAAGGAAATGGTTCCAATCGTTTTGCACCATTCATTCTTCCCATAGGGGTTCTTAAATACACTTAAAATAAGGGCTGTGTTTCGTGTAGGCTTACTCTGGCGTGACGTTTTGATAACTGTGTAAATCTCTCTAGGACTTTTATCAATATATTCACCTTTATTTATGCCACAAAAAATAAACGCTAATCTGCTGATAATGAGGCTATCCTAAAGAACTAGAAATACCATGATAATCTGGACAAGACTGCCGAATCGAGGCAAAGGTAAGAATCTCTGAAATTAACTAATGTTAGATAAATGTAGTAATTAATAAATTGGCTACATCTCTTTAAATGGGCAATTCTGTGAACTGTGTCTTGTGCAATTTTTAAATGGACAAAATACCTGTTAGCAAAGGTGTCAATTAGAGATGATGCGCAGGAGCCTGCAGGCATTTGCATGATGTTTGTTTTGATGCTATTTCATATTTTCGAATCAGAGTAAATATAGCCGAATATATTGATGTCACCTTGTCCGACATAAATGTACATGGTTATCAAAACGTCACACCAGGGTAAGCCTACACGAAACAAAGCCCTTATTTTAAGTGTTTCTAAAAATAAAAAAAAATGGGTAGAATGAATGTTGGAAAAATGATTGAAACCATTTCCCTGTTTGACCGCTGGGTTTTATGGGTATTATGACACCTCCACTGTGGTGCTCTATACATGTCCTCAAAGATGGAAGGCAGGCGGGAGGCGAGATCAGGTGGGACCATTCTAGCCCATGAGAGGGCAGATACGTGTGTGAACATACCATAGCGATAGATAGACTCATTTTTGTATCTGTGCCATTATAGCGTCTGTAACACATGGGCAGTGCCATTAAGGCTATCTCCATTTTAAAGTAGTACATTTTCTTCTTCATTGGCTGATTGCTCCCAACTTGTAGATATCCCCATCGAGTCGACTACTTTAAAATGGTGGAAGCCCTCAATGGCATTGTCCATTTGGATTTGAAATCAAATATGAGGTTAAAGTGCAGACTGTCAGCTTTAATTTAAGGGTATTTCCATCCATTTCGGGCAAACTGTTTAGAATTTACAGCACGTTTTGTACATAGTCCCCCACATTTTAGGGGAGCAAAAGTATTGGAACAAATTCACTTATGGGTATTTAAGTATTCAAAAGTTAGGTATTTGTTCCGGTAGCATGCAATGACTACATCAAGCTTGTGACTCAACAAATTTGTTGGATGCATTTGCTGTTTGTTTTGGTTGAGTTTCAGATTATTTTGTGTCCAGTAGAAATGAATGGTAAATAATGTACTGTCATTTCGGATGAAAAATCCAAACTTGGAGTATAGACCCAAAAGAAGAACAAATGCTTCACTGTCCCAGTAATTACGGAGGGCACTGTATATCAGTGGTGGAAAAATACCCAATGGTCATACTTGAGTAAAGATACCTAGAAATACTGTGACTCAAGTAAGAGAAAGTCCTCCAGTAAAAGTACTACTTGAATAAAAGTCTAAAAGTATTTGGTTTTAAATATACTTAAGTATAAAGTATAAATTATTTCAATGTGCTTATATTAAGCAAACCAGACAGCACCATTTAATATATACATACACACTGCTCAAAAAAATAAAGGGAACACTAAAATAACACATCCTAGATCTGAATGAATGAAATATTCTTATTAAATACTTTTTTCTTTACGTAGTTGAATATGCTGACAACAAAATCACACAAAAATGATCAATGGAAATCAAATTTATCAACCCATGGAGGTCTGGATTTGGAGTCACACTCAAAATTAGTGGAAATCCACACTACAGGCTGACCCAACTTTGACGTAATGTCCTTTAAACAAGTCAAAATGAGGTTCAGTAGTGTGTGTGGCCTCCACGTGCCTGTATGACCTCCCTACAACGCCTGGGCATGCTCCTGATGAGGTGGCGGATGGTCTCCTGAGGGATCTCCTCCCAGACCTGGACTAAAGCATCCGCCAACTCCTGGACAGTCTGTGGTGCAACGTGGCGTTGGTGGATGGAGCGAGACATGATGTCCCAGATGTGCTCAATTGGATTCAGGTCTGGGGAACTCTTGCAGAAACTGCTGACACACTCCAGCCACATGAGGTCTAGCATTGTCTTGCATTAGGAGGAACCCAGGGCCAACCGCACCAGCATATGGTCTCACAAGGGGTCTGAGGATATCATCTCGGTACCTAATGGCAGTCAGGCTACCTCTGGCGAGCACATGGAGGGCTGTGCAGCCCCCCAAAGAAATGCCACCCCACACCATGAGCTGCACTACCTGAGCCACTTGTGTGGGTTGTAGACTCCGTCTCATGCTACCACTCGAGTGAAAGCACCGCCAGCATTCAAAAATGACCAAAACATCAGCCAGGAAGCATAGGAACTGAGAAGTGGCCTGCAGAACCACTCCTTTATTAGGGGTGTCTTGCTAATTGCCTATAATTTCCACCTGTTGTCTATGCCATTTGCACAACAGCATGTGAAATGTATTGTCAATCAGTGTTGCTTCCTAAGTGGACAGTTTGATTTCACAGAAGTGTGATTGACCTGGAGTTACATTGTGTTGTTTAAGTGTTCCCTTTATTTTTTTGAGCAGTGTATATAACAGATAGCCAGGGGCACACTACATGTAACAGTACTTTTGGGTGTCAGGGAAAATGTATCGAGTAAAAAGTACATTATTTTCTTTCGGAATGTTGTGAAGTAAAAGTTGTCAAAAATATCAACCATAAAGTACAGATACTACTTAAGTAGCAGCCCCTCATGAGCTACATGTTTCCCATAAGGACATAAACTACGCCCATTAGATGTTCAGCAAATTACTAGTTTTGTCCCGCAAGAAACATATTATTTTTCGGTGAACATTTTTTTTTATTATAATATTTTTTTCACACTGTCGGATCAAGCATAAATAGTATTTCATGGTCAATATGGCTTCTGTATTGGCCCTACAGCATTTACGGAGATGCATCCTTTGCAGTAGTCCGGTAAATCATACTTATTGCGACTCGTGGAGGTATTTTCAGCATACCCCTATCTGTCGTGAAGGAAGTTATCAAGGAAGGGATTTTCTGTTTATACAGGACGTATCGCCTCCACCTACGGTCAAACAATTATCTCAATGCGGAGCTACATGTATATAGAGCCCTCCGCATCATTTGTGGGGGACGACATGTTTACTGTTGCATTGTAACTATGGAGCTTTGATTAATAACAAGACCCTCTAAAAAATACACGGGTGTGGTAGCTCACCAAACTCAACACATAATAGAACATTGCATTTTATTAGTGCTAATAGATCAGCCTCCACTACATTACTTTGTAATGCCATATTAAGATAGTATGGGTTAAAATACGTGCACTATTTGTATTCTTACTCTTTACGGGAAGAAAAAAAATTCACATAAGGCAAATAGTCACAAAATGTCTGTTTTAGCATGTCAAACATCCCAGTGCTTTTCCTATTGATCATTTCCCCACACTCTAGAAGGCTCTGTATGGTTACTGTGATGGTCTCTGCAGAAGTCAACGCATTCATACTTCTTGCAATTCGTGGAGCAGAGCAGCGCTGTTGTCAATAAAGTGAGTTTGTGTTTATGCTGGACCTCCCGCCCCCACCTAGCGTCACCCACTCATGTCAATGCGGGGCTAATGATAACAATTCACTAGCTTCGATTGCAGTCCGAGACCAATGTGTCGCAGGGGGGAGACTATACATTTTCACCACTAGTTTGCTTTCTCTATCAATAAGATTAGCATTTCAGTGACATGCATTCTTTATCAGGTTGATAAAGAAAATCTTATTTGATAGTCACCATGTCTTTATTACTTTCAAAACGACAGATGAGAATTCAATCTAACCTTGTTCTTCCTTAGGTTGGTTGTGGTCCCCAGATGCCAGATACTCAAACAAGTAAATCCTGAACAAACATTTACCCACATCAACCTAGATTCAGCATACCCCTCTCTATCCAAGCACCTATTCCTATGGTCACAATGCTTTCCCTATCTTATTGCTGAACCATCAGTTTTAAAACAATCAAAACGACCACCTGTACTGTCAGGGCCTTAGGGCCAGTTTCCTGTCCCAAAAGCCTAGTCCTGGACTTAAAAAGCTTGTTCAATGGCAATTCTCCATTTAAAGTGCTTTTTAGCCCAGGACTAGGACTCATCTGTCAAGGAAACAAGCCCTCTGTGTTTATAGTTTAATAAAGGCGTGAAAACCTCCACCACCCCATTTTAATAGTAGGAATACAACCGAATTGGCACAGCTATTAAAGCTGTCTGTAACCTTATCTACTGTCTATGGAGCCCTTTCCAACCTGCCCTAATTTTAGCTTTACTCCTACTGTGTCTAAGCTGACCAAGTCATACAACAGTGGAGAGGGTAATGGCAGCAGGTTGTCACCCGTCTAACAGTGGGAAGGGCTGTTTCATAGCACCGGGTGCTTCACTACACATCAGAGAAAAGGACCATTCTCAGTAAGAACTATGAGCACCTTTCACAGAGAACAGGGTTGTATGTAATTTCCTTTCATGGAAAACATACCCCTGCTCACAGCTTTCATTCAATGATTTATGCATGTCTGGGACTATACTGGAGGTGCTAGTGAGTGCAGCTTTGTTCAATTGGTTTTGTACAGACTTACCATCAATTCTCCATGGTCTTCAGTGCATGTATACATTATAGAGCAACATTTATTAATATTACATTTGCTGCTTGAAATAACTTCACAATGCATTAATATGCTTGATATCAATCCCTGTGCTAGACGTCAACCCCTGGGCAGAAAAAGAGGGTAATTTATTGCTGAGAGAATTTCCTCAATAAGGCTCCATTTCACCAGCCTTGGCTGCAACACTGAGCTAGGTCCTCCAGATGTTGGCTTAATTATCTGTTAATAATCTCACTGTCAGTATGGAGATCCTTAATGCCATGACCGGACACCTAACAGGCTCCTTCACATAACAGATAACGCAGATATTAAGCCATCCATTTAAAACGGTTTCTGGCTTCACTAGCTTCCCCAGGCTCTAGATGAGACATGGGGCAGGTGGTTAGATTTTTCTTGCGGTAAATTGCTTTATTGTTATTGGAAAGGAAAAATATGACAGTGGAGGAAGGAACTGTGTGGCATTGGGTGAGATGAGGTTGGTGGGAGGTTAATGTAGCAGACAAATTACCCTATAAAACCTGGATTGAGATGAATAGCACCAACCAAAGACCAAATTAGATAATGCCAAGTATAAAACCCACATCCCCACCAATAGCAAAATAAACCACTATCTGCTTACACTGACATCTGAGGTAGGACTATACTTAGTGTTGATGAAAAATAATGATTTTATCATAAGTTTAAACATCATGAAAGAGGCCATCCAAAGCGGTTCGGTGATGGACAGAGAAAGAGAAACCCAGAGGACCCTCATCCATTTCAAAGGACTTCTTGTGATCTGAAAAAGCACATATTTTGGTGTAAACATTTATTGGTTTCAAACTGAAATAAAAATGACTTGCACCAGCACTGAACAGCCTTTCAGAATCCACACATTTTTATCTTTCGAGAGAAATAAAAAGGAAATATATATATCTCGTACCAGTCAAAAGATATGGTACCAGTCAAAAGTTTGGACACACTCATTCCAATGTTTTTCTTTATTTTTGTTATTTTCTACATAGTAGAATAATAGTGAAGACAAACTATGAAATAACACATGGAATCATGTAACCAAAAAAAGCATTAAACAAATCAAAATATATTTTATGAGATTATTCAAAGTAGCGACACTTTGCCTTGACAGCTTTGAACATTCTCTCAACCAGCTTCATGAGTTAGGTACCTGGAATGCATTTCAATTAACAGGTGTGCCTCAATTTGTGGAATTTCTTTCCCTCGTAATGCTTCTGAGCCAATCAGTTGTGTTGTGACAGGTCAGGGGTAGTATACAGAAGATAACCCTCTTTGGTAAAAGACCAAGTCCATATTATGTCAAGAACAACTCAAATAAGCAAAGAGAAACGACACTCCATTACTTTAAGACATGAAAGTCAGTCAATACAGAACATTTCCTTCAAGTGCAGTCGCAAAAATCATCAAGCGCTATGATGAAACTGGCTCTCATGAAGACTGCCACAGGAAAGGAAGACCCACAGTTACCTCTACTGCAGGAGATACGTTCACTAGAGTTACCAGCCTCAGAAATTGCAGCCCAAATAAATGCGTCAGAGTTCAAGTAACAGACATCTCAACATCAACTGTTCAGAGGAGACTGTATGAATCAGGCCTTCATGGTTGAATTGCTGCAAAGAAACCACTACTAAAGGACACCAATAAGAAGAGACTCGCTTGGGCCAAGAAACACAAGCAATGAACATTAGACTGATGGAAAGCTGTCCTTTGGTCTGGAGTCAAAAGTTGAGATTTTTGGTTCCAAACGCCGTGTCTTTGTGAAACACAAAGTAGGTGAACGAATGACCTCCGCATGTGTGGTTCCCACCGTGATGCATGGAGTTGGTGTGATGGTGCTTTGCTGGTGACACTGTTGGTGATTTATTTAGAATTCAAGGCACACTTAACCAGCATGGCTACCACAGCATTCTGCAGCAATACGCCATCCCATCTGGTTTTGTGCTTAATGGAACTATCATTTGTTTTTCAACAGGACAATGACCCAACACACCTCCCGGCTGTGTAAGGGCTAATTGACCAAGGAGAGTGATGGATTGCTGCATCAGATGACCTGGCCTCCACAATCACCCGACCTCAACCCAATTGAGATGGTTTGGGATGAGTTGGACCACAGAACCACAGGTGAAACTCGTTGAGAGAATGCAACGCTGTCATCAAGGCAAAGGTTGGCTACTTTGAAGAAACTAAAATATATTTTGATTTGTTTAACACTTTTTTGGTTACTACATGATTCCATGTATTATTTCATAGTTTTGATGTCTTCAATATTATTCTACAATGTAGAAAATATTTTTAAAAATAAATGAAAGTAAAACCCTTGAATGAGTAGGTGTCCAAACTTTTGACGGGTACTGTGTATTCAGTTGTATAAATGTGCAAACTGTCTTTTTTCCCCAGTGACCCAGTAGGTATATCATTTAAAAATACCTAATGAAAGATTTTAAACCATTGGCCTTGTAGGAGGAGAGGAGAAAGAGGGAGAACAGTGTGGTGGAGAGAGGCCCTCCAAGCAGAGGATTGCTAAAATATGCAGTTGCAGTGGAGGAGTGTCATTTTTATCTCGACTTTTAAATTAAGTTAAAAACTAGGTGTGTCAAACAAAAGCCTTTCTTTGCTGCACTCATCTGTGCCCGCCTGTGACCAACACATACAGACCATTCACTGTGAAATGACAAGTGATTGAGATATTTAATTACCAATCCTATATAAATTATTTACAAGGTGCAGGCAGGTCTTTTCATTTAACAATAGACTGACTGGGGTGTCATTTTGTGTTTCTTGGAGAATAAATCAGTAGACTCTCAAGAGAAAGGCACAAGAGACCCATTGTGTAGCTAAGGGCGACTCCATGATGTACTGGCCACAATATGGGGCAAGTGGCTGGTGGCAGGGTGGCCGATAATCAGCTACCCTGGGGTGTGGGGAGGCTTTGGTTGAGTTAAACGGAACCAGGACAGACACTGCAACTGGGCTGGGGAATAATAATGAGCTTTGGGTCTGACTCAAGATTTCAACTATAAAACAAATTAAAAAATAAAACAAAAATACAGACTGCCCTTTTGATATGTTCCGGCCGGTTCTCAAAACAGAGAGCAGACGGGTTTATAATATTTGGAACTCCAATAATCGTGGTTTTTAAATGTTTGTTCACGTCAGATCAGTGTTACGTTTCGCTCTTTTGTTCCTTTTCATCAAATCGTTAGTAAGAACATTACAAAGTACAACACAATCCCCCTAAGCAAGTCTCTAGTGGAAAAACAACCCTTAACAACAAGCCAACTTAGTGAGGAGTGGGGCTGGGGGGAGTGATGGCAACAGGAAGTGACTGGCGGTGCTGGTGAGGGGTGAAAGGTCAAGCCAGGGGTCCTTAGCGCCCTCTACTGGGAGCTGGCCCTCTCCAGGGGGTGTCTGTGGCCCCTGCTCACTGTGAGTCTGAAGGAGGCTTGGGGGCCATTGTGGTGGAGGAGGGCGTCCTGCGCAGTGTATCCGGAAGGGAACATGGCCAGGATGGTGTAGACGAAGGCTGGGTCAGCAGGGGCTTGACCGTGGGTTTGGGTGGGGGACACCGTTAGCCCCCCGACTGCCAATCTCGGAGGCTGTGGTGCTCTGGGAGCCATCCGACTACAGCCCGGGCTCTGGAGAGCTCACCTAGCAGAGAGTCCGCCTCGGTCCTGCTGATCTCTCCCGGCAGGTCAGTCACCTCCAGGACTTGCCCACTCACTGTCACAGACAGAGCAGCGAGACAGAGCAGCGAGAGACAGAGCAGCCAGAGGGGGGGAGCAAGAGAGAAACTGTCAAAACCAACTTGGAGACAACCTTAGGCCCATGACCCAATTAGTTTTAATGGTACAGACTAACCCTAGCGTCATTTGCAATCAGTTTTGTTCAATGTACAAATCTGTGGGAATTCAAATCAAAGAAAAATATAAGATAGATCTAAGAGTGAGATATGAGGGGTTTTTTAGGCTTGGAGGTCCACATCTCTGTCCTCTAACAGACAGAGGGTGTTCCCTACCATTACCTGGATCACCTACACTGAGATCTGTAGACAGAGCTTTCCTTGTCTGCTTCCTCCCTCTGCCCCCTCCACCGCTGTGCCGCATCCCCATGGGTACCTGGGTGCAGAAAGAAGGACAAAAGCATGTTCAGATTACCATCTCTCGCAACTATACTTTCTTTGGACTCCAGCTTAAGGTATCGGAATGATAATGATTCAATTGGAAGACCAATGAGGAACAAAAGAATCAGAGACCAATGTTTGACTTCATCTTTTGTTTTATTTGCACAGTACTAAAGATATGTTTCCAGGCTTTGCCAAGCATTTCAGAAGGGTATATTGAAATCCCCACATAATTCCTCCTATAAACAATAGGTAGCTTCAACTTAAGTGGATGATCTGTATTGTGTAGACTCACCTGATGGTTGGGGACCATGGGTGGAGCGTGGAGAGGAGGACGGATCTGGGGGTTGTACTGGAGGGGCTGCCCTAGTAACGGGTACCGCACATCTCCTGGGAAACACAGAGATGACAACACACTTAGTTTGACTCAATTTCATTAGGGTTAAAATTTTCCATAAAGATGGAGCAACTGAGCTGTCCTCAGGGACCCTGAGCATTCCACACATTTGTTGAATTTAGTACTAGCACACCTGATTCTTCTAGTCAACTAATGACTGCAAGCCCTTGGGATATCATATTCCTATATAATTGGAATAGATTAAATATGTAGAAATATCTGGTTGAAGGTCCACCAGGACTGGGTAGAAAAACACTGGGTGTCTCCCTCACCTTGCCCTGGCATAAAGGGTCTGGAGAACTGGGGCATCATGGGTACGGGGGCGAGGCCTGGACGGATGCTCTTCACATTGGTTAGGTGGTGTGGGTGGGAGGGAGTTGGCGACTGGGCGGGGGAAGTTGAGGGACTGCCCAGCTGGGGAATGCTCTGTACGGACAGTTGGAGAGGACAGGGGATAGTTAGTGCGTGAACACGGAGCTCACAGACACCATTACATTTCGTCTCAGGGATACTCCCTTCTTAGAAAATTACAGACCATGGTCACGACTGTCCACATCATCAAGCCAAACCTCATTACTACATTTACACTCAGCATGTGATACTGATAAATATATATATTTTTTAAATTAAATTGTTTTTGTTCATATATATATATATTTTTTGATCTGCAGGTTCTCTCTAGGCTCAGCTGGGTCCCTGCACTCACCTGTGAGGTGTCTAGGGTGGAGAGCTCTGTGGACTTCTGTCCTCTCGTGTGGTCCAGACTGTAGTACTTGCTGTGTTTCCACTGCGGGGGCGAGTGAGGCCGTGGTTGCTGGCCGGGGGGCAACGTCAGCTGCATCATCACCATCCCACCGCCTGGGGGAGGGGGAACGCCTAGGGGGGCACAAAGACATCAAGGACAGACATTAGAATCTCATATTAAATAAACGTTTATTCATCCCCTCAGGGGCAATTAAAGATTTAATGTGTATAAACATCTTGTCCGCCTGTTAACGTGGGAATTCCATTATGTTCATCCTGTGTGTAGCAGGTTTACCTTAAAGATATTTATCAAGTTCAATAGGATCAGCATACGTCAGTGTGACTTAAATTATTTCCTTCTGTTTGTATTTCATTAGTGCATTAGAAAAAATAAAAATGTCCACGTTCACTGTCTCACCGTTAGAATCCTTTGTAATCTATTTGTGTGACGTTAACCTCCACTCATTTGATATGTAATATGTTATTAGTAACTAAATTCCATGTTTGAACAAAGTGTTTGTTGATATGCGTATTATTCTTGTCTGGTCGCGACTTTCAGCGTGTCTTCTTTCCAAGGACAGCGCCAACCACTAATACATAATCATATCTAAAACCTTCAGCCGTCAAGCATCCATTTAAAGTTGTTTGCCCAACAATGAAGGCTTAGGGAATTTACTAGACCTGCACTTGGCCTTATTAAAAGAAGAGTTCTGACTGCACTTAGCCTGTCTAATGATTTTTGGCAGTGGTTTAAAAGTAAACAGTGTCTATATAATGCTCTTATCCTGACAGGGTGTAAACCACTGTATATGGCTAACTCATGCTTGAAGAAAAAAAGTCTTCAAACAAAGTGTGCCAAAAAATCTGTACTTGTAATAGAAAACCAGGCAAAATATTAAATATTTAGGCCCGTCTTGGTGCAATATGATGCAGTTTATTGGGATTTAAATTGCAAATTAAGAAGCTTAAGGACCAAAACACAATTCCACATTTAAAGAAAGAGAATGCCATTATAATTTTGTACTAAGGACTTATCTAACTCCTCGTAAGCTGTTTAATATAAACATTTTGAATGATGCATCCTGTACACTGTGCCCTCTTAATGAACCAGTTACCTTTATACACATGGTTTAGGAATTCCCTCGTATCTCTACTGAACAAAAATATAAACACAACATGTAACAATTTAAGATTTTACTGAGTTTGTTCATTGAAGGAAATAATTCAATTGAAATAAATAAATTAGGCCCTAATATATGAATTTCACATGATTGTGCGGGCATCACCCACCAGGCCCAGTCAATCAGAATGAGTTTGTTTTTACAAACAAAAAAACTCCTCAGCAGAACTTTCCCCCCTTAGATGATCCCGCAGGTGAAGGAGCCGGATGTGGAGGTCTTGGGCTGGCCTGTTTACACGTGGTCTGCAGTTGTGCCAAATTCTCTAAAACAACATTGGAGGCGGCTTATGGTAGCGAAATGAACATTACATTCTCTGGCAACAGCTTTAGTGGACATTCCTGCCTGCAGTCAGCATGCCAAATTGTACACTCCCTAAAAAATGGACACATCTGTGGTATTGTGTTGTGTTACAAAATTGCACATTTTAGAGTTGCCTTAATGTCCACAACACGAGGTGCACCTGTGTAGCCAGCATGCTGTTTAATCAGCTTCTTGATATGGCACACCTGTCAGGTGGATGGATTATCTCGGCAAAGGAGAAATGCTCACTAACAGGGATCTAAACAAATTTGTGCCCAAATTTGAGAGAAATTTCCGGGATCTTTTATTTCAGTTCATTGAACATGGGACCAACACTTTACATGTTGCGTTTTATATTTTGATTTAGTATATATTCTGAGATGAAGTAGCTTTGATCTTGTCCACTGATGTCCGAAAATATTCCTGCATCTCCTTTCGTCTTACTTTTAAATTATTTCTCTGTACTTCATTTCTTTGTCAGTGGCACATTCTTCTTGCTGGCCTAACGGCTGCAAAGAAAATGATTGCCGTATGATGGAAGCCTCCACACACTATCTGGCAATGGATCCTCACTTTTTTGGATGTAATTTATATGGAGCTGTCTACCTCTCGCATTCATGGAGCTAAAGAAGTCACTTTGAACCAATGGTTCTTGCCGCTGAAACACTTTGTGATGTGTTGCTTTGAGTTTCTCTTTTCCTATCATTTATTTTGATCCATGTATGTTTATTTAATTTGATACCTTAGGTCCTCGGATGGGATTCGGATGGGGGAGGTGTAACTTAATTTTGTATGTATGTATTCATGTTTGCTGACTATTATTACTAAATTTAAAAAACATTTGATAAAAAAAATAAACAGAACGCAACAAAATACATATTTTAATTTGATAGTATTTGCCACAAAAAAAAATGAAGGGAATTATTTTTCACTTGGTAATCCCTGCATGAAATTAAAACATTTACCACCTCACTTCTGAACGGAGCAAAATCTAATTTCAGGATTTGAAAGAACATTTCCCTTTCCATTTTAATTAGATATTCAAGGAGAAAAGACAAAAAGAGAGGGAGAGATGGAAAGGAGAGAGAGAGAGATGGGGTGACTGACGATGGCTATACTGATTCACAGGGGCTTCGCCACAGAGAGGAAATTCACATTAACTGAAATTAGAACACCCATGAAAGCCCTTACTTTTTTTAAGATGGCCATAACTGGGAACAAAGCAGCAGAGGAATTACTTTTTAATTACCAGCCTATATCTGTTCAATAATTAGATCGTTAAGACTTGGAGTGTCATTTCAATTAGCACCTTAACGCTTCACAGCTAACAATCGAGGGGGGGGCTGGCAGGGTGTTAAGGCGTCTACATGACTACCTTTCTTTTGTTGTTGCCACGCCGTATAATTATAGCTTTGGCCCTGGGAGATGAGAATGCTGCCTGCCTGTCTGTGCCCCCTCACCCTTTTAGAATCGATTCAATCCATTTTGAATTGCCAGAGAATTCAGTCTGAAGTAATTTCTCCTGATGACACCTGCCTCTGTTAAGTGGGGTTCTAATTCCAGGGTTTGGTGAAAGGTTATTTTAGGCTATTACACTCCAGTGTTTCGCACAGGGGGGATTGGATTGAAGAGAGTATTAAAGAACAAAAAAGTACAGGTAGCAGAAAGGTTTAAAACAGGGTGCGAAGAGAAAGTCGTACAGGGAAGCTAGTGATCTGTGGGTTTTGTTCCAGAGACGACCTATACGGCAGCTAATTTTATTGACGGTGATTGATATTTCATTCCTAGTTGAGACCTGGTTGTAATGGATGCTGTGGCTCAGGCTGGATCTGTGCTGTGACTGGGCTGTGTACCTGAGCACTGCTGTGCCTGATGGAGGGGCTGCTGGGAGCTGCAGGGAGAGGACGGCCGAGGGAACTGCATCTGCTCTGTTCCAGGAGGCAAGAACCCAACAGAAGAGCTGCAGAGAGAGAAACACACACACATACTTTTTAAAGCTGAGCAGCAGAGAGGCAAAGCTCTGGCAGCGCTTCACTCAATGTAATCAGAATTTGGCTCATCAGTTTAAAATGGGCTAAATTACTGAAGTGGAACAATGTACACAGGGGCATTAGAACTACCACTAATATCCTCAATCGGAAACGAGTAAAGGCTGGCAATCGCTACGGACCTCATTTTCTACCAAATCAAAACAAATCAAGGGCAATCATCATTTTTTACTGTGTCTCCGTAACCAAATTGTGGTTGCAGTGTGGAACTTTGGGTTTTCTGCTTTCCAGGCTCTTCTTTCGCTCATTTCAGTTGTGATTTAATAAGGATAAAAGCAAAGCGAAGGCAGGCAGGAGGCAGGGTGATGCGTCAGCCCAAAGCACAGAGGCAGGCAGCTGCTGCTGGAGACAGTCGGCTCTTCGCTCCGCTCGGCACCCAGAGGAATAGTGTGCGTCTGCACAGCGGACCAGAGGGCTGGGCATGAAGGATGGTGTAGAGAGAGCAGCTCACCACATGGGACCAGCAATGTTATATTAAGACTCAGTAGATATCTGGCCTTATAAATCATCTTGAACATGGCCTACTAAAGAAGAGGCCCCATGAGGGGGAGGGAAGAGGGGGGTGGAAAGTGACCCCTTTCTTTGCCATGCATAGCCCAGTGTGAAGCATCACAGAGACGGGCTAGTTATCGGTTAAAACTAAAAACGTCTCACTGTAAAATAAGGAATATATTAACGGTCTGTAATATTGTAATTCGTCTATAATCAGAGTATGTTCACATTAAAACATTGTGATTTCCTACTACATGGTGTTTTGTTAAACTGGGAATACATTTAGAACCGGAATTCAACAATGTAATGGGTCTACAATAAGCGTAATAATTGGTATAGGTATTTCCATGTTAAAACAGTGTGGTGATGATGTCCAACCTCATAGTGTTCTGTTGATTGGGTGTGATAACACTGTAGTAGACCTGGACACCAGAGCCAGGCATGGGCCCCTGGTTGGACTGGTTGTGGTTGGGGATGATGATAGGCTGCTGATATGTCTGCTGTGGCACACCCTGTGAGCCTTGGGGCTGCATGGATACCTGCCAAGACAGACCCAAATTACACATGGTCAACATGGGATGCCAAAAAATATACAATATCGTTATTGTAAAAGTGAATGGTTCTTAACTTCCAAGATACTTGGCTAAATAAAGGTTTAAATAAATATACTTTTTTTTAACGTCTTAATAATGTTCATCATTGACAATTGTGTTTTGACATTATAGACTTACACTGACTTAGTGTTGGTGAAATGCCAAGTACCCACCTGATAAGATGGCATGGAGGGATACTGGACCATCATGCCTTGCATCTGATTTCCCATATTGCTATGCAGGCCACTGACAGTGTTCTGACTCTGTGGCACTCCAATCATACTCTGATAGCTCTGTGGCTGATTTGGCATCACAGTTTGGTAACCTGGAGAAATAAAGAGAGCAAGTTGAAGTTGATACAATCAAAAAGTGGACACAAATGACTTGAGGATCTTAGATTTCAGCAGACTTGCATTGAAATTAAATGCAAAGTTCCTTGGCACAGGACAGGCTGTGTGCTTATTTATTTGAAAAATGATCAATGATTCAATGAAGTCAACATTAAAATGGCTCGGTGAATAAACAACCTTTAAGAGCCCAAGTCATTTCAATAGGATTTATCCTCTGCTGGTAAGATTATGGGAGACGAGAAGAGAGAGAGAAAAAAAACTTTTCATAGAGTTTGTTAGAGAAATTATCCTCTTTTTTTTCACTGGGTAAAATACATCAGTGTCAAGGTTACCAGAGTGCGTGTAAAGCTCTGAGAACGCCATTGAAAAACCCTCCAAAGCAGGCGCCCTGAGGAGAGGTATGGGGGGATGGAGGGGAGAAAACTGCAGGAGGTAAAAAGGAGGAAGGGAGTGAGGTGGGGGGCTGGGCAATTTTCAATTTCTCCTGGCTTTTGGCCAGAGCGACAGCAATCAATTTGGTCCAGATGAGAAGAGAAGTGGGACAAAAGGAATGGATGGCCCCCGGCAGGGAATGAAGGAGAGGCAAGCGATGAGAGAGGCTGGTCGCTATTTTTAGTGCCATTCTCTCGCCTCCACTTACAAACTGAGCATGAAGCGAATATAATATTAAACACTCTCTGCTTCAGCTGACTGAGCAGAGGAAGGTGAGGAGAAAGGAGACGCATTGCACTATGGTACCACCCAGACTCTGAACCTGGACATAGGGACTCAAAAGGATTGAATCGCTTGCTGCTTGCAGACAGTTTTGCCTGCCTGGTTAAAAAGGTACTGACTGTCAGGCGGCTATAGCAGATAAGATGAAACGGGCACGCCACCCCTCTCCTTGTTACAGCAGATAAACTGAGGCTTCCGCTGCCTTTCTCAAGTTCAAAAGCTTAATCTTTGCTTACAAGAATAAGGGAAAGGACTAGGCTTTCTCAGACGCCTGGGGAAAGGAGTTTTCAGACGGTACTGGTGTCCTTCAACTCAGATCTACCACAACATTTTTCTTCCTCCCTCTTTTCACCAAAAAACATTTTCCTTCAGCTTTATTTGACCACATGTGGAGAAGTAATAGTACATGTTCACAGACAATGTCCAGTTTCAGCTGACATTAAGAATTCTGCTAATATTTTATGATTACAACAATTATGAATATAATACTTTGTCTTCATAATTGCAGTTGAGACTCTTGCACAAGCCTTTTATAGTTAACAGAATCAGCTAATATTGAGCAGTATAATATATGTTAACAGAATCTGATTTTATTATGAAATAATTATAGAAGTGGAGCACACAAAAAAGTCGAAGCCTGATGTAGAAGTCAAAACCAAAATGGAGGGCACTTTTTATGGCAAGAACATTGAGGATAAAAACCTAAATACACAGAGTCTTCACAAATATTCACAGCGAGATGCATTTAAAGTCTCAGTCAAGTCAGTCAATAATCAAGAATGCCCAGAAGACAGGAGGGCTTTAACGTGCGAGTTTTACAGCAGTTTGATTTATTGCTTAATCGTTCGTGCCGAGCGATTAAACAACATTTCTGTTATTTTTCATTTTTTAAAACAACTATTGTCCAATATTGGTTCAATTATTTGGATTCCATTTCATTCAGGGTTTTTTTGCGAGCTCAATGCAAATTATATCATTGCAGATTCTCTAAAGACAAATCAGATCAACCCTGAACTGTGCGATGTAGTAGGGAGTTATAGTTTCAACAGGCCAATATTCTATAGTTTAGCGCAGTGTTTCCCAATCCTGGTCCTCGAGTACCCCTGTTGTAACCCTTGACAGACACACCTCATTCAACTCATTAAGGGCCTTACTTTTTATTTTATTTAACTAGGCAAGTCAGGTAAGAACAAATTCTTATTTACAATGACGGCCTACCCTGACCAAACCCTAACCTGGATGACACTGGGCCAATTGTGCACCGCCCTATGGGACTCCCAATCACGGGCAGTTACGATACAGCTTGGAATCGAACGAGGGTCTGTAGTGACGCCTCTAGCACTGAGATGCAGTGCCTTAGACCATTGTGCCACTTGGGAGCCTGATGATTAGTTGACAAGTTGAATCAGGTGTGCTTGAGGACCAGGGTTGAGAAACACTGGTTTAGCGCAGAAAACACAGCAATTAACTACAATGACCATAATCCATTGCACGCCTACTTGTCCGGAGACAACGCATGATGGAGAGGGATAAAGAGCAGTTGCTTTGCGAGGCACTGTATCTCTACCTGAAAATACATGATCTAACGGATTAATAGTTGGTATTCAGCAGTCAAAAGTATGCCTTATTTACTTTGATGAACAAATCAAATTTAGATTTTGTCAGACAGCATAGACAGCCACTCTAGAGATGAGATGACTAGGAATTAAATAAAGTAATCAAATAAAACAAATGTAATATACACAACTGAAATATTAAATTAAATTAAAGTAATGTGAATAAAAGATGGGTAATAAGTGATAAGCAGTAATTGGTAGTCACTACCATCATGGGACTTTTATTAATTATTTTATTCTGTGTTACAGCATAATGCAGTGTGCTTCTGCTGCCTTTCATTAAAAATGTCTACAAAAATTCTGTAAACTGAAACCGACCTCAAAAAGCACTGATCGCTCAGCACTACTAGCGGTAGGATGTGGTTGGCGAACAGTTCTGTCTGAAGAGGTGAGAGTGAGGGGCTGGAAAAGAGACCGGTTCACTGTGAGAATCATAGGCCTCTCAGACAGTGCCCCGGCCCCGTATCCTGAGCCTCTGGTTTTACCATGGAGGGCCAATACCTGGTTCCACCCATGGAGGGTCTAGATCCACCAGTATCCAGGACAGGCCTTTCGGTTCTAACCCAGTCTGGAGGGCTGATATCCAGGTAGGAAACCCATCTAAACACCTGACTTTGGACCCACAGGCATATAAACGTTCTGACATTTCCCTGCTGGAATTCACCATCATTTAATCATTTTCCCATTTGAAATCCCCATCCTTTTCTCCACTGCCAACCTGCATGACAGATGCATGTACAAAGGCTGGCAGGTAATTAAAACAAAATTCCCCATTTCCTTTCAGAGATCAGATTGGCTTCTGGATTTCAGTGGTGCAGCGGAGCATCTGTTTCTCTAGACAGGCCAGTGAATAATGCCTCAGCGATACACAGAGGGGGGAGGGAAACAATGCTAATAGTGTATTTGATTGGGAATTGTTATTATGGGGTAAAAGGGTAAGGCAAAACAATGGCCAAAACTGCAGAGAAAAGCATTCCAACACAGTAGCTTTTCGCTCTGCCCCAGGGGCACTGTCTAATTTCCCCTCTGCAGTTTACTTAAATTAGCCTATTGTGTACCCGCCATAAAAGCAGATAACCGGAGAGAAGAAAGTGCTGAGTGTAATAGAAAAGAAGTGTGAAAAGGGAGGGAGGAGCGGTAACAGCCATCTCCCCGCAGCTTGATATTAACTGTATTAAAATAAACACACAAGGAGGTGTGGTATGGGGTATTTTACCCCCCATGTAGATACCTTCAATGCAAACCACTCCACTGATGGTATTACATATATTACACCAGAGAAATAACACACCTGAAAGTAACACCTGTTTTTAATAGAAGAACTTGGCAGCTGAGATGGATGGTTGAGTTACTGGTTCAGCCTGTGCTAGATACCTACCTGTCTGTTGTGTGGGCGGGGGCATTGGCTGACTCTGTGGGGCGCTGAACTGCACTGTGCCCACAGGCCTGTACTGCTGGTTGGACAGGGGGTACTGGCCTGGCGCACAGTAACATGCTGGCATCTGTAGGCAGAGATAGAGCAGTCTAAAATGGCATACCATTAATACCAACACAGCTATCCATCTCTCTGAGGTCTCTGAACATACAGTACAGTACCTCTGCTGGTGTGAGGTATATAGTTACCAAGTGCCATTTAAATGCTATTTTAAGTAGAGAGAGAAACTATTTATGAACAAATGTATTGTACATGTCTCTCTCAGATAGTATTGATGGAACATTACAATCATGTAGTTGAGGGAACAAAGATACTGGCCAGGCATTGATTAAGATAGTCAGTTAGATGGAACAAAAGTATATTAGTACTAATGTAACAGAATAGTGTAAAGACTAAGAGGAGTAAACCAGGTTAGGCTCGGATGTACAGAAACTACCTGCTGCTGCATGTAGCCCTGTTGCTGCAAGACCGGCTGGTTGACAGGCGGAGGGGCGGGGGTGTTGTAGGCCTGGGGTGCCGGGACGGGCTGGACTGGAGGGGCCACCATGTAGCCCTGCTGCTGAGGGGGGGTCTGGAGCACGACGGAGGAGGGGTACATGGCAATGTGGGTGTCCCGACCTGGGCCCTCTCCAGAGACCTGCCGGGCCAAGCTCATGTGGCTGAACTGGGCTCCCAGGTTATTTTGCTGTGGGAGCATACAGAAACGTGTTAAATTGCTACATTACATTATTACATGTCTTTTATATATTTATTAATATAATGGGAGTTCAGTAATGGCTCTACTTGAACTACAACAGAACATTGTATATAATTAATAATACATCATACTTTTATATAGCGATTTTCTGAAACCCAAAGACTTCTATAGAAAACTATAGGCTAGTACTAACGAATGACTACTGCTGGATACAGCCACCCATGCAAATCAAAAATCTGAAGGCCCTAAAACTGAATTCCTCCTGACCTGTTTAAGTGTGGTTTGGTTTACTTTACAGGGTGGCGGGTGGTTAGGGACTTTCAGCATTGCTAGTCATAGAACATAAAATTCCATCATCTGCTGTGAAATTAATTATTCAAAGCAGCCTTCCACAAATGTAAAAAATGTAATTAGTTATTAAGGGATGTTTATTGGTAGAGGGAGGTCAGGAAAGAGGTTAACGGAACACATGATTTGCATCAATGGATGGAGTGGGGTAGAAATACATAACACATGAAAATAAAACTGATTCCATTTAGCATTAATTGGCATATTAAGTCTTACTAAGGGGGAAAAACACTAACCATTGACTAACTGCATTCGATTAGCTTCGAGAAGTAACGCTAAGCAATGCCTGACACTAGTGAATATAAGTTCATTAAGGAACTTTTGCAAGTCTTGTTTGAAATTCTGTCCTTGTGTGTATTATTTCATGAATATTAGCCTACATGTTACATTCAGAACTTAATGTGGGCATATAGCAAGAACAGAACATTAGCTCCATTCATTTTGCTGTAGAGAATTTCTATATTTTATTAATCACAGTCATCTATCATATAGCTGGAAAATGACCCTATAATATTCCCATTTAGCAGTCTCAGGCACCTACAGTAGCAAACACCAGTTTGGCTCTGTACTAAGTTCACTATGTATTTACAAAAAGTATCAACAGATTCTATGGCTTTGTACTAAGTTCACTATGTATTTACAAAAAGTATCAACAGATTCTATGGCTTTGTACTAAGTTCACTACACATTTACAGATTTTTTTAAACAAGCCATAAGAGGGAAGATGGGATAGAACCCAAATATTGAGGTTGAAGGAGGAGGTGAATGAAGGAAGAGTAAAGAGATGAAAGTCAAGTACCACAGTGTATTGTTGGTTAGGGGAGACGGAGAGCAGCTGAGGTGGGTAAGAGACAGATGAGTACTGGACAGGCTGAGCAGAAGGCTGGAGGGGCCGGACCGGCTGAGGAAGGGATAGAACAGACTGAGAAGAGGAGGAGAGGAAAAGAGGTAGAGGAGAAGAAGAGGTAGAGGAGGAGAGAAGAAGAGGTAAAAAGGCAGAAAAGACAAGAGGAAGATTAAAGGAGAGAAGTAGGTGTAGAAGGTGAAGAGGAGAGGTAGGAGGAGAGAAGTACAGGAGAGGAGAAGAGGAGGAGAAGCGGTAGAGGGCAATGGGTTTAGTCAAAGACATTAGGCAGAAGATGCAAACACTGCAAGAGGAGAAAGCATTGCCATCTCATAAACAAAATAATTACAGTAGGGGAAAAGGATATTAGTTTAGTGCTAGCTCCTGGGGAAATACAACTAAACAGTAATGAAGTTAATTAAGACAAAGAGCTCAGTCAATAGATGACCATGGATATGAATATCCTCTATCTTCTACCAAGGTTGACTGGTGGAAATCAATTACAAGACATAAATATGAACACCATGGGACAGCTCTTAGTTCAAAATAAATATCCTCCAATTTGCAAACCCCTCATCAGCCTTATCCCCTGTGTCTATAATGATGTCTTTATTAGAAAGGGACATTGCTGCTTCGCGTCATTGGAAAGGCATCCTTGTCCTGCCCCTGGGTTGTGCACCCATACTATCAGAGGTCAACTCATTTTCCTGCCCTGGTATTTTCACTAATGAAGCTCAACCCCTCTGGCTCCGGTTTATTTTTTTAAAGGACCTCTCCATGACAGGTTGTGTTGATGGGGATCTTGCTATTAGAGATTGCTATTCCTACCACCGAGGGCCTGTAAAAATTCTAATGATTACCGTTTGGGCTGTGTGCTGCACCAGGGTCACAGTGTTTAGCCGACACTCTGAACTCAATTCATTTACTCTGACAGGGGTGGCGACTAAGGAGAACGGCAGGTTGCAAAATTTCCTCAATGAATTACACCGTACCAATGTCAAGCACCGCCATGGTAATGTTTTGAAATGGGGGCCATGTCAATCACCAGGGTGTTTTAGGATGACTGAGTAAGAATTGAACATGTACATCAGTTGTTTTCCTACTTTCCCTTGCCCTGCTAGGAATTAAACAAGCACGTTATGGTTTGTAATGTGTAGATGTTATGAATAAGCCGGTGACATCTACATTTTCTCCTATGCTTCAATTGAATTGAATTAAATCTCAAATTAAATTCAGTGCCCTGCTAAAGGGTGTTAGCGGACCTGTGAGAGTACGTGGTTGTGATTGGTGGACTGGTGTTGGTGGCGGCCAGGAGGATGTGGAGGAGGGAGCATGGGCTGCTGGGTCCTGCCCTGCTGATTATGATGCTGATGATGTTGATGCTGAGGAGCCATGCTGTGGTTGGGGTTGTATACCACAGCACTGCCATCCGGGTTCACAAAGGGCTGGCCTGTAGGTAGAGAGGAAGGGCTGAAACGCACTGGAAAACCACCAGCACTGGTATCTCTATTAACACATTAATGATCAGAATTTTCAGCATTATAATCAACACAAACCATCTTTTTAAATCACATCAACCATTATTGTCAACATTCTCTTCATCCCTATTGATATTGGCCCCATTATCAACATTAAACATATTCTTCAACGCTTTGATATGAATTTGCCAAATTGTTAGGTATCCAGAAATGTAATTTGGCTAGCATTATCCTTACAGCAGTTGTAGACAGTATAGTGTCCAAAAGGCTTCATTTACATAGCCTATTTCTGAATTCACACAGTGAAGTGAGTAAATATTTATAATAAATGTGTACCTTTGCATGAGCAGGAAAAAGACGAAGAATATTGTGTGCGGAGGCACCTTGTGTAGAGAGAATATGAAAGAAACATCTAGGATAGATTTCTGCCCTCATTCTTTCCTAGGGCTCATTTCTCCTCTGAATCGCAGGTGAAAAATGCATTGATGGTTCTGAGGGTTCACTGTGAAATAGGCTGGCTCCGAATGCCGAATATCCTTTTGTGAAGGTATTTTTTAATGCAGAAAGGAGGTTATTGCCACGGAGCAGTGCAGACACTCAGCTCCAGTGTATGGCTTATATATCACATTACCTGGTAAAATCTTGGGTGTTTTTTCCTTACATTTGTATTCTACACACGTCTAATGAAGTGCCTGTTGGTAATATACATTGTCATAAGGACAAGGTTTCACACTCCACAGACATGTTTGCTTTGTGAGCTCTACAGTTACTCATATACTACGAGGATTAGAGAGGGTTTGGCCATGCACTTATTTTACTTAATCTAAAATCGGTGAGTATCTACTATAGTTAGCATTTATTTTTTATTTTTTTTCCTACACATTTGGAGTCATAATAAATTATTGAGAAGAAAATATATAGGCTATACATTTGCACTCTGGGCTCATTTGCCAGTGGTGAGAGGATGGGTTTTCCTCAACTTTTTGCACGTGTGACGCACACATGGACCTGAAAATAACTCCTCTTGAGTTTTGAACTATCAGGTGGCTAAATTAATTCATGGGTGCAACACAAGACATTTCCAAGTCCTTAAGAAAGGTCAATAAGCAATTACACACCCCTGACTGGCTCTTGAAAAACATATTAGTGCCAGCTCCATATACCCGGGCTTATCAGCCAGACCCATGCATATTTAAGAACTAACCTTCTCTATGTCGGCCGCTGAACGAGCAGACTGAAGAAGAATGCATTATACATCAGAGCGCCGACTTACTCTCTAGTTTTTCTATATTCAACACCGTACAGTATGGCTCCATTATCCCTTGTCTCAGCAACACTTTAGGGAATTTGTTTTGACCAACGTCGGGAAATATTGATCTTGCGAGCGCGCTATCGTTTTTCAAAGTGCTTCTGTTCTGACCTCATCTGCGGGCAGCAGAGAGACGGATCCTCATTTGAATGCAAGCCGCCTCAGACAGCAACTCCCGTGTCAAATCTAAATAATTTGAGGAAAGTGATACACATTCTGTCGGTTGGGTTTACTATTTAAAAGGACAATCAAAGCGAGTTCTAATTTTCACCTCCCCCAAAATACTCAGAACTCAAATACATCATAAATAATGCATGAAGAAATGCCTTGTGTTCTGCTGTGGCGTTCCACCACTTTTCTTCCAGATACCCACCCCACCCGAGATACATCACCCTCCCCAGCTGGCTCCAACGTTACAAACTACAGTACGCTGTCTGTCTCTCTATGCACCACAAGAAGAAGAAAGCAGTCAAGGAATAAGCAGCAAGTTGTGAGAGTTTGTGAGTCGTGTTAGTTTGAAGAAGAAGATATCGGTTTGTGAAAGAAACCCAATGGCAGGACACAAGACACATTTTACATCCCCCACGCAAGCCCCCGTACTGTACAACTAACTTATTCCTAACCAACCTGGTCCAATGGTAGGGTTAGAGGGTACCAACCTGTGTGTGGGTTGACCAGGATACTCCCTGGCGGTATCCCTGTGGCTTCCAGGGGAAGCAAATAGTAGCTAGTGTTAGCTGTATTTGCTGGTGGTGGCGGCACCGGGCCGCTCCTGCCTCCCGCCTCATAAGTCACAGTACTACTAGTGCAGGTGGCTGGGTAAGCCACTGGGCAGGGGGGCACGGTGTGGTTGTGAGGGTGGCCAGCCTGGGTTAGAGCTGGGACGGTGAGGGGCAGCTGGGAGCGAGAGAGCGAACCCGTGGAGGACCCTACACTACTAGAAGACTCTAGTGAACCTAGGGAAGGAAGGAAGGAAGGAAGGAAGGAAGGAAGGAAGGAAGGAAGGAAGGAAGGAAGGAAGGAAGGAAGGAAGGAAGGAAAAGGAAAGCCTTAACCTACAGACACAGCAGAGTTAACACACCATGCTTAGAGTTGTTATATGGGGATGGAAAGGGAGTCAGTCGTAAGATGCATGCCAAGGGTCAAAGGAGATACTGATGGTATCTACTGGAGAAGCTGCTTGAATTCATTGGATATTTATATTAGTCTGGCTTAGACAATCACCTTTAACTGTATAATGCATCAATGGTTGAGGCCATTGCCATAATAATCTTTAGTTGACCCAAGTAGAAATCTAATGTTTTTCATTAAGAAACGCACTACTTTGAAAGGTCAATTTTGAAATTCCAAACCTACACAACCAATGATCTATTCTAATTACCTGTGGGACTGATGCGGTCATAAAATAGAAAGAGGATGATGATATCGTCAGCAGCTCTAAATGACAATTTAATAAATTTCTTGATTAACGTCTTCATTTAGCTATTCACTTTGTGTGTCCAAGCACCACCACCATGTCCATGGTGGGCAGAACAGAACACAACACTTAATGAAACTAATAGATTCTTGAACTGTACATAATTAGATCATTAAGACTAGAATCTAATCACTGTCAGGTAAACAAAATAAAACATGATTGACTAAGACATTCTACTACAATTCTAAAAGAATGGCAAACCACTGATAGCATATTACCATAACATTTGTAGAACTATGGTTCAAAGAAAGGAAGAGAAAATGCATAAATGCTAAAATAATGCTTTGTTGAATTGGCTAGCTACTTCACCTATTAAACTGACCATTGTATGTTTGAGATGGGGCTCTTCTTTTTGTGAACGTAATAACCAATGAATTCACACTCCAGATACCAAATGGTTGTAATAAAATGAGAGAGGAGGAGCGGCAAATGTAATAAGAGGAGAAAGTATGCTGGAAAGGCACGCATTAGAAAGCACACTGTCAAAAATGTACACACTGTCAATATGTGAGTGGTATGTTAAATGCCAGCAAGGTGTGACAATGCACTAAGACCTGCATCACTGTTGCCAAAAAGAAAAATGCTCCGTCAATATCTTGATCAAATCAAATGGGGGGGGCACACAAAAAGCATCCTATATCAACGCAAGGAGACAGGAGATGAAATGTGCATGGTTTGGTTTTCCTCATCTGCCGACATCTGTTTGAGAATACACCTACAGCACAAGACCACACAGTGAAGCACCCATTTCACATGGCAGGAGTCGTCATAGGGAATTTGTCTCTTTAAAGACTGAAAGCATTCAAACCCTTTGATAGAATGATGGGCATTATTCTAGAATCTGCCTTTGTCATGTCACATGGCTTCTCTAATTGGACGCTCCTCTAATGGACAGGCCGTTTTGACAGGTGCTGCACTGCTGATTGGCCAATATAAAAGGTGGAGATTTAGAGTGAAGTGAACTGTGGTTGGTGGTTAGTTTGGTTAAACCAGACTGAACACTGCACTCACCATGGAGGGTGGCATTCAGTCTGGTTTAACCAGGCTAGTTGATAGTGGAAGTAGTGGTTATTTATTTACCAGTCTTAGAGAGGCGACCCATGCTCTTGCTGCTGCCCGAGCTGTCTCCCCTGATGAGGACAGAGATGCCGCTGAAGCTGCTGGCCTTGGTCATGGCTGGCCTCAGGTTACGGTTGGAGCTGTCAGAGTCTGTGCTGCTCCACGGCCGAGGGTCAGAGTACTTGGGTTCGTTCTCAGAGCTGCTCTGGCGACTGTTGGCCGGGCGGCCATCTTTTAACCTGAGGAAGGAGCCATTTTAAACCATTATGGGATTATACATTTATTAGCTATTATAAGAGATATAAACTAATTAATCGCATAACCATTTCCTAAGCAGAGAGTAAGAGATTGGTGAATTTGTCATGGCTATGTTATGGTGAGAGATAATTACCTAAACATTTGCCGCCTTTGCTGAGTACTGTTACAAGCATCATCCTCCTGTTTCCTTTTTTCAAGAGCCAAGCCATCTGGACCCTGGAATAAAATAAGCTCTGTTCGCTACTTGTATTTACTGACTCAAACTATATATTAAGGGAATTCTATGGGATGGTTCTTACATCTTGAGCAAATATCCTGTCTCTGGCCCTCTGGTACTCCTCCTCTCGTTCCTCTATAGACTTACTCCTCCGGTCGTCCTTCAGCCGCATCCGCATCTAGACACGTCAACACAATGCTTTAGCACTAACATCTGACACATACATCCAATGTCTCCTTTAGCAATGGTTTGTTAGTTAACAGTAACAAAGGGCTAAGGGAATATACTCTAAGAAACGCTGAACAAATCACCATTAATACCATTTGTCCATTGACTACTGCTTTTACTTTGTGCATGGAGGAAAAACATTCTGAGCTGTGCTAGTAGTGAAGACACCATTAATACCATTTGGCCATTGACTACGCTTGGCGCATCAAGGAAATACACTCTTCAAAATGGGGTTTTGTCTTTTTAAAACTTTACTGGCTTTCATGGAGAAAAGCAAATAATTTATTTTCACATTTTAACTTTCTTTCTTGGAAGCTAATTGATCATAATGAGGTCTAGTATTGGGGAGCCTCACATCAAATGACTATCTTACCATGTTGTCATCTTTGTCTGAGCCGGAGTTGTCCCTTTTGAGAATGTAGCGCTTTTGGAAGTCGTCAGTTTTGTCGTCTTTGATGTGTTCTGAAAACTTTTGATCAGGGCTACAGAGAGAGAGATATGGGGGGGAAGAGAAAAAAAAAAATGGAAACTTGAGTTGTAGTACTAATTCGTTCCAAGAAACCTGAGATGTTTACACCATCTCCCTTCCGCCTCAAACGCTGTTGCTCTCCTCCTAACTTTCATCACCCAATATTGAAAACGCAGATAATTACGTTTCCCCAAAAACTCATTTCGAGGGCTGCAAAGGAAAATCTCTTTTGCCTTGGCAGAACATTTCTGCAGGCTTAGCCATTTGAATTAAGAGTAGGGATGAACATTTAAATTATTGGTTGTGGCAGAGAGGGACGAGAGAGATTACTCACATTCTTGTATTGCTAGTTTTGTTGATGATTACAGATTTCCCGGTTTGGTCGACGTTGTGGTCTAGGCCGAAGTAGGCGGCGACGCGGTGCAGCAGCATTCTGTGGTAGGAGGTCATTGGAGGGAACTTTCTCTTCTGGCTTCTGAGGAGGCGGATGAGGAGAGGACAGGACAGGGAGGAGAGAGGATAGAGGACAGGGGGAGAGGACAGGAAGTGGGAGAGGATGGGAAAAGAGTAGGAGAGGACAGGGAGAGAGGAGGATGGAGGAGAGGACAGGGAGAGAGGAGGATGGAGGAGAGGACAGGGAGAGAGGAGTATGGAGGAGAGGACAGAGAGAAGAGGGCGAGGGGCGAGTACAGGGGACCAAATCAATAATTCAAAGAGGGACTACAGGACAATTAGGAACAGTCGTTCTGTGCAAAACGGTCCAACATAGCCTGGAGTGAAATCTCATTAGTTCTCCCCAGGCAGAGAGAGACATCACACGAAATTATGCATGAGGCTTAATAAATGAACAGAAACAGCTTATTCTGTTTAAATGAACCACCCCCCCCCCCCCAAAATCCTCAACAAATCGAGACACAAGAGACTCGTAAATTCAGTTGAAATGCACCCAGAAAAAACTTGACTCAGCTGAGCTACTCACTCGTTATTACTGATAAAGTCGAGAATGTCCTGTTCCAACTTCAGCAGCATCATTCTGTCCCTGTGAATATAATGGATTGAACATGGAGAGAATTAGTTTGGAGTCTGTTTAGTCATTTGAGCATCCATCTCATTACCTCAGGGTATGAAAAAAACTGCAACTGATGACTGATGAAGATGCCAAGTGTTCAAACCTTTTAGAGAATGAGTCTTTGCTTATTCACCAGTGAAAGAGAACAACAGCTGGGCTTGTGGGAACAGACTAAATATTTTCAAATGACTAGCATGGGTACACACCTGGGGTTGTTTTTCAATGTGTTTACTAAGAATTCATGGATATCGATCCCGGTAGAATCTGTGTACTCCTGACTGGAATCTGGAGGGGAAAAATAGGCATTAAAGAAAAACTTTTCTATTGTGTCTCCTCATTTCGCAGAAACTTCGCAAAAGTTAGAGCATTAATGAGCAAGAAATATTTTTTTTTTTAAAGTAAGCTGAACTTGTAGGACATAAGACCATCCATTGCTTTTTCACTTAATTTTACAGAAATGTTGAAGGTTCATTGAGTGCTGACTGAGAAAGCTGTTATTGTGGTTTATTTTAAATCAACTTTACAACGTCTGAGAAACCTCTGATTCCAGACAATAGCCGGTGCTTACCCACACAGGATGATGTGTGTCCCAAATGGAAACCTATTTTGTATTTAGTGCACTTATTTGGACCAGGGCCCATAGGGGACGCAGACAATGCCTACCTCTGGACAGCATCTTCCTGGGCATCCTCTCAGTCTTCTCTAGCAGCTTCTCCACACCTTTGTCCTCCTCATCCTTGATGGGTGGCACCTCCTCTTTGTCAAATGACTGGGAGACCTGGATCTCAACTTCATCCTTCAAAATAAAAGACTGTTGGAGTCACCTTTTATAATGAAACAAATGGGATTAGGTGATTTATCTTCCTTAAGGAGCTATCCATCAGGATAATGATAACGACCCCACCAACTTTCCAAATGTACAGATTAGGTAGCTAGTAGGGTGGCATGGTAGGAAAGCCCATGTGTCCTAAAGGTTATCAGTTTAATGCTATGATCTTGAGCATTCACACCCTACAGAGTAGCCCAGCCTACTCTTTCTCTGATTAAGAATCTGAAGCACCCAGAAAGGCTTTCATTTAATCTTTTGGTCAATACAAAAGTAGAAGTAAAACAAGCACACAACGAGGCCGAGGGACAGCAAATGTTTTTATTTTTTATTTAATTTTTTTAAATGGGGAAATCTGCTATGTTTACATTGGAAGAAGAAAAAAAATGCCCCTGTAAAAAGTACTAGCCTAGGGGAGTTACAGCTTGCTAACAACGCTTTGATGCTGCACAGACTGAGTGAAAGCGAGAGAGCGAAGGATAGTGAATAGAGTGGGGGGAAAAACTCCTGGGAAAGGAAATCTCAATCACACACCAGTTCAAGGGCATAAATCTGACTGAATGAGTCTTCGTGACACCCTGCCAAGCGTATTCTTTCACAGGTGGGAGATAATTTGACAAGCATTTGTTTAATTCACTCACACAGTCAGGGAGTTTCCATACTGCTCCTGATTTAGGGTTTTTATACAGTAAACCAGTTAAACGAGACACTATTTCTATTATGGAATGGGTGGAATGAAAGAAAGTTGGCCTAACACCTAATAAAACAAACGTGTTCTACAGAAGCTTGCATTCAAATAATTCAACAGATTTGAACCCCTGCTGTCAGATTAAAACCAATTATTTTAATAGGCTAATTCTAGTATGACCTTTTGGGTCTTAAAAAAAAAATCTGATTTCATGTTGAACAAAAAAATGTGAGAATCTAGACCACAGCTAACACGGAACCCAAACCGGCTGCGCACGTGCGCCATCGTGCACTATCGTGCATAAATTTATTTTGTACCCCTACACCAAACGCGATCACGACACGCAGGTTAAAATATCAAAACAAACTCTGAACCAATGACATTAATTTGGGGACAGGTCAAAAAGCATTAAACATGTATGGCAATTTAGCTAGTTAGCTTGCACTTGCTAGCTAATTTGTCCTATTTAGCTAGCTTGCTGTTGCTAGCTAATTTGTCCAGGGATATAAACATTGAGTTGTTATTTTACCTGAAATGCACAAGGTCCTCTACTCCGACAATTAATCCACACATAAAACGGCCAACCGAATCGTTTCTAGTCATCTCTCCTCCTTCCAGGCTTTTTCATCTTTGAACTTAAATGGTGATTGGCATCTACACTTTCATAGAATTACCACGACAACCGGCAAAACATTTAGTCTTTCAATCACCCACGTGGGTATAGCCAATGAGGAGATGGCATGTGGGTACCTGCTTCTATAAACCAATGAGGAAATGGGAGAGGCAGGACTTGCAGCACGATCTGCGTCAGAAATAGAAAGGAGTTCTATTTTAGCCCTTGGCAACACAGACGCTCGTTGGCGCGCCCGAGCAGTGTGGGTGCAATAATTGAATAACATTGATTTCTACATTTATTTTGCGACGCTTGCGCACGCGACGTGTCCGGTCTGGTCAGCATGTAAAGCTAAATATGAATCATGTGATGAGTGACCTGAAACAAGGTAGGTGCTTCAATAGTCAAAAATCATTTCAAGCAACTGGAAACGTCGTGTTATTCAAACAAATTCCTTTCTGAAGCTTTTGTTGCGGGGAAAATGTTGTTCTGGAAGCTGAAGATAACCAAAGAGGGGAACTGTTGGTGAGGTGTGGAAACTACAGGAATTTCTTGTGAACCTCTTTCTTGACGTTTCACTATTAAAAGAGATGCACTTGTGGGGTATAAATATGCAATGAAATTATGGTTGACACCAGCTGATGGTTTGGGGAGGGGCAGTGAATTGTCATAGGAGGGGCGTGGGGGATTTGCAGTTTACCTTGTGTTCTCGAGGCAGATCAGTGGTAATAGGGGGAGGAGGAGAGGACTCTTCGCAAACAGCCAGGCTCCGAACTAACTTTAACTTTGAGTTAGACAGGGGATTGGAGAGTGGTGAGGGTTAAGAAGAGAGTCAGGATGGGACAAATACGGTGCAGGCAGAGTTTGAAAACACACCACAAACCAAGCGCATGGAGGGAGGGGTATCAGAAGGAACATTTTTAAAAGAATCCAGAATTCCCATGCAAGCACGGCACACACTGGCATGGCAACCCAAGCTCAAGACAACACCATGCACACGGTCACCTAGGTTAGATTGACCATTAACTGGTCACTGGTTAGATCACTCGTCATGATTCTAATGCATTAGAATTTACACTTGAATAACTGAAAATCACAAGCTTAAAAAAAGCGTAAAAAATATATACTACACAAAATGGGGGGGGGTGCAGGCAGTGTAAATTAAAAGGGAAAAACAACTCATTGTCAGCTATTAGATGGTGGGGTTCATCAAGCAAACACTGTTACAGACATGCCTCTTGCCACTGTACCTTGGGCCTTTTTCCCATCTGTCCCGGTGTTTGCCGCTGTACGGTAGGCAATGAGACAAAATGGATCACATGAGACAAGGGTCTCATTGTCTGTAAGCCCTGGGATGAGTCCCCTTAATAACAAAATGACTGAGGACAATTACATAGTAAAGATGAGAATCTGCTCTTGAAACCATTTAATCCATCTCTACAAAAACAGATCCATTAAATGTTTTTGTAATGAAGAAATATTAAGATGCAACCTTTTCTTTTGCCTAAATATCCAACAGATTCTAACCCTTATTTATTAATGGTTGATGCACAATAACATTTTAATTTGTTTGCCCTAATGCATCAGGCTAAATTATACCCAAGTCTAAATAAGTCACTGTGGTAGAGGATTTGGAAAGAAAGTGTTCCTTGCCCTCCATGCTACTCTGAATTCTAGACTTGGAAGAACGGCCGCGGGGAATTGTAAAATAACTGTTCTCTCCTGCACACACATCTAAAACAGCACCTTGTGTGCAGTGAGGCGCCTCGATCTGCAAAGTGGAGGAGACAGATGGCAGTAAAGGCATTTGTTCCGCCTCCCCATCCCCCTAGGGGTGATACAGGAGAAGTTTGTGGATAAACTGGGATTTGAGATCGAGATTATCTGCTTTTCCGCTCTTGCATGGATCTCCTCAGCAGACTGACTGCATGGCTCCTGGCCTTTCCATTCCCTTACAGGTATATCCCCCCCTCCCCCTTATCTCAACTGCCTTTAGTACTATACAACCACCTTTACAAGGGGGGGGGCAGCCAGGCTAAGATACAACTGAAGTGGCAATCTTTTCCATATAAAGTGCACTACTTTTGACCAGAGCCCTATAGGCCCTAATCGAAAATAGTGCACTATATAGTAAATAGGGTGCCATTTCAAACACAGCTCTCCTCTGACTGCTGTAATACCATATATAACCACCTATACACATGGAGACAGGTTGAGAGAAGACTGGTGGTGCTGAGATATGAAAAGGGTCAAGGCTTTTCAGAAAGGGGGATAGCATGAGGGAAATGTTACAGCATGAAAGGAGACTAGCCTAGCTGTTCAAATCTTTCACGCACTACCTGTCAGAGGATGGGAGAGAAAAAACGATATAGGCCGCCTGCCATATAAAACCTCCACAAGGTTAACCTTCAAGCGTATGATAACTGAGTAGTGGTTTTGCGGTACACCGCTTCTGCGGGTTCTCACAACTCAATTATCTGACAATTGATTGGTTGTGCTTTGCCAGGGACTCCCCAGGGCCCCTGAGCCTGTGCTGTATCAGAAAGCAATTATTTCTCCCCGCTCTGCTAACCATTACAAAGCCCACCGATACCCCCAACCCTCACACGTCTGTCTCACTAGTCCCCTACCATTTCTCGCTGCATATACATTTAGTGTAGTCCTCTGGTACATAACCCAACCCCGTCAACGGACATGCCATACTTTGATACGGAAATTGTGTTGGGAAGGATGGTTGATTTTGTGGGGAGGGGGGGTTGCAGGCATTGGTAAAAAAAAAAAATGTAAAAGGCTGACTGGTACGGGACGGTGTGGGGCCCAGGTGGTAAGATACAACCCTGCTCTGTGATGAGATTTACCTGAGTTTCGTTCTTGTCTTGGCAGCAGCTCTCTGGTTGAATCTCGGGTTGGAGCTGGGTTTGAGCTTTGGCCTGTGGCGGGGTCTCTGCCTGCTCCCTGCCGTTTGTCTTGGTCGGGCTTGGTTCTTCTCCCCCCGCTGGTGTCGGTGTGGCACTGGCATGGTGGCTCTCCTCCGTCTCCACACCTCTCATAGTGGCGCTAGTCTCCTTTACAGTGACAGTATCAGACATCCTCATTAGAGAAGGCTACTTGGAGCTTCGTCTACCAAGAGCTCGAGACCTAGAGAGCAGAAAGAGATGGACAACACACGACACGGTTCCTTCGGTCAGCCTCAGCCACTGCCTGTCCTCCCCGAGGCTACTGTTTCAGCAGCAGCTATTTGTACTAACAGATCAATGAAGTTTCCTCAATGACAAATCACCCAATATTATAGCCAACTGTGTAATAATGCATAATTTTAAACTCTTAACCTCTCCCCCTTTCCCTACACCCCTAAATTGATGAAAACCGTGTCCCTGAGAGTGTGAGCAGCACCTGGCCCTCAGGAGAGCCCAGCCAGCTCAAAGGTGCTAATGAGAATCAGTGGCTTCTGAAGCGCTTCCATTAACACTATAGAGGGTGAGATGTGCTCTACTCCTGTGTGTGTGACGCTCCTCTACTCACACCGTGGTCCTGCCTGACAGTGCGTGCCTGGTGCCAGGGCGGACGTCAGCATGGCCAGATGGTGCAGCGAGCTGTGACTGCTCTGCCTGCCAGGCTGCCTGCCTCGCAGGGAGGAAAGACACGGTGGTGGTGACACTCCCATATGTGGGCCTGTAGAGACTGCAAGCAGCACTGAGGCCTCCAGGGATCCCGATCTTCCTTATCGTGAAAACGGGAGAAGCAATCTCCCTGCGTTATCTCCTATCTGGCAACCTGTCACCACACTGGCATCCTATTCTCTCCCACCCAGTCTCTCTGGCTGTCACTGCCCGCTCTACCCTGCCTATCCAGTCTGCCATCTCTAGTCTGAAATGGACTGCCTTTTTAATGCTTTGTCCTGAGACATGGGCTGTGACTATTACTGCAGAGGCTGTAATGTCTGTGATGCGAGTGATGTCTGATTGTGTGTGTGTGTATTTACCGGCTGCGGTGCTTGGCCTGCAGGTCAGTGGCAGCGCCGAAGAGAAGGGCGAGACCCACTGAGGCGGGGTCCCTCTGCGTGCTGCTGCCGTTGGTGTCTGGGTGGTGCTGGACCAGTTGGTGGCTGAGGCTCTGACTTGTGTGGAGCTGGGTCGTGCTGGAAGCCCTGAGGAAGAGGCCCATGTCCCCGTCACCAGCACTGGGTCCGGCAAGCAACAGCGCTGGCCTCCGACAAGGCTCTCATGCCCCTCAGTGACCTGGGGAGCGGGAGAGAGACAGGTGGAGGGAGGAAGAGAGAGAATGGTTTGTTAGTATGTGTGTTCACTGGTGATTTATGTATTTAAATGTAAACTCATCTTTAACATATTTGTAGAACAGGGTGTTGAAGTTATCAGTTGCATACACACTCACAGAGTAGGAGTGATACTAAAACAATCATTTTAAATCAACTCTATTTGGCTGACCGAACGGCCACTGTCTAGCTGAGAAGACGTGGATTTGTTGCTTCTCTGATTCTTTACTCTCCTGTGGTTGGAGGCCAAACTGCAGTGCAGGAGGCTGTCACAGAGAGCTAACGTTTCCATCTCTCAGCTCCCTCAGAGCTCCGCCACGCTCTAACCCCGCTAAACTCTGCTCTCTTCTGGGTTAAGAAGCTGCGTGGAGGAAGTCCCAGTCAGAGGGGTTGGCCAGGAGGTCAAGTGGATTTCCAGCTCGCTCCATAATCCAGTTAACAATGGCTCCAACTCACCTCATAGCCCTACGGAGCCCCAGGTAACCGGGCACTGTGTCACCTCGTAGAGGTTGCCATGGGCACCAAGAAGCATGGCGTCATGGTAGCTAGTTCATCCTAAATCTAGTCTCTCTCTTCAGTCCAGTTTACTGAACAGTTATCTGATCTGCTCTACACTGGACAGATGACTCTGTTGGTGCTTCTCAATTCACATTTTTAGCAGAATTCAGCAGTGGAAATACCAGTCCAAATAGAGGCCTGAGATCATTGGGACGTGTTGACTTGAGAATGGCAGGGTACAGCTAAGCAAACACTTGCTGTGTACCTGACTGACAACGTAGCACATTTATCAGGCTAATGGAGGTAGCGCAGAGCTGAAGCAGAGGCTGCTGCATTATTTAATCCTCCGATGGCCTCGCCTGATTGGGATTCATGAGATCTGTAGCCCAGGGCTGGTGGGGGGCTGTCAGTAGAGAGGACAGGTGTGTGCGCGTGTCTGGTTGACTTTTAGTGTCTCACACACACACTTACGGTCACACAAATGCTTGTCAACACACACACACCCCCGTCTGTCGGTGTGCGGCAGCCTCCTGTCTGTCAACAGGGCGTGTGGTGTCTGTCACAAGTCCCTCTGCTCAGTCTCTTTCCCCAGGCCTCCTGCTGTCTGGGCTGCCTGCCCTGTGCTTTTTGGGAGTGACAGCCTGCCATAAGCCCTCCACATCTCAACTACGCAAGCTGCGCTGTGGGGGGGGTCACAGGGACCAGACGTCGGCGAGGGGCTGAACGAGACACTCTGCATATTTTCCCACCTCTTCTCTAAGCGGACTCACACTCAAGGACAATTATGCTTTTAATGCGACCAGACAAGAGCAGTTCTGGAATTCATGAGAGCTCAGTAGTTCACCACCCCACCCCCTCCCGTTTTTTCCGCAGCACATCCAGCGTCAGGAGAGCAAGGAGAGCATGCCTGGCCAACCTTTTCCCTCCCACGCCCCTGCTCTGGAGTGGCCACAGATGGAGGCTCCCCCGGGCTGAGAGAAGGGGTGGGCTGGTGGTGGAGGGCTGGTGGTAGAGAGGAGAGTACAGTACCGTCTCTTCTAGTGGGAGGACCAGTGCTGCCTGACTGAGGCCCCATGAGGATCAACCTCCATTAAACAAGTTTGTGGTGCGTGCAGTGGAACAGCTAAGAAGCAGGTCTTTCTTGACCCTGGATGTTGAGCCTTGTAGTCACATGACTCTTCTGGGACTTCTGGTCTCAGCCGGAGCAATGACTGGACGTTCCGTAGAATTTTCGGTGTCTGTCCATATGCTTGTGGTTTGTGTTTTCTTATGAATTTATGAGTGCATCATTTCTACGGCAGATGCTTGTTCACCTCACAAGGTGACTTGGTTCACACAAATGCTTTTGTGGATGACAGATGGACAATATTAAAGAGGCAAAGGGCATCCCCTCCCCCCCTCCCCCTTGGAGACGCAAAAGGTCCAATTCATGGAGCTTCATGGATCTTCCTCCAGGGGCTTGTATTTTGTTACTTTTCCTTCTTTCCTCTTCAATGGGGGGGTCTGAGTCCACATTTCACACTAATTGGCCAGGGTGTTCTATCCGAGCAGCTAGCCGGAGCCAGACAGAGACAGCACCGGCCATCTCTTCTCCTCACAGTTGACTCGAGGAATGCTTAGGTTGTTAAGGATTTACATCGAGCTGCTCAACCAACTGTGGCCGACCAGTGAGCAGAGGGAAAACTAAGAGTACAAATAAGGTTGGAAGTGGCGAGTTTGTGAGTGATTGTAACGTGCGTTTGTGTGTGTGCATGCCTCTCTCTTTCCGATCGGTCATCCAGTCGGCGAATGGATGTTGGAGATATAAATGAGATCTGTGTTGGTGTCAACAAGTGACAGCTAAGAGTGGAAACGGTATTGATTTTGTCAGGCTGGATAAATAAGCTGTTTGCTGCTTCCTCATCCCTGCTGTGTACAAAACAAGAGGCAGGGTAGCATCCCAAATGGCACCTTACTCCTGTATAGTGCACTACTTCTGACCAGGGCCTGTCCAAAGTAGTGCACTAATATAGGGAATAGGGTGCCATTTGGGACCCATGCAGGGAGGTGTCCTATAGACTTAAATAGTGACGAAGCATGGCACGAACATGGGCAGGAGGAGAGGAAAGCGGGAGCAGTCCGCTACGGTCGATCTGCAAGTTGACACCGTAATAAACCACAGAGACAAATGGACTGATCTGTCTGTGACAGTCCAATCATGTGTTAACTAACCATGAACATACAATTTTATTTTCCAGAATATAAACTAGGTAAACAATATTTCCTTCTTATGAAAGCATGTGACTCACCAAAAATACATTTTACCCTTTATCTGTGGGGAAAGCATTTATGACAATGCAACAAGGAAACATTTTTGGGGTCAAGAATAAAATAGTAAATTTATATAATTCTGCAAGATTAGAATACTTTGTGATATTGAAATAAGAACTGAGGGAGATGAAAACTTTAATTAAATTCCTTCCTTTCAACCTTTGTTATCTTTTAAGCACATAGACCTGGAGAGAGTTTCTCTTTTTTTTCTTTCTTTTTTTTAACCACCCACACACAGGGGGATGGCGTCCTTATTAATAATCCCCATCAGCACTGGGTGAACTATTTTTTCATAGCCAATTATATTTACGGATGATTGACAGTTGGCTGACGTCAGAACGAAATATAAATTGCAAGAAGAGGGGGGCAGGGGGGGTGCTCTGAAGCCTGACACAACTGTGCCTTAACTACACACACACATTTAAAACACAAAATTAAAAGAAAAATACCATAGTGATGCCAACTCCGTAACTGCCCCGTTTTACTCCCACCGTGACCCCTTCCCTTACATACAGCACCATCTGAAATATGTAATTCCCTGGCTTCCGTTTGGAACTGCGCCAAGAAGTACAACGTTCCATTGACAGACTCTAAGATTCCGGTGCATTCAACACTCAGAAGGCTCAAAAGACAGTCCACCTCTAGCCCCAGGGTGCTTTCTTTAATGACGCTCTCTGAGTTAGGGGAGTTTTTTTTTTTTAAATGCCCCCGAGGCGGGAGGTTCAACTCTCAGACCCCAGTGGTGCTGTTCATTTCCATCTGCTTAAACACAAAGCCGTGATCAAAAGCAGAGTCTTGCCGGCCAAACATTTTTTTTTATTGAATGCAGGAATAAAGAAGTCTATATCTATGTCCGAGCCAGGGCTATCAAAAATGAGATGGGAGAATTCCCAGTAGTGCGGGGCAATATGGACAAAAATCCATATCACCATAAATGCAATGAAATTACCACGATAACGATACATTGAACGATAAGTTTAACATTAATGTGCACCAATTACTTTTTATTATATTACCCTTAAAACTACTACTTTAAATGTGTCTATCATTGTCCCGTTAGCAATAGCCCCTTTTAGCAGACTTATTTTATTTCAAACTTCACATTCCTCTAGTAAAGGCTACTTATCGTTCTTATTAATATCAGTAAAAATGTCCTCGATAAATGGTCGGTATTGATACATTTTGATTGATCGTCCCAGCTCTAATTTACAGTACATCGAGCTACACTTATGACTTCAATAGCAAATCACAATATCCACTATCCATCATCTCATCCAGCAGAGAGAGGAGACATGGTGAATCTCTCACCTGCTGTGTGAGTTTCCTAATAGATGGGCCAGGTGACTTCAGGGCTGCCGTCAGAGGTGAGGCTACCTCTAGCTTCCTTTCAATTACCAACGGGGGAGAAAGAGGAGAAAGAATGAATGAAACATAAGGGAAGGAAGGATGGATAAGGATCAAAATCTTGGTGCAGTTCTTTCCTTTGCTGGACGGCAGCAGCCGACACTCAGCACACAAAGGAGCGCTACTTTTCACTAATGAGGACTTCCTGCGGAGGTTAGAGCGCAGTGCGCCGGGCTACGCTCCCTCCCCGGCTACATCCATATAGCAATTACACCACTTAATTGCCTTCATGAGCCAGATATTCCCCTGCCTTTTGCCCCAATCATAATGCAATTACGCCAGGTTTCTGGGCAATGTTAAACGCCATCTCTGGAGTGCATCTCTGGGGCATTGTGGCTTGCAGTAGCATTGGGTTCCGTTATGTTATTAATTTCAACCCCCTCTTAGAGTGAGGCTGGAGGAGACTGAACTGAATCATTAGCCAGACTCTGAAAACGACCCTTGTCGCCTCGCTCCGGCCGTCTGGGACTGTGATGGGAGCCAAAGCTCACTGATGGCAAGTGACATTTGGGCTAGGCATCAAATTAGAATCCTTCGCTTGTCCCCTTCATTAGATGTCCGATCAGTAGAGATAAAAGGATATGAGTTGAAGACTGGAGGGGAATTGATGAGAATGGCTGACTCAGAGTAGCCGTTAGGTGTGCGCTGCCAGTGGTGGTCTGACGGACTCCATTCCCATCGTAACCTTGTCCCACTTTACCAGAACTCTGATTGCCCCATTTAACAGAAATTAGATGCATAGTATTCAGGGAAACTAAATACAAGTGGCCCCACTCTACCAATTACGACACAGTTCGCACACACTTAGCATAAAAATAATTTGCTAACAGTCCCCTAAGGTATCATATGGGGAAATGGAATAAGAGCAATTACCAGTGAACTATTAGCAAATAAAGCCAAGCTCGTAACGCTATAGAATAATCTATGACAGGGATAATAACCAATTCATCAGCCAGCCAGAGGACGATTGAGGAAACAAACACACCTGGAGACACAGAAATGAGCATGAAAATGCTGACAGAGGCACAAGACAAAAACAGCAAACCTCTACACTTCTAAATGGCTTATGAGCTGATTGAGCACTTACTAGTAGAATTGCAAAAATTACAGAATAAAAATAGTAAGCGCACTCCTACCAGACAATGTAATAATATTCAGAGTTGCAAAAGATCTGCATATTCCACGCCCCATTAGACTCAACAACTTTTCCGGTGTGAAAAAAGCCACCGTGTCACAAATTGACAACGCCATTGAAGGAGAGAGATGGAGACTGTCTTACTGTTGCATGCATTTCCCTCCTGGTCCAAGCATGGCACAGCGAGTAAGGTTTTAGAGAGGGACTGAGCAGCTTGGGTCCGAGTGTCGTGGTGCTATTCAGCACACATCAAAAGATCTCAGCAGGGGTTCAAGCGCACCGCTTCCTTCCCCCTCTCCATCCTAAGGGAAAAAGCCCTTTGGGAAAGAAACAACGTCGCAGCAGCGCAAATAACAATATTTTCAAAGGGGAAGTTAATGGGACTATGGCCAAATACAACCTTGGTGCAAAAAACTCACAAAGCTCCAGACAGCTAATCATATTCCTCCTTTTTCGAACGCAAAGCTTGTGAACTTCTAGAAAAGCCGCAGCATTTCCCCGGCAAACTCTGCTCTCTCACTACAAATTGCTGAATACTACAGCCATGCTCAAACAGTCTCAGGTTTATTTCTCTATGTACAAAGACAATACCCACTTACACAGGGTGCTCATATATTGGACATTGTTCTGGTAGGTACTTGCACCTCTCGAGCGGAGCGTGCACAGCACATATCACTCACCTGCCACATTGTAGCCACCATTATTTCCATTGGTCAGGGGTTTAGTTTCCATAGTACCAGAGGCTGCATTGGCTGTGAAAGTTGCTGCTCAGAGAATTGTCCCCGAGACAGCCCCCTTCTTTCTTCCTTTCTTCCTCTCTTTGCAGCGCAATCTCGCTCTGTCTGTGCCGGGCTGCCTAAGTGCCAGAGCCCATGGTTGGGTTGAGACTCTCACTCCGAAGCCTCGGAGACAGAGCCAAATCAACGACTGGGCTGTATGATGTCAGAGCCGGGCTCAGCCACTCAGGTGGCTCGGCTGAGCTCGCGGCACGTCACTGGCTAAATTGAGCTCTTTATTAGCGATACAGCCCGAGCCCACGGCGTTGAGAGGAGCCAAGGGATGTTTACCTACCCCCCCCCATCCCTCCCACTTCATAACCAACCCCCCCCCCCCCCCCCCCCCCCCCGCAATAAAATCACAACCCAACCAGAGTGTGTGTGTAGGTGTTTGTGTAGGAGTGAGTGTGTGGGAAAGGTGGGGGTATGTTGGACCACAGTACATGCCTTACAGAGGAATAGTGTAAAGAGGTAGTGCGATGTAAAGAAAGCTTGAGAGAATTCTACTGTCTAGGTGTATTTGATTGATTGACCGTAGCAGTCAATTAAGGGGGAGAAACAAGGTTTTGACCCGTCTCTTCTGCAAGTCTTTTAGTGAACAAAATGTGTTTCTAAAGAGATAGTTACGACAAGATAAAATATTTGATGCATTATGCATTAGTGATGAAGAATTGTTTATCAAGGAATGCTTGGCCTAATCAACCAAATAGGACAACATACAGATAGATGCTCAAGCTTACGCATGGCTGCGCCCCTGCCCAGTCATGTGAAATCCAAAGATTAGGGCCTAATTAATTCATTTAAATGGACTTATTTCCTTATATGAACTGTAACGCAGTAAAATCATTGAAATTGTTGGCTATTGCGGTTATATTCCTGTTCAGTATAGTTCTGTACGATGGCGAGTGGTGGGGTCGATAAACCAGGACGATTCTCCAACGTTTAAATCTCCAGTTAGGGAACATTTTGGCTTCACAGTAGACTGCAACGGCGATGGAAAGAGTGGGTATGTTGCCACTTCTTAATGAGAATAGCCTACGCAGCTGCCAACACCTCAAACATGTTGACACATTTACACCAACACCACCCACGTGTACATTGTACCTCAATTACCTCAACATCGGTGCACCCCCCGCACATTGACTCTGTACCGGTACGCCCAGTATATAGCCCCGCTATTGATATTTACTGCTGTTCTTTAACTATTTGTTATTCTTATCTCTTACTTACATATTTTTTTTGGGGGGGGGGCTGCCTAAGTGCAAACTGCATTGTTGGTTAAAACTTCTTATGGCTGCAGGGGCAGTATTGAGTAGCTTGGATGAAAGGTGCCCAGAGGTGCCCAGAGTAAACGGCCTGCTCGTCAGTCTCAGTTGCTGATATATGCATATTATTATTAGTATTGGATAGAAAACACTCTGAAGTTTCTAAAACGGTTTGAATGATGTATGTGAGTATAACAGAACTCATATGGCAGGCAAAAACCTGAGAAGAAATCCAAACAGGAAGTGAGAAATCTGAGGTTGGTCGATTTTCAACCCAGGCCCTATTGAATTCACATTGGGATATGGATGAAGTTGCACTTTCTAGGGCTTCCACTAGATGTCAACCGTCTTTAGAAACTTGAATGAGGCTTCTACTGTGTTGTGGGCCTGAATAAGAGCTGAATGAGTCAGGTTACTGCCAGAGAGCCATTTCCTGGTCAGGCGCATTCCACATGATATCGACCTGCGTTCCATTGCTTCTCTAGACACAAAGGAATTCTCCGGTTGGAACTTTATTGAAGATTTATGATAACACCCTAAAGATTGATTCTATACTTAGTTTGAAATGTTTCTTCGACCTGTAATATAACTTTTTGACCGACGTTCGGCTGGACCTGCACGAGCGTTTGGATATGTGTACCTAACGCGCTAACAAAAGTAGCGACTTGGACATAAATAATGGACATTATCGAACATATCAAGCATTTACTGTGGAATATTTCTGTTGAATCGATGTGGCTATGCAAAATCACTGGATGTTTTTGGAACTAGTGAACGTAACGCGCCAATGTAAACTGAGATTATTTTCTATAAATATGAACTTTATCAAACAAAACATACATGTATTGTGTAAAACGAAGTCCTATGAGTGTCATCTGATGAAGATCATCAAAGGTTAGTGATTCATTTTCTCTATTTCTGCTTTTTGTGACTCCTCTCTTTGGCTGGAAAAATGGCTGTGTTTTTTAGTGGCTTGGTGGTGACCTAACAATCGTTTGTAGTGCTTTCGCTGTGGTGGGATTAACAACAAGATTACCTTTAAAACGGTATAAGATGTAAGTATGTAAGTAAGTAAGTATGTATGTAAATAAGTAAGTAAGTATGTTTGAGGAATTTAAATTATGATATTTCTGTTGTTTTGAATTTGGCGCCCTGCACTTTCACTGGCTGTTGTCATATCATTCCGTTAACGGGATTGCAGCCCTAAGAAGTTAAGGGCTTGTAAGTAAGCATTTCTGTTGTATTCGGCGCATGTGACGGCAGATAGCCTAGTGGTTAGAGTGTTGCACTAGTAACCGAAAGGTTGCAAGATTTAATCTGACAAGGTAAAAAAAATCTGTTGTTCTGCCCATGAACAAGGCAGTTAACCCACTATTCCTAGGCCATCATTGAAAATAAGAATTTGTTCTTAACTGACTTGCCTAGTTAAATAAAAAGGTTAAAAAAAATTAAAAGACCAAAAAAAATTGACAAATAAAATTAGATTTGAGTATTCCTACCAGCGAAGCAAGACGGTAAGGCAAAAAAAAAAAAAAAACTCCCACACCTCTGCATTCAAGCAGCCGTTTGCAGGGGATTCTGACCAGGCCAAATAAATAACAAGAGCGATAGTTATGTTAATAGCTGGGGATATGCGCCCATTCTCAGTGGTTGAGAAGAATAACCGATTTCAGCACCTTGTGAAAGTGCTATAGCTACGTTATTAACTTTGCCCTCTCCAACCCATTTGAGAAAACGGTTAGTACCAGCTCTATATAAGCAAGCTAAAGCCAAAGTTGTCAATGAACTGGCCAACGCACCCTGTGTTGCAATGACAACAGATGGAAGGAGCTCAAGGGCTACAGAGATAGCCCATCACATTACCTCGGAGTGGGAAATTAGAAGTAACCTGCTACAGACATTGGTGCGCATGTTTTTCTCTTTGTAAGAAAACATGGCATAGGCCTATATAATGTCTGAGCCATTTTTACATATTGATTTCATACACATAATGCACTGTGTTTTAATGTTACAGAGTAATCGTGTATTAATTTCAGAAAATACAAAGTGATGTTATTCCTGATTGTGCTCTCATCAGGCATTATATGACTCATGATCATATATGGAATCAGGAATACCAACACTTTGTATTTTCTGAAATAAACAAAAATCAACTACAGTACCAAAACCGAACAGTTACCCCAAAACAACAATACTACTGAACCGTGAGTTTGGTGAACCTTTACATACCTACTAAACAAGTAATTAAAATCTATATGGTATTAAAATAAACAATAGCATTTCTCTCAAGGATAGGGCACAGGCAGCGAAATCCTTTCTTACCCCTCTGCCATTGATCTACGTGGGGTCCTCACAACCCCCCCGGGCAAACACACCGACACCTAAAAAAAACATCCAATAAACAATTACTGCACATGAGTGCGGCACCCTGCCTCTACTGTAAACAAATGTGATTCTCACACCTTCAGAATTATACAGTTCTAGCAGGGAATGAATGCTTACTTCCTCCATCCTCCTCCAATAACATACTACAGATCCATGTCATCAACCATCAGGAGTCTGTGTTCATTAAATGTGTTTACATTATACTGCAACGACATGGGGAGTTGAGCCCAAAGTGATGGTGTTTGGCAATAACAGACGCTTTGAATGCCTCAGTAAGAAGCAGATGAGAAAGTTTGAGACAATTGGAGGGAGAGGGAAAGTTAGTAAAAAAAAAATGTTACCAAGTGTTTGTTTTTGCAAGCATTTCCCTGAAACCTTGTTGCATTATCCCTGGCAGGCTCGAGTCCTAGATTAAAACATGTCCCTGGGTGTCCCTGACAATATTCATATTTGATGATGGCTCCTGAAATGATTGAAACTGCAAGTGCACACACCTTCCCTAAACTGTAGGAAAAATATAAATTTGGCTATGGCTTAAATTATCTTGAAAGATAAATTCTGCTGAAAGAGAGAAGAGGCTACTCCTGTATATCCAACCCATTAGACTTTACTCTGTAGTTGGAAGAAAACTGCACCCCTGAAACCTGTGCGGACAAACAATTATTTCAGAGAAATAATGACATAAGGTATAATTAACTAAATTGGTCAAAGAGCCTGTTTTTTTAAGCATCACACCATTGAGCTGCAAAGTTTCACCGTCACCTCTGGGTGGACGACTATAAGTGGAGGTGCGAGGGATATAGTTGTCATCACTCTTGAATGCTAGAGCAGGTCTGGTTGGGCGAACTGTGACAGGCTCACAGGGCTATTTGCATACACACCAACAGGCTACACAAGTACACACAAAAGCTATACTTACAGGCACACACGCTCACAGCATGGTGCGGTGGTGATGGAAACATCTAGGCACACAGGTGCTGGTGCCCTCAGCATTTCATACTTCACCAGTGATTGGAAGAAATTGAGTTACATACCGCAATATTATTTTTGGCAATATTATATTGATATTTTTTATACTATTTCCTCCTGCTCTCTCGTCTTTCTGTAGCCGACATATAGTGAGCAATATGTTTGTAATATCAAATCTTAATACATATAGAATCTCAACACATCGTTTTGGCACCTAAGAATTGTGATATCGTATTGTGAGTATCTGGCAATTCCCAGCCTTTCAGCTGAATAGATTGGTTAACAAAAGATAAAATCCACCCGGTGCACTACACAACACACCCCTGGCAAATAAGGTAGTTCCTTTCGCCGCTGTAATTGGAGAATATTCACTCATACTAATTAACTGAATGCATTGCAAAGCAAGCTGGGGTTGGAAATGGATTCAGATTAGGGCTGGCGATATGACCAAAATATCATATTACAATATTTCTCACATTTTTTTCAGTATTTTATGTTTTTGAATAATAAAAGTTGGACATTTGCTTTATGAGTAGCGCTTGTCCCTAGGGTGGCAACACATACATTCTAAGTGATTTCAAAATGGGGCTTTCTATTCTGATAGTTTTATACTGTTCAATTAAACTTCAACCAAAAATGTTTTTCAGCATTATCAATTTCCTGCACTCATTTCAGACCACACTGCCACTTAGGGCTGTACGGATGGGCAAAAAATCTAGACCTTATTTTAACTAAATATTGCAATTGACTTGTGATTTAGATCAAAACACTTAAGCTGTAAGAAACTGTTGGAATCATGGAAATAGAACAATTATTCTCATAAGTGGGCACCACCTAACGTGAGATTAGCATTAGCAGTTTACATAATTTGGCAACAAACTAGCTGTTTATAGACAGTAAGAAACAAACAGTGCAATTATAGAATGCTTGTGGATTTAAATTAAGGAGCAAAGTGGAAACAGCATCGTCGTCATCATTTTGTTGCATGTGCCCCATTGACCATGCAGACTGAACGCAAGTGTTCTCGTGGTCGAGTAACATCTGCGATCCTTGAGCTTGAGTGACAAGGGACGGGCAAGGTCTGTGTGGAAAGCGGCAGGGAGAGGAGAGAGACGACTCAAGTAGCAAAGTAAACTATAAAAATGGACATTACACGCGGCTGAGTAGCGCATCACATTTAAACAAACCAAACATTGAAATAAGGTTATAGAAGGTAAAGTAAAAACCTAAACCGGTCCTTGCATCAATACCGGTATATAGTAAAAAAATGTATACCTCCCAGCCCTAATTCAGATTAGCACTGATTTAGTTCAAACTGACAAGTGTGGTAGTGGAGACAATGTATTTACAAAGAGCAACCAACCCATGAGTGACTAATTCTAGTAGTGCAATACATCCTGCAGTCAATTTAACATGAGGAACATACAGGTAACTGTGAAATTTAAGGAAACACCAACATAAGTGTCTTAATAGGGCACTGGGCCTTCATGAGCCAGAACAGCATCAATGCACTTTGGCATAAATTCTACAAGTGTCTGCAACTCTATTGGAGGGATGGGACACCATATTTTCAAACAAGAAATTCCCTAATTTTATGTTTTGTTGATGGTGGTGGATGGGGGCATTGTCATCCTATGCAGGGATAGCCATGGGAGCCAAATCAATAGCCAAAATAATGGCCTGCTGTAAGGGTGGATGGTAGGCCCCTTACTTAATCTGGTGAGCAAGGAGAGGCAGGAAGCAGAAGATCCCGTGCACTGTATTTATTTAAGGCTCTTGGAGCAGGTGCAGGTATTTACAAAATCTATAAATCATCCAACAAGATGGTGGACCAGGCTCAAAGTAAATAATAAACTGAAACTAGCCAAATGAATATAAAGACGGAAGATCAAACAACTCTACAGTAACAGTTGAGATACTATAACCTGTACGATACAGAAATATATATAGAATATATAGAGCAGAAACTCTCCCCCCCAATTAGTAATGGAGTGCTCCTTCTTAATGAGCAGACCATGACCACGCCAAACATTTGTGGAGACAAATCTCACACAAAAAAATGTGTAAGTAATGCTTCAGACTAGCAACATAAAGTTTATTAGTTATCTAATTTAAAGTTTTGAAATTATTTGGACTAGATCAAAACACATGAAACTTGTAACTTAACCAAAACGAATGTTTGGTGATATGACGAAGCAATTATATATCACTGTGTATACTGTGAAATGGGACCAGTGAGAAAGCACAACTAGCTTTCTCACACCTGCCCAACATTTTTATACATGGCTATAAGCATGATGAGATGTTAATCGCTTAATTAACCACATCTGTGTTTAAGAAACTGCTTTCAGCATACTTTGTATCTCTTATTTATTCAAGGGGTTCCATTATGGAGGCCGTTACCTGTACATGTAGCGGTAGCAAATGAGAAAAATACGGTCTACAAGGCAACGTCACGTATACTCACTCCCTCTCTGGCACTCGAGGTCACCAGGCTGCTCATTATTACACACACCTGTCACCATCGTTACGCTCACCAGCGCCTCAGACTCCATCACCTGCCTGATTACGCTCTCATGATATATATATATATATATATATATATATATATATATATATATATATATATATATATATATATATATATATATATATATAGATATATATATATAGATATATATATATAGATATTATATAGATATATATATATAGATATATATATAGATATATATATATAGATATATATATATATAGATAGATATCTATATATATATATAGATATATATATATATATATATAGATATATATCTATATATATATCTATATATATATATATATATATATATATATATATATCTATATATATATATCTATATATATATATATATATCTATATATATATATCTATATATATATCTATATATATATATATATATATATATATATATATATATAGATATATATATATATATATATATATATATATATATCTATATATATATATAGATATATATCTATATATCTCTCTATATATATATATATATATATTATATATAGATATAGATATATATATCTCTATATATATATATATATATCTCAAGTCAATCACACTTCTGTGAAATCAAACTGTCCACTTAGGAAGCAACACTGATTGACAATACATTTCACATGCTGTTGTGCAAATGGAATAGACAACAGGTGGAAGTGATAGGCAATTAGCAAGACACCCCCAATAAAGGAGTGGTTCTGCAGGTGATAACCACAGACCACTTCTCAGTTCCTATGCTTCCTGGCTTATGTTTTGGTCACTTTTGAATGCTGGCGGTGCTTTCACTCTAGTAGTAGCATGAGACGGAGTATACAACCCACACAAGTGGCTCAGGTAGTGCAGCTCATCCAGGATGGCACATCAATGCGAGCTGTGGCAAGAAGGTTTGCTGTGTCTGTCAGCGTAGTGTCCAGAGCATGGAGGCGCTACCAGGAGACAGGCCAGTACATCAGGAGACGTGGAGGAGGCTGTAGGAGGGCAACAACCCAGCAGCAGCACCGCTACCTCTGCCTTAGTGCAAGGGGGAGCACTGCCAGAGCCCTGCAAAATGACCTCCAGCAGGCCACAAATGTGCATGTGTTGCCTCAAACGGTCAGAAACAGACTCCATGAGGGTGGTATGAGGGCCCGACGTCCACAGGTGGGGGTTGTGCTTACAGCCCAACACCATGCAGGACGTTTGGCATTTGCCAGAGAACACCAAGATTGGAAAATTTGCCACTGGCGCCCTGTGCTCTTCACAAATGAAAGCAGGTTCACACTGAGCACTTGTGACAGACGTGACAGTCTGGAGAAGCCGTGGAGAACGTTCTGCTGCCTGCAACGTCCTCCAGCATGACCGGTTTGGTGGTGGGTTAGTCATGGTGTGGGGTGGCATTTCTTTGGGGGGCCGCACAGCCCTACATGTGCTCGCCAGAGGTAGCCTGACTGCCATTAGGTACCGAGATGAGATGATCCTCAGACCCCTTGTGAGACCATATGCTGGTGCGGTTGGCCCTGGGTTCCTCCTAATGCAAGACAATGTGGCTGGAGTGTGTCAGCAGTTCCTGCAAGAGGAAGGCATTGATGCTATGGACTGGCCCGCCCGTTCCCCAGACCTGAATCCAATTGAGCACATCTGGGACATCATGTCTCGCTCCATCCACCAACGCCACGTTGCACGCCACGATGCTTTAGTCCGGGTCTGGGAGGAGATCCCTCAGGAGACCATCCGCCACCTCATCAGGAGCATGCCCAGGCGTTGTAGGGAGGTCATACAGGCACGTGGAGGCCACACACACTACTGAGCCTCATTTTGACTTGTTTTAAGGACATTACGTTAAAGTTGGGTCAGCCTGTAGTGTGGATTTCCACTTTCATTTTGAGTGTGACTCCAAATCCAGACCTCCATGGGTTGATACATTTGATTTCCATTGATCATTTTTGTGTGATTTTGTTGTCAGCACATTCAACTATGTAAAGAAAAAAGTATTTAATAAGAATATTTCATTCATTCAGATCTAGGATGTGTTATTTTAGTGTTCCCTTTATTTTTTTGAGCAGTGTATATACAGTGGGGCAAAAAAGTATTTAGTCAGCCACCAATTGTGCAAGTTCTCCCACTTAAAAAGATGAGGCCTGTAATTTTCATCATAGGTACACTTCAAATATGACAGACAAAATGAGAAAATAAAAAATCCAGAAAATCACATTGTAGGATTTTTTTATGAATTTATTTGCAAATTATGGTGGAAAATAAGTATTTGGTCAATAACAAAAGTTTATCTCGATACTTTGTTACATACCCTTTGTTGGCAATGACAGAGGTCAAAAGTTTTCTGCAAGTCTTCACAAGGTTTTCACACACGGTTGCTGGTATTTTGGCCCAATCCTCCATGCAGATCTCCTCTAGAGCAGTGATGTTTTGGGGCTTTTGCTGGGCAACACGGACTTTTAACTCCATCCAAATATATTCTATGGGGTTGAGAACTGGAGACTGGCTAGGCCACTCCAGGACCTTGAAATGCTTCTTACGAAGCCACTCCTTCGTTGCCCGGGCGGTGTGTTTGGGATCATTGTCATGCTGAAAGACCCAGCCACGTTTCATCTTCATTGCCCTTGCTGATGGAAGGAGGTTTTCACTCAAAATCTCACGATACATGGCCCCATTCATTCTTTCCTTTACACGGATCAGTCGTCCTGGTCCATTTGCAGAAAAACAGCCGCAAAGCATGATGTTTCTACCCCCATGCTTATTGCTTGGAGCCCCAGATCGAGGGAGATTATCAGTGGTCTTGTATGTCTTCAATTTCCTAATAATTGCTCCCACAGTTGATTTCTTCAAACCAAGCTGCTTACCTATTGCAGATTCAGTCTTCCCAGCCTGGCGCAGGTCTACAATTTTGTTTCTGGTGTCCTTTGACAACTCTTTGGTCTTGGCCATAGTGGAGTTTGGAGTGTGACTGTTTGAGGTTGTGGACAGGTGTCTTTTATACGGATAACAAGTTCAAACAGGTACCATTAATACAGGTAACGAGTGGAGGACAGAGGAGCCTCTTAAAGAAGTTGTTACAGGTCTGTGAGAGCCAGAAATCTTGTTTGTTTGTTTGTAGGTGACCAAATACTTATTTTCCACCATAATTTGCAAATAAATTCATTAAAAATCCTACAATGTGAATTTCTGGATTTTTTTATTTCTAATTTTGTCTGTCATAGTTGAAGTGTACCTATGATGAATTTACAGGCCTCTCATCTTTTTAAGTGGGAGAACTTGCACAATTGGTGGCTGACTAAATACTGTTTTGCCCCACTGTGTGTGTGTGTGTGTGTGTGTGTGTGTGTGTGTGTGTGTGTGTGTGTGTATATATATATATATATATATATATATATATATATATATATATATATATATATATATATATATATATACACACACACACACAGTGCCTTGCGAAAGTATTCGGCCCCCTTGAACTTTGCGACCTTTTGCCACATTTCAGGCTTCAAACATAAAGATATAAAACTGTATTTTTTTTGTGAAGAATCAACAACAAGTGGGACACAATCATGAAGTGGAACGACATTTATTGGATATTTCAAACTTCTTTAACAAATCAAAAACTGAAAAATTGGGCGTGCAAAATTATTCAGCCCCTTTACTTTCAGTGCAGCAAACTCTCTCCAGAAGTTCAGTGAGGATCTCTGAATGATCCAATGTTGACCTAAATGACTAATGATGATAAATACAATCCACCTGTGTGTAATCAAGTCTCTGTATAAATGCACCTGCACTGTGATAGTCTCAGAGGTCCGTCAAAAGCGCAGAGAGCATCATGAAGAACAAGGAACACACCAGGCAGGTCCGAGATACTGTTGTGAAGAAGTTTAAAGCCGGATTTGGATACAAAAAGATTTCCCAAGCTTTAAACATCCCAAGGAGCACTGTGCAAGCGATAATATTGAAATGGAAGGTGATCAGACCACTGCAAATCTACCAAGACCTGGCCGTCCCTCTAAACTTTCAGCTCATACAAGGAGAAGACTGATCAGAGATGCAGCCAAGAGGCCCATGATCACTCTGGATGAACTGCAGAGATCTACAGCTGAGGTGGGAGACTCTGTCCATAGGACAACAATCAGACGTATATTGCACAAATCTGGCCTTTATGGAAGAGTGGCAAGAAGAAAGCCATTTCTTAAAGATATCCATAAAAAGTGTCGTTTAAAGTTTGCCACAAGCCACCTGGGAGACACACCAAACATGTGGAAGAAGGTGCTCTGGTCAGATGAAACCAAAATTGAACTTTTTGGCAACAATGCAAAACGTTATGTTTGGCGTAAAAGCAACACAGCTGAACACACCATCCCCACTGTCAAACATGGTGGTGGCAGCATCATGGTTTGGGCCTGCTTTTCTTCAGCAGGGACAGGGAAGATGGTTAAAATTGATGGGAAGATGGATGGAGCCAAATACAGGACCATTCTGGAAGAAAACCTGATGGAGTCTGCAAAAGACCTGAGACTGGGACGGAGATTTCTCTTCCAACAAGACAATGATCCAAAACATAAAGCAAAATCTACAATGGAATGGTTCAAAAATAAACATATCCAGGTGTTAGAATGGCCAAGTCAAAGTCCAGACCTGAATCCAATCGAGAATCTGTGGAAAGAACCGAAAACTGCTGTTCACAAATGCTCTCCATCCAACCTCACTGAGCTCGAGCTGTTTTGCAAGGAGGAAGGGGAAAAAATGTCAGTCTCTCGATGTGCAAAACTGATAGAGACATACCCCAAGCGACTTACAGCTGTAATCGCAGCAAAAGGTGGCGCTACAAAGTATTACCTTAAGGGGGCTGAATAATTTTGCACGCCCAATTTTTCAGTTTTTGATTTGTTAAAAAAGTTTGAAATATCCAATAAATGTCATTCCACTTCATGATTGTGTCCCACTTGTTGTTGATTCTTCACAAAAAAATACAGTTTTGTATCTTTATGTTTGAAGCCTGAAATGTGGCAAAAGGTCGCAAAGTTCAAGGGGGCTGAATACTTTCGCAAGGCACTGTATATATATATTTCCCTAGGCGTTATGATTTCTGTTTCAGCGTTTCATGTCTGTACGCTACTCGTGTTTCTTGTTTTGTTCCTTGTGTTATTTATTATTAACATCACTCCCTGTTCTTGCTTGCCAACTCCCAGCGTACACGTTACAGGCTCCTTCACTTCGGCTGTGTCTGACAAAGTTACTTGAGGTCAAATCCTTGCTTTCGTTCTTGTTTCTATCAATTCTTTTCAAATCTCATTTTGGGAGTGAAACATGGATGGAAGAAGCAAGAGCTTGACGCCAGCAAGTAAAGTTTTCAGACACAGCCTTGGAGTTGATCAGAGAGACAATAAGTGGAAGAAATAGACAAAACAAATGCCCTTTCTTCATCCAGGCTCCGCCATCTAATTGCCCCTCGCCTTCTTTCACCCAGATGAAAATTATCCCCCCCTCCGTTATTCAATTAGAAAGAACATATGTCACGGGCAACTCAGCATTGGCAAATTATAATCCTTCTGACCATAAATCAGAAGTAGCGTCACTGCACTGCTAATTACAGACACTCCAGAGGTTCGGAGAGTCAACCACACCGTGCCACCCTACTTCAAAATAATGAATGGACGGACACTATGCACACTCACTGGTTCATCAGGATTCTATAATCCCATGGAAAGAACAAGAACATTTGGGGGAAATAAACGGCTGGAAAATTGTGAGTCATTCTTGACAGAGGGTCGCTTATAATGGCCAACAGTAACACAATCACAATGCTTCCTGGACCCCGACCTATCAACCCATTTCCCAAGATGTCTACAGTGACAACTGGGTGTTGAGGTCCAACAAAATAAATTGAATAATATTCAGGCGTGCATGCACACACACAATCAAAGTGATAGAAACCTCATCTCTCAAATGCCAACCCAACACTTAAATAGCAATAGTTAATAAATCCAATGTGAAAAAAAATCTCTCTCTCTGAATCACACCTGTAACATCAGTAGCTACAGTAGAATATGCATGCACACACACAGGCAAAGATGTTAGGCTGGTAGTCTCTGGAATAAGTTTGAGAGACAGTGAGGGCTTTGTTGCATTTTTTGTGGGACTGAAAAATCCAAGAACGTTAAAGTTATTAACTGGTTTCCATGCTTTAAAAATAGCAGTGCTGTTCCGGAACATTATAGTCCACTTTTGTTCTCGGTTCTGTTCCTCACAAAAATATATTTTCCAGTTTTCGCTACCGTTCCCTGAACTAGTTCCAACCCCAGTTGGAAAAATGATTTACATTTTTGGAAATCGGGTTAAAAAAATATTCACATGCATAATAAAGAGATACTGTATGTGATCATATACAAGTTTAAATTAAAAATCTGTTTGGGCTTCTTGCAGTCAACAATTTTTTTTTTTTTTATGTTCCGCTCTCCTGACCATGCCCACAAGAGAAAAAAAATGTCCCACAGCTGAATCAAGTCGAGATTACCTTGGGTTATTGGCTCAGCAGGATATATACATTTTTCTTTGATGGTCGTTCGAGGCAAAATAGCTTGCATTACTTTGCAGTGATTTACAATGTTAAGAAGAGCATACCTTTTGCCAACCAGACAAGAGTCAGATTCCAATGGCAGGGTTTTTCATGCCTATTTGTACAGTTATAAAATGCATTGTATATCTATTAAATTACATTGCTCCCCACAGTGATATGCTGCTGGCCATTATTCTGTATACTTTCACAGTGAAAAGCCCAATCAAAAACAGAAAAGAGGTCTCATTGAAGTGACTAGATCAAAATCCTCCCAATTGACGTCAATCCAAATTACACAGGGGAGTGGGTCTTCAACATCAAGCCATTTCAAGTATGAGTTTTGGAATGAGGGGGTTCTTCTAAGCAATAAATGCACTTTAAGTGACTTGGCAGAGCTGAATGCGCTGGCTCAGCTTGGGAAAGGAGAGCAAACGGAGAGGCAGATCTAACAATGTTGTCACACCCACTATTCCCAGTGTCTCCTTTTCACAGAGATTTTGAGATTGAGCCATTAACAGATGGTATTCTCAATATAAAGCAGTAAAATCAAACGTTTTATCATTTGACTCCATCCAAAACATTTAATGAGGACAGACCACCAGCCAACTATATTCCTGCCTGCCTTCTGTAGTTTAATAAGCTGTTCTCAGGTCCATTCTTCCACTGCCCATGCAATGGATCCACCATCAGATGTGGAGGTTTGTGGCTGGCCTGGTCAGGTGGTGGAGGTTTGTGGGTTTATGAAAAGGAGGAGATGAACTGGAGAAGGCGTGTCAGGGAGCCCCAATCTCCCTATAAAAAAAGGTTTCAATATTAAATGACTGATAACACCTGCAGGCTATTCAGCACTGCAGTTTTCAGGCACATTGCACTCTGGATTTATGAGTATCAATTTCCACGTTTGGCAAAGATGGTTTCCCGGGAAAAGGGCAGAGAGCGAGAGGGTTCCTGAATAACTGAATGCTGAACAGCAGTCTGTCCAATACGCACTCGACAGCCACCACTATGCACCCAAACTGTAACAAAGGATACTAAAGTAGCCCGTCACTCATGTCTTTCCAGCACTATAGCTGGAAAAACTGAGGAAAAACTAATCTGTCAAATAATTATAGCTTGTCCTATGATTTCACAGTGCAGTTGTCTTTTTGATTCTTTCACATGCAAAAAATAGTCCCCGGCATTCAGCTTGGAAACACCTGGCACGGGGCTTGTGAGACAACACTTCCAAACCGCTCGACCAATTCATTTGCATAATAAAGAAAGCGTAATGGCAGCGTTTACTAATTAAGCCTCAAATTGCAATTTGCTCCCAAGAAAGAGGACGAGAGAGAAAAAATAAGAGGGAGGAGATGGAAGTGACAAATGCGTTTATTAAAAATTTTCCCCAAGGACATACTGATTCCTGCACATTCTAGGAAGGCAAAAAAAAAACTTTCTAATGAGGTCCCTTGGCGTGTAGGGAGAGCCTTCCTGCTCTCCCGCTCTCTCTCCTCCCTCTCTCTCATTCCCTCTTTCTCCCCCTCTCTAACGTGACAGACCTCCTGTGGACACGGTTCTATCCTTAGAGCACAGGCAGAAACCGGGGCTGCAGACACTATAGGTTCCGCATATGTCAGACGGTGACACGTCCTCACACCGTGAAATGCTTGTGCAGAGACAAGAGGGCTGGTGGTGGTGGAGGGGCAGCAGTGCGAATACGTAATGGATTCTGACAGCCCAAACCAACGTTAGCGTACATTAGATTTCCAGTGCGCTCTAGCCAATAGAATAATATTGGCTTAAACTTTGATTGGCTGGGTCAATTCAGGCAACTCGCAATTATTGCATGTCAACAACGGCATACAACTGCAAAGTTGTAAATTCCTTTAAACAATGAAAATTCTGTGTTTGCAGAACACAGGTCTGGGGTGGTTTGTGATGGCAAACCTTGATCCTCAAATGACGACCTCTGGTACACATCTATTGATCTGAAGAGCACGGTTTCCTCTGGGCTTTTTATAGGACACCGTGTTTCTTAGCAACCGTTACATCATTGTTTTTCTTTACCCAAGCCGGCGGAGCAAAGCCCTAAAATGATTATGCGACTCCAGACAGTTTCCCAAGCCCAGACTTCATAAACAAACACAGCATATTAATGCAGGAGGCGACAGATCACTGCTCACATTTATTGATTCCCAGAGCGGAAGGCAGGCAGTATGATGCACATATCCAGATTGGCATCTTCATACACACACAGTGCAGAGCGTCAGTCTCCTCCACAGTTGCTTACGGTAATAATCTCCATGCAACCCCCCCCCCAGTGATTGACCTTTTCTATTGAATAGAGGTATACAGAGCAGCAGAGAATCCACTCCAGGGAAAGGGCAACAGTGTTTGTAGAGCAATATTAAACCCCTATAAGGACCAAACCGCAACGTTTCTCTACATCGCTCCTGCTCTATCCACAATCTGCAAATATGTGTGAGAAAAATTGCTAGGGGAGAAAAAAATAATTAGAAACACACGGGACAGATCCATAGCAATTAGAGGGGAGGTCGTCAGCTGTGAACCTCTACTTGCAACAGTGGCTCTGCAGCTCTGCCGTGCAGAGATGACAGGGTGAGCTCTCTGCCCGCCTGATCTCCCTCTATCCCTTTCTTCCCCGCTCTCTGGCGGCCCTGAGTGTCGGTGGAAAATATGCAGGACTACGGGCAACCACAGAACATTTATCCGGGGGGCGCGGAAGAAAAAGCGGATAAGCAGGGTTTCGACGGGCATATGTTCTTCCTAGGTCAACCCTCGTCCTACTAGTCGACCTCTACCTTGATTTTACAGAACCAGGTGCTGGTGGACCCCCGCCTGGCTCGCAGACTGCAGGGGGAGGGACTAGAGGGAGGGAGAAACATCAAAGGGGAGGGTATCGTTCAAGCCCAGGCAAAGGACTACCAGACAGCAAAACAAAAATAGATTACCGTCTGGCGAGAGCAAAAGTTTACAAAAACGGGTTTCCACCCTGGCTTTCAGTGCTTTATCGCTTGTATGTTGCAATTGCAAGCTTGCTTACAGGGAACTGAATGCAATATAAATACCTGACATTGTCCGGGAGAAGTCCTCATGCTGTGTAGAATGATATACATCGCTAGCCAGCCATCGCAGGTTATTCCATAATTTTGTGGCAATTTAATTGGCTCTGGGACACTTTTCTGACGACAGACAACTCCGGATTTGGAGAGCATTCAATCAGAGTCTAATGGCTTAAAAGAAAGCACTTGGGTCACTGCAAAGGTGGATAGATGAAACTGCTGTCTGCCTGCCTCAAAGGAAAAGCTCCAACAAATCTTGAGAGTCAGGTATTTCACATTTGGGTGTTTTCCAAATAGGACATTATATGTATTTTTGGGCAGGAGTACCGGCGCCTCAAATGGTCTTCTGCTTGCGCTACTGCATCGCCATAGAATATTAGCTCAAAATTATTGAGTTCCTGCACACAAAGTCAACCACTGGCCTAGACATGCATACACTATCAAATATAATTCATAGCAGGCAGTAGGGAGGGAGTGGGACGAAAGGTATATACACTACATGACGAACAATATGTGGACACCTGCTCGTCGAACCTCTCATTCAAAATTCATTGGCATTAATATGGAGTTGGTCCTCCTTTGCTGCTATAACAGCCTCCACTCTTCTGGGAAGAACATTCCACTAGATCAGTGGTTCCCAAACTTTTTATAGTCCCGTACCCCTTCAAACATTCAACCTCCAGCTACGTACCCCCTCTAGCAATCTCAAATGTTGGTTTTTGCCATCATTGTAAGCCTGCCACCCACACACTATATGATACATTTATTAAACATAAGAACGAGTGTGAGTTTGTCACTTCCCACGAGCCAGGTTGTGACAAAGAGCTCTTATAGGACCAGGACACAAATTAAAATAATAATTAATTCTGCTCTTTATATAACCATCTTACATATAAAACCTTATTTGTTAATCGAAATTAATTAATCGTTGTTGCAAAGGGAATCAGTGTATTAACAGCGCGATTTGCCAAGGCAGAATACTCGGAGCGCAACCTGATCCAGAAATCGGTCAGCGGCTTCTGATTAAATAAAAAATTTCACAGAACCGCTTGTTGCAATTTCGATTAGGCTCTGTTTCAGATATCGGTAAGTGGACTGGAGGCAGGGCATGAAAGGGATAAGAATCCAGGTGTTTGTGTCATCCGTTTCAGGAATGTACCTGCGTAATTGCGCACCCAGCTCAGTCAGGTGCTTCGCTATATCACATTTGATATTGTCCGAAAGCTTGAGTTCATTTGCACACAAATAAATCATACAATGATGGAAAGACCTGTGTGTTGTCCTTGTTAATGCAGACACAAGAGCTCCAACTTCTTAATCATAGCCTCAATTGTGTCCCGCACAATGAATATAGTTGTGAAGAGTCCCTGTAATCCTAGATTCAGATCATTCAGGCGAGAAAAAAACATAACCCAGATAGGTCAGTCGTGTGAGAAACTCGTCATCATGCAAGCGGTCAGACAAGTGAAAATTATGGTCAGTAAAGAAAACTAAGCTCATCTCTCAATTAAAACAAAATGTGTCAATACTTCGCCCCTTGATAATCAGCACACTTTCTTTTTTTTACCCCCTTTTTTCTCCCCAATTTCGTGGAATCCAATTGGTAGTAGATACAGTCTTGTCTCATCGCTGCAACTCCCGTACGGACTCGGGAGAGGAGAAGGTCGAGAGCCGTGCGTCCTCCGAAACACAACACAACCCAACCTAGCCGCACTGCTTCTTGAAACAACGCACATCCAACCCGGAAGCCAGCCGCACCAATGTGTCGGAGGAAACACCGTACACCTAGCGACCTGGTCAGCGTGCACTGCGCCCAGCCCGTCACAGGAGTTGCGCGATGAGACAAGGATATCCTTGCCGGCCAAACCCTCCCTAACTCGGACGACGCTGGGCCAATTGTGCGTCCCCCATGGACCTCCCGGTCGCGGCCGGGTGCGACAGAGCCTGGGCTCGAACCCAGAATCTCTGGTGGCACTGCGATGCGCCACCCGGAAGGCATCAGCGCACTTCTGTATGTTGTAAAAGCGGTACATGGTCGCTGGCCATATCGTTGCATAGTGCAGAAAATATACAAGAGTTCAGGGCCTTGCTTTAACCAAGTTAACCATTTTCACTGTAGTGTCCAAAACTTATTTCAAGCTGTCAGGCATTCACTTGGCAGCAAGAGCCTCTCGGTGGATGCTGCAGTATACCCAAGTGACGTCGGGAGCAACTGCTTGCACGCGAGTTACCACTCCACTATGTCTCCCTGTCATGGCTTTTACGCCATCAGTACAGATAACATAAGCAGCAGCTACGTTTGGCTACATAGTGGAATTCCCGCAAGAGAGTAACGGTTAATGTGATCAATGTCAATTATTTGACTAGGCTACCTGTATGTGACATTGTGTTGTCATTTCGCTGAACACTAGATGGTTTTATTTTTGGAGGTGAAATGAGGCTACTCAGGCGAGAAAAAAATATTGCGGGCTGCTGCAGCATTCTGTGGCACGTTATCTATTTGTCAGCCATTTTTTTTGTTAATGCAAGTTATTGCTAGTTTGACCACCAGAAGGCATCTTTGAGAAGCATTTGATAGACTTCCGTATTTGTCATTTTGGTATTTTATTAGGATCCCCATTAGCTGTCGCAAAAGCAGCAGCTACTCTTCCTGGGGTCCACACAAAACGACATAATACAGAACATCATTAGACAAGAACAGCTCACCATACATTTTTAAAAAGGCACATGTAGCCTTCATATCAATGCATACACACAAACTATCTAGGTCAAATAGGGGTGAGGTGTTGTGCCACGAGATGTTGCTTTATCTGTTTTTTGAAAATCAGGTTTGCAGTTTATTTGAGCAATATGAGATGGAAGGAAGTTCCATGCAATAAGGGCTTTATATAATACTGTATGTGTTCTTGAATTTGTTTTGGATTTGAAACGATGAAAAGACCCCTGGTGGCATGTCTGGTGGGATAAGTGTGTGTGTCAGAGCTGTGTGTAAATTGACTATGCAAACAATTTGGGATATTAACTTCTTTGGGATAGGGGGCAGCATTTTCACATTTGGATGAATAGTGTGCCCAGAGTGAACTGCCTCCTACTCAGTCCTAGATGCTAATATATGCATATTATTATTAGTATTGGATAGAAAACACTCTGAAGTTTCTAAAACTGTTTGAATGATGTCTGTGAGTACGACAGGCAAAAACTTGAGAAAAAATCCAAACAGAAAGTGGGAAATCTGAGGTTTGTAGTTTTTGAACTCAGCCCCAATCGAATTCACAGTGGGATATGGGTTATTTTGCACTTACTAAGGCTTCCACTAGATGTCAACCGTCTTTGGATTGTTGTTTCAGGCTTCTCGTGTGAAGGGGGCCCGGATGGGAGCTGTTTGACTAAGGGGTCTGCCAGCAGCCTCGTTCTCAGTCACGCGCATTTCACATGAGAGGGATCTCTCGTTCCATTGCTTTTCTACAGACAATGGAATTCTACGGTTGGAACATTATTGAACATTTTTTATAAAAACATCCTAAAGATTGATTCTATACTTAGTTTGACAAGTTTCTTCGACCTGTAATATAACTTTTTGACTTTTCGTCCGACTGGACCTGAACGCGATTTTGGATTTGTTTACCAAAATGCCCTAACAAAAGAAGATATTTGGACATAAATGATGGACATTATCGAACAAAACAAACATTTATTGTGGAACTGTGATTCCTGTGAGTACATTCTGATGAAGATCATCAAAAGGTAAGTGAATATTTGTAATGCTATTTAAGACTAATGCTGACTGCGCAACATGGCAAATATTTATTTTGGCTGGTTTGGGCTCAAGGCGCCGTTCTCAGATTATGCTTTTTCCGTAAAGTTTTTTTTAATTCTGACACAGCGGTTGCATTAAGGAGAAGTTTATCTAAAGTTCCATGCATAACACTTTAATTTTCATCAAAGTTTATAATGAGTATTTCTGTGAATTCATGTGGCTCTCTGCAATATCACTGCATGTTTTGGAACTCCTGAACATAACATGCCAATGTAAAATAAGATATTTGGATATAAATATGAACTTTACCGAACAAAACATACATGTATTGTGTAACATGAAGTCCTATGAGTGTCATCTGATGAAAATCATCAAAGGTTAGTGATACATTTTATCTCTATTTGTGCTTTTTGTGACTCCTCTCTTTGGCTGTAAAAATGTCTGGGTTTTTCTGTGAATTTGTGGTGACCTAACATAATTGTTTGTGGAGCTTTCAATGTAAAGCATTTTTTAAATGAGACACTGCGGCTGGATTAACGAGAATTCTATCTTTCAAATGGTGCCTAATACTTGTATGTTTGAGAAATTTGATTTATGAGATTTCTGTTGATTTGTATTTGGCGCCCTGCAATTTCACTGGCTGTTGGTGAGGGTTCCGCGGTTAACCTTTTGTGACTAGGGGACAGTATTTTCATTTTTGGGGAAAAAACTTTGTCAGGACAAGATGCTAGAATATGCATATAATTGACAGCTTAGGATAGAAAACTCAAAAGTTTCCAAAACTGTAAAAATATTGTCTGAGTATAACAGAACTGATGTTGTAGGCGAAAGCATGAGAAAAATCCAATCCGGAAGTGCCTCATGTTTTGAAAGCGCTGCGTTCCAATGTGTCCCTATTGAGCAGTGAATGGGCTATCAACCAGATTACTCTTTCTCCGTATTCCCGAAGATGTCTACAGCATTGTGACGTAGTTTTACGCATTTATGTTGAAGAATACCCGTAAGCGGCTACATTGAGCAACTGGTCACCTGATGGCTCCCATAGTGATTCTTGAGTAAAATACAGAGGTAGCCATTATTCCAACCGGTCCTACTGAAAAACCAATTGCCCCGGTGGATATATTATCGAATAGATATTTGAAAAACACCTTGAGGATTGATTATAAACAACGTTTGCCATGTTTCTGTCGATATTATGGAGCTAATTTGGAATATTTTTCGCCGTTTTCGTGACTGCAATTTCCGGGCGATTTCTCAGCCAAAAGTGAAGAACAAACGGAGCCATTTCGCCTACAAAAAATTATATTTTTGGAAAAAAGGAACATTTGCTATCTAACTGGGAGTCTCGTGAGTGAAAACATCCGAAGCTCATCAAAGGTAAACTATTTAATTTGATTGCTTTTCTGATTTCCCAGACCAAGTTACCTGCTGCTAGCTGGACAAAATGCTATGTTAGGCTATCGATAAACTTACACAAATGCTTGTCTAGCTATGGCTGTAAAGCATATTTTGAAAATCTGAGATGACAGGGTGATTAACAAAAGGCTAAGCTGTGTCTCAATATATTTCACTTGTGGTTTTCATGAATAGGAATATTTTCTCGTTAAATAAAAGGTTACACTAAGAGCATAACATTTCTGCACCCTAATTTTCCCTATACTTGCCTCAGAGCAGCGCAAAACGGTGCTAAAATAGTTGTAGGCTTTTGCTTCTAACCTCAATATGCTCTTTAAATAAATAAGACCCACACCATTTTTAACAGCACATTAACTCAACACTTGTGAGACTCATTTCGCCTTATGGTAGGCCTACAGTAAATTGAAAAATATTTTTTTCACTGATAATTAATAATTACATTTAGAGGATTAGAGGACTCTAAATTAGTATCTAAGGGGCATTTTCCATTAGATATTCTCAGATATTGTCACAGATCCTACAGGGCTTTTATAAAATTATAAATTAATTAATAATAATAGCTTTGTTTAAAAATAATATTTGACATTTTGTTTTCATTTAACTTAGAGCGAGAAAAAGGCTATTCTTGAACATGGGGTATCGCACTCATTTGTAAATAAAGTCAGTTTGTTACTTAGAATGTTTTATTTATTTAGAAACCAAACTAGATTATTTTACAGACATCACTTGCTTATATTCATGAAGATGATAAAGGCAATCGAATCTGCTAAATACACGGCATGACATCGCTCTAATTACAGTCAGAAGACAGTTGAAGAAACTAGCATGGACTTATGGAAAGGCTCAGTAAGAAATGTTACATATATTTTTTTATATCAGAACACTAACCGTGTGTTCACTTGTTTTGAACTGTTCTGTAGTTTCGTCCCAATAATTAATCTGACAAACAAAGCATCAAACATGGCCCTTGAGCAATTTGCTCAAAATCGCTACAGAAAAAAAGAAGAAGATCAAGCAAGCCGAGTCCCAAGCATCTGCTCAAACTCCATGTGTGGGGGGGGTAATATCTCGCCAGGGACCAGGCCCATATTAGATTTTTTGACATAAAATACTGTAGCATACACCTCACGGACTGTTATGTGTTCCACAATAATTCACTCTTGCCTCCTTTTTCAGGTATCATCCTTGAGATTTATTTGAGGAAGATATCAAGAGATCTCTGACATAGGGTCCAGCATAAGTGTTTCTGGGTACACACCGTTTATTTCAAGGTAGAATTATAGCAATATTTTGTTAGGCCTAAACCTATTTACATGTATAGTTATATTATTGTACCTCATTTTGGTTGTTAGGCTAAATGTATTTTTTTCTTCTCCAAATGCAGACAATGACCCAAAACACACTACCAACCGGGTTTCCATTGCAAATGAGGGCATAAACTGGGTCAAGATGCCAGCAAAGACAGTAGACCTTTATGTTGTAAAATAAAGGTTAAATAAAAAATAAATAAAATACCTACAACACCTTCGGTAGGCCTACAGTATATATAAAATATATATATAATTCTCTCTACATGTAGGTCTCATGATTTAAACCCGATCTAACTTGTTTGGCATCAACTGAAAACATTAATCCGTAACTCTGCCAAGCCAACAGGAAAAGATGAACTGGTCAAAGCCATCAAGATGTTTTGGCTAGAGAAATTGACGATACAACAATGGAAGAAATACATTGATCATCTCAGCAAGGTTTTACCTGTGGTCGTGTAGCTGTGTGGAAGTGCGACTAAAATGTAGTTAATTAAACATCTGCATTTGAATGTTTTTTTTCTCTTTATTTTATTAACGAAAGCATAAAGATGTTGAAAAAATACTGTACTGCTGTTTTGAGTTAGAAATGTAACACTTTAGAGTATTTAAGCATCGAATAAATTACGAGTTGAGGGACTTCCAAAACAGTAACCAGGTTATAAGAAAAGTCTATTGTCCTGCTAATAGGAAACATTTGCATGATGGGCTACACCTGCTACAGTTGTGATGTCTTCACTATTATTCTACAATGTAGAAAATAGTAAACATATAGAAAAATCCTGGAATGAGTAGGTGTCCCCATACATTTGACTGGTAATTAATTAATTAGATTAGATTAATATCATGGTGTTTATATTCCATGTAACACGAAAAACCCTCCGTTTCTGTTAGGATGGAATGGAAAATATGGCGCGGTACAACGTGAAGGTTAAAAGTAAAGTACTGGGCTATTTAGCTAAAGAATCCCTGTGTCGCGCGGACAGGAGACCGGTTGTAATTGTAAGTAGGCCTAATAAATAAATAAAAATATGACTTCTATTAGGCCGTTAAGCCTCATAACTGGATGAGGTAGGCAAAGTTATTTTATATATGTCTAGGCTCCGAAGAAAGACTCCAATTAAGCCCTCTTGTTGTTTGTAAAGTCAAATTAAAATTAAGATGAATGTTGAAATGAATTGCTCGACTGGTGTAGGTTCTCTCTTTGTTGGTGTGCAACACTCGCATAGCAAGTTCGCTATATTTTTCAGCACCAGCCACTGTTCAGCTCGGTCACAACTTGCAGACTTGTTTTCGAGTTGCTGTGCGTTTTGTTGCCAACCTGTTTTGCTACCTGACAAATTTACGGTTTTTACTTTTTAATTACCGTTTATTTTTAGTTTTTTTTCCCTCAACTTTTTCACTCCGGACGCTTTATCTGGACACGATTCGTCAGGACCTCCAACAGCCGAAGCTAAGTAGTAACATTAACATGATGCCTTCTAATTGCAGTCGCTGTACTCGCCTTACGGCGAGGATAGCTGTGCTACAAGCCCAGCTTCAGACGCAATCGCTAGGCAAGGGTAATTTCAGTGTAGGAAAGGATGAAACAGCGTCTGTGCCACCAGTAAGTACAGATAGTAGTATAAATCCCCTGGCACAGTCCCCGCAGCCGGACAACTTTCTCACGGTTTCTGGAAGGAAATGCTGTAGGAACGCTCAACCGGTGTCGCTCATTCAGCCGACAGAAACTTTCAACCGGTTTTCCCCATTAAGCAGCGGGTCGGAGTCAGAGGCCGAGTCTTCTCTGGTCTCTACTCCTCCCGTTACGGGGTCTGAGACGCCGAAGCTTCCCACCATTAGCTCTGACAAATTGAAAACTCTAGTCATTGGCGACTCCATTACCCGCAGTATTAGACTTAAAACGAATCATCCAGCGATCATACACTGTTTACCGGGGGGCAGGGCTACCGACGTTAAGGCTAATCTGAAGATGGTGCTGGCTAAAGCTAAAACTGGCGAGTGTAGAGAGTATAGAGACATTGTTATCCACGTCGGCACCAACGATGTTAGGATGAAACAGTCAGATCACCAAGCGCAACATAGCTTCTGCGTGTAAATCAGCTAGAAAGATGTGTCGGCATCGAGTAATTGTCTCTGGCCCCCTCCCAGTTAGGGGGAGTGATGAGCTCTACAGCAGAGTCTCACAACTCAATCGCTGGTTGAAAACTGTTTTCTGCCCCTCCCAAAAGATAGAATTTGTAGATAATTGGCCCTCTTTCTGGGACTCACCCACAAACAGGACCACGCCTGACCTGCTGAGGAGTGACGGACTCCATCCTAGCTGGAGGGGTGCTCTCATTTTATCTACCAACATAGACAGGGCTCTAACTCCTCTAGCTCCACAATGAAATAGGGTGCAGGCCAGGCAGCAGGCTGTTAGCCAGCCTGCCAGCATAGTGGAGTCTGCCACTAGCACAGTCAGTGTAGTCAGCTCAGCTATCACCATTGAGACCGTGTCTGTGCCTCGACCTAGGTTGGGCAAAACTAAACATGGCGGTGTTCGCCTTAGCAATCTCACTAGGATAAAGACCACCTCCATTCCTGTCATTATTGAAAGAGATCATGATACCTCACATCTCAAAATAGGGCTACTTAATGTTAGATCCCTTACTTCAAAGGCAATTATTGTCAATGAACTAATCACTGATCATAATCTTGATGTGATTGGCCTGACTGAAACATGGCTTAAGCCTGATGAATTTACTGTGTTAAATGAGGCCTCACCTCCTGGCTACACTAGTGACCATATCCCCGACGCATCCCGCAAAGGCGGAGGTGTTGCTAACATTTACGATAGCAAAATTCAATTTACAACAAAAAAAATAACGTTTTCGTCTTTTGAGCTTCTAGTCATGAAATCTATGCAGCCTACTCAATCACTTTTTATAGCTACTGTTTACAGGCCTCCTGGGCCATATACAGCGTTCCTCACTGAGTTCCCTGAATTCCTATCGGACCTTGTAGTCATAGCAGATAATATTCTCATCTTTGGTGACTTTAATATTCACATGGAAAAGTCCACAGACCCACTCCAAAAGGCTTTCGGAGCCATCATCGACTCAGTGGGTTTTGTCCAACATGTCTCTGGACCCACTCACTGTCACAGTCATACGCTGGACCTAGTTTTGTCCCATGGAATAAATGTTGTGGATCTTAATGTTTTTCCTCATAATCCTGGACTATCGAACCACCATTTTATTACGTTTGCAATTGCAACAAATAATCTGCTCAGACCCTAACCAAGGATCATCAAAAGTCGTGCTATAAATTCACAGACAACACAAAGATTCCTTGATGTCCTTCTAGATTCCCTCTGTCTACCCAAGGACGCCAGAGGACAAAAATCAGTTAACCACCTAACTGAGGAACTCAATTTAACCTTGCGCAATACCCTAGATGCAGTTGCACCCCTAAAAACATTTCTCATAAGAAACTAGCTCCCTGGTACACAGAAAATACCCGAGCTCTGAAGCAAGCTTCCAGAAAATTGGAACGGAAATGGCGCCACACCAAACTGGAAGTCTTCCGACTAGCTTGGAAAGACAGTACCGTGCAGTACCGAAGAGCCCTTACTGCTGCTCGATCATCCTATTTTTCTAACTTAATTGAGGAAAATAAGAACAATCAGAAATTCCTTTTTGATACTGTCGCAAAGCTAACTAAAAAGCAGCATTCCCCAAGAGAGGATGACTTTCACTTTAGCAGTGATAAATTAATGAACTTCTTTGAGGAAAATATTAGGATTATTAGAAAGCAAATTACAGACTCCTCCTTAAATCTGCATATTCCTTCAAAGCTCAGTTGTCCTGAGTCTGCACAACTCTGCCAGGACCTAGGATCAAGAGAGACGCTCAAGTGTTTTAGTACTATATCTCTTGACACAATGATGAAAATAATCATGGCCTCTAAACCTTCAAGCTGCATACTGGACCCTATTCCAACTAAACTACTGAAAGAGCTGCTTCCTGTGCTTGGTCCTCCTATGTTGAACATAATAAACGGCTCTCTATCCACCGGATGTGTACCAAACTCACTAAAAGTGGCAGTAATAAAGCCTCTCTTGAAAAAGCCAAACCTTGACCCAGAAAATATAAAAAACTATCGGCCTATATCGAATCTTCCATTCCTCTCAAAAATTTTAGAAAAGGCTGTTGCGCAACAACTCACTGCCTTCCTGAAGACAAACAATGTATACGTAATGCTTCAGTATGGTTTTAGACCCCATCATAGCACTGAGACAGCACTTGTGAAGGTGGTAAATGACATTTTAATAGCATCGGACCGAGGCTCTGCATCTGTCCTCGTGCTCCTAGACCTTAGTGCTGCTTTTGATACCATCGATCACCACATTATTTTGGAGAGATTGGAAACCCAAATTGGTCTACACGGACAAGTTCTGGCCTGGTTTAGATCTTATCTGTCGGAAAGATATCAGTTTGTCTCTGTGAATGGTTTGTCCTCTGAAAAATCAACTGTAAATTTCGGTGTTCCTCAAGGTTCCGTTTTAGGAACACTATTGTTTTCACTATATATTTTACCTCTTGGGGATGTTATTCGAAAACATAATGTTAACTTTCACTGCTTTGCGGATGACACACAGCTGTACATTTCAATGAAACATGGTGAAGCCCCAAAATTGCCCTTGCTAGAAGCATGTGTTTCAGACATAAGGAAGTGGATGGCTGCAAACGTTCTACTTTTAAACTCGGACAAAACAGAGATGCTTGTTCTAGGTCCCAAGAAAAAAATCCCTGCTGCAGTGTGTGCAAACCTGGTCAAGAACTACAGGAAACGTATGATCTCTGTAATTGCAAACAAAGGTTTCTGTACCAAATATTAAGTTCTGTTTTTCTGATGTATCAAATACTTATGTCATGCAATAAAATGCAAATTAATTACTTAAAAATCATACAATGTGATTTTCTGGATTTTTGTTTTAGATTCCGTCTCTCACAGTTGAAGTGTACCTATGATAAAAATTACAGACTTCTACATGCTTTGTAAGTAGGAAAACCTGCAAAATCGGCAATGTATCAAATACTTGTTCTCCCCACTGTATGTTTGCATGTATATATTTTTCCTCCCCCCAGAACATTAACCGTGTGTAGGTAGATGTGGAAAGATCGATACAAATGATTTGTTGCAAGTTGGGGGGTTTCACATCTAGCTTGGCTATTAGACAATTCTTTAGTAAAGGTTGAATATTGTTCAGCTAATAGCCATCCTGCTACGCTTGTGAAAAACAAATAAATATACTTTTTCCCCTTTCCACATGTTAAAGGTTCCAATTGATAAAGTGTTTCTAGCTACAATCAGCCCCCAATTAATACATTTGGGGACAGTTGATTGCGTGCTGGACTTCGTGCTAGAATGTTGAGGGTTCAAAACCTCCTCCATGCTTGTTTCATTATTTTATTATGCCTGTCTCAGAGCAAATAGCCTGGATTGTTACTCCCATCTCGGTCCTGCACTCTTCCACATGTCATTCTCCGCCTGAGTGGTTCACTTGTGGGAGTACTGGCAGAATGTACTGTTTTTATATTCTGTATATAAGAATTACAAATCAGCCTTTACTTAAATCATGTTTCTCGTAAATTGTATAGTTTGAGTTTGAAAATCATTGATGTCCCTTGAGCAGGGGTGGTACACTGTTGACGTGTATAATTGTAATATATACATGCAGACACAGCATCATTCAAAGAATGGAGTTTGATACACCTGGTATTGGAAATGACTGAAAAAAAATATTGCTAATTTTCATAAATTAACTTCATGACAAAAAAATGTGCAATCATTTATCTCTACATTAACAATGTTTTTGCTTGACTCGTTATGACGTTATAATTACTTCAATTAGCTTCACTGTAATGTTTTGTCAGTCATCTTTGCTGAAGAAAGTCACAAGAGACTGGTGGCTCGTGTCAAATTCGTCATTGGAACCACTCAATATGATTGGTCATATAAAAACCTTGGGACCCAAATGCATAATGAGAGCTCTAACTCCCCCTTGCGGTGGTCTGGAGTAGAGGTTGACCGATTATAATTTTTCAACGCCGAAACCAATTATTGGAGGACCAATAAATAAATAAATAAATAAATAAATAAATAAATATAGTAATAATGACAATTACAACAATATTGAATGAACACTTACTTTAACTTAATATAAAACATAAAAATCTATTTAGTCTCAAATAAATCATGTAAAAACAGTGTTGGAGAAGAAAGTAAAAGTGCAACACAGTTGAAGTGGAAGTTTACATACCACTCCACAAATTTCTTGTTAATAACAAACTATAGTGTTGGCAAGTCAGTTAGGACATCTACTTTGTGCATGACACAAGTAATTTCGCCAACAATTGTTTACAGACAGATTATTTCACTGTATCACAAGTCCAGTGGGTCAAAAGTTTACATACACTAAGTTGACTGTGCCATTAAACAGCTTGAAGACATAAACAGCGCTGTGCTTCAAGCATTGCTAAGAGCTGCTGGCGAACGCAGTAAAGTGCTGTTTGAAGGAATGCTTACGAGCCTGCTGCTGCCTACCACCGCTCAGTCAGACTGCTCTATCAAATATCAAATCATATACTTAATTATAATAAAAACACAGAAATATGAGCCTTAGATCATTAATATGGTCAAATACAACTGAGGACAGATGATTTTTACATGCTACATCACTTGCTGGTCCCATTCTGTCAGCTTGTGTGGCCTACCACTTCACAGGTGATCTGTTGTTGCTCCTAGACGTTGCCACAACTTTTGTAAATATAGTGTACACTGACAATAATAATTTTAAACAACATTTTTTTTAGTAGATGTGTTTCAGGTCACTCAAGGACATCTTAAATAAAGTGTTGTTCAAAAAAATATTTAATTTAGGCCTAGGCTTATGTAATACATTTGAATAATGCTTGATCATTTACTAGGGAAGATAATTTATTTTTACATAAAAAAATAATCTGCTTATCAATTTCGAAATAATGGTTGGTTTCTGGCTAGAGGTGTGAACGTTTAAATAATGTTTGAAAAAAATTCTTAAAAGAAAAAAATCCTTGAGTGATGATTGCCAACATCATAGCATACGTATCGATGAATCGTTGAAATATGAAATACGAGTGATAGTTATTACACATTGATTACACTATGTAAAAAATGAACGAACGCGTTAAATTGTCACATGTCACATGTCCTGATTGGTCAACAAGCTTATTTGACACGTCAAATAGTGTTATTTGACATGTATCTTTTTTGACACGCAAAAGATCCAAACGGTGTTCCATACAAATCCTGGTTGAGAATGAAACGACTGAACAAATGAACAACAAAACAGAACAGCAAGTAAGTAGAATAAATAAGTTTTGATTATGTTTTACTGGTAATAGGGACAAACGTAAATGCCAACAAAATAACTTTTTGGTCAGCGTGGTGTGTAACCTTTATTTAACTAGGCAAGTCATTTAAGAAAAAATTCATATTTACAATGACGGCCCGGACAACGCTGGGCCAATTGTGTGCCCTATTGGACTCCCAATCACAGCTGGATGTGATACAGCCTTCGATTCGAACCAGGGACTGTTGTTAAACTTCTTGCACTGCGATGCAGTGCCTTAGACTTCTGCATCCATGTGTGTATGTTAACCGTACTATAATGCTTAAAATGCCGCTAAAATTTTAAATAATCGGTATCGCTTTTTTTGGGCAAGGAAAATATCAGTTATCGCTATCGACCAAAAATGTCATATCGGTGCATCACTAGTCTGAATACACTGTATATGAAAATAGGGTATTTACATTGACAGTAAATACATGATCCTATAACTTTCAAGAATTTAATTTAATTGGATATAGAACTTTGATCCTATGCTTCTTTGCCCATGCACTATAGTTGGGCCCTATAGGCTATTGATCATTTAATCGATATCCCACAATACATTCTAGGCGCAGTTGAACTCCCGCGCCCAGCAGAGAATGGAACTCGGCTTGCATTTTGACTCAGTGATTTTGACTAAGAAAAGGTTGGTGACCACTGTTCTAGTCTATATAGGCTATGGCTGCCTATTGTGATATATTACTGTTATATTAGGGCATTATGTCCTAGTCTCAGTCTAATTATAGGCCTATGATTTATTATGTGTAGCCCTGTGTGAATCACGTTTTAAATGCAAGAGTCACGGATTTTATGTAGGCCTACAAGACTATTTGGTCAGTAATGCGAAATCACTTTAGATGGTTAGTTGTGTGCGATTGATTACATTAGGGTATAGGGTAGGCATTTATGATAATTGAGTGATGATTTGAATACCCACAATTTGGCACACCTACATTTTTGCTGGCCCTGCCATCAACAGATTGCTGCCTAAGCCACTAGATTGGAGATGGGAAGATGGGATGTTTTGATGAAAGCCACACGAAAAAGGTGAAGGTAAACTAGGGAACCATATGGTGCTTCAACTTCTACACAAGGTATTGAAAATTCAGAATTCTGCCATTCACATTTCCATAAAAAAAATTGAAGGAACAGAAGACAGAGAGAGAGGGATAGGAAAATAAATGGCAAAAAAAAAAAAAGATAAGAAAAAAAGGCACAGGTTGTCTGTGGAGGAAAGATTGCTACGAGCTACTGTACTACAACAAGATCAGAACAAGGTTGTTCTGAAATGCATGTATACACATACTGTGTCATGGCTGTATTTCAGTTTCAAGACAACAGAAAGAGAATAAAAAGTTAGGACTTTATGAGCTTAACAAAAATCACTGACATTTTTTCCTGTCTAAGTGCAGGTACAAGCTCCATTTCTCTTTCCTCTGGGTTTACAGGTCCCTGCAATGCAGCAGTTTCCCTAGGAGAATTAAACTAGCAATAATCCATGCCAAACATTTGAGCTGTACCATTTCCATAAACCATATCAATAAACCAAAAGGGACAAATTAGTCAGATACTCTATTTGTATGATTAATGAACGAGTACAAATTACAAAATACGATTCAATTAGCCAGTCAGTCACACAATGATGATAGGCTAGGCTAGAGCTCAAAAGCAAGGACACTATTCATCAGTCCCTCTGTCCTACAGTCTCATCCCAGAGGGGATGGGAGTTTTGTCATCCTTCTAGAACCTGGGGCCTTGTTACCTCAGTGCTCCATTCTCATCACAAGGAAGTGTAATTTAGCTGCAGCACCCGTGACCATAGGTGTGGTAAAGAGATAAATCGAACTCAAACAAAACAATGGAAATGCCATGGCAACACCACTCAAGTGTCCCACCGAAGGGGACAAGATTCAGAATCTCCACATTGCCCCCCATCAAAATTAACCTACATTTAGGCTATTGTTTATATGTGTATTTATATGATCTATTATGACTGTATGGAAGACTCCTGAACTACTATTTTAGTGTGTGTGCGCTTTCTAGTGCCCGTGACTACCATAGTATCACCCAAGTGGGTGCTGCATTTTGGTAGTAACGAAGAGTAGTTGGCTAGCTACTAATCCATTGGCTAGTATGGAAGCCTAACTTCATCTGACTGAGTTCTACTATGAAGCCACAGATGGCAATACACAGGGTTGACAGCGTGCTGCCTGCTCTCCCCTTTGACCACCTCCTCCATCCTCTGACCTCACTCAAGCAATGAACTTCCTCCACCTTCAGTATCTTGACTGTCGATCTACCCATGATGATTAATGTTGTTTATTGTTGTTGCTTTACAGCACAGATTTATTTATGTAATGAATAGTGCTAAAAAAAGTTTCATTACTAATATTTCACACTATTTTGGGGTAAAAATCTGAGTATAATGTTTGTATGGGATGTCAAGCCCAATACATGTTCATGTCATCACCAATCAAACATATTACACCACCAATTTCTATATATGCTAGCTATGCTACCAGCTTATACAGACGGGAGTTAGAATTTACCATAAATGTTTTCTAAGCACAAAAAGGCCCATTTGTAAATATTATGCAGCAAAAACAGCCAAATGTATCCAAATTTGATTTTAGTAAGGAAATTGTGGGCCTATTAGAACACAAAAATCATGACGCATTTGACGAATATCCACTTTGCAAGATCATATTTTTTGTATGTGTGCCAATGACAGTGTCCTTGTTCTTTCCCCCACAGTCTGTGTTCCATTGATCTCTTTAAGGCATGCATAGGGACCCAAAGGGCAGCCACCAAACAGATGGGCTAACTCTTGACTTGCAACTTGGCAGCGTACCGTATGTGTCGCAGGTAAACTACTCCATTCAACATCACAGAGCCTGCTTGCCCCGCCCATAATACCACTTAAAGCTTTTCAAAACAACATGATTAGAGAACATGACATTTTATGTACAATATAAGATATATAAAATACATGTTTAGCTTCCAGCTGATCAGTGGGGAAAGTGAAATTATGAGGTCATTCACAACATGCAGGTCAATAAAAAGGCAGGCTGTATGCTAAAACAACAAGGATAATGCATCCTAAAGTGTGTTTGTTTGAAGTTGGGCAATGCTACCTTATTGCTGTGTTTCCAAACACGAGCTGTGCAAAGCCAGGCAGTTACTCAGGTGGGAGCCTCCTGGGGCCTAATGGAGACTGACGTTTGTTTCTGTTTCTCATTCCGCAGGAGCCCATATGGGCTAAGTCGCAAATGGCACCCTATTCCCTATGTAGTGCACTCTTTTGGACCAGGCCCTGAAGCAAGCAACTCATGCATCACATCCCCTCAGTCCCATTAATATCCCCCTGACAGATACAGGCCAGGGAAAAAGAGACCATTGCCAAACAATACTGAGACTGACATTAGCTGTAATGCAATTAGACAGCCTGACAAACCTCGACCAGAGAACATTACAGTCAGGGACGTAGCCTATCTGGAGGAAGGTGAGACTCATCGGGTGGTTCTTTCTCCTTTCAGTGTTTTTTTTTTTCACCTGACAGATAATCATGTTCTCTCGATAAGGCAAGGCATCGTCCTGACCGCATGGCACACGGCAAAGCGGCTGCTCTGTGCTTTGTCCAGCTTCACTTCAGTTGCCACTAGAGGACCGACTTATGATCACACTTGTTTGAACACCTTGTCTTGGTGGAGTGCTTTGCAAATTGGCATAATGCCCTCGAGTAAATGGATGTCCTGGTGGATTAGTGTGTGTGACCTAACCCTGAGAAACAGACAGAAACGGACTGTCAAACTGCTGAACCATGAGTGTAGCATTGCTGAAAACCCACATGTATCTATTATGAACCACTCAAAGGCAGACAGGTGTATTAACACTGAGGTGCCGCTGGGCAGCCCTGATTAAAACGAGCCAATAATGTGGTTTGGAAAATTGCAGTAGTTGCTGGACCCGGAGAAGAGAGGAAGATCTTCCCTCAGGTGATCAACTATTTATTGCTTTGGAGCATGTGCCATTTCCCATCATGTGTAATATTCTGTAACCACGTTCCCACCCCCAGTTTTTATGCGAGTAAAGTCATACGGTATAAAAAAAATAATGACAGCTGTGATGGAAACAGAAGTTGTATTCTTATTTTTGGGGGGGTAAATAAGCTTTAATATTGCAAATAGGATTGTGGCTTCCATCAATGCAATTGTCTGAATCATTTCCAGTCCCCCATATACAGTACATTTGGAAATTATTCAGACCCCTTGACTTTATCCACATTTTGTTACATTCCAGCCTTATTATATATACTTTTTTATCCTCAATCTACACACTTTACTTTGTTGAAGCACCTTTGGCAGCTTTTAGAGCCTTGAGTGTTCTTGGGTATGACACTTCAAGCTTGGCACAACTGTATTTGGGGAGTTTCTCCCATTCTTCAGATCCTATCAAGCTCTGCCAGGTTGGATGGGAAGTGTTGCTGCACAGCTATTTTCAGGTCTCTCCACAGATGTTCGATCGGGATCAAGTCCGAGCTCGGGCTGGGCCACTCAAGGACATTCAGAGACTTGTCTCGAAGCAAATCCGACCTGGTCTTGGCTGTGTGCTTTGAGGTCGTTGTCCTATTGGAAGGTGAACCAGTGTCTCATTCTAAGGGCCTGAGTGCTCTGGAGCCGGTTTTCAACAAGGATCTCTCTGTACTTTGCTCTGTTCATCTTTCCCTCGATCCTGACTAGCCCCTACCGCTGAAAAACATCCCCACAGCATGATGCTGCCACCACCATGCTTGACCGTAGGGATGGTGCTAGGTTTCCTCCAGACGTGACGCTTGACATTCAGGCCAAAAAGTTCAATCTTGGTTTTATCAGATCCGAGAATCATGATTCTCATGGTCAGAGTCTTTAGGTGGCGTTTGGTAAACTCAAAGTGGGCTGCACTATTGGTTAGAGCCTGTAAGTAAGCATTTCACTGTACGGTCTACAGCTGAAGTATTCGGCGCAAGTGATAAATAAACTTTGATTTGATTTGTGCCTTTACTGAGGAGTGGTTTCCGTCTGGCCACTCTACCTTAAAGGCCTAATTGGTGGAGTGCTGCAGAGATGGGAGAACCTTCCAGAAGGAAAACTATCTCCAAAGGAACTCTGGAGCTCTGTAAGAGTGACCTTTGAGTTCTTGTTCAACTCGCTGACCAAGGCCCTTCTCCCACGATTTCTCAGTTTGGCCAGGCGGCCAGCTCTAGGAAGAGTCATGGTGGTTCCAAGCTTCTTATGGAGGCCACTGTGTTCTTGGGGACCTTCAATGCTGCAGAAATGTTTTGGCTACCCTTCCCCAGATCTGTGCCTCGACACAATCCTGTCTCAGAGCTTTACAGACAATTCCTTTGACCTCATGGCTTGGTTTTTGCTCTGACATGCACTGTCAACAGTGGGACCTTATATAGACACGGGTGTGCCTTTCCATATCATGTCCAATCAATTGAATTTACCACAGGTGGACTCCAATAAAGTTGTAGAAACATCTGAAGGATGAGAAATGGAAAGATGATCCACCGGAGCTCAATTTCAAGTCTCATAGCAAACAGTTCTGAATACCTATGTAAATCGGGTATTTCTGTTTTATACATTTGCAAAAATGTCTAAAAAAAACGTTTTCACTTAGTCATTATGGGGTATTGTGTGTAGATTGATTATTTAAATAAATTTTAGAACAAAGCTGTAATATAACAAAATGAGGAAAAAGGGGTCTGAAAAATATATTGCATTCGGAAAGTTTTCGTAAATATATCTATATATTTTTTAATATATTTTCCTTTATTATTTTCCCCTACCCCTACCACCACTCCTCTAATTGGTGTAAACCAAATGGCAAAAAAAAACCTAAGCTTCTACTTCAAGCTAATACATAATATACACATTTTACAGATACAGTATATTTTATAATCGTTATCTTTTGTTTGCTTTAAGTTCCATCGTTCAGCTACCCTCAACCCCCCCGATCAATCTCTGAAAACCACCCAGTTTGCCATATATTTTGAGACTGTGCGGTGATGTTTTACAAAAGTTCTGAACCTTTCTAATCTTGTAGTTTCTACAGATTATAAAATAAAACATTTCACTAAGAGTATATTATTATTGATCGTTAGCGGCCCATCGACTTTTGGGTTTGGTCGGGGTAGGCCGTCATTGTAAACAAGATTTTGTTTTTAACTGACTTGCTGTGTGCTACTCCCTTCACAGAACAGCACAAACTGGCTCTAACCAGAATAGGAGTGGGAGGGCCAAATGCACAACTGATTAAGACAACAATGTCTAGTTTGAGAAACAGACGCCTCACATATCCTCAACTGGCAGCTTCATTAAATAGTACCCGCAAAACACCAGTTGCAACGTCAACAGTGAAGAGGCGACTCCGGGATGCTGGCCTTCTAGGCAGAGTTCCTCTGTCCAGTGTTTGTGTTCTTTTGCCCATCTTATTATTTAATTTTTATTGGCCAGTCTGAGATATGGTCTTTTCTTTACACAGAGTTCCATGAGAACTTCAGTTTCTTGGCAATTTCTCACAAGGAATGGCCTTCATTAGAATAGACTGACGAGTTTCAGAAGTAAGTTCTTTGTTTCTGGCCATTTTGAGCATGTAATCAAACCCACAAATGCTGATGCTCCAGATACTCAACTAGTCTAAAGGACCGTTTTATTGCTTCTTGTGCTTCTTTAACCAGAACAACAGTTTTCACCTGTGCTAACATATTGCAAACGGGTTTTCTAATGATCAATTAGCCTTTTAAAATGATAGACTTGGATTAGCTAACACAACGTGCCATATGAACACAGGATGGCCGCTAATAATGGGCATCTGATCTGTCCGCCTATGTAGATATTCCATTAAAAATCTGCCATTTCCAACTACAATAGTCATTTACAACATTAACAATGTCTACACCGTATTTCTGATCAATTTGGTGTTATTTTAATGGCCAAAAAAATTGATTTTCTTTCCAAAACAAGGAAATGTCTAAGTGACCCCAAACTTTTGAATGGTAGTGTATATTTTAATAACTGAGCATTTTCTAAATTCAAAACGGACAAGGACATTTTATATGACTCCTGTTTCCACAAATCGAGGACAAAGACAGTATCGCCCAAGCTAAGGTTGGTCGAAAATGTTCTGTGCTACAGCAAACAGTACCTAACCTGCAACTCCCAGTATAATGGATACCAAAAATGTTTACAAAATTCCATTATCTGGTGTTACAATCTGTAGCTATAGAATTACCAGATACCCTACATTGTGTCCAACTCATTCCACGGAGGGTTGAGTGTCTGTGGGTTTTCGCTCCACCCTTGATTGTTGAATTAAGGTCACTAATTAGTAAGGAACTCCCCTCACCTGGTTGTCTAGGTCTTAATTTAAAGGGAAAAAACAAAACCTGCAGACAATTGGCCCTCCGTGGAATGAGTTTGACTGACACCTCTCCCCAACATTGACCATCCCCTACAATTAAAAACGAATACAAAAACTTGATTGTTGAAACAGGTGTTTAGTGCTGGGCTGATACAAAACCCTGCATGCCCACCAGTAGCTATTAGCAGGGTACGTTTTAGGCTGCGAGTCAGCAGGTTGTCAGCCTAAAGAATTATATTTCCAAAATTGGGGGATCCCCAAAGTAGTTAAACTATATTGTCATTATGCTAGTAGTGACAAAAGTGTATCTAGCTACTGCACATGGATATCCAGTTGGGTGATAGCTAGTTCTCACTAAACTGGCACTTGACAAAAAAAATATTTTCCACCATAAATCCTCTTGGATTACTAAAATTAGAATCTTTAGTTATCCATTTCATAATTGTTATGTATATTGATCAGAATGCATTTTAGATCATTTCCACGACTACCAATGCAAAACAATATCATTACCACAATAGTTTTGAAAGTCCCAAAAAGTAAAACAAATAAATTTACATTTTTGCTCACCTAATGAAAAGGCCTGAGTTAAAAATGTAAAACAAATATTTTAAAATGTAAAATGTCTTATTACCACAACTTTTTCTGAATCTTGTTTATCATAATTACTAGTGGATACATGTTATTTTTATGTACCCATATTTGAATAAAGAACAAAAAGGCACTATCAGATAAAACAAAAATCAAAAGTTTGGACACCTACTCATTCAAGTTAATTTGTGTAATTTCTTTCTTTCTTAATATGTTTGAGCCAATCAGTTGAGGTGTGACATGGTAGGGGTGGTATTCAGAAGATAGCCCTATTTGGTAAAAGACCAAGTCCATATTATGGCAAGAACAGCTCAAATAAGAAAAGACACGAAGGTCTGTCAATCTGGAAAATTTCAAGAACTTTGAAAGTTTCTTCAAGTGCAGTCGCATAAACCATCAAGCGCTATGATGAACCTTACTCTCATGAGGACCACCACAGGAAAGGAAGACGCAGTTACCTCCGCTGCAGAAGATCATTAGAGTTCATTAGAGTTACCAGCCTCAGAAATCGCAGACCAAATAAATGCTTCACAGAGTTCAAGTAACAGACACGTCAACATCGACTGTTCAGAGGATACTGTGTGAATCAGGCAATCATGGGCAAATTGCTGCAAAAAAAACACTAAAGGACACCATAAAGAAGGAGAGACTTGCTTGGGCCAAGAAACATGAGCAATTGGCATTAGACTCGCAGGAAATCTGTCCTTTGGTCTGATAAGTCCAAATGTTTTATTTTTGGTTCCAACCACCGTGTCTTCGTGAGACGCAGAGCAGGTGAACGAATGATCTCCGCATATGTGGTTACTACCGTGAAGCATGGAGATATGATGGTGTGGGTGTGCTTCACTGGTGATACTGTCAGTGATTTATTTAGAATTCAAGGCACACTTAACCAGCATGGCTACCACAGCATTCAGCAGCGATACACCTTCCCATCTGGTTTGCGCTTACTGGGACTATAATTTATTTTTCAACAGAACAACTATCCAACACACCTCCAGGCTGTGTAAGGGTCTATTTGACCAAGAAGGGGAGTGATGAAGTGCTGCATCAGATGACCTGGCCTCCACAATCACCCGACCTCAACCCAATTGAGATGGTTTGGGATGAGTTGGCCACCAGAGTGAAGGAAAGTGTTCAGCATGTGGGAACTCCTTCAAGATTGTTGGAAAAGCATTCCATGTGAAGCTGGTTGAGAGAATGCCAAGTGTGTAAAGCTATCATCAAGGCAAAGTGTGGCTACTTTGAAGAATCTCGACTATAAAATATATTTTTATTTGTTTAACACATTTTTGGTTACTATATGATTCCATGTTATTTCATAGTTATCATTTCTACACTATTATTTTACAATGTATAAAATAGTTGTAAAAATACAGGAAAACCCTTGAATGAATAGGTGTATCCAAACTTTTGACTGGTACAGTATATCCATAAAAATGATGCCAGCTGATACATTATTTCGACTGGTTGAGAAGCGCTGCCTGCCTGTCTGTCTGTCTGGTCCTGACACCTTCATTACTATGGGACAGCTGGAGATGGAATTTGAATATTGAAACAATGTTGCAAATGTCAGAGACAGACAGGATGGTTTATTCAAATCTCCTCTGTTGAAAACTAAAATGTTAGTCTAAGAGAAATGTGATAATGTCTAGATGCTTTTTATAGTAGAGATCAAGTTTAGAAAGTGCCTGGTTGGGCTGATAAGATAGTGGATTACGAAGTCTGATGGAACAAGGTTAATATGCATTTTAACTTCATAAATTTAGCCGGTGGTAACTTGTTGAATAGACAAAAATATAAGACACTTGTATGTACCTAAATGTTTAATATCCATCATTTTATGATTATTTACTTGAATTGCACACCCTCCAGTTTCACTCTAAGTTCAGCATTCAGGATTAGACCCACCCGTTGTATAATGTGCTTTATAAACTGGGTGATTTGAGCCCTGAATTCTGATTGGCTGACAGCTGTGGTACATCAGACCATATACCATGGGTATGGTATAAAGCATTTATTTTTTCTCTCTAATTACGTTGGTAACCAGTTTGTAATAGCAATAAGACACCTTGGATACCAAGGCTAAGGGCTGTGTATAAAAACAGCCTTTAGCTGTGGTATAAAATTGTCATATACCACACCCTCTTTAATAAACTAGGCATCTTAATCTTCAGAATGATAGTTGCATCATGGTTTTCTAACTCAATTGGTTAATGCCATGATTAAAACTGGTTTCATGAGAATCACCCAGTCAATGTTGAATGTGCCTAAACTCGGCTAGCACCGCAAACTCTCCGCCAAACATGAAAGTTACACTTAGCTATCTTTCAACGCAATACAAAATCCAACCTCACCGGCTAGCTTGCGCGAGTCAGTTTCAAAGAGCATGAACTTGTTAAAAATTTACTTTGCTAGCAACTCGACCAGGTCACATCTACCTCGACTGTTTTATTCATATACAGTATTACTGTATGCAACTAGCTGGCTAGTTAACTAACTCGTTAAGCCATTGTGCACTGACACTAGCAAGAAAAATGTGCAAACTGGTGACAAGCTCCCAAACCTAGTCACCTAACGTTACCGCCCCCTTGCCTTAGCGCCACAGAACGCGATTATGGCAGGCCTCACATGGTTAGCGAGCATTTGCTAGCCACATAGCTAGCTAACTACTTCTGTAAAATAACAGTTACATTAGCTGACTAAGTTACAAAGGTTAGTCACCAGATTAACAAAATCCATATATGTATGTATAGTCGTTATTTAAAAAAAATTAAAAGTATGCTCGCATGACACGTGCTTACAAAACAACTTGTCAGGGAGAATCCCTTGTTTTTATTCGTCAGGTTAGCTAGATGGCTATAATTAGCTAGTCTTTCTGCTAGGCCAAAGCTTCGTCAACGTTGCCTTTCTCGCCATTGGAAGCCGTTTAGCTAGCTAACTTGGATGCACTAATTACGTTCATAGAATATTCAAGAAAATAGTTACCGTTACATTTATAAACCATTAAATTGTCCTTACCGGCTGCGTTAGGTTGTTAGTTATCGGTGTGTATATTTATGTTTCTATTTCCAGTCAGTCGGCAACATGAGGGGGAGGCAGCGCGTCTGCAACTGACTGACAGATAGGGGGAGGTTGCCTAATCAGACAGACTATGATACAAATTATTGTTAAAGTCAAACAAAACTCTGCCAGAATGTTGAATAACATTTAATTTGAATGTACCGGTTGGTATTTCAGCTGGGCAACATTTAAAACAAAATATCCACAGGAAAGTATTATTTACCAAAGTTTTTAGAGTGCCAGTGGTGCAATTGAAATTTCACCTGGCACATGTGCAAAACCACGTGAACACCTGCAAGACTTCGTTGGTATGCATTCATTGCGTGCATGTACTTTTGTCTTGTACACGTACTTTAGGTCATGAGCAAATACATCGTGATTGGCATACACAGAGACCTATTTTTTTATCGGTTTAATGGTCCAATGCAACCGTTTTTTTTCTCAATATCAAATAATTGTTCGGTGACAATTAAGTACCTTGCTGTGATTGTTTTCAATTAAAATGGTCAAAAATACATTTCTCAAGCAAGGATTTTGCTGCAAATGGTCTGAGTGGGGAGGGGGAAACTGAAAACTAGCTGTTATTGGCACAGAGTTTTGGAATTCACTTTTTTATTGGTCTATAAACTATTTTACCATATGTGACCATCCCACCAAAAGAGGCTGACATTTCAGGCAGTCTTTTCAAACAGCTCTTACACTATATGGGCATCAATTTTCACAGTATTATTTCAACCTCATAGTCTGGAAATACATATAAAATACAGGAAAGTCACATTTTGACTGCACTGGGCCTTTTAATAATAGTAGAGTACTTTCAAATATAATTGTATTCAACAGTCGTGACAGAAGGCATTGCCACATTTGGGACTTTTGGGATGCAGAGTGGAACAAATGAATCTTGTCCTATCACTAACTAGCTAGCCACAAGGTGTGGGGGAAAAAATACAACTATTATAAATTGATGCTGTCATGAGGGAAGTCAACTATTTGAAACGTTTTTGTTGAAAAAGTAACTAGTCAGTTGCTCTCTGGAATCTATGGAGAGGCAGCCATGCTGAAGTGAAAACTTTTGAAAAACATTTTACATCTGTTCTAGCCAGGGCTGTTTTCAGGGTTACAGATAAGACAAGTTTCTTCAAAGTTAGCCTCAGCTGATTCTAATTCCTGTGGGGTTGTAAGTCTGCCCAGGGACACAGTAGGTATCCCAAATGGCACCCTATTGCCTATGCAATAGTTTTGACCAGGGCATTGGTCAAAAGTAAGGTACTATAAAGGGTACAGGGTGCCCTTTGGAACAAACAGAGTTGGTGGAGTAAAATCAATTCCCTGGGATGTAACAGTCGCTGCTCTGGTTAGGTCAGTCAGTCAATTGAGGGAGCAACATGGGACACAAGGGCCTGCGTTCCAATTGTCTTCTTTTTTCCCTGCTGGCTTCTCAGTGCGTTAGTAAAGATCAGGTTAGCTAAAGCCAGGCAAGGGGTATCGATTTGAGGCTGAGCACTCAAACAATGCCCTTCCTTACAGCAAATTTGTTGATGTCCTCTCTGACTTTACCTTCTGAGCCAATAAAATAATCCAATGTTTTATTGAGTGCCTGGATATTAGTGATCTCCAAATGTACAGTATATTCATGATAAACAAGAGCAAATACATAAATTACCCAGCTTTAGAGCACCACTCATTGCTCTTGCTCGTGACTCTTTTCAACCTCAACATCCCCCCCAAACAAAGCAATACACAAACAAGTGAACTTTAAAGCACCTCGTTATGTGCCGAGTACAGTATGCTCATATTCAATCAACCAGTTTTTCCACCCCTCTCTCCCTCTTTCCATGTACATAGTATATACATGGAAGTATTCAACACCCCTCTACTTTTTCCACATTTTGTTACGTTACACTTATTCTAAAATTGAATAAATCGCCCCCCCCCCCCCTCAATCTACACACACTTCCCCACAAGTTTTTGAATTGTTTGGAAATGTATAAAAACTAAACGGAAATATCACATTTACATACAGTACCTGTCAAAAGTTTGGACACAGCTACTCAATTCCATTCTACATTGTAGAATAATAGAAGGCATCAAAACTATTAAATAACATATGGAATCATGTAGTAACCAAAAAAAGTGTTCAACAAATCAAAATATAAGTAGCCACCCTTTGCCTTGATGAGGAACTCTGGAGCTTGTTTTTTGGTATGCTTCCCCAGATCTGTGCATCGATAAAAGCCAGTCTTGGCGCTCTACGGACAATTCCTTTTGGACAATTCCCAAACCTCATGGCTTGGTTTTTGCTCTGACTGTCAACCGTGGGACCTTATATAGACTTGGGTGTGCCTTTCCAAATCATGTCCAATCAATTGAATTTCCCACAGGTGGACTCCAATCAAGTTGTAGAAACATCTCAAGGATGATCAATGGAAACAGGGGAGGCAGATAGCCTTGTGATTAGAGTGTTGGGCCAGTAACCGAAAGGTTGCTGGATCAAATCCCCGAGATGACAAGGGTAAAAATCTGTTGTTCTGCTCCTGAACAAGGCCGTTAACACATTGTTCCCTGGTAAGCTGTGATTGTAAATATGAATTTGTTCTTAACTGACCTGACTAGTTTAAAAAAAAACAGGATGCACCTGATTTCAACTCTGAATACTTATGTAAAAAAGCTATTTCTGTTTTTATTTTTAGTACATTTGTCAACATTTTTTTTTTTATTGATTTTCGCTTTGATAAGGATTTTTTTTTTAAGTCCATTTTAGAATAAGGCTGTAAGGTAACACAATGTGGAAAAAGGAAGGGATCTGAATATTTTCCACATGCACTGTATCTTTATTTACCTGCATAATATCTCTCTGTTTGTCGCTGTCTGATTCGTTTATGTGGGGAATTGCTTGTAAACCTCCATGGCGTCAATGGGGCAGAGAGAATGGCCAGGTTCAGGTAAAGCAAACCCTCTCCCTGTAGCCCCAGACTGATTGATACTTTACAGAAGCCAGTTACTGTCGTTCATGTTGCCTACTTCTGTGAAGTGACAGGTTTTCTGATACCCTGTTATCTTTACATAACTGCTGTGTGGGAGGACAGGCAGCGTTCATCAAGAGGAGGGCCAGTGCCACAGCCCTGCATATGCAGCTGAGAAAGGAGAGCTCTGTTTGGAGCTGTTGAGATGTGTAGGCAGGCACCCTCAAACTGGAATCTGGCTTACTGAGGGGAGAACTAAAAATGAAATTATGTAAAACACTCCAATGAACTCATAAGACAAACCGGGGATAGAAATGGACTCTGACTTTGAATAAACAAAGTGGGGTTTAATTTGCAATCAAAAAGGATATTATGGAGTAGTTATGCATTTTCAATCTTTGCCGTATGGTTCATGAAGAACATTCCTGCCGGTAATATACTGTAGCTTTAGCAAACAATCTTATATTTAGCAGATTTAATTAGCCTGAGAACATTTATGAATTAAGATGATGAATTAAATAATGCTCAACTGGTGAAAAGTGAGACATAGCCAAGGCCTATAAAGATGCAATTTTAAATATTGTCTAATGTTGACATTAATATCAGTAAATATCAATTTAAATTTTCCCTTTGAAAGACAAGCTACTATTGTAATTAACCAACCAACAGAGGACAGGATCAGAATTACAATTAAGGTATTGTTGCCTCAATGCAAGATAGCTGAAGATTGTATTCTACATTGGCCATTCAGTGAGAAATCCCTTTAGTGGCCAGAACAATACAGTCCTCAACAAGACGTGACAGCTTTTGGCTTATCTCCCTGCCCCATGTTGATGGCTGTGCTGGCTGGCTTTACAGCTGCAGACCAATAGACTGACTCCCCAGGTGCATGCGGAGGTTATTTCCCCCTGATCCTCCACTGACAGCGCAAATCCACAGTTGTGTCCCAAATGGCACCCCATTCACTACATAGTGCACTACTTTTGACTCGGGCTCTATGGGTCCTGCTCAAAGTTGTGCACTACATTGGGAATAGGGTGCCATTTGGAACGCACTCTGTCGAGGCAGCAGGCAGTGTCCCTCGGATCCCACAACAAAACCAGACAGAGCAGATTTCGGATGCTCCATCTCCTTAAATATGGCTGCTCCCTGGGGGGTTTTGTGTCACATTTTTCAGGGTTTTTACTGTGGATAGAGTGTAACCCTCCTCACCACTCTCCGACCTGGTTATTAATCTGTAAATTGATCGCAAACCCGCTTTCCCTGGGAGGTGTTTGCTGCTGTCTCCCTGGTTTAAATGGGGGGGGGGGGGGTATAGGCTTTAGCCCTGCTCTTATTTAGCCCAACTTTAGCCTGGTATAATGGAGCAATCTGCTCCCCTCTGAATATCCACCACCAACCCCCAGATGGGCTCTTGCCATAGTATTCATTGCTGTATTGGCTCCCTGAGACTACACTTTACTGGCCAGTTGACCCTGCCTCATTCATATTTATCCCAGTGTTGATGGGCTCCTATATCATCCCGTATTGCCTGAGTGGTTTCGATTTTATTTTTCTCCAGGGCAGTTAGACCTTAACTTAAAGTTTTTTTTCTTCCGAATTCAGGAAAATAAGGTGTTTCATTGAAGTACTGAGATTGCATTTATGCTGCGGTTGATGATCCATTTAGTCTGAATGATGCCTGCACATTTGTGTGGGTTTGCTGAGGTTTTGTTGCTCATGCTAATCGGCATCACTCCTGCACATTTTAATCATCATTATTGGAACTAGTTGTATGACGGGTTGTATCTGAAAACACACATGGCAAACCATGTTAAAAGGATTTGCTAGAAAAATGCATCAGATGATGATGCCAAGCTGTGCTGGGCCTTTGGGAAAGTCAGATCTGAACAGTGCGTGCGTCATACTATATGAAGAAAAAGAGCAACAGCCTAGCATTAAGGAGAGGAAAAAACATCCAGAAAATGTTTTATAATTGTAAGATTGTTTTTTTGAAGACCCCCCATAGGCAAGGAAGAGTTTGAGGAAGAAGAGTGAGGTGGCTCTGCTTTGTGGTGAGTGAGTGAGTGAGTGAGTGTAAGGGAGTTGAACGGCGGTGTGTGTGTATGAGCTCCACTTCAAGCTCCGCTCTGACTCACCCCAGTGGGTGAGGGCCAGGAGAACATAGGACACCCACGCCCTCAGCCCACACTCCCCACAGCTCAGCGCTCTACTGCTACTGCCCTGGAAGCTGAAGAACACAGAGGGAGGGGGAGGACAGAGATGAAGAAAATAAGAAATACATATCTCCTTTTAAACTATTAATAGTCCACAGTCATCAATGTTATGTATGTTTTCCTTCGGATGCTGTGGGGATCATAGGTGCGTGGGTAAAGTACCAGACCTAAACTGCAGATTATTAGTGGACACTGACTGAAAGGAGCGGTCTTTGAAATAAACATCAGGGTCTGAAATAGACAACGGTGTCCTGGCCATGAAAAAACTTTGGCTGATGATGGTCTTTCTTCCTGTTATATCATACACCTGAAGGAAAAAAGCCTAAAGGAAAAGTTCTAAGAAAAGAACGCTGTGGAAAGAAGAACGCTGCTTGCAGGTGACCTCCACTCCTAGTCTGCTCGCGTTGCTGGTTCTTCTGCATTGTAATCTGAGGCACAACAGTCAAACAGATGAGATCCACCTTTGTGATTTGCGATCTGTGTTTTGAAACTTGCTGGTTGTCACCATACTCACCCCCCTCATCCCCCTGACAGATTACAATCTCAGCCCCAACTGGATGCAATTCAACTGTCTGGAGAAGCTGTGCCAGGGAATTGGAAATGACATTTTCAGTAATATTGCCTAACCCCAGCCAGCTTTCATCCTACCAGCACACCAGGAACACAAGTGGATGTTGGCTTTCATGTGGCACAGATTTTTCTTTTCCAGAGATAGGCCTATAGCAAACCAGCTTCCCAGGGGGTCTGTATTGGAAGGCAATTACAGGAGGGAGAGAAGTCCCCAATACTGTGTTATTTTGCCTTTTACCCTACTGTAGGCTACTTGAATGAGACTATAGTTTCTTGTCCCAGGCACAAAGGCAAAGAGGCGCACACTCGTTTCTAATTCTTCCAACAAACAGGACCGACAGTAGCTACATGTTTCAGACACCTTTCTTCACTCCAACAAATATTAACCAGCACAATCAAAGCTCGTAATAAGACCACTGTAACAAGCATGACATGAGGCGTCATTGAACCTGAAAGGCACAAGGAAGTGGAGGTAATGCACAGCTGTGTTCACAGTAAAGATAAAAGTTACATTTGTGAAGGCCAAGGCAGGGGGAAATTATGGATGAGCGTGCAAATGCAACATTTTGTTTAGCTCCTCACACCACAAGGTAATGAAATGCACACTGAATGCAAATTAGTGCACGCTGCATTCACAAAATCATCTGTGGTTAGTGTGGTAATGCATGCAGATCACGTACCCGGTAGGGGATGCAAGGGGAGGGGAGGGAGGGAGGGTCAGTAACAATTAAGGCAGATAATTAACCCATGTCGCAAGCTGGAGTTGCCGTGGCATTGATGGCTATCTTTGTTAAGAGAGCTAATGGATTGTAACGTTTCACGTTAAGACATCAAGACGGCCCCTCATCATACATCAGACAAAAATGTGTGCGTGATGAATTGTGTGTTTATCTTATTTCCCCTGTCCTTGTTCCCTGTCAGGCCTGTCACAGCGGTGCACCAAATCCTATGTAAAAGGCTAATAAAGAAGCAAAGACTGGCACCAGGGGCGGACCACAGTTGATGCTGGTGCCACTTTTCATTTAGCATCATTACTCAGCAGCCAACTACTAAAGCACTCTGTCTCTTACAGAGCTCTGTATCAGAAGGAATAAGAGATACAGTTTAAAGCCATAAATATGCCACAGGAATTCATCATGTATCTTCCCTTCCTCAATAGGGCATGAATCATGATAAAACAAACAGAACCAAGAGCATATACAGAAACTGATTTGTATCATCTGACCAAGGAATACTGCAGAAGAAAATCTGAAAAGAAGAAAATATATAATATGAAATATGACATTTTGGACCTGAAAAGAAGCTGGGGAATTAATTATACCCCTTTAATAAATTCTCTATTCAGAGGAGGCACGATTATCTTGTATAGTTCAATTATGTCATTGTCACCAGATGGGATCCTCTGTCGTCCTTTCGGGGCTGCTTGTGCTCCAGGCCCTTGTGGATTTGGAAGATAACATTTAGGAGTTCTGCATGTTGCTGTCAGGCAACCTTCACCTAGGATGCCGTGCTGTTTGGAGCGTGAGCCCCTGAGTAGACACAGATGATTAATGCTCGGCGAGGCAGCAGGCACCTGCATGAGTCTTATCCATTGTGTGTGGAGACAGGCCAAGAGGGAGCCCCAGCAATTAAAAAAGGACACCACTGGCTATGATGATATTACTCAAATAGCTTCAACTAACTTCAAATAAACCCCAGTGTCTGCGATAGATAACTACTCTGATTAGGCCTTTCTTATTCACCAAATCAGCACTAATGCTAGTTGTGTTTTCGGCTTTGTTTATGAAGGCGACACAATTCAGTAGTCTTTTAAATAATCAGATCACCTCTGAAAAGATCTGATGTGATTGGTCAAAAGACCAATTAGTGGGGAAAAAAGATCAGAATTGGGCTGCCTGTCTAAACGCAGCCTTAGAGACACAATTGGTGTATAAGAGGATAATAAAATAGACCATCGTTATAACCTAGACAACAGAAGTCAACAACACCATCAGCATTGATTTGCACAGCTCTGCCAGATACATAATTGCTGCGCTGTAAGGGGGAAAATATAGGATTAGGAGCAAATAATGATGAAAATGATCATCTATAGTTTGCAGAGAGATTTTCATGAACGGCGAAGTGTTGATTTTAATTTGATACCCCCGGCCTCAAACTGTTGGAGCCAAGCATCACATTATACATCCATCCGCAGATGGTTCTTTGATGAGCAATCAGGTCAGATATTTCAATTGACGCACGTATCTCATGGTGTATTCAAAGTGTTAATTGTTACACTGAAGAGGAAGTGATAATTAAGAGATCTCTTGCTTTTCTTAATGGTGTCAGGATGCAACCGAGAGAGGAGGGGAAAAGGGATGGGGGTGTTTCAAAGAAAACACAATTCTTAACATCAATCATTTGTTTGGAGATGAGTTGAGAACATGCCCAGCAGCTCACTGTTATGTCTGTCTCTGACTGCTGTTTTGGAGTTTGTGTTTGGTAGAGGCATTGTCAGAAGGTTGGCTGGACCTTTCTTAACGCTGCAATATGTCACTTTTTTGGCGAGCTGACCAAATTCACATAGAAATGTGAGTTATAGATGTCATTCTCATTGAAAGCAAGTCTAAGAAACGATAGATATGTTCTATGTGCTCTATTTCTATGCTTCCGTTCTTAAGTTTTGTTCTTGCGCCTTTTACTTTTGATTTTGTACACCAGCTTCAAATAGACAAATACAATACTTTTGGTTATGGAAAATATGTTTCACATAGATGGTACAATGATTCTCTACACTATACTTGTTTGTTTTGTCACAAACTAAAATCAAGCAAACTATTAGAATTTTAGCAACCAGGAAATGGCAGAGCGATCTCTACATATTGCATCTAGATCACTTCACTTCTCCCTTTTTGTTTCCAAGCTTTTCTGCAGAAGCTTCCAACACATCTCACTTCGCAATAAAAATAAGGGGCACCAAACCCCCTCACAGGGTTGGTTAACTCTTGAGGTCCCTGGTCTCTCTACTACCAACCTAGGTAAATCAGCCTTCAGTTGTAATGCCCCTCCCACCCCACCCCTGGTGCCAATAGGGCAGTTTAGAACACTGATGAGGGATGAATTCAAATCAAAACAAAAGTATAGTTGTCACATGCACCAAATACAACAGGTGTAGTAGACCTTACAGTGAAATGCTTACTTGCAAGTCCTTAACCAACAATGCAGTTAAGAAAAATACCCCACAAAATAGTTTAAACAAATAATGTTTTGTTTTTATTTATATTTTTTTATTTGAATAATTCACTGAGGTTTGCAAGTGTTTTGGTTGATTGTAGTGCTTTATTAGGGTTGTTGAGATGTTGTGTGCCTGTATCTGCTGTATCCTGTAGTTAATACAGTTCTGTTTTATTGATTTATTTAATAATCATGTTGTGAGTTGTTTGTGATCAGGGCACCATTGTTTTGAGGCTGGAGTTGGTAATAAACTGTAACGTCTGCTTCCAACTCACACTCTCAAACACATAGATCCCCTGAACGCAGCTCACTCTCCAGATCCCAATCACCTGAATTCTGATCTACTGTTCACATAGCTGTATGTCATTTACACACACTATTTAGTTCAGTTCTTTGCACCCTATCATTGTGAGGTATTGTTTGTTTTAAAACACATTTCTATTCGGAGTGCTGGTTTTCCCGTATTAGTCCTCCTGTGTATCCTCCTGCCTCACTAACGACACCTTTTTGCCTATTCCCTGCCTGTACTTTTGCCTATTGGATTTCCTGTTATCATCCTCTTGCCTAATCTCCTGGAGTACGTTACTAGTCTTTTCCCTGCCTGTACTGTTGCCTTTTTGGACCCCCTGTGTATGACCTTCTGCCTGCCCCTGGACCCAGTTACCTGCCTCCTCCTGTGGTCCTTTACAAATATACACCTGCTGTGCCCTGTGCTTGAAACCAACTCTCTGTCTTCCATCGTATTCATTACAGAAACTTCTGTTGTTTTCTCATTAGGTTCATATGGATTATAGTCAAATTGCATGCCTGCTTCATACAGGCCGGTATTTCTGAGTTAATTTAGTTGTTACGTCCCACACTGTTTCCCTGACTGAATACGTTTCAATTGTTAGAATTATATGTTGAAAATGAAGCAAGAAATTCCGTCCCAAATTAGACTTGAAGACACGTCCTCAGCTGTCAACTTTTGTAGCTGATCAATTTATATCAGTTTCTGCAGTCTTTAATGATGAGCAAGTGTCAGTGGAGTTGGCTGTCATATGTTAATAATCATTCCTTCACAGGCCCACATTCTGTAGTTGTCCTGCTGTCGTTTGTTTGATTAATTTTGGAGGCGTCGCTCGCCTCTGAGGAAACAATAGAAGCACCGCATCCAGAAATAGTTTAACGCAACCCAGGCCTAATCTGTTCGCAATCCAAACTGATTAATCCTCATTTGACAGGTTGCCGTATTCTCTGTAATTAAGTAAAATCATTCATTAATATTCGCTCACCATCAGAGTGTGAGTCTCATGAACGTGGACGTGTTCAGCGGTGTCTTTTTCCATTACCTCATAAAGATCCCTGAAAAGTACAGCGTCTTGGAAGTTTAAGCGCCATCGTGGATATATTGTGTCGACAATACTGCTTCTGCTCCTCCTAACTTTCTTCTTCTTGCAATTTATTGCTTATTACTTTTCAAAGATTTTGTTCTGACGTTTGGCTTGAAACACTGCCTGGAGACAAGGTGTTCTCTTTCTTGCCTCTTGTGTATTTTGTCAATCCCACCACATTGTAGAGGACAAATCATTTGAGAAGACATTTGATTTTGTTCTCATACACTGACCTTATCAATATTGATCAATGTACATCTGAAGGGTGGTGGTGGAAGGACCCATCTCTTGGAAAATTGTCCTGGGACTCTGTGAGGAATTGGAAACCCAACTAGCTTGAACTTATCCTTTTCAGAAAAAAACAGTACTGTATCGAATTCCACAGGAGCGGGAAAGCAGAAAGAATCAGAAAGAAACAGCTTCCAAGGGACAGAGTAAAAATTGTCATGTTAGTTTTAAGTAAAGATCAAGAACAAGTGATTCTCGTTAATGAGTATCTGAAATGTCGGGGGATTGGCAGAGGGTACACGAGCAAGGTGACATTTATTCTCTCCTACTTAATAGCTCTAGTAACAGAGCCATCCTTGACTCCTGTCTCCTTCTCTCTGTCATTTAATTAACCTTTGCGCAGATTAAAATGTTATCCGGTGTTATCTGAAAGCAGAGGGTGCAAAGAACAGCTTCTTGCTGAGTTTTAAGCCTATATGAAGTGAGACGTTCGGTTCGCCGCAATCTATTCCCTGCACACTAGGGATACTAGGTATAATATGTGCTTTGATATTCGGAGGAATTATCATTGGGCGATGAAAAGGAGAGTGAACAGGTTGGCTGGTCTGTCTCTTCAGAAGCCAGCTGATTGGCATGGCAGCCCTGTGACAAATCACTGGGGCTAGATTAAACAACTCAGCTTCTGATCGTAAGGCCACTCACTGCCCGTTGTTTCTGTCCTGCTCCTATCACGTGGTCTATAAAACACTGGCACATCTGAATGGGCCAATTGTCATCATAATGTGTGGGAAAGTAAGTCCCACAGGATAAGAGGAAAATCAATGCAACATGCTGTGAACTACACATTCAAATCCGAAACTGATGTAGGTTTATTAAAAGTACTACACAAATGTACTAATTGCATGAGGATGTTCTGATGAAAATGACTATTGCTTCTTAAAGACCTCATGCAGTGATTTTTCTCAAATGTCGTAATGAAGAAGCGTAGTCAAAGCAGTTAGGTACTATCAAACCTGAACTATATTATGTTTAATCATTCAGGAATTCATACGGTTTTCTGAAAAGATCCATCGACATAAATAAAGGTTCAATTACAAAACTTGAATTAACTAGGCAAGTCAGTTAAGAACAAATTCTTATTTTACAATGACGGCCTACCACGGCCAAACCCTCCCCTAACCCGGACAATCCTGGGCCAATTGTGTGCCGCCCTATGGGGCTCCCGATCACGGCCGGTTGTGATACAGATCGAACCAGGGTCTGTAGTGACGCCTCCATCACTGAGATGCAGTGCTTTAGACCGCTGTGCAACTCGGGAGCCTCCAAATGACGAGCTGATAAGGTGACAAGTTATCCAGCCAATTTGCAAACTTACAAGAAATCCCTTTATTACTGTGTCAACACATTTGTTACACATCTGTAATACAATGCCAATATCGGCTTGTGTGTCCGAAAGAGTTTCGATACTGAAGGGTGTAACAAACCCTCATCCAACTGAATTTTTTCATTAGAACATTTCATTTTTCTACCATGTTTATCACCCATGAGAGAGGATGGCAGAGGCTACGGTAGAGATGATTCGGCTACAGGATTCACAGGCCTATAAAGTGGGTTTATTGTGATTTGTGTAGCTCCACATCTCCTGATATCATGATTGCCAGGATGTGCCTGGGAATAGACAGACCAGGTGGATGTGTCGGAAGCAATTTAGGCTAGTGAAACTATACAGCTACTGTAACTGCTTGCATTGTACTAACCATAATTGGCAATAAGGTGAGGGCTGATACCGCACCATCTCTTGTACCTCATCATTGTCCTTCCCTTCCCTGCGACTGATGGCTATAAGCTATAAGCTTGGGTTGTCAGGGAGCAAAAACAGAATCGGCTCTGAAACCGCTGACACTCAGGTTTATAAAAGATTGATGTGATGCCTCCCAGCCTTGCACACTTTCTGTGTTGTTTGTCGGCAAGGAAACAACCAGGTACAATCCCCATGTGATATCTGGCATGCTGAATGTTTTATGACTCCGGAGTGCATCGGGACAGAGGTGCTGCGACGTTTGGCTACTTCAGGAAATTGTCTTGTGTTGCCCCATGGGACAAAAAGGGAATCATGAAAGAGATGCCAGAAAAAAAACAAGAGACAGCAGCCACTTCTGTGTTTCTTCTGTTTCTCAATTTCTGTGACACAAAAGCTTGCTGTACCGGTACCACCTGTATGTAGCCTTGTTATTGTTATTTATTTGTGTCACTTTTAATTTTTTACTTTAGTTTAACTCTATTTCTTGAACTGCATTGTTGGTTAAGGGCTCATAAGTAAGCATTTCATGGTAAGGTCTACACCTGTTGTATTCGGCGCATGTGACAAATACAATTGGATTTGAACAACAGTAGCCTACTGTCTCACACTTATTCATTTTTAAGATGTTAACAATTGGACCCTGCTAACAATGAATGATTCATAACTATAACAAATGTTTCTATATATTGACATAACCAATTCATATAGTTCATGACTGGAATATAACAGAAATAATTGTCATAATGTTTCATTCAAAAGTGGGAAAATGCTGTTGGGAAGTTATTTTGTCAAGTTTTTGGTGGACTGTCTGTCCTGAAATAGCAAAGAACAGTAAATATGTGACAAGTTTCTTTGTTCACAAGAGGTTGAATTTATGTTGCTAAAGAAAGATTCTCACAAATGAATGAGTTCTTGTTGTTCTGGCAGTAAACCTTCCCTGAGAATTCCAGCAGCACCAGTTTAGGTGAACCTGTGTTGCTGCCATGGTAACATTTAGAATACATCTGATGTTGCCTCTCAGGCAGTATGCATTCCTGTTATTTATATTGTATGTCTCCATACCTTATCTTAAACTATTAACCTCTTCCAAGAACAGGATGTTTTTCTCCTTCAAGAGAAAATAAAAACATTAAACATGTCAATTACGCACAATGAGATTTTAAAGAACCCCCACTGTGCATCGCACGCTACCTACATATGTGCAAAGAAATTATCTTAATCATTGGAAGTAAATTCAACATTTTATTGACTCAATTTAGTTTGGACAGAAATATGTGTCTCTCTTTGTTACATCACCTGAAGACTTACTCTCTACTTAAATTTGTGTATAGAGAGCTTTACTCATACTAAGTGTTCTTGATGTGAAAATAGTCACAAGCTACCCTGTTAGTCTCTTCATCAGGATATATTGTGCATCCAAGATTGTCATCGTTGTGTTCCTTTTGATTATTAACTTTAATACCCATCTTTTTTTCTAATCATTTGATGTTTGAGTTGACTTCTGACGAGCTGTCACTTTTTGAAACAAACATAGCAACCATAATTAATAACAAGCAAGAGTCTGTCAAAGACACCATTCACAGTGTTGTTTTTCTCACATTTATTGGTTATGCTTCTTGCTACACGCTCTTTTTTTCATAATTAACAGCGCATACGTTATAGCTTTAATTACAACAACAAAAAAGGCACATACACAACAACAAAATCTAAAGTATAATGTTACTTGATTGCCATAAGCTGTGCTATGGTGTGTGGGATACTTCTCGAGTTCTCATTCGGGAACATTCACAATCAAATGATCATGTACAAATTAAAACAATCTCACACCTTAAAAGTGTTCACAGACTGTTTAAATGAACTCCCACACCAAGCTGAGGTGAGAAGAACAGCTCTGAGAATAGCTCCGGCTTTGTCAGATTGCCTTATGTCTGACTATTTCCAAACTTCTATATTTTATGAGCACATATATTCATTTAACCTTTGCCCTCCTACTGCAATGTCACAATCTAGAGGTGTTCATGGGCTTTTACAGTATGATTAAAAAAAAGAAGCAATGTATGGTTTTCAAAACCATTTAAAAATGTTGCATGGTAGGATCCTATAGAACCAAAACAAGCCATTTTGTGATGAACTTTTTATTTAGTTTGTCATTTTTTCCAGAAGGGGGGGTTACAGGTACGTGTGAACTGAGTAGACAAAACATTCGGAACACATTCCTAATATTGAGTTGCACCCCCTTTTGTCCTCAAAACAGCCTCAAGTCAACGTGGTGTGTAGTCTACAAGGTGTCGAAAGAGTGCTGGCCTATGCTGATGCCAATGCTTCCCACAGTTGTCAAGTTGGCTAGATGTCCTTTGAGTGGTGGACCATTATTGATACACACGGGAAACTGTGGTTGTCGAACATCTCATTCCAAAATCATGGGCATTAATATGGAATTGGTACTCCCTTTGCTGCTATAATAGCCTCCACTCTTCTGGGAAGGCTTTCCACTAGATGTTGGAACATGGCTGCAGGGACTTAGTTCCGTTCAGCCACGAGCATTAGTGTGGTCAGGCACTGATATTGGGCAAATAGGCCTGGCTTGCAGTCGGCATTCCAATTCATTCCAAAGGTGTTCGATGGAGGTCAGGGCTCTGTGCAGGCCAGTCACGTTCTTCCACACCGATCTCGACAAATCATTTCTGTATGGACCTCACTTTGTGCACAGGGGCATTGTCATGCTGAAACGGGAAAGGGCCTTCCCCAAACTTTTGCCACAAAGTTGGAAGCACAGAATCATCTATAACGTCATTGTAAGCTGTAGCATTAAGATTTCCATTAACTGGAACAAAGGGGCCTGAACCATGAAAAACAGCTCCAGGCCATTATTACTCCTCCACCAAACTTTACATTTGACACTATGCATTGGGGCAGGTAGTGATCTCCTTGCATCCACCAAACCCAGATGGTGAAGCATTATTCATCACTCCAGAGAATGCGTTTCCACTTATTCAGAGTCTAATGGGGGCGAGCTTCACACCACTCCAGCCGACGCTTGGCATTGTGCTTTGTGATCTTAGGCTTGTGTGCGGCTGCTTGGCCATGGAAACCCATTTCATTAAGCTCCCGATGAACAGTTATTGTGCTGACGTTGCTTCCAGAGGCAGTTTGGAACTCAGTAGTGAGTGTTGCAACCCGAGGACAGATGATTTTTACGAGCTACACGCTTCAGCACTCAGCGTTCACGTTCTGTGAGTTTGTGTGGTCTACCCCTTTGCGGCTGAGCCGTTGTTGCACTTAAACGTTTGCATGTCACAATAACAGCACTTATAGTTGACCTGGGCAACTATAGCAGGGCAGAAATTTGACAAACTGACTTGTTGGAAAGGTGGCATCCTATGACGGTGCCTCATTGAAAGTCACTGAGTTCTTCAGTAACGCCATTCTACTGCCAATGTTTGTCTATGAAGATTGCATTGCTGTGTGCTCGATTTTATACACCTGTCAGCAACGGGTGTGGCTGAAATAGCCAAATCCACTAATTTGAAAGGATGTCCACATACTTTTGTAAATATAGTATATCCATGACTATCACCCCCACTTATAGATGTTGGAGTTTCTAATAGAGCTGTAATACTAGTGACAGGCAGTGGGTATGTGTGGTGATGCTGGGATCCTTTGATGAGTGCAATCAGGTCTCTCTGTTCTGCACGTGGGCAACACAAAAGTAGCATCTCAGTAATTGCTAGTTATTAAAGCTGATAATCAGCCCCGGTGTGCAATGAAGTATCATGACCATTGTTGATGGACCTATCTCTGAGGATGTGAAAAGCCCTCATGCATACGTACAGTATGGGTGTGAAAACATAGGGAGTGCGGTCGTGTGAGAATTAAACTTAAAACCGTTTCTTAGAACCACAACGACTGTTGTGATCGACTGTCATTTACTCACCAAATGGGGACTTCAGTGGTGTCTTCAGAGATGGAGTACTGCATTAGGGAAATTACCTCTTTACCTTGTTATTCCAAATTATATTCCATATAGAAATTCTAGTGCTGTAAGATACAGTGCCTTCGGAAAGTATTCAAATCCCTTGACTTTTTCCACATTTTGTTACGTTTACAGCCTTATTCTAAATTTTATTCAATTGTTTTCCCCCATAATGACAAATCAAAAATAGTTTAAAAGTGCTCAAAGTCTCTAATTTATAAAATTTGACAAACTGAAATATCACATTTGCGTAAGTTCTCAGACCCTTTCCTCAGTACATTGATTAAGCACCTTTTTCAGCGATTACAGCCTTGAGTCTTCTTGGGTATGTCGTGACTTTACTTTTCATCTGATGATTTATTTATTGAATCAACTATGTTTAATTGTTACCCGATTTAATTGAATCATGTAACAATAAACTCATTAGGAATTTGGGGCACCACAAGAGAAGTTGTTTAAAGAGTTACCATCTCCTGAATTAAACTCCAAAGGTCTTTAACTATCACATCCATAAACTGTCAAAGCATTATTTTTTTTTATTTACCTTTATTTTACTAGGCAAGTCAGTTAAGAACAAATTCTTATTTTCAATGACGGCCTAGGAACAGTGGGTTAACTGCCTGTTCAGGGGCAGAACGACAGATTTGTACCTTGTCAGCTCGGGGATTCGAACTCGCAACCTTTCGGTTACTAGTCCAACGCTCTAACCACTAGGCTACCCTGCTGCCCCATAACTTCTTATCATATCATCATTTTGAACAGTCGTAACCTCCTGCAACTGCAAAATCCACCTTACTGGTGATTCAGTACTACACAAATTGGTTTAATTATTTATTTACCAGCTAACTAAATGATAACACAGGATAGCATGCACACTTAATACATTATGAAAATGTCCCAAGTGGACTGACACAAAATGGTGGCTTTTTACACAACTACATGGAGAGAAAAGAGAGAGACACTTATCGTTGATACATTTTAGAAACTATTCTCACAGTAATCATATACTTTGTACATGAACCACCGTCCGTTAGGAGTAAGAAATCATTCATGTATTTACGTGTGAATGCCTTCGTTCACCGTTTATCTCTGTCGGAACCAGCCCTCCTTAGGAAGTGTGATGGGCCTTTTAGCGGCATACGTAAGGCTCTGATTGTCCGAAAAGGTCCAGACCCACCTCTTCTACTGTTGTTCACTCTGGACGATGCTCCTGTCGTGGAAATTCTTACACAGAGACACTCAAAGTCAATCTTAAATGAATCATTGTTTATCGTCAGCGCTGGAGAGGTTCCAACCAACTCAATGCACCATAGTACACATGTTAATCAGGAGCTCTGCCTGGCTGTCCCAACAGTTGTCTTATATACAGCTATACACAGACAAGTTATATTTGCATGATTTAGCATCATTAATGAATCATTACCGTTTTGTTTCATTTGTGTGAAAGACCAATGCTGGTTCATAACATGTGACAGACCAATACCTCACGAGGCTTCTTCTCTAAGCTGATACCTATCTTTCATTCGTTCTCAAAACAAGGTCTGGGCGTACTGCCAAATTGCAGCTACACTACTGATAGTGAGGATTTGGACAGTCAACCACTTGCATGAACACATACATTGATTTAAAGAACAGCACATGAATAGAACACAGACATGAGTTATAAAGAAAAACAAACATTAAAATTCCCACTACACTCATTTGAAGATGGGAACCACCAGCATGGCTTGCTAGCCTATGGGTCGATGAGAGTAGAGTAATACGGTGATTTGAGAAGAGTAGTACAGTGGTCCCACTTAAATTTGGTTTTCTACATACGTATCTTGGGACAGCTAATCAGCTGTACCAGTGATTGTCTGAGAGGGAGAGTTTTCTACAAATCGTGTTGGTATTCAGGGTTCAAACCTCTTTGTATGTGAGCTGCAGCTCGACGCCTTTCTGGTCTATGAGATTGAGTTCAAACCACTTTGGTCGTGGGCTGCAACTCCCCGTCTTTCCTGGTCTAAATGTTCATTTATTTACAATTTTTTTTTTGCACTCTGGTAGAAGGGGACGGTTCCATCAGGCTGACACACTGACCTCACTCGGGAAACAAAGCATCCATTGCCAAGTTGATCTGACCCATTCGCATCCTCACAGGACAGTCTTGACAGGTATGACATTTGGCACACCTGTATTTTGGGAGTTTCTCCCATTCTCCCACTCTGCAGATCCTCTCAAGCTGTGTCAGGTTGAATGGGGAACGTTGCTGCACAGCTATTTTCAGGCCTCTCCAGAGATGTTTGAGCAGGGTCAAATCTGGGCTCTGACTGGGCCTCTCAAGGGCATTCAGAGACTTGTCCTGAAGCCACTCCTGTGTTGTCTTGGCTGTGTGCTTAGGGTCATTGTCCTGTTGAAAGGTGAACAGTCACCCCCCCAGTCTGAGGACCTTTCTGTACTTTGCCTCGATCCTGATTAGTCTCCCAGTCCCTGCTGCTGAAAAACAATGATGCTGCCACTACCATGCTTCACCGTAGGGATGGTGCCAGGTTCTCCAGGCGTGACTCTTGACATTCAGGCCAAATAGTTTGATTTGGTTTCATCAGACCAGAGAATCTTGTGCGTGCGTGCGTGCGTGCGTGCGTGCGTGCGTGCGTGCGTGCGTGCGTGCGTGCGTGCGTGCGTGCGTGCGTGCGTGCGTGCGTGCGTGCGTGCGTGCGTGCGTGCGTGCGTGCGTGCGTGCGTGCGTGCGTATGGAAACCAAAACAGTCCTACCTGGTGCATAGACAGAAGACAACCACCCACAAACCCCAACACAAAACAGGCTACCTAAATATGGTTCCCAATCAGAGACAATGACTAACACCTGCCTCTGATTGAGAACCATATCAGGCCTAACATAGAAATACAACCTAGAAACACAAAACATAGAATGCCCACCCAACTCACGTCCTGACCAACTAAAACAAACAAATACAGTCAAAAGTACAAGTCAAAAGTTTGGACACACATACTCATATTATATATATATATATATATATATATATTTTCTTGCATCCTCCAAGTTACCAACTAGTGAATAAATGATAGCTGGGAAGGTAAAGAACTTGAAAGGAACTTTGTTTCATGGGGAAGCTATTTGAAAGTTCCTCTGTGGTTGCTGAAATTGTAGGAAATGGTTTTAGGCAAGTGCAGACTCTAACGCTACACTTAAAGTGGAAATGTAAGATTTTGCCACTGTTACCGTGAACAATCCATATTAATTCTGTGTGATTTGAATAGTATGCATATTCAATTCAGTTTGAAAGATGTAAATTGTGTGCTGTCACCTGTACTAGGGATTGAGACAATCTCACCAGGGATGCCAGTCGGCCTATGGATAAACATTCAGAACATTAAAACTTTTCTCACCAGAACCGGTATTATTCTGTTGCAGTGTTTAGCCTTGTAGAGAACTTTGCCCATCACTACAGAATATTTATGTTTGCAACATTTCTGGGCATTTTCTGCAACATTCCCTCTGATATACAGTCAGGTCCAACGTTATTGGCACCCTTGAGAAAGGAGCAAAAAAATACTGTATCAAATAAATAATACAAATACTATATTGTTCTCCACAAAATTTGAAAATTATATTATTTTATACTAGTACCATTTCTCAGAGAAAGAGTGGCAATAATATGCTAAGAATGTTTTTGTTGTTGTTATATTAGACTGTTACAATACAGATTAAAATGCTTTAGTTCCATTGCATTTATTAGGTTTTCTAATGACCATACAACATCACACACTGATGGCTTTCTATTCATTATTGATTTATAATTCATTATCAAATAAGTTACAGCTAGGATAATTGATTTGGTAATGTTGTCTTTGGGAAGTGTTTAATTGATAGATCCTATTTTCTTCTGTGGTTGGGTCTCTCCTTTTTATATGAATGATTAAAGAGAGAGTTATTTAATCCGTCTCAGATCCCTGCAGTGGATTTGCGTACAGTACTTCCATCTGACTAACCAAGTGGAGCGAGTGACGGCATCTCAATGGCCGCATATTCCATACATAGTTCACTACTTTTTACCAGAGCCCTATGGGGAAATAGGGTGCCATTTGGGACACAGCCCGTGTCTTTGACCAAATGGCCAACTAATTGCCTCCCTCCCTCCTCCCTGTTCCAGATGACCCAATTGACATATCATACTTGGCACCTCACAGTATTAATGAACGTGTTTCATCATCTGTGATTAAATTGGATGCTTTATGATTCATCAGCAACATTTTTTTGTGGGAATTAGAGTCTCTCTGAGGGGATCGACCATTTTAATTGCAGGTATGTGCACGGTACAACAGAAAAGAGAACACGCGAGTTGCCTGCTGCCCACATAAATTCACCTGTGCATCAGCATTTTCACCAAAACCTGCTAGCAGAGGTGATACTACTTTAGCAAAAAATATTATTTTCAACATTACCAGCACTTCAATATCAGCATAATTTTGAACCCACGTACGATGGTTCCCTCCTTCAAAGCAGTTGTTGAGTGTGGCTGCATGGAGAGAGACAATCTGTTTTGTTCTTCTAAGTACTTTAATGGCTCTTCAACAAGCACACATGCTTCCTAATTCAATCTCTATGGAAATGGAGAATCACATTTTAATTTATGTAATACTCAACTGCCTTGCGAACATGCACAGCAATTTATGGAAATCAGACCCTTCTATTGAGCCAAAATTAAGAAATGATTATCCTCAGCATCAAAGTGTGTTTTTCTAATAACCCGGTGTGGATTACACATTAGTAATCCATGTTAGTGTCATTTAGAAAACGATAGGCAGCTGAGCTTTTTATATTTATATAAAGGCGTGGATTCCCTTTTAGAACGAGATCTGAGGCAGCAGCCCTGTCTGTCACACATGCGCGTGCACATGCGCACGCGCACACGCACACACACACACACACACACACACATACACATACACACACACACACACACACACACACACACACACACACACACACACACACACAGACAGACAGACAGACAGACAGACAGACAGACAGACAGACAGACAGACAGACAGACAGACAGACAGACAGACAGACAGACAGACAGACAGACAGACAGACAGACAGACAGACAGACGCAGGAAGGCGGTAGTACTGCCACTCTGGCCTTTCCTGGTCCGCCCGAGCCTGGCTATGGGATGACAGGTGACTGGCATTGTCTCCTCTTCCTTTGCCTCCCCTCATAAAAGTTTTGAGCTGCACCTGAATTAAATAATAAAATCCACCTCTAGTTAGATATGAGGAAAGAGTCTGAGTGACCCACAGCTTAAAGGAAGTTCTGCAAACCTCTTCATTACTCTTTCAATCCGCCTGTGGTTCGCCTAAGAGGTACTGGCACGGCCAAATCCTTCTCCGGTACTGAGGGTGGGGGCAGAGGGAGAGACGGAGGAGATAAAAATAGAGCCTCATTACTCCATTATTGCAGCCCATTGTCTGTTGCTAGGCAATGGTATCAGATTAACACTAATTATCATTTTATCACACTTTTCTTTCCCCTGTCGTTTTTTCTTCTTTTTTACTTTCTTTCTCTCACTCTCTCTCTCTCTCTCTTCCTCTCTCTCTTCCTCTCTCTCTCTCTCTCTCTCTCTCTCTCTCTCTCTCTCTCTCTCTCTCTCTCCTGCTGTAAAGTTGAAACTGTGATTTTGATCATTTGCACTGAGGAGTTACTTTAGGAATTCACATTAAGATATTTACATTCGGAAGCATTTCATTTTCTGATATTGTGAGAAAATAATAAATTAGAGGGATCCAATATTGGTGAAGGGCTGATATAACGTTAGTCCCTTTCAGAAATATCAGTCATTTGGCACATCACATTAAAATACCACTGATATGTCTAGTTTGGGAAGTGCTGGACATGAGCAGAATCCAGAGAGTAATACAACTGTCTTCATCTGTTTGTCTGGAATACCTCAATTCAAGGTAACCCACTGGGCAAAAACTAGTTAAATCAACCTTGTTTCCACATCATTTAAACACAAAAAAATATATGTGATGATGTTGAATTAACATAGAAAATTGATTGGACTGGCAAAAAGTTGTCAATGTGAAATCAATGGCATTTAATCTTTTTTTTTCACCCAACTGTTAACCTAAATCCAATGACATGGTGACATTTGTTATTGATTTCATGTTGAATGCACGTTGGTTGACAACTAAACCAAATGTACAGTACTAGTTTTTTCTTTATTTTTAGTATTTTCTACATTGTAGAATAATAGTGAAGACATGAAAACAAGGAAATATTACAAATGGAATCATGTAGTAATAGTAGTAGTCACAGACAGTGTCACCAGCAGTGCACCCCACCCCAAAACACCTCCTCCTCCATGCTTCACGGTGGGAACCACACATGCGGAGATCATCCGTTCACCTACTCTGTGTCTCACAAAGACACGGTGGATGGAACAAAACATCTAAAATTTGGACTCATCAGACCAAAGGACAGATTTCCACAGGTCTAATGTTCATTACTCGTGTTTCTTGGCCCAAGCAAGTCTATTCTTCTTTTTGGTGTCCTTTAGTAGTGGTTTCTTTGCAGCAATTCAACCATGAATGCCTGATTCACGCAGTCTCCTCTGAACAGTTGATGTTGAGATGTGTCTGTTACTTGAACTCTGTGAAGCATTTATTTGGGCTGCAAGTTCTGAGGCTGGTAACTATAATGAATTTTATCTTCTGCAGCAGAGGTAACTCTGGGTCTTCATTTCCTGTGGCAGGCTTCATGAGAGACAATTTTATCATAGCGCTTGATGGTTTATGTGACTGCACTTGAAGAAACTTTCAAAGTTCTTGAAATTTTCCGCATTGACTGACCTTCGTGTCTTAAAGTAATGATGACTGTCGTTTCTGTTTGCTTATTTGAGCTGTTCTTGCCATAATATGGACTTGGTCTTTTACCAAATAGAGCTACTGTATCTTCTGTATACCACCCCTTCCTTGTCACAACACACCTGATTGGCTCAAATGCATTAAGAAGGAAATAAATTCCACAAATTAGCTTTTAACATGGCACACCTGTTCATTGAAATCCAGTCCAGGTGACTACCTCATGAAGCTGGTTGAGCTGATTCCAAGAGTGTGCAATGCTGTCATCAAGGCAAAGTGTGGCTACTTTGAAGAACCTGAAATATATCATATATGTTTAACACATTTCTTTGGTTACTACATGATTCCATGTGTTATTTCATAGTGTTGATGTCTTCCCTATTATTTTACAATGTATAAAATAGTAAAAATAAAGAAAAACCCTTGAATTAGTCGGTGTGTCCAAACTTTTGACTGGTACTGTAAATCAAAACTAAACGTTGGACTGGCATCTGTGCTCAGTGCGAAGGCACACATTTTCCGGTTAACATGTCACATTCCGACCTTAGTTCCTTTGTTTTGTCTTTTGTTTTAGTATGGTCAGGGCGTGAGTTGGGTGGGTTGTCTATGTTAGTTTGTCTATGATTTTCTATTTCTGTGTTTGGCCTGGTATGGTTCTCAATCAGAGGCAGCTGTCAATCGTTGTCCCTGATTGAGAATCATACTTAGGTAGCCTGGTTTCACTTTTGAGTTGTGGGTGTTTATTTTCCGTGTTAGTGTCTGTGCCACACGGGACTTTCGGTTTGAGTTACATCACGTTTATTGTTTTGTTCAGTGTTGTTTATTCATTAAAAAACATGAACACTTACCACGCTGCGTTTTGGTCCTCCGATCCTTCATACTACTCCTCTTCGTCATAAGAAAACCCTTACATAAAACCCTTACATAACATCCCAGAACCTACAGTAAGCTAATAGTGTACTCTGACTGCAGGTTTCTCTCTGAGACGGAACCCATCCAGAGGACTGACAAAAGAAAATGAAAAAACTTTCCACCTGCACTCGGAGATCCTCCTCTGTTCTTTGAAAATTAGTTTTCCTGCTTAGGAACTAGAATGGGAGATGTATGTAATGTAAGCTGTGTTTTTGTGTTAAAAAGAGAATCCTGCTGCTCACCCTAGTCATAGTGATTTATTCCTGTGGATCTCTGGCACCCGTGTAGGCCACAGCTCGGGGGCACACAGCATTCTTCCAGACCTGCCCATTGTTTCTCTATGCTGGCAGTAATGAGAGCTTCCATAGGAACAGAGCCCATCTTTCCTGTCAGGGTGAAGAATGCAGGCGGTGTGCAAAAAGCCCACACACAGATGCGCACAAACACACGTGCACGAGCACACACAAATACACTTCAGAGAGGCAAACAAGTAACACATGCACATACATGCATACATAACACATGCACATGCACACACAACAACACAAAGACAGATTTGCCAGAAAATGTAGATGCACGCATGCACGCACGTACACACATACACACCTTCCAGCAACACAGACACTGTTCAAACACCTCAACAGCCCATAAATCACAGTGTCATTTCACACTAGCCTCCTGCAGTTAAGGCAATTAGGAAGAGGAAAATTCACTTATTTTCCCCTACATTTAACATGGAAGAACATAATAAATATCACATAATGAATATAACATTATGCATATGTAAGGTCTACATTTCCTGAAATATAATGTGGCTATCTGTTTATGTACAGTACCAGTCAAAAGTTTAGAGACGCCTACTCATTCAAGGGTTTTTCTTTATTTGTACTATTTTTGACATTGTAGAATAATAGTGAAGACATCAAAACTATGAAATAACATAATAATGGAATCATGTAGTAACCAAAAAAGTGTTACATCTAAATATATTTGAGATTCATCAAAGTAGCCACCCTTTGCCTTGATGACAGCTTTGCACACTCTTGGGATTCTCTCAACCAGCTTCATGAGGTAGTCACCTGGAATGTATTTCAATTAACAGGTGTGCCTTGTTAATTTGTGGAATTTCTTTCCTTCTTGGTGCGTTTCAACCAATCAGTTGTGCTGTCACAAGGTATGGTTGGTATACAGAAGATAGCCCTATTTGGTAAAAGACCAAGTCCATATTATGGCAAGAACAGCTCAAATAAGCAAACAGAAACGACAGTCATCATTACTTTAAGACATGAAGATCAGTCAATGCGGAAAATTTCAAGAACTTTGAAAGTTTCTTCAAGTGCAGTCGCATAAACCATCAAGCGCTATGATGAAACTGGCTCTCATGAGGACCGCCACAGGAAAGGAAGACCCAGAGTTACCTCTGCTGCAGGAGATAAGTTCACTAGAGTTACCAGCCTCAGAACTTGCAGCCCAAATAAATGCTTCTCAGAGTTCAAGTAACAGACACATCTCAACATCAACTGTTCAGAGGAGACTGTGTGAATCAGGCCTTCATGGTTGAATTGCTGCAAAGAAACCACTACTAAAGGACACCAACACCAACACACGTTGGCATGTTGTCCGGTCCTCTGGCAGTCTCTATGGGGGTACCACAGGGTTCAATTTTCGGGCCGACTCCTTTCTCTGTATATATCAATGATGTTGCTCTTGCTGCAGGCGATTCCCTGATCCACCTCTACGCAGACGACACCATTCTGTATACTTCTGGCCCTTCCTGGGACACTGTGCTATCCAAACAAGCTTCAATGCCATACAACACTCCTTCCGTGGCCTCCAACTGCTCTTAAACGCTAGTAAAACCAAATGCATGCTTTTCAACCGTTCGCTGCCTGCACCCGCACGCCCGACTAGCATCACTACCCTGGATGGTTCCGACCTAGAGTATGTGGACATCTATAAGTACTTAGATGTCTGGCTAGACTGCAAACTCTCCTTTCAGACTCATATCAAACATGTCCAATCCAAAATCAAATCTAGAGTCGGCTTTCTATTTCGCAACAAAGCCTCCTTCACTCACGCCGCAAAACTTACCCTAGTAAAACTGACTATCCTACCGATCCCTGACTTCGGCGATGTCATCTACAAAATAGCTTCCAATACTCTACTCACCAAACTGGATGCAGTTTATCACAGTGCCATCCGTTTTGTTACTAAATCACCTTATACCACCCACCACTGCGACCTGTATGCTCTAGTCGGCTGGCCCTCGCTACATGTTCGTCGCTAGACCCACTGGCTCCAGGTCGTCTATAAGTATATGCTGGGTAAAGCTCCGCCTTATCTCAGTTCACTGGTCACGATGGCAACACCCACCCGTAGCACGCTCTCCAGCAGGTGTATCTCACTGATCATTCCTAAAGCCAAAACCTCATTTGGCCGCCTTTCCTTCCAGTTCTCTGCTGCCTGCGACTGGAACAAATTGCAAAAATCTCTGAAGTCCGAGACTTTTATCTACCTCACCAACTTTAAACATCTGCTATCTGAGCAGCTAACTGATCGATGCAGCTGAACATAGTCCATCGGTATATAGCCCACCCAATTTACCTACCTCATCCCCATACTGTTTTTGTTTTATTCACTTTTCTGCTCTTTTGCACACCAGTATCTCTACCTGCACATGTTCATCTGATCATTTATCACTTCAGTGCTAATCTGCTAAATTGTAATTATTCACTCCTATGGCCTATTTATTGCCTACCTCCTCATGCCTTTTGCACACAATTTATATAGATTCTTTTTTTTCAACTATATTACTGGCTTGTTTATTGTTTATTGTTTACTCCATGTGTAACTCTGTGTTGTTGTCTGTTCACACTGCTATGCTTTATCTTGGCCAGGTCGCAGTTGCAAATGAGAACTTGTTCTCAACTAGCCTACCTGGTTAAATAAAGGTGTAATAAAAATAAATTAAATTAAAATAATAAGAAGAGACTTGCTTGGGCCAAGAAACACGAGAAATAGAGATTAGATCGGTGAAAACATGTCCTTTGGTGTGATGAGTCGAAATTTGAGATTTTTTTCCCCAACCACCGTGTCTGTGTGACGCAGAGTAGGTGGACGGATGATCCCACCGTGAAGCATGGAGGAGGAGGTGTGTGGGTGCTTTGCTGTTCACTGTTGTGATTTATTTAGAATTCAAGGCACACTTAACCAGCATGGCTACCACAGCATTCTGCAGCGATACGCCATCCCATCTGGTTTGTGCTTACTGGGACTATCATTTGTTTTCAACAGGACAGTGACCCAACACACCTCCAGGCGGTGTAAGGGCTATTTGACCAAGAAGGAGGGTGATGGAGTTCTGCATCAGATGACCTGGCCTCCACAATTACCCAATTGAGATGGTTTGGGATGAGTTGGACAGCAGAGTGTAGGAAAGGCAGCCAACAAGTGCTCAGCATATGTGGGAACTCCTTCAAGACTGTTGGAAAAGCATTCCATGTGTAGCTGGATGAGAGAATGTCAAGAGTGTGCAAAGCTGTCAGAGGCAAAGGGTGGCTACTTTGAAGAATCTCACTTTTTTGGTTACTACATGATTCCATATTTGTTATTTCATGGTTTTGATGTCTTCATCACTATTCTACAATGTCAATAATAGTAGAAATAAAGAAAAACCCTTGAATTAGTAGTGTGTCCAAACTTTTGACTGGCACTGTATATTAATTGAGAACAAGCTGGATTTGGGGCAGAATGAGAGTATTGCTATTCCAATTAAGAAAAATTCTAATAATTTGTGGCACAAACCAGTTCAGGACAAAATGATGGGAACTTACACCATGCAATTATTCATGTCAACCATATTCTACTGTAGGTGTTTCCTTTTCACTGTAAGAGTTTCACTGTACGTGAGACGTGTAACGGCCAATAAACTCTCATCCATTCAGTGATTTCAGAACTTCTGTTCTTCCTTCTCTCTCCAACGCTCTAGAAATCCCTGGTTCTCCTTCCATAATGTAATTGTCTGACATTCCAACTTCCCTAAATGTGGATGGCTCTTCACCTTAAGAGGAGCTATCCATCTATGATTTATTACGGTGAAGCACTGAGTTTCCATCTTCGCCCCTGGGTTGTCACTGCTGTTCTATAATTGGGAGAGCCGCATGACCGACCTAGCCAGTGTTGATGCTTCAGCCACGCGATAGCTAGCGCCAGCACCGACGCTGTCTTTCTTTGGGAGATTACCTCCCTTTCTCCCTCCCTTGTCTTCTTTCGTTTCCTTTTTCACCAACAGAGAGTGAAAGTAGGACGCCATTTGCGTCTCCTTCATTAATTGCTCTGCCCTTTCTAGCTCAACCACAAAACAACCCCCTATAAAAGTGACGAAGTGAAAGGAAAGCAACAAACAAACGGAAAAAGAAATAAAGAACCGCAGCCAGTGCTGCTGGACCCAGCTTTGAGGAATGGGTCAAATTAATGAGGCTGTTGTATGCTGTGAGCTGGAGGGAGGTGGAGGCAGCTCGCTCCTGCTCGCCCTTTGAGAAAGTCATAATGATGGTGCTCTGTCTCCCTCACTGTTCCCGGTTCAAGGGGGGATGCTGCTACAGGCTCTGGACTTGACCTGACCCCTATGACTGGCCTCAAAATGTAATTTGCCCTTGTGACCCTGTTATGTCTCCTGCATCCTCCAACCATCCTCTCCTCCTTCCATCCTTCCAACCTCAGCGTGTCATCCCTTCCTTTTTTTTACCTGGCTGAGAGGACCTCTAGGAAGCTGGGGTGGAAACCATCGATCTCTCCCCTCTACCTCTCCCATCTCTCCCCCTTTTCTCCCATAGCTGTGTATGTCTCTGTCAGGGGAGGAAGTCTGCTTCCAGCCAGGCAGGCCAGTTTGTTTCTCACCAATTCCACCCCTCATTTCCTTTCACTGTAGACAGTCAACACACAGAGCTTATGTAAAGCAATATTTACCTTTATAGGCTATGTCTGTGTTGGGCATCACTTATTAATGCATGGATCTCAATGGAAATGGAGAGGCATCCCGGGTCATGGGTGAGTAACTATGTCTCCCAGGGGAAGAACAGACCAATTAACCAGGAAGACAACAATGTATTTCTGCTAATTACTCATGCTTCTTTTATGTCTGAACAAGAGGATCAACATTAAACAAAAAAAAGTGGGGGGTAGCTGAACAAAACAACACTGACACAGAACAATAGTTTAAACTCCCTGTATGTTATAGGACTGGGAAGTACTGTAAAGGTGTTTTGAAAGAGGACTGTGCTTATAAGACAAGGATTACCCCTTGAAGCCAGTATCTCTATGTTATAGTGTCAGTGTTTCATCTTTGAGGAAATGTGTTGCCTATAACAGGAACATGGTTGATTAGCATCTCCTTGATTATCTGCTAATAAAAGGTGTGTAGCCACCAGTATTAAAGGTGTGGACCAACCAGCAGTAAAGGTGTGGACAGGCTCTGTCGACCCCCTGCCATTTGGGCTCTGTTCCTGATACCACCCTGGAGCCCGAGCTGCAGAAACCAACCTCCTCTCTGAAGCAGTGGTTTCCATGACAACCTCGGGAGCTCAGCTCGCAGGAAAGTTTCTATCTTCACTTCTAGAAAGTCGGGTGCTATGGGAGTCACAGAGGTGCTTTAGCTACAGGTGACATGAAGAGGAGCACTAAATATGCAGAAAAACAAAGCAGGGAGGGAGCGGCTTGGAGACGGATGGTATTATTACCAACTCCCAACCCTTCTCTCTCTTTGCCACGAGGAGTCATGAAGTGGTCTCTAATGAGTGGACAGTGATAGGCGTCAGGCACGAAGACATTGTCTATTGTGATGAGATACCCCCAATAAGAGAGTGGCTGCCATGGCAAGGCTTACTAGACTCCTACCAAAAAATGTGCTTTCTTAATTTGTCATTTTCAGATTCAAAGTCACCAGGCAGTTGATGAATTTCACTGCAGTTTGCCTTATCCTCTTTAAGTCCTGTTCTCCCACTGTTGTTCACCAATGCAGATACCAACCGTGTTTCATTCCTTCTCCACTTTCTTAACATTAACCACACTGCCAGTTAACCAGAGGGTGAAATAGGACATTGTGAGGAGCACATCTGCAATTCCCCTCCACACACACATACATGCCGGACGCACACACGCAAACACACACAAACACACACACGATATTCTATCTACTGGCTCTCTGCAACTGAGAGAACCCAGTGAACGTGTGATGTAGCTAACATATTTTGCCTGACTCTTTACGGTGGGTCTGTTCTACAAGGCAGACATTTTGCAAGGAACAGATTGGGAGCTCAACGCTCCAATTAAGGATCGGAGCAAGTACAAAAGCAGGTGGTGGTAAGAGCTCCTGTATCGCACATCACGAAAGACTTCAAGTTTGTGTGTGTGTACCTTTGTTCCCCCCACCCACACTCAAACCCTTTGATATTTAGTGGCTCTGCACTTTTGCAGCAGCCACCTGTGAGAGGAAGCCTGAGCCAGATGATGTGTGTATATTGACAGGCAGCTTCACAGCAGGTAGCTAGCGCATCAGCTTGTTACAAAGGAAATTTCAGGTCTGTGCAGTGTGACACTTGGGGAATGTAAGGTGCTCAAAAGCACTCACACACACACATGCAGCACACACACGCATGCACGTACGCACACAGACACACACATACATGCGCAGACGCAGACACACCCACACACACACCAAACTACAGTTTTTCGGTCTTCACCTGTCATCCCAGCTCAGTTGAGGCGTTCGTTCACCTGGGCCAGGAGCAATCAATGCTACCAGCAATTATACTGCCACCTTACCCTCCCCATCATGGTGGCTGTCATAGGTTCTGTTGTCTGCTTATTAGACCAGAGACAGGGGCAGGGTGGGGGAGCAATGGAAGGGGAGGGGATGCAGGCCCATCCCCAACCCCTTCATGAGGCAGAACACAGATGTGTAGCATGGGCATCACCTGTCAGAGCCATCATCACATGACCTCCCCACCTGCCTCTCTCTCTCACTCTCTCGCCATGCAATTACTGATCTCATCACATGCTCTGCTCATTCTGCTCAGAAAATCCCATTGTCTTAAATTTGCAAGACCTTTCTGACCCGTCGTGAGGAAGGGGAGTGGAAGGGAGAGAGAGACCAGGAGTAATGAATTGAGAGAAAGAAAGAAAGTACACTGCATGACCAAAGTATGTGGACACCGGCATGTCAAACATCTCATTTCAAAATCATGGGCATTAATATGGAGTTGGTACCCCCTTTGCTGATATAACTGCCTCCACTCTTGTGGGAAGGCTTTCCACTAGATGTTGGAACATTGCTGCAGGGACTTGCTTCCATTCAGCCACAAGAGCATGCGTGAGGTTGGGCACTGATGTTGGGTGATTAGGCCTGGCTCGCTATCGGTGTTCCAATTCATCCCAAAGGTGTTCGATGGAGTTGAGGTGAGGGATCTGTGCAGGCCAGTCAAGTTCTTCCACACCAATCTCGACAAACCATTTCTGTACGAACCTCGTTTTGTGCACAGGGGAATTGTCATGCTAAACAGGAAAGGGTCTTCCCCAAACTGTTGCCACAAAGTTGGAAGCACAGAATTGTCTAGAATGTCATTGTATGCTGTGGTGTTAAGATTTCCCTTCACTGGAACTAAGGGGCCTGAACCATGAAAAACAGCCCCACACCATCATTCCTCCTCCACCAAACTTTACAGCTGACACTATGTATTCAGGCATGTAGCATTCTCCTGGCATCTGCCAAACCCAGATTAATCCGTTGGACTGCCAGATTCATCACTCCAGAGAACGAGTTTCCACTGCTCCAGAGTCCAATGGTGGTGAGCTTTACACTACTCCAGTCGACGCTTGGCATTGTGCATGGTGATCTTAGGCTTGTGTGTGGCTGCTTGGCCATTTCTTGAAGCTCCCGATGAACAGTTTTTGTGCTGACATTGCTTCCAGAGGCAGTTTGGGACTCAGTAGTGAGTGTTGCAACCGAGGACAGACGATTTTTACGAGCTATGTACTTCAGCACTCAGTAGTCTTGTTCTGTGAGCTTGTGTGGCCTACCACTTTGCTGCTGAGACATTCTTGCTCCTAGACATTTGCATTTCACAATAACAGAACTTACAGTTGACCCGGGGCAGCTCTAGGAGGGCATATATTTGATGAACTGACTTGTTGGAAAGGTGGTATCCTATGAAGGTGCCACGTTGAAAGTCACTGAGCTCTTGAGTAAAGCCATTCTACTGCTAATATTTGTCTATGGAGATTGCATGGCTGTGTGCTCAATTTTATACACCTGTCAGCAACGGGTGTGGCTGAACTAGCCAAATCCACTAATTTGAAGGGGTGTCCACATAACTTTGTATATATAGTGTATGTCTGGGGTGCTTTGTGGGTTTGTGGCTGGAAACACATTGGAAGTTGAGAATCCTTGTCATCCCTAGCTGTCCATTCAGCGCCACTAGAGGGCTTGAGAGTTTCAGCACCATGGAAAGCGTCTATACTTTCCCTGCTTTGTTGAGAAAGTTTCTATCAGTGCTCGGTTATGCAGTTTGGATGACCTGTGCAGTTGGATGAAGTTAGCATTGTAAGGTAATACAGGGTATTATAATTTTATGACCAACTAGAGCATAGGAAAAGCATATGTTAAAGCAGGCTATTACATAGCACCTTTGTATTTCTGCCCGTTGCCAGGGAACAATAGACAGCAATTACCATTAAACAAGAGTAGTACATATCTTAAACACGCTTCAGTTTAAGGAATGTTGTTTTGATTTCTTACTTTACTTTCAGCTCGGCTATTATGAACTTTGGCCTGAATGTCTCTGTGTTGTCAGGGGACTGTGAAAAGCTAGTCTTAAAATAAGGAAGAAAATTAGATGTTTTATTGCTGTTGTGTTGCGCTGTGCTCCTCTGAGAGAGCGCTCTCCGCAACTCAGGAAACTAATCTTCTCCACACGCTCTCAATAGCACGCCAGGAAAAGGTGTGAAAAAGAAAAAGGAGAAGACGAGAGGAGAAGACGACAGCAGGAAACAAAACGTCTACCGTAAAGTACGCAATTTCACCTCCCCATGCGAACATTTTCACACGTTCAGATTCCTCACCTCCAATAAGCAAGGAAATGGAGGCTGAATTTAGATCTCCCAGAAGACACTCAATCTGATCACAACACATGGTTGGTAAGAGACCCCAAGAGCAAATCTGTATCACAAATGGCACCCTATTGCCTATATGGTGCAATAGTTTTGACCAGAGTCCGATGGGCCCTGTTCAAAAGTAGTGAACTATGTAGGGAGAAGGTTGCCGTTTGGGACACATCTCAAATGAACGTGATTACAGTTAGCTGACGGAATGAAGCCCTGGTGAGGAGGAGGTAAAGTTAGTTAGCTGAATAGCTGGGTTGCTGGATGACTGGCGCCCTGTGGTGTGGCCAGCAGTGCCTTCCACCAATCTCATCAGCAGCTCTCGGTGGGAGACAATCAAAGAGGGCTTTGGAGAACTTTGTGTTCTAGAATTGTAGAACGAAGGAAATGATTAACTATTGTGCTGTTGACAATCTGGCTTAGGGTATGGCATGGGTTGAGTGCTATGCGTGGCAGTGTCTGTCCGCCATACAGTGGGTGGTATTATTGTCCCCTTTCAATCAGGCTCTTTTCCTAATGATGCATTTTCCTAATGACGACAATGTATCACACTGTGAATGGAATGTAGCAATTGAAATAGACCGGTATGACATGATAAGGCAATACAATAGTAGCCCAGTAAGACATTCCTATTTATCTTATCACGAAAGGAATGGCCTTCGACTGAAATCGCTGTACTGTTTCATCTATGTATAAAGGTTTCCGCATGCTTCACATCCAAAACAGTTCTTAGCAGTTTGTGCATATATTATGATGACATTTTGTGACTTTTTTGTTAGTTTTGGTCTTCGGCAAAGTTTTTTTCTGGCTGTTCGTGCACATAAAAATGTTCCTCGAGGCAAGCCGAAGTCGTCAGCCGAAGTTTTACGCCCCTTTGTTGGAGATTGGTCAATAGTAAGGATTCTTTAATGAAGTGTTTGTTGTTATTCAACAAGTGACGACTTGTTTTCATGCTAATCTTTTCACTTCAGTAATACTGATACAGAAAACGTCAAAATGAATGACCGATTTCTTGAGTTAACTTATATTAATTCTGACTATTTTGAGGAAGTGTATACTGGCTACGGTGTCTCAAGATGTACGAACAGTACTACTGCCACTTTCTCATTTTTCAAGCGAAGGTATTTTAAGAGAGTATGCGAGCACACTCGCTCAGTTCGCCTAGCCGAGTTTGGAGCATGCTAATGCCTTAAGAGTTCAGTGTCTGCGGCTCAGTGTCTGCATGCAAGCCCTCAGAGTAAAGGTCAATTCGAAAGCTAGTGAGCCATCTCATTGGACTCTCGCCTCAGGATAGGGATGGAGCATCCTAAGACATGCACAGCTACACAGCTAGTTGGCTACACCCCCCTGGGACATGTTGTTGTCTATGGAACAGGGGTTAATCCATGAAGATGGAAGCGTTCTGTCCTGTCCTGCCTCCACTGGCCGTGGCGAATCCACTGAAAAAATCTGCTGCAGGCCTTGTGACATATCATCATTATGGCGGACAAAAGGGGCCAATATTCCGTAATGGCCCTAGTAATAAAGTCCTGAACCAACCTCTCTGGCCCACGACTGGGGGTCATACAGCTCAATCTAAAAACATCATCCTCCAGGCCTATAGTCCTAGCCCAGTGAGCAACCTCATTTTCTTACCACTTACAAGTAGCAAGTCCCAATCACGTTCTTCTATTGGTTTGAGGCCAAATCCGTCATCCCCCCACTTCTCCCCACCAAACTCTCTAATTTCGCCCAGTCCCCCCCCCCATCTCTCTCCCATTTCTCCTGTTCCCCACATTTCTCCCCTTTCAATCTTCCCCATTCCCCCCCATCTCTCCCATCCCCCCCATCTCTCCCATTCCCCCCCCATCTCTCCCATTCCCCCCATCTCTCCCAGTCCCCCCATCTCTCCCATTCCCCCCATCTCTCCCAGTCCCATCCCAACAGTGGGAGTGTGTCAGTAATTAAGAGGTGGACTCACACCCAGAGGCCCCAGAGTACAGGAGAAGGGGCCTCTGCAACTCTCTCTCCACCGAACCGTTAACTGGCCAATGACAAGAGAGGAGAGCCAGGAGGAGAGGACGTCCTTCTCCTTCCCCCTCATATCCCCACAGCAGCCCCACTCAAGGTGACAAATCCAGGTTGGCCCTCAGAGGGATTGGCATAACATGGAGATGGGGTTGGGGTAGTGGGATGAGGGGGGTGATTGAAAACAGATACAATTGTGTAAATTAGGTTATGTAGAGAATGGGCACAAGGGGTATTATGTATTCTATTGTATGTAATAAAAGAGCTCAAAATACACTTTTTGAGGTTGATATGAGATGAGAACTTTTTTGGACTGCTACATTCTCATAGTAATAGTAATAGTAAGTAATAGTTCCACTATTATGGAAGACATGCTGTTGCAAAACGGACAAGTCTCTCTTGTGTCAAAGTGCTAAATTTGACCTTATGTTATAATAAATCAATCAACTCAATGTGGTTCTTTCCACCGTTTTGGGTGGTATGCTGTGTACAGTAATGACATCTCACTTCTAAGGCATGTACGTCACTGAGCTGTGTGTGCTTGTGTTTGCTTGTGTGAGTGTGTGTGAACTATGTCAGAAGATGACACACACGCACCTTGTCCTCGGCCACTCGTCCCTCACCCCAGTGACCCTGCCAGCACCCCAGCCGGGTGAAGCGGATGAGGAGGCAGGTGATCTCAGTTAGACCCCCGTGCCACTGGTGAGAGGACATCTGTCTGCCTTGCCAGTCTCTCCACACAGAATAACACATACAGTACACACCAAACACACACAAACACATGCGCACACACACACTTGACCACACAGTGCACAACAGAGAATGCCACGCCACGTATGTAACAGAGCCCGGTGGGTGAGCTCCCAAAAAACAACAGAGAGAAAGAAAAGGGGTATAAATTAACAGGGTTAGAAATGAACTTTATAAGGTTAAGAAAACCCTTATCATCTTGCCCAACCTGTTTTTAATCAAATTGTTAAAAGCAAATAGATTTTTTTTGTGCATTCAGATTTGTTTTATTGTTGGTTTCTTTCTACGTCCTCAAGTTGTTATATTTGACCCAAAGTCACTCTTTGAACAAAGAATTTAAGTGCTCACAACAACATACAACAGGAACCTGCTGCCCGCCATACGTTTCATCAATCACAGCATACCCACAAATCCTCCGGAAACCTAGCAACAGCAGGAGCCAGGCTCCACAGATTTAACGATTCCATTCCATTGGTGTATCTTCTTAATTGGCGGTGTTTCCAAATATCTCTGTGTTATTTCAGGGTACAAAACCTGCTAGATCTCACTTTATTGCTATCATGAAAATCATGCTGCTTTCATCTACCTTTCATCCCCTTATTTTCAGACAAACGGTATGGCGGGGTGAAAATGTTAACTATCAGTAGGAATTATTGTGTAGGCAGAGAATGATCATTAAAAGAGAAAGCAGATTTTTCCACCATCAGATACCTTTCTGATTTACCATTGAAGACAGCACACTGGCTATAATGCTAAAAAATGCAGATTCTGACATTCTGTGTCGTCTCCTGTTTGATATCTGAGTACACAGATGTTAATAGGCCCATTTCTTGCTCTCTCTCGCTCTCTCATCCTCAATGCAATTAACACAAGCTAGCTGTTCTGTTTTATCTCTAATAAAAGAGCTATCAAATTGAATATGTCTAGCTGTCTACCAAGTTATGTCCTAATCTCAGGCTTCATATTGCTATATTTTTCTGGTGTTCAGTAAAAGTAAGATAACAATTTGAAAGTCAGACAAACTTTATGCCCACCAGCCATCTGGTTGTCACTTATATTCATATCAGTCTTGAATCACACTATAATTTTTGATCAATATTATCCCATTATAACAGAATCTCTTATTTTGGTATAAGAATTAATCGTACAATGACAACACCATAACAAAAAAGCATAAAAATATAGAAAGTGCAAACAGTAAATGAGAGGACATTCTTTATGAAGGGCTATTTAAAAGCCTCCTGTTTTTGCTTGGTGGATTGACCCTGCCAGTGCCATGACTCCTGATACAGAGACATTTTCAGTTTGTCAGTATTTATGGTCAGGCACCTCTTTGTACCCCTCCTCCCAGGAGAGGAGCACGGTAAGTCAGCCTCTCAGTTGGAAGATTAGATTAAACAGAGGAAAGGTCAGTTCCATCACTTTCCCCTCACATTAAGGACCTCCGTCACCTGTGCTGCTCAGAATAGCACCTCCGCCATTCTATTCTATCTCTCCACCACCATATGGCGTGATGAATGTGGAGTGTAGAGAGAAAAGAGGAGAGGAGATGGACTAGAACACGTTAACTAACGGGAGGGAATGACATTAATTCAGCTCTGGCAGAGCTGAGTAGCTGGAAAGATGTGTTGACCTCGCTACCCTTGTCTTAATGAATCTACCGACCGCCACACTGAAAACAAAGAGAACACACACGAGTGTCTGTTGTGTCTCTCCTTTTTCAATTATGGTTTTGTGATTGAACCGATGCAGCAGGCGTTTTGTTTCATAACTTATATAAAGGGAGTACATTACTAAAAGAGGCCCATTAGCGATGGTATTTGCGTTGCTGGCTCTCCTAGTGTGTGATTTCCCATTGTTCCTCCTCTGAAACATATGCTGTTGGATTGGCTCTAACAGATGCATTCAATGTCCTACTTCCTGCTTGTGTTTAGCGAGACAAAAATGGGCTACACCAACATGATGATCTAATACGTCGACTTTCCTGGTTGGTTTATTGTCAGAATCAGAAATGTTTTAGCAGGAAATATTAGAGTCAGAAACGTTATACTTTCTACATTTACATTTTAGTAATTTAGCAGACACACTTATCCAGAGTCACTTAAAATGTGTGCATTCATCTTAAGATAGATGGGTCAGAAATCCACATATCACAGTCAAATCAAGTACATTTTCCCTCAATAAAGTAGTTATCAGCAATGTCAGTGCTAGTAGAAAGAAACAATATTTCTGGGATTAATTTAATATACTCTTTGAAGAGGTAGGGTTTCAGACGTATTCAGAAGATAGGCAGAGACTCTACTGTCCAGGCTTCAGGCGGAAGCTGGTTCCACCATTGGGAAACTTTCTCAATTTGAGCTAGGATATATAATCACTACAGTGTTAGAATTTTGAGAACTAAGCCATTTTTTACATGTTGGAGTGCAGACATACTGTATCTCATTTTCATATCGGCGATATAACTAATATGTCGGCCAAAGGGACACATAACTACAATGGTTAAATGTCACCATTTTTACATATTCTAATGAGACCATGTTGGAATGGGGAGACATAAAGCATACTTTCTCCCTAAAGAGTTACATTCACGATGATGTGCCCATGGCAGCATGCTGCCATGTTATAAAGTCCTTCAAGTTTTTCGTCATCTGTTCCTTCACAACCTGGCAGCTGAGAGACATCTGATTGGACAGTCCTTATCGCTGTGGCGACACTGCAGCTGTGGTATATTTTTCCCTACCTGCGCGGTGTTCAGACAACGAAAAGGAACCCAAGTGTGTGTCATTCCCAAATGTTCCCCTGTAGAGGTGTGATGAGGTTCTAACATTGTCTCTCTGTCACACCAGCAGCCCTGTCATGACACACCCTAATGAGCAACACTTTACTGTCTGCCACTGGTGAAGGCTTCCCTTCTTCTCTCTGACACAAGGGTACAGAAGTGAGACCAACACCTAAAGTCAACCCTTATGATTGGATCTGAAGTTTTTCCATGCAATGTGACCTGACAAAAATAAATTGAAGCCACCACTACCCCTTGACACGTATACTACAACATGACAGTGAGGCCCAATGTAGCGAAAAGTTTCAATTGAACTTCCACTTCAAGACATCCCTGTGCTGAACTATTCTCCCACCATTAATACAACCCAGCTTGGAAAGGCCCCAAGGCATGTCGGCCAACAGAAAATGACAAGACGAATTTAGACACTGTATAAAGTGAGTGAGGGGCCATGCCATACATGTCTCCCTCCCAGAAGCTTACTCAAACAGCTGTAAGAGAGGGCTATACTAGTACTAAAATGAAGAAAATGTAAGTCACCTTGGCTTAGACGAATGAATAATGGAATGGAAAGCGGGCCTGGCCCAGTTAAAATGTTATCTGCGGGTGCGTATGAAATGGCACCCTGTTCCCTATTTAGTGGTGGCTCTGGTCAAACGTAGTGCACTATCTGGGAATAGAGAGCCATTTGGGCAGCAGACTGTGTGAGAGGCTGAACATGGGGAGGATGTCTCCAGTTTAAAGACAGACCTCCTGGGTGCTTCCATCTGAAACAGGATCTCACACAAGGCTATCCCCTACGTGAACTTACATATCTTATTAACATTCGGTGAACACCTATCTGTGGTGTTAATACAAGTACTATATATATATCTCCATGTTCCGATATCTGTGAAATGCGGCTGGCTATCTATCTCATTAGACTATAGTAACAGAATAGAACAGAATATAATAGACTAGAATATAATACAACAGAACAGAATAGATTAGAATTGATACTGCCGTCAGCTGGTCCGTCTTTTTAAGCTCTATAAAAAGCTTAAAAAATATGTTCAAATGGATCTACAAACTAAACTGGTCACTTAATGGCAACGTCAAAAAGCCATTACAGAGGTTAAAGTTTCTGAATTCTAATGGAATGTTAGGCCCACAGGCCTAAGCATAGAACAAAAGTATAACTAAGGGAATTTTTAAAATGATTCTAATCAATAAAACATAGAAAATATTAATACATCATTTACACTGATGTAATTTACATGAGCAATAGTGACAATAGGGATAAATATTGTATTGTTTCTTATTATATGAATAAATTACCAAATGAATAATTCATTGATAAGTGGTGGCTTAAGTTTCACAAATATGCTGCTTCCATAATGAGTTAAGCTACAATGAGGGAGATTCTGATTGCTTCAGAAATGTACAGTTAAGTAAACAGATTGCTGTCAATGATTTAAAAAAAACATTGAAATTAGAGCAAATTATCTCAAAATAGTATACTGATAAACAGGTGCAGTCATCATATTATTGTACTGTTCATAACTAAAACATGTTTTTTCTTATTTTCTATTTCATTTTATCTTTATTTTACCAGGTAAGACTGAGAACACATTCTAATTTACTCTGTTTCTTCCCAACACTCCATCAGAATGTGTTTCATGCTAGATTGGTTCTGAGGACAAGCATCCATTCACACACTCTCAACACATGTCGGTGTTGCCGCGGCAGCAAGCGCCAGCAGATGTAACGCTAGGATGGGAAGCTGCCTTCATGTCGCTGAAGAAGAAGACACAGCGGTACAGCAGAGCTGGCAGCCAGCTGTTACACTCCACAGACACAGCTCTCAACGGCAATGCTCTTCTCAACTACACCGTGTGTGTGGGTCAGGGGGCTGAGAGGGTGTCGCGTCTCAAATGGCACCCTATTCCTTATATAGTGCACTACTTTAGACCAGAGCTCTATGCACCCTGGTCAAAAGTAGTGCACTAAATATGGAATAGGGTGCCATTTGGGACACACTTAGGCCTACTGTACACCCCAGCTCAACGTGATCACAAAACACATATCACCCATGATTCACAGGTCTGATGTGCGTTGGCACGACGATAGAGAGAAACGAAAGACGCCAGGTGGCTCATAGAGGTAGGCATCATCACTTTGTGTAAATAATCAGGTATTAACCAAATGATATGCTTATTTTCATAGGTGCAAGAGGACGTGGTATTGTTCACAAAAGGTGGTGTTTAGATTCATCACTAATCATCAATCAGGACATTCTTACTATCTCCTAGATTTCCACCTGCCTTGAATTAATTAGTAGAGTCACAGGCTACGTGTCTCCAGTTTCTCACAACAATAGACAATAGATTAGTACTACACATCCCAGGCATTAGCAATCATACAGCTAGTACCTATACATCCACAGATATGAGAAGTATTAGTGTTAAAAATAGAACCATTTGATATACTGCATGAATAAGTAATGAAGTGTTGTCTCAAGAATACGAAGCTTAGATTTCAATGTGTTGTTAAAAGGCATGTCTTTGGAGGTTTTGGCTGGCACTAGGGAATGGAGGGGAATTTAGTGGGGGTGGGACCCAAAACTCAGATGACATTTCATAAAATCAATAAGAGTCCCTGGCCTTTTGAGAGATGCCAAGAAACAGCTTCTCGGGGTGGAAAAAACAATTAGCAGCCTTTCTGAGGCGCAGCAGAGGAAAAAGGCACGGCATGCGTCTTTTGTTTTCACATCGACCTGTGGGGGAAGGTGTCTACAGCCACTTAAAAGGGGTACTGGCAGCGGATAAAGCATGTAGCACATTACATGGGTCGTTGTCCGTCACACAGGCCTGCTTTTCTAGGAACACCTACCATGAGAAGTCCCCACTTAAGGCCTATATTGTAAAATCATGAAAGCTGTATATATATATATACACACACATTTGCACATAAAGCATTTAACTTCCTTTTTTTTAACCTGGGTTATGTCATTATCTCAATCCTCCATGTAGTGAAAAGGTCTATGACAGCCAAATCTACTGTCTGTTTGTCTTCCTGTATATGTTACATAAAGCTTGCATTTGCACGACTGTGTAAAGACCTATGTTGTGGGAATGTTTTATCCATCCATGGTGAATTCTAACATTGCTGTCACTCCTCAATGAGGATAACCGTCAATATTCCATTACACTCTGGATCTTTATCTTCCGAAGGATATCGCCGATTCCTCATCTCGCTCTCCCTGCAGACCCAAAAAGTACAGATATCTTCAAATATGGATTTCCGCGGGCCCCTTCTCTTATTTACAGATGTAGGATCTTAATTTAATTTATTTTGTTGCTGAGAATTGTAAAACTTTTAAAAAGTTTGTAATTTCCACTTTAAAATGTCAGACTTGATTTGCCCTAATGCAAAATATATCAACCCCTACAAAAAAATGTCCATTAACTACAAACCACATAATAATTCACATTTCCTGTTGCTGCAGGATTATTTTCCTGCTGTAGCAAACTGGCTCAAATTAAGATCCTTCATCTGTAGCCTGAGTATTCCACCCCTTCACTTTCATTTCATCTGAAGGTTACTGCAGGGTTTAATCACTACTTGCTAATAAAATGGGATATCTAGAATGTTCAGAGCATACATCTATTTTTATGCATTCCTTCCATGCAGTCAGTTCCTGTCCTGTGTCCCAAATGTTACCCTATTTCTTACACAGTGCATTACTTTTGACCAGAGCCCTGGTCAAAAGTAGTGCACGATATAGGGAATAGGGTGCCATTTAGGACACAGCGCCTGACTGGTCTGGAACCATGACGTCAGCTGTTTTATTTTATCATTTGATGCCATTGACCAGAGAGGTGTCCTGATGGGTTTATGGATTGGCCTACGAGCTATGGCCAGGCTAGTGTTTAATTCACAATCACACCTTCTGAGGCATATTTCACTCCTTAATCACTGATCCCTACTACTGCTCCCTGTGGAGCAACAGGCCACAAATGACACCATTTATTACACCTGCTTATTTTCCATTTGAGGAGGGAGAATCTTGATTCTCCATTAATTTGTACATATATTAAAAATGGTACCAAAATATCCATCAAACTACTCATCAATACCATAATCCCATTTCTAAATGAACACAGTAAACAATTCAGTACAAAATAAATGATGGTGCATTTGTAATTTACTCCACATCTACATGGTATTAAAATTGGATGCAAATGAAGGAGAAAAAATAGATACTCCAGAGTCTCTTCATACATACTGTGCTGAGGGGATGGGAACCATATGCTGCTTGCTACATCACAGCAGCTCGAGGTCAGGGAAGGTTGAGGAAAATGAGTTGGCAGTGAACCATCAAGTCAGCCTCATACATACACCAACCACCATCAAAGACCCAGTATCAACCAGGGGACCAGGTTTCCGGTCTAGAAGCACCCTTTTCACTGTCTTCAGAAGGCACATTCGGTACTTCAGTTTAGCTAAAACCGAGCCCAAAAGGACAATTCCTATAGATGGCTCCATTGAGAATTCCAATTCCAAGACACTTTCTATATCACTTCAGCACCAAAAATGTCCATTCTTTTCCATGACTCACAGCTAAAGATATTAACGTATAATATTCATCCGATGTCTGCCATATTTCTGGATGACGTGATGATGTCATCGCTGCTTGCTCCAGTGCGCACTGAGTCCTAGTGCGGCGTTATCGACTCTGTAAAGCAGAAGACGGGCCACAAAATGGCGAATGCAAACATGGGTAGATTACGTTGAGAACAAGGGGCGTCCATCTTGGAAGCAGAGAGAGAGAGAGAGAGAGAGAGAGAGAGAGAGAGAGAGAGAGAGAGAGAGAGAGAGAGAGGCAGTATAACACACCAATCAACACCCCCTCAACCCCTCTTCCTCTGGATGCCCTCTGTCCAAGGATTTATTTCTGGATGTTTTAGATCCTTGAAAGGATACAAAAAACTGCCAACAATCAAACAGAGATCATTGAAATGGGAAAGGCTTGTTTATTTCTTTCATTTTTCCGCCCGCCTCCACTCCGTCTCCCTGGAGAAAGACGTTGCCATGACCCCAGAGAGCAGCTCTTAATGGCTGTTAATGGGGCTGTGTGATTACTGAGGCAGTGCTGTGTTCCTATAGGCTACCTCTGCTCTCTTGTACCAGTGCTTCATTCTCATAGATTGTCAGTACCAATGCTTCGTTCTCATTGGCTGAGTCTTTGCTCGCCAGCGGTGGCATGTCAGGGGGTTAAATTTCGGGGCACAGTGGTGGGTCAGTTAGGTTGGACCTGCATGGATCTGATGCTCAGCACCAAGCGAAACGCTTGCTTGTTCACTCATTCGACCAGGGACACAAAAAACGCTCTCCATGAAAAAAGGAGCGTTAGCAACACGTCTTCCTTTTTTAGCAACCTAGCAACGCCAACGTGGCATGGCAGCTTGCTGGATGCTTTCTCAAGGTGCTGATTGATCCTAAGGGTTCCTCGCCCGTTGTGTCTGTTCCTTCCATGCCTATTTCCTATGTAGTGCACTGCTTTTGGACCTATAGGGCTTAGGTCAAACTAATGCACTCTATATAAGGAATAGGGTGCAATTTAGAAAACGAACCATGACATTTCTTCCCGCATTCAAAAACGTCTCCGTTCTATTATTCAGGAGTCAATGGGTTGTATAACCAGGTTATAATCACATTCACTCAGTACGGTCTCATGGACATTGATTGTTGAAAGTTAATAGGCACTATAGACAGACAGCAGTGGCGGTGGGTGAAGGACGCAGCAACATGACCAAACTACAGTAGAGAGAAAGAGAGTGATCTTCACAGCTTTCGCTGTCACCTGCTGGCCTTTTCTCTCACAGCTCCTGGCGTTATTATTTTGAGGCTCTGTGACAGACATTAATGAACACCACCCCCATTCCATCAGCACTACTTTCCTCTGCCGCGTTGACAGGGAGCGGGTGGCGGGAGACGGGTGGCGGGTAGTGGTGCGATTCTGCTGATGCCACCCTTCCTTCCCTCATTCGCCACAGGCTCTTATGCCAGCAGAAAACCTGACAGGATCTGTCTTCAGAATAGCAAGGTGGTGACGAACGAGATGGTGGATAGGGTCTCTGTGTGTGTGTGTGTGTGTGTGTGTGTGTGTGTGTGCGAGCTGACACACACAGGCATGAACAAACACTCGCCCATTGCAATTACCAGTTTACCTACGCACACATGCAGTGAGCATACACACACACATGCAGGTGCTGACATAAACACGTTGCGTACTCAACACACGCCTACACAAAACCATCATCAAGTGCGTTGTTGAAAAGACGGAAAGATGCAGTAAGAAGAGTTATTTACAATCTCTTGCATCCAATCAACTTCATTTGATTCTGTGTCTGTCCTTACCTGACGCCCTGCAGATAGAGGAGAAGAAGAGAGGGGACATGGTCGTCTAGCTAAAGCACATAGCTGAAACTGAAACAAGCCACTCAGCTCAACTCAGAAGAGAGGAGACCTGATTTACACTGTGTCAGATTATTTTAAACCCGGAGGTATTGTTCAAGCCCCCTCTCAGTCAGGGTTTATGTTTTCTGAGGGGATCTGTTTAAATCTGTAATGAGATTAGGGCTGCTGAATGGAAAGGAAGATTATGCCGGGATGGGGTCTGGCGAAGGAGAAGAGAGAGAGAGAAGTGTATCAATGTCTGTCCTCTTCCCCCAGTCAATCATGTCAACTGCCGTCACTTGGCTGTATCGATCGCCAACAAGCCGCCATGCGTTCTCATCCTGATTCCTGTCTCTAGTCAAAATGCCTGCTCCTGCTCTCTCTGTTTCTTTCAGTTTCAACTGACTTGAGTTAAGATTTTTAAAAAGCGTAAAAACCTGGTGGGTGGATAACCCCAGTGAGTCAGTGACATCCATCCATCGATTGGCCATTTGTAAGTGATAGAATGGAGAATAGCTTTTATTCCTGTCAGGATGGAATTGGTTTTGGCTTCTGTGTGGGAGTGTGTGTGTCATTAGAGGGCTCACTCTTTCTCCTCGCCCGCCCACACGCTGAAGGGTAGAGCGGAGCGTCTGAGCAGAGCTTTCATCCCTATGGATGAGCCGGTAGATGCATGGTGGGAGGATGGAGAGAGGATGGAGTGCATAAAGGAAGAGAGAAAAAAGAGAGAGGAACCAGGCTGCTGTGAACAAGACAGCAAGCACTGCGGCGTTTGAAGTACACAGAGAGAGAGAAGTCCGACATGCACATGAAGTGGAGAATGAGAGTTCATAGTGATGCAATGTGTGCGTGTGTTTGTGTGTTGTGTGTTGTGTGTGTGATTTGTGTGTGTGTGTGTGTGTGTGTGTGTGTGTGTGTAAAGCTTGGGCTGCAAGAGAGTGCGCTCACAACTTACACGAGGAGGACAGAGGTCACAGTTACACCCAAGGCTGTAAAGTGTTATGCAACACAATGGCTCCAGTTTCCACACTGGACCTCTTTCAGCTTTGGCTTTTAACACAAAAACAACTGCAGGAAATAACGGGGAACCTTACAATAAATTAGTGAAGACTGTTGGAAAGACCTCTGAAGTTTAAACTCTTTTCATTTGCTTTAGGAGACTCAAAGGTAACATTTATACACTTGTACAGTACATGATATTTATGTATTTTAAATACGTTCTTAAGTAGTTCAGCAGAGTTGAGTGACTTCAGCTGTCTTTACTCACACCCCAATAAATGTACTTCCTGTTACCAAGTTAATTACGGCTTCTATTCCTTTAGTCTTCCATTTGGACCAATTTATTGGTGAATTCTGAAAAGCTATCCAAGGATTGTTCCATAGGGTTGTGTTTTTAGGGAGTGATATTGGTTCTTGTAGAATACATTTCATCTTCTTCCATGTTGTTATATTGTTCTTAAACTATGAAGTTGTTTATGTTCTTAGGTTTATCCTTTGAAAATAGACACGTACAAATATTCTGGGGATGAGCATCTTCAATATGTACCCATTGTTCCTTGTTAGTGCATTTAACTATACAGTATGGGTAGCGAGTTGATACAATTCCAAGTCTGGAAGGTTAAAACCATTCTCAGACTTTTTATTCTATTCATTTTATTTGCCCATATAAAGTCTGTTATGACAAGTATACTTTTTAAAAGAATGTCTTCGGTGGTGTAATTGGTATTACCGAAAATAAATCCCAAAACTTTGGGAGCTAAGCCATTCTAAAGAGTTTTATTCTACCGGTAAGATTTATGATAATACTGTTCCATTTAATTAGTTCTGCTTTCACATTGTTGAGCAATGGATTAGTTATCTTTATATATTTGTTTTTTTTGTCACTTATTAAGTATCTAATATTTTTTTGTGGTCCACTTAAAGGATTGCTGTAATCTGCAAATAAATGTAGTTTATATTCATGTTTACCAACACTGATGCCTGTTACCAGTCCAGCAGGACTTTTAATAAAAATGCTAGCTGAGGTTAACGGTTTCGAATTCCAAGCACAGATAGGACACATGGAAATGGATTTGGTTAGGCATTAATCATCAAAACACACCAAAAAAAATGTATTGTGGCATGGCATCAGCGAGATTAGAACCTTGGATCTTTGGATCAATATGCATGGTTTTAGTCCACCGAGCCACTAGGATGAAGCTAGCATAACATTATTTTTTACTCATACGAAGCTGTTCATTTTTGTCTATTCAAACAGAACCCATTACAACGGATAGATCAGGTGTGGCCAATTAATGGGTGCGGCCAACACACCTGAACACATTTAACAAGATAAAGGATAACAAAAAAAAAATAATTACGCTGAGAACAGTAGTCCTTGTATATATTCTCTTTATTTTTAATTTTTGTCTTAATATTTATTTTTTTGGCACATTTTTCTTACTTTTTACCTCTGCATTGTTGGGAAAGGCCTCGTTAGTAAGCATTTCACGGGGAAATCTACACCTGTTGTATTCGGCATGTGACAAATACCATTTTATTTGATTCTTTAAACGTTACTAATGTTTTCTTGTGGTTTTTATGGAAAGTTCTCTTAATGTTCTGAGAACATGACCATGGGGAGACCTGTAGGAGACGTCATGCTGAAGCATTGAAATTCCCACAGAAGAACCTTTCCTTCACATTCTCTGAACAATTTGAGAACATTCCCAATGCCAAAGCAGTAGGAGAACAGTCCTAGGACATTTACCAAAATATGTATTAAATGTAACCATGTCTGAACTTTTAGGAAACATTCTGTTAAAGTAAGGAAATACCAAGAACATTTCATCTTGTAAAGTTCCTTAAATGTGCTCAGAATGTTCCAAAGCCAAGCAACTATCCTGCACCAGAACTTTGTGGGAAGGTTGTATGCAAAATAACCATAGGACCACAACACTCACACCAAGCTCTAAGAAACATATGGTCCTCAGAACATTATGTGTCAACTGGGACAACCCTATGATTGGTTTCACACTATTTCTGTTAGGTACAGTACTGTAACTCCTTCTAGGTAGAAGACGATAAAAGGAGGCACCAGTGTTTCTTGACTCCATTAGCGGCAGCATTGAGGGAGAAAACATGATAATTAAAAGGTGAGAATCCTATGGAGGAACCAGTTCCATATACAAACCTCCAGTGAGATCACCCCTCAGCCCACTACTGTCCCAGGGCACAGACACACGCGCCCAAGTGCAAGCACACCTACGACCTGATCTGAACCCTGTCAGGATGGGATGCACCTTTTATGTGGTCCTTTTCATTCCCCCCTCCAGTCCTCCATCCCTAATTTCTACTGCTCTCCGCTGCTATTTGCCACACACACACGCACACGCACACGCACACACACACACTTCTCAGATAATACAATCTTCCAGGAAAACTTTCAAGGGAAAATAATAAAACATTGTCAGAACCTTTCACTTGTGTCCTTGGAACGTTTAAAGTTCAGTTTTACCGGACAGGAAATGTATGGCTTTGTTCCCACAGCCAATGTGAAACCAAAAACATACATTCCCACAACATCCAAGGAACCAAATGTGCTAGCTGGGATAGGACTGAAAGGGAGGAATAATGGAGCTGCTTCACTGCTAAGTAAAATCCACCCAATGTCCAAAATCAACCCACTTGCTTCAAGATCCACGTCTCAGAGGAGTTAATCAAAGTATTGACTCTCTAAACAGGGGTGACATGACGTGGAGATGGGGTTGACGTGTTAGTGTCAGTGCGGCACGGGAAGATCAAAACTAGAAATCACTTGGGCTGTAACGTACGCTGAAGTTAACTGTTATCATCAAGTAAAGGAGAGGTGTGTCGAATGTCTGTCTACGGTGAGCTTTGATTTAACTGAAGCCAACAACGTAACTGTGATTTATCTGTGTTTGGCATCAAGTTTCATCACAGATCTTAACATGGCATCACTGAGGTAGCCTGGTTAAACAAGACTGAAGTGAAACAACCAGAGTGAAGGGTTTAGCCATGGTTTAACCAAGCTATTACTGAGGCGGAGCACAGATAATATCTAACCGAAGAAGGTGGTCAGGAGAGATACGTGGGATGGGCTGAGGGAAGCTGAGGGTTGGGATATGGAATTGGAGACAAGTGGGAGTGGAGTTGTTGGGAGGGGACAGAATGACGGTCAAAGATAAAAGTATACAAAATAGGGTCAAAATGAAACATAACAAAAAGTAAGTTTGAATGACACTGAGGGGCAGTGTTTTCACAGCTAATGCTGGTTTTCCTGAGGCTGATGCCATGCAGGTGTTTGTACACATGCATATACACACACTCTCATTCAAATGCACACATGTGCACATACACGGACACACACACATATAAATAGTGCCATACATGCACTCAAACATATTCAGTTGGCCTTGCTGTTATGATTTTTGTTGTCCTTCATGTCTTTTGTTATTTGCATTGTTGTTTTCTGTTTTCCTTTGTCTTTGTCTTTTTTCTCTTTTGTTCATTTTTTTGGTTATGGGGGGGTGGGGGGGTGGGGGTGGAATGGGTTTAGCCATGGTTTAACCAAGCTATTACTGAGGCGGAGCACAGAGAGTATCTAACCTTTTGAGATATTAACGCACAGTATATGTTAACCGTATTCTCGACAGAACATGAACTACGGCGGATTAACAGAAGTCAAATAACATATAGTATTTTTACAGAGAACAATCATTGAAGAACACAAACCAAGGTCCTACCATACCAGGGCCCACATTTGTATCCTGTGGCGTACAAGGTACTCTCTAATAATGGAAGGTAAACACTGGTGGTCATGGAGACAGAAGTAGTGGTCAGATGGCACCGATATGCAGAGAACTAAGAATAGACCTGATGAAGAGAGAGCGATGACCCCATCTGGGATCTGCACACATAGAGTGGCTCTGGTGTCAAATCAAAACAAAATCAACCCCCTCCAATATCACCACCAGAGAATAGATATATTGTAATAATAATGAAATGTGAAACCAACGCTCCCTCCTCCAATATCACAGTGTTTGCTGAAGCGATTCCCCCCTCCTCTCCCCCTGGCTCCCTCTCTCAGGGGCCTGTTCAGATGGGGCTCGATATGAGGTTAGGACTCAAAGCAGAGGATGAGATATCGCCCACAGACTGTTTGCTCTGCTGAGCCCTGCGGCGTCTACAAAAACAACGTCGGGCGGCTCCTGGAAGAGGAACGAGTGAATGTTTGGCTATGCGGGGAACTTAATCCATTGTCTAAGACCTGAGGCAGGTGGAGCTGGAACCCCATTGGCTGGTTGGTGTGGACGTTGCCTTGGGAACAGCGGTGGGCTTTATGTCGAGCAAAGAAGGTCTCTGTGAAGGCTGGGGCTTCTGGGTAGAGCAGGAACCCTCAGCGGGCGAGGCACGGATCAACAGGCTCTCACTGGTGCACCATGGGATATGTTCACCCCTCCACAGAGAAATAAAGCAGAGAGAGCCATGCAGATAAAGCTACATTATGTCGGCTTCAACGTCAACATCTGAACTCTGTGTAGTTTTGATGAGGTCTGTTAGGCTGGAGGAGCATGGAGTTAGTGTGTGTTTTGAAAGAGGTGGAGGAGAGGATAACCTTCAGACAGAACATGAACCCTGGGGTAGTGCTCAGATAGAAACACACTGCTCTCCTCTCTGTCTCTGTGTCCCAATGATCTGCTTGCAAAGCTTAAAGCCTCTTTTAGATCCATTTGACTGGATAATGACGAAAACATGATTCTATTGAAACAATATGTTAGAAATGCTCACAAGATCATTGAAAATCCATATTTAGCTTTTAATGATGATGATTTTGCTAATTATTATTGATCATGTTTAGTCACAGTATTGAATTACTTAGCTGTTGTGTTATTAATAGATCCCAGTAAATGCATGCATGACTGTAAGTTGCTTTGGATAAAAGCATCTGTTAAATTGCATATATGTACACATGTTATAAATTACTAGAAATCTCTAACACTATCCAAACTACTGCCTGACAAAACATACGAGAAGTCATATATGAGCTTCTGAAGTAGTGTACAAAACAAAAAAAAATCTGTTGTACAACCAATGAAAACTCAGGTTTACATAAGCATTACGCAAACCAATCCAATAACTGGAGTAAAATACTGTATATTCATACAGGACAGTATATCCGTCCAAGACTGTGGACGTTATGGAACAGCTAGTGTGAATCATTGTGGACTACTAGGGATAAATGTTTCAGAGTGAACTACATAAAGCTACAGCACTTTTCTACCATTCCACTAAAGCCTTTACAATACCTTACAAGAACTGGGGTGAAAGGGTAAGAACATGTTCCAACCCCCCAGTTCTCCTGTAGCTTCTCTGTCCATGGCTCCGCTACCTCATAAAGCTCCGGGAAAAAGAGAGAGGCGTCTCTGAAGCTGTCAAACAGTGCCATGGGGAGGCGGGGGGGAGAGGGAGAGAAGGAAAGGGGGATGAAACACCAACACATTCTCTCTCTCTTTCTTCCCCTATGATCTGCGGCTTTGTGCCGGGAGAAGATAAACGATTTGGAGCTGCGTGGGATGCCCTCCCCCTGGAAGAGAGCAACACTGCCAAGATGCCGACGGAGGGATGGTGGTGGGGGAGCGAGGGAGAGAGTTTGAGGGAAGGAAGGAGATGGGGGGGAAGTAGAGAGGGTGAGATGAGGTTGGAGGAGAGGGGTGGTGAGGGAGGGCTAGGTGTTTAAGGGATGTGCAGATGCCTGTGGGCCTGTGAGACGCTTACAGGAAATAGAATCCGGGGTCCGGTGGAACAGGCATTGATTTCTCCCTGCAGCTCAGCTCACCGGTCCCCAGCCCAACGGCCCTCTGATACTGTTTGCCATTTTCCCACAAGAGCCCCCAAAGACTGCTTCTCAAAAATCAATGGTAGCCTTTTTGGCTGGCTAGACCTCTGCCATGTCAGAGAGGAAATAGTCAGGACAATAAATACTATCAGCAGTGAACATGATTAGTCTAATACAGTGGAGGTTCAGACCTCTTCTCCCTATAGAGGGGTGTACAGGAAGGGGAATGCCCAGATGTGGTAGTATTGGTCTGTGTTTCGGAGGAGTGTGTGTGTGAGTGTGTGTGCGCGTGCATGTCCTACGTGCAAGTGTGTGTTTGAGTGAGATTGTGCATGTATGTTTTCAGGTGGTTTGTCACTCCCACTAAGTGCTCCTTTAAGGTCCTCTGGTGGTTCTCTTGTGCTGCTCAGCCCAGATCAAGCTTATTACACACTCTGAAATGGGGATCGATTTCTGGGGCCGGACTCCTCGTGTGGGCGTCTCTGCCTAAAGAGCCCTCAAGGTAAAGTCTGTGATTTGGGCCTCTCTCTCTCTCTAATATGCAACTGCGGTTCCATTTTGTACCCTCCCTCACTGACATTTTAAATGGCATTTTATTGAATTCATTATTAGTGTGCTGGGGACATTATTTGTTTAGCCAAGTCAACACTGCCCTTCAGAAAGAAAGAAAGTAGGTCTTCACTTCAGACCACACAACATCTGCAATGCATCATAAACAATCAAGGCAGTCATCACTAATGGGTTAGCCCTTAGACAGATCTCCTACAGCTCTGAAATAGAATGTTGGAATAGAATGTCGTAATAGAATGTCGCCCTAAACAGAGAGAAGGAAGACAGATTAGCTAAGGACACAAAAATGTTGTGTACGCACAGACCGAGACAAAAGTTGAGGTCCAAAAGGCTTCTACTCCCAAGTCTCCTGAACAGCTAATCAAAGCACTAACACTTTTCATTAACACTTTTCTTCTTAACTTCTTAAAGCAGTGTTGGTTAAGGGCTTGTAAAGGAAGCATTTCACTATAAGGTACCTGTTGTATTCAGCGCATGTGACAAATACAGTTTGATTTGAAAAGCTCCTTGCATTGATTTGTTCTCTGAAATAACAGAGATTACTGGTCTGAGGCCTTATCCTCACGACTGAAGACAACAGTCTCTCTGATAGGTGGACAGCATATGAATAGCAAGACTGTCAGAAGTAGTTAACACATTAGAGGATGGGCAGCCCTTGTCAAAGATGAGTGGCATCAAGAATCATGTGGGCTGAGTGAGTACATGAAGAAACACTATCCATGTTTCCATTGGCTTGACACAGAATGTCAAGCAAGCTTCACAGAGAAATACAATCAGATTCTATTAAAGTGTCCTTATGATGAACAAACAAGGGAACATATTTCATCACGCGTTACGATTTTCTTTACGTAGAAACTGTTTTGATGGATTGATCAGCAAACTTTGGCAAGACAAAAATAACCCGTGTTTGAGGAGCCCAACACACCGTCCTCTCATAGAGGGGTTGTATAATAGTTTCATTTTAACAGCAGTTGTATAACGAAGCATTTTGCTCCTCAGTTCGACACAATCCTATTTCGCTGGAGGTGTTGTAGCAAAATCCATAGCATTGCTTGCTTTCCCTGTGCAGAAGGAGCATCCACCACCCACTCTGTCCTATCTCTACCCATTCAGGAATCACTTTAATCCTGATCAGCCAGCCACACAGCACAGAGACACTAATCTGGCTGTCTGCTTTTCACCGCGACCGGCAGTCAAGCTGCAGTCTCTTAAACACAGTTGATCTAAACAAAGGCGCTAGGCAGCTGTAAATACAGTATACCAGTTCTAGCTACATGCCCTCCACCATAGAGAGGTAATATCAAGAAAGAGAAGCAAGTTCCCCAAAAGTACTGCATCATGGGCGAGGACTGGAGTAATCTACAGTTATCTGCCATGTATTTAAGTTCTCCCAGAACTGTATCCTATGCAGCGGATTCATGTCAGGTTTGATTTATGACAAGCTTATCTGGCTCAAGGGGGGGTGGGGGGGGGGGGGGGGTTAAGAGGGAAGAGCGAGGGAAGGAGGGGAATGAGACAGTTGGGAAAGGAGGGTACGGTTAAAAGTGTCACAGCTATTTTAAGTGGTGCAAAACTTCATGAAAAATGGCATTTGCGATGCCTTCTCGCTGCATATTCCAGTGTGTTTTCAAGTTTCACAAAGTTCTCCTAACATCATGTCTGTTAGGTTTTGTCACATTTGTGTGAAGGGAAGGAAAGGGAAGGAAGGAAAGGGAAGCAGCCCTCGCTTTTAACACAACCAAAAGTTCCTTGTCTTCTTTTCTGCGTTCCAGCCGACTCTTTTATCAGTGCTAATTGAGCTTCTGAACTTCACAACACAACATACAGTATTCATACCAGGGGTATGTGGTTCATCGAGCTACCATTGAAAAACAACAAAGGAGCATCGGAATTCTCTGGCCTTAGTAAAACATGTTGTTAAGTTCTCGAAGAGACATAAGTGTGTGTGGTGTGTGTACGCATGCGTTCCTGTGCGTGTGTGTGTTTGTGTATCGCTGCCCACATAACAACCCATCCAACTGTACTTCTATGTTTGTGGCTGTAATACAAGAGGAGTAAGGCGAAGTTGGGGGCGGAAGGGCTGGAACAAAAGTGCTGCGCGTCGCCATGGAAACAGAGGCTGAGCGATAAGCCGCACTTAGAGTGTTAAAGCGCTTTACAGCCATATTTCTGTTTATGGAAACGCTACGGGACCAGCTAGGAGCCATTGATCAAGCTGTGAACAGCTCTACCACTGAACTGATCACATTATGCCAGGAGAACCATATCTCAATCTGTCTCACATGCTCACACATTTGGCCTAGCAATAATGACACGATAAACTTAATTGATAAACTGCTGAGAAAGAAAGTTGTGTGGCTTTTATTTCAGTCAGTCAGTGATGAGGCTATTGAACAATTGACAAGCTAAAAGTTCACAGAAAGGAGATGTCATTATCCTGAATATGTGAAGAAAAATGGAACTCCCTGAAACAGTTATCAACAGCATACCATTATATGGCATAGAGTCTAAACCCTGTCTAAGCTGGAGAGGGGGGGTTCTACTAAGCTATATGGAATTGTTTTAAGAAGGTCATACCGAGGATCATTTTGCTATTTTATTTGAATTTCAAGACCCCTTGAAGTATCCCAAAATTAAAAAATCTTTGATAAAATGTTTCATTTGACCTTTTATTAGCCCATACAAACACATGGAATAACAGATTCACTACATGGAACAACAGATAATCCCACAAAAAAATCTAAAGGTGTCACGCCCTGGCCATAGAGAGGTTTTTATTCTCTATTTTGGTTAGGACAGGGTGTGACTAGTGTGGGCATTCTAGTTTCTTTATTTCTATGTTGGTGTGGTTCCCAATCAGAGGCAGCTGTCTATTGTTGTCTCTGATTGGGGATCATATAGTTGTCCTTTTTCGTTTGGGTTTTGTGGGTAGTTATTTTCTGTTTAGTGTCTGCACCTGACAGGACTGTTTCGGTTTCCCCTCTTTGTTGTTTTGTTCGAGTGTTTTGAGTATTAAATTTATCATGAACACTTACCACGCTGCGTTTTGGTCCACTCTTTCATACGATGATCGTTACAAAAGGAAGTTTGTTCTGAAGTGTATGTCCTATATCTGAGAGATATAAGATCAGGATTTATATACATAAAAAAAAACATTTTTAAATTTTTTACATGTGCTTAACCCCTTATTTCTGGCACTAAACAGTCTCCATATACAGTGCCTTAGGAAAGTATTCAAATCTAATGACTTTTTCCACATTTCGTTAGGTCACAGGCCTAAAAAAGCTTTTTATAAATTCCTCATCAATCTACAAACAAAACCCCATAATGACAAAACAAAAACACTCCAGGACCTTGAAATGCTTCTTACGAAGCCACTCCTTCGTTGCCCGGGCGGTGTGTTTGGGATCATTGTCATTCTGTCATTGTCATTGTCATTCTGAAAGACCCAGCCACGTTTCATCTTCAATGCCCTTGCTGATGGAAGGAGGTTTTCACTCAAAATCTCATGATACATGGCCCCATTCATTCTTTCCTTTACACGGATCAGTCGTCCTGGTCCCTTTGCAGAAAAACAGCCGCAAAGCATGATGTTTCCACCCCCATGCTTCACAGTAGGTATGGTGTTCTTTGGATGCAACTCAGCATTCTTTGTCCTCCAAACACGACGAGTTGAGTTTTTACCAAAAAGTTATATTTTGGTTTCATCTGACCATATGACATTCTCCCAATCTTTTTCTGGATCATCCAAATGCTCTCTAGCAAACTTCAGACGGGCCTGGACATGTACTGGCTTAAGCAGGGGGACACGTCTGGCACTGCAGGATTTGAGTCCCTGGTGGCGTAGTGTGTTACTGATGGTAGTCTTTGTTACTTTGGTCCCAGCTCTCTGCAGGTCATTCACTAGGTCCCCCCGTGTGGTTCTGGGATTTTTGCTCACCGTTCTTGTGATCATTTTGACCCCACGGGGTGAGATCTTGCGTGGAGCCCCAGATCGAGGGAGATTATCAGTGGTCTTGTATGTCTTCCATTTCCTAATAATTGCTTCCACAGTTGATTTCTTCAAACCAAGCTGCTTACCTTTTGCAGATTCAGTCTTCCCAGCCTGGTGCAGGTCTACAATTGTGTTTCTGGTGTCCTTTGACAGCTCTTTGGTCTTGGCCATAGTGGAGTTTGGAGTGTGATTGTTTGAGGTTGTGGACAGGTGTCTTTTATACTGATAAAAGGTGCCAGACAGGTGCCATTAATACAGGTAACGAGTGGAGGACAGCGGAGCCTCTTAAAGAAGAAGTTACAGGTCTGTGAGAGCCAGAAATCTTGCTCGTTTGTAGGTGGCCAAATACTTATTTTCCACCATAATTTGCAAATAAATTCATTAAAAATCCTACAATGTGATTAAAAAAAAAAAAATCCTAATTTTGTTTGTCATAGTGGAAGTGTACCTATGATGAAAATTACAGGCCTCTCTCATCTTTTTAAGTGGGAGAACTTGCACAATTGGTGGCTGACTAAATAAGTTTTTGTCCCACTGTATACACTGCTCAAAAAAATAAAGGGAACACTTAACAATCACACTTCTGTGAAATCAAACTGTCCACTTAGGAAGCAACACTGATTTGACAATGAATTTCACATGCTGTGCAAATGGAATAGACAACAGGTGGAAATTATAGGCAATTAGCATGACACCGCCAATAAAGGAGTGGTTCTGCAGGTGATAACCACGGACCACTTCTCAGTTCCTATGCTTCCTGGCTGATGTTTTGGTCACTTTTGAATGCTGCCGGTGCTTTCACTCTAGTGGTAGCATGAGACGGAGCTCATCCAGGATGGCACATCAATGCGAGCTGTGGCAAGAAGGTTTGCTGTGTCTGTCAGCGTAGTGTCCAGAGCATGGAGGCGCTACCAGGAGACAGGCCAGTACATCAGGAGATGTGGAGGAGGCCGTAGGAGGGCAACAACCCAGCAGCAGGACCGCTACCTCCGCCTTTGTGCAAGGAGGAGCAGGAGGAGCACTGACAGAGCCCTGCAAAATTACCCCCAGCAGGCCACAAATGTGCGTGTGTCTGCTCAAACGGTCAGAAACAGACTCCATGAGGGTGGTATGAGGGCCCGACGTCCACATGTGGGGGTTGTGCTTACAGCCCTTACAGAACGTTTGGCATTTGCCAGAGAACACCAAGATTGGCAAATTCTCCATTGGCGCCCTGTGCTCTTCACAGATGAAAGCAGGTTCACACTGAGCACGTGACAGACGTGACAGTCTGGAGACGTCGTGGAGAACGTTCTGCTGCCTGCAACATCCTCCAGCATGACCGGTTTGGCGGTGGGTCAGTCATGGTGTGGGGTGGCATTTCTTTGGGGGGCCGCACAGCCCTCCATGTGCTCGCCAGAGGTAGCCTGACTGCCATTAGGTACCGAGATGAGATCCTCAGACCCCTTGTGAGACCATATGCTGGTGTGGTTGGCCCTGGGTTCCTCCTAATGCAAGACAATGCTAGACCTGATGTGGCTGGAGTGTGTCAGCAGTTCCTGCAAGAGGAAGGCATTGATGCTATGGACTTGCCCGCCCGTTTCCCAGACCTGAATCCAATTGAGCACATCTGGGACATCATGTCTTGCTTTAGTCCAGGTCTGGGAGGAGATCCCTCAGGAGACCATCCGCCACCTCATCAGGAGCATGCCCAGGCGTTGTAGGGAGGTCATACAGGCACGTGGAGGCCACACACACTACTGAGCCTCATTTTGACTTGTTTTAAGGACATTACATCAAAGTTGGATGAGGATGTAGTGTGGTTTTCCACTTTAATTTTGAGTGTGACTCCAAATCCAGACCTCCATGGGTTGATAAATTTGATTTCCATTGATACTTTTTGTGTGATTTTGTTGTAAGCACATTCAAATATGTAAAGAAAAAAGTATTTAATAAGAATATTTCATTCATTCAGATCTAGGATGTGTTATTTTAGTGTTCCCTTTATTATTTTGAGCAGTGTATATATAAATTACATATACATAAGTATTCAGACCCTTTACTCAGTACTTTGTTGAAGCACCCTTTGTAGCGATTACAGCCTCGAGTCTCCTTGGGTATGATGCTACAAGCATGGCACACCTGTATTTGGGAAGTTTCTCCAATTCTTCTCTGCAGATCCTCTCAAGCTCTGTCAGGTTGGATGGGGAGCGCTGCTGCACAGCTATTTTACAATCTCTCCAGAGATGTTAGATCAGATTTAAGTCCGGGCTCTGGCTGGGCCACTCAAGGACAATCAGAGACTTGTCCCGAAGCCACCCCTGCGTTGTCTTGGCTGTGTGCTTAGGGTCATTGTCCTGCTGGAAGGTGAACATTTGCCCCAGTCTGAGGTACTGAGAGCTCTGGAGCAGGTTTTCATCAAGGATCTCTCTGTTTTTGCTCCGTTCATCTTTGCCTCGATCCTGACTAGTCCCACAGTCCTTGCCACTGAAAAACATCCCCACAGTATGATGCTGCCACCATCATGCCTCACCGTAGGAATGGTGCCAGGTTTCCTCCAGACGTGACGCTTAGCATTCAGGCCAAAGAGTTTAATGTTGGTTTCATCAGACCAGAGAATTTTGTTTCTCATGGTCTAAGAGTCTTTAGGTGTTTTTTGGCAAATTCCAAGCAGACTGTCATGTGCCTTTTACTGAGGAGGGGCTTCCGTCTGGCCGCTCTACCATAAAGGCCTGATTGGTGGGGTGTTGCAGAGATGGTTGTCCTTCTGGAAGGTTCTCCCATTTCCACAGAGGAACTCTAGAGCTCTGTCAGAGTGACCATCAGGTTCTTGGTCACCTCCCTGACCAAGGTCCTTTCTCCCCCGATTAATCAGTTTGGACTGGGGGCCAGCTCTAGGAAGATTTTTGGTGGTTCCAAACTGTTTCAGTCTAAGAATGATGGAGGCCACTGTGTTCTTGGGGACCTTCAATGCTGCGGACATTTGTTGGTACCCAGATCTTTGTACCATGACACAATCCTGTCTCAGTGCTCTATGGACAATTCCTTCGACCTCATGGCTTGGCAAAACAGTTTTTTTAAAATGTTTGCATTATGTGTTATTGTGTGTAGATTGCTGAGGGTCATTTTTTTAAATCCATTTTAGATTAAGGCTGTAACATAACAAAATGTGGAAAAAGTCAAGGGGTCTGAATACTTTCCGCAGGCACTGTATACTTCCATTCAACTGGTACCGGGGGACCTTCAGATGAGTCTTGTGAAGCCTTTGGGTGTCCTAGAGCAAAACAACCAACACTGTACTATACATTTTCGTGAGAGTTTCATCTCTCCATAGAGGGGTCATAATAGTTTGTAGGCCAAACCGTTCGGACGCTACAGACGAGCTACAGACGATTTTGTGAGAAGACTGACTTTTGGGATGTCTTATGGTCTGACAAACACTGCTCTAGCTCTGTCACCTTTCACCGCAGATGCAGAAGTGCGACATAGGTGGATGCAGTGAATTGAGATGCATCCAAAGAAAAAAACAGATTTCTCTAGTTTAAACTAACAGATTTTTATGGGGATTTTTGTATTATGTTAATTCAATTTCCGCAGGGGCGAGGACATTGATCTTATTCAAGTTATTCAATGAATCGCAATTCCACAAGAAAGAATCCTTCATATTTTTTCTTCATAGCCTAGAATTTCTTCAAAGTAAAAGTACTTTTTTCAGTGTAACAGCTACAAATAGAGCATGGACTGTCATTAATGTAGAGAAAGTCATGTTGCCTGGAATAATAACATATTAATAGGGAAACACTTTAGCTGGATAAAGGACATTAGGCATACTAAAGAGACAGAACGGAAGCCATTACAGAGGGGCTAGAGTAACTAAACTGAATGTGGCACTAGCAGTGCTTTGATGTGATAATGATGTTCTATCTAACATTTTTACATACAGTATGCTATTTACTTGGTGTCCTTAGAAACCGCATGGCAAAATTGTTACTTAATAAATACAGTTGGTTTCTTTGAGATTCATTAACCAACAGTGCAGTTCAAGAAGAGTTAAGAAAATAAAGTAAAAAATAATAAAAATTAACACAATAACGAGGCTATATACAGGCGGTACCGGTACCGAGTCAGTGTGCGGTGGTACAGGTTGGAGGTAATTTCTACATGTAGGTAGGGGTGAAGTGACTATGCATAGATAATAAACAGTGAGTAGCAGCAGTGTACAAAACAAATGGAGGGGGGTCAATGTAATAGTCCGGTGGTCACTTGATTAGTTGTTCAGCAGTCTTATGGCTTGGAGGTAGAAGCTGTTAAGGAGCCTTTTGGTCCAAGACTTGGCGCTCCGGTACCGCTTGCCATGCGGTAGCTGAGAAAACTGTCTATGACTTGGGTGACTGGATCTCTGACAATTTTATGGGCTTTTCTCTGATACCGCCTATTATATAGGTCCTGGATTGCAGGAAGTTTGGCCCCATAAATGTACTGGGCCGTACGCACTACCCTATGTAGCGCCTTACGGTCAGATGCCAAGCAGTTGCCATACCAGGCAGTGATGTAACCGGTCAGGATGCTCTCGATGGTGCAGCTGTATAACTTTTTGAGGATCTGGGGACCCATGCCAAATCTTTTCAGTCTCCTGAGGGGGAAAGGTTTTGTTGTGCCCTCTTCACATCTGTCTTGTGTGTTTGGACCATGATAGATTGTTGGTGATGTGGACACCAAAGAACTTGAAACATCCACAATGAAGGGCAGAGAGAGGTCAGAACAGGTGCGTTCGTAAAACGTTCCTTGAGTGCAAAGGAAGGATTTGTTGGCCTCCTCAGTCCAGTGCAGCTGTCTAGGACCTCCCTTCAGGAGGGAGGTGAGAGGGGCCACCACTGTGCTGAACCCCCCAATGAAGTGCCTGAAGTAGTTGGCAAAACCTAGGAAGCGTTGCACCGCCTTTATGTTGGATGGAACAGGCCACGACCGTACTGCACTGACCCTCTGCTCTTCCATCTCCACTCCTGCGGTGGATATCCGATAGCCCAGGAAGGAGACCGCCTGCTGAAAGAAAAGGCACTTCTCCGCCTTGGCATACAGGTGATGCCCTATCAGCCTCTCCAAAATGGACCTGCCATGAGAGACATGTTGCTCACGTGTAGTGGAGTACACTAAGATGTTGTCAATGTACACCACTACACAGTGACCCAACATGTCTCTAAACACTTCATTAATGAAGGATTGAAACACAGAGGGTGCATTTTTCAGGCCGTAGGGCATTACATTGTATTTGTAGTGCCCGGTGCTGGTGCTGAAGGCGGTCTTCCATTCATCCCCCTCTCTGATGCGTACCAGGTTGTAGGTACTGCGTAAATCCTATTTGGTAAAGTACGGAGCGCCGTGCATCTGTTCGATCACAGTGGGTATGAGAGGCAGGGGATAACTGAATTTAACAGTTTCCTTATTCAGTGTCTGGTAATCGATACAGGGGCGGAGACCTCTGTCCTTTTTCTTTACGAAAAAGAAGCTGGAGGAGACCGGAGAGGTGGACAAGGGCAAGCGCCTCCTGGAAGTAGACTTCGGTTTCTGCATGCGAGAGAGGGTAGATGTGCCCCCCGGGAGGGTAGAACCAGGCAGTAGGTCGATAGTGCAGTCCCATGGGCGATGATGGGCAGGCACGTGGCACAAATCTTTGAAAAAGCCACCTGTAGGTCCCAGTACTCCTCCGGGATAGGGACGTGGGTGGCCTCGTCTGGACTTTCCAAGGCGGTGGCACTGATAGACACAGAGAGACACTTCCTCTGACACTCCTTCGAACAACCCAACAACCTCCTCTCTGTCCACAATATCCTGGGGTTATGGAACTGTAACCAGAGAAAACCTAAAACTATGGGGTGTGCAGGAGAGTCTAAGATGAGGACAGTGATGTGTTAATAATGGTGGTTGTGAGCAACTGAGGAAAATGGAAATTGTGGTCTGGCTCACCAGTCCTGTTCCTAGGGGACGGTTGTTTAGGGCATGGACTGGGATAGGGGGTTGTAAAAGGACTAGAGGAAGTGTATATAAAAGCGGGACGAAACTCAAAGTAGAAAATAATAAAGTACTTAAGTAATAAAGATTCCGGAAAACAAGCAACATTTACAATGACCGACAAAGACAAATGACAGAGGGAGTATATATACAGTGATGGAGTGGGGATTGGAACCAGGTGTGTGTAATGATGACGAGACAAGTCCGGGGTTGATGAGCGAAGGGCGTTTGCCAGCAGCAGGTTCGGCAGCAGCTAGATGGATAGGAGGGGGAGCCAAAGTGAAGGCTGGTGTAATGGGCTATTTTGCTTCCAGTAGCTCTAGTTAAAAGCTATGTTTTTCTTAAGGAGAACTTTAGCTTAACTTCTTCCAGTGTGAAGTAATTGGTAGCTTGGTAAAATACGGTGCATTGGGAAAGTATTCAGACCAGTGGCGACCAGTTGGCATGTTTTTATTGGGAGCATTTCTGTTTTGCATGTTATTTTGGCATTAATACGTGTCACATATAAATATATATATATCATTGAGTTAATAAAGCCGCATACAAACATGATCTCTTTTTGTTTTCTTGAGTAAGGCAGCTCCAATATGCAGGTGTTTCAGCCTAGCTCAGTGCTTTCTGTGGTGGTGGGGCAAGCCAGCAGAAAATACGGAGCGTTGCGCTGTGATTGGCTCAGTGTTCTGTTACTCATGGGGACTCAACATCACCGCCATGTCTAAGGGTAGAGCTAGTAAATTCAAGTGCCTTGGGTGCTGTCATAGAGTTACATTAGAAGTTCCCATCCAAGTAGGCTCAAGGTCATTGGCCACAGATAAAATGACATCAAATCACATTATATCTACAGTAGCCTTGATTGGACTGATCATGTCAACATCATACTTTCAAAATCTTAGCTAGCAAGCTAGCAGTCATCATCATGAATCAAGTCGACAATCTACTTGCAAATCCTTTAAAATCCTTGTCATATGAAGAAAAATAATGAAGAGAATTTAGATACAATGTATCGGTGCTCATCGGCCATTGGATATAAACATTACACAACAAGTAGAAAATCACAAATTCAACCATGAGTGGTTCTGAAGGAGTCAGTATGGCTAACTGCAAGCATTGCAAAGCAATCATTAGCCTTCTTTTCAGTGGAGTGGCTGTGTAGTCCCAAGTCTAAGATGAAGGGTCTCTTTTCCTAGTTTAAAATTATAATCATTCAACATTGGCCATGCTGTAAATGAAGCATGATTTGTGCCGTGCTCAAAACAACTTAACTTGGAACAGCAAAATCGGACTTTAGTGAGTTCAAGACAACTGGAAATTTTGGAAAAACGTTTTGAACTTTCATCCAACTCAGAAATGTAAATTCAGAACTCAGACCTCTTTCTAGAGCTATGACCTGAAGATCACTGATGTCATCATGATTCAACTTTTTTTAATTGAGTTCCCAGTTGTCTTGAACGCACCATACATCTATCTAGATAATGCCACACTTTGATGACAAAGTTTGATGACAAAATTTGCCAACGAAGGGCTGCCGCGCCACCTTCCTGTTCAAGTGAGCACAGCACAACAAGGTGAGTCCGAAAATGTACTGTATACTGCTTAATAAATTATGTAATATACCAAGGAGATATGTATACTGTCGCTAAGAAAGTAATACTAAGTATATGTTGTGTAGTAAGCTGTTAGTAGCCCATGTGCCTCACCCTAATAATTTTGTCTATTTTCACCTCCTAATTTTGCCTACTGTTCTGACATGTAGCCTTTAACCTGTTTTTGAGAAATATAATCATCAAATATTCTAAGAGCTTTCATTGTCTGCTATTAGGCCCCCTTTATTTATCTTACAGTTCAGACTTGGTATACAGGGAGAACACTGTAACACTGGCCCATGTTCTGAATTCTGTTGCTGTACATTTCCAAAGTGCTGAACAAATAGTTATTTTGACTACGTCCGTCCTAGCTTGCTCATTAATATCAATCGAAATAACGGATTGCCTCTTATCAGCTTGTCGTCCACTTATGCCATAGATTGTACATCTCAATTGTCCGTAGAAACCACATTTGCAGGTCAGCCATATCAGCTATGTTTTTCTAAAGACAGTAAATAAGGCTCCGCTGATAGCCAGGGGTAACAGTGGTAAGGTGTTGGGACTGCTTATGTAGGCCCTCAGTTTGTGGGCACTGTTTGTCACCGTTATAGTTCAATTAATGCATTGTTTAGTGTTGTGTTGTGTAGTGGCTTTCCTGGCATGCATCCCACATGTATTTCTTTTTACCCCACCAAAATGTACAGTTGAAGTCAGAAGTTTACATACCTTAGCCAAATACATTTAAACTCAGTTTTTCACAATTCCTGACATTTAATCCAAGTAAGAATTCCCTGTCTTTGGTCAGTTAGGATCACCACTTTATCTTAAGAATGTGAAATGTCAGAATAATAGTCGAGAGAATTGTTTATTTCAGCTTGATTTATTTCATCACATTCCCAGTGGGTCAGAAGTTTACTTATACTCAATTAGTATTTGGTAGCATTGCCTTTAAATTGTTCAACTTGGATCAAACGTTTCGGGAAGCCTTCCACAAGCTTCCCACAATAAGTTGGGTGAATTTTGGCCCATTCCTCCTGACAGAGATGGTGTAACTGAATCAGGTTTGTAGCCCTCCGTGTTCGCACACGCTTTTTCAGTTCTGCCCACAAATTTTCTATAGGATTGAGGTCAGGGCTTTGGGATGGCCACTCCAAACCTTGACTTTGTTGTCCTTAAGCCATTTTGCCACAACATTGGAAGTATGCTTGGGGTCATTGTCCATTTGGAAGACCCATTTGCGACCAAGCTTTAACTTCCTGACGGATGTCTTGAGATGTTGCTTCAATATATCCACAATTTTCCTCCCTCATGATGCCATCTATTTTGTGAGGTGCACCAGTCCCGCCTACAGTAAAGCACCCCCACAACATGATGCTGCCACCCCTGTGCTACACGGTTGGGATATTGTTCTTCGGCTTGCAAGTCTCCCCCTTTATTCTCCAAACATAATGATGGTCATTATGACCAAACAGTTCTATTTTTGTTTCATCAGACCAAAGGACATTTCTCCAAAAAGTACGATCTTTGTCCCCATGTGCAGTTGCAAACCGTAGTCTGGCTTTTTTATGGCGGTTTTGGAGCAGTGGCTTCTTTCTTGCCGAGTGGCCTTTCAGGTTATGTCGATATAGGACTCGTTTTACTGTGGATATAGATATTTTTGTGCCTGTTTCCTCCAGCCACCACCTTCGTCACAAGGTCCTTTGCTGTTCATCTGGGATTGATTTGTACTTTTCGTACCAAAGTACGTTCATCTCTAGGAGACAGAACGTGTCTCCTTCCAGAGCGGTATGACGGCTGTGTGGTCCCATGGTGTTTATACTTGCGTACTATTGTTTGTACAGATGAACGTGGTACCTTCAGGCATTTGGAAATTGCTCCCAATGATGAACCAGACTTGTGGAGGTCTACAATTTTTGTTGGCTGATTTATTTTGATTTTCCCATGATGTCAAGCAAAGAGGCACGGAGTTTGAAGGTAGGCCTTGAAATACATCCCCAGATACACCTCCAATTGACTCAAATTATGTCAATTAGCCTATCAGAAGCTTCTAAAGCCATTACATAATTTTTCTGGAAGTTTCAAAGGTGTTTAAAGGCACAGTCAACTTAGTGTATGTAAACTTCTGACCCACTGGAATTGTGATACAGTGAATTAAGTGAAATAATCTGTCTGTAAACAATTGCTGGAATAATTACTTGTGTCATGCACAATGTCGATCTCCTAACCAACTTGCCAAAACTATAGTTCGTTAACAAGAAATGTGTGGAGTGGTTGAAAAATGAGTTTTAATGACTACAACCTAAGTGTATGTAAACTTCCGACTTCAACTGTATGTGGACAACTACAAATACCTAGGTGTCTGGTTAGACTGTAAACTCTCCTTCCAGACGCATATTAAGCATCTCCAATCAAAAATGAAATCTAGAATCGGCTTCCTATTCGGAAACAAAGCATCCTTCACTCATGCTGCCAAACATACCCTCGTAAAACAGACTATCCTACTGATCCTTGACTTTGGCGATGCCATTTACAAAATATCCTCCAACACTGCAAATTGGATGTAGTCTATCACAGTGCCATCTGTTTTGTCCCCATATACTACCAACCACTGCGACCTGTATGCTCTCGTTGGCTGTCTCTCGCTTCATACTCGTCACCACTGGCTCCAGGTCATCTAAGTCTTTGCTTGGTAAAGCCCCGCCTTATCTCAGCTCACTGGTCACCATAGCAGCACCCACCCGTAGCACACACTCCAGCATGTATATTTCACTGGTCACCCCCTTTGCTATTAGACTCAAAATTGAGCTCAGGTGGATCATGTTTCCATTGATCATCCTTGAGATGTTTCTACAACTTGATTGGAGTCCATCTGTTGCACATGCCTGTCTATATAAGGTCCCACAGTTGACAGTGCATATCAGAGAAAAAAAAACAAGCAATGAGGTCGAAGGAATTAGGATTGTGCCGAGGCACAGATCTGGGGAAGGGTACGAAAAAAGGTCTGTAGCATTGAAGGTCCCCAAGAATACAGTGGCCTCCATCATTCTTAAACGGAAGAAGTTTGGAACCACCAAGACTCCTTCTAGAGCTGGCTACCCAGCCAAACTTAGCAATCTGGGTCAGGGAGGTGACCAAGAACCGATGGTCACCCTTACAGAGCTCCAGATTCCTCTGTGGAGATGGGAGAACCTTCCAGAAGGACAACCATCTCTGCAGCACTCCACCAATCAGGCATTTATGGTAGAGTGGCCAGAAGGAAGCCCCTCCTCAGTAAAAGGCACTTGACAGCCCGCTTGGAGTTTGCCAAAAGGCACCTAAAGGACTCTCAGACCATGAGAAACAAGATTCTCTGGTCTGATGAAATCAAGATGGTCTACAAATTTTTCTGTGGTCTTGGCTAATTTCTTTTGATGTCAAGCCAAGAGGCACTGAGTTTGAAGGTAGGCCTTGAAATACATCCAAAGGTACACTTCCAATTCACTCAAATTAAGTCAATTACCCTATCAAAAACTTTTAAAGCCTTTACATTTTCTGGAATTTTCCAAGCTGTTTAGAGGCACAGTCAATGTAATGTGAATTATAACTGAAATATTATGTCTGTAAATGTTGGAAAAATTACTTGTGTCATGCACAAAGTAGATGTCCTAACAGACTTGCCAAAACTATAGTTTGTTAACAAGAAATTTGTGGAGTGGTTGAAAAACAAGTTTTAATGACTCCAACCTAAGTGTATGGAAACTTCTGACTTCAACTGTATGTCACAACAGGTGTAAATATATGGGTCATGACAGTCTTATGACCATATGACAGGTTATGACCAATCAAATGTATTTATAAAGCCCTTCTTACATCAGCTGATGTCACAAAGTACTGTACAGAAACCACGCCTAAAACCCCAAACAGCAAGCAATGCAGGTGTAGAAGCACGGTGGCTAGGAAAAACTCCCTAGAAAGGTCAGAACCTAGGAAGAAACCTGGAGAGGAACCAGGCCTCTTCTGGCTGCGCCGGGTAGAGATTATAAGAGAACATGGCCAAGATGTTCAAATGTTCATAGATGACCAGCAGGGTAAAATAATAATAATAATTCTATGTCAAAGATAGATATATGTCTCCCCTTTCATCTGTGTCTAGGTGTTAGCTAGTTACTGGCTAGCTAGATCTTCAACAAGCAAGGAACAAAAGGGGGGTGGTTCATTCAATACTCTGATGCAGTTGTCATGTGCTGCTGTGAATTGCATCACAAGCGACATGCCAAACGGGAGACGTAAACAGAAAAAGTACATCATACCTGCAATTTCAATGTTGTTTGAGTTGCTTTGTTTATCACCAAATTTGCTACAACACTGCATCCACGTTTCTAGAAATAGGTGTTTTATGAATATAAGCTCCCCACCAATTCAGCCTGTCTTTTCAAACTTCTAGTAGTTAGATATTTTTTGCATTTCTATCCCACAAAAAAATATTATTGCGATATTTTAGTCACTCAAAAGCCGATTTTACATGGGACTTTTTGGGACCTTTAAGATGGTAGCATGAATCGTTCGGTTCTGCTCCGCTCGAGATGAAGATTCTAAGTTCTTCAGTTCAGCTTCCCATAGTGATGTGTTGTACTGAGAGTACTGACTGAAAGGGAACTAGAACTGCCAAAAGATTTGCTGTGATTAATTGCAAATTCTGAATTTGCACATATTTAGCTGTAATTTGAAGGGTAGGAAATATGAGTATTTACTCACCAATGTAACAACACAGTGTGGTCAAAGACTTTATTGTAGTCACGATCTGGCTACTTCAAAGTAAACAGTTATGTTTTGGGTTATTACATATTTATTAACTTATTCAGATATCTTCTAAACTACCCACAATGCGCTATTTCTCAACGTCATATGGAGGATCTACTCTGTGCTACCAAGTTTGTATGCTAGCTCTGTAGCTAGCTCAAGCTCTTCACAGACTTTGTAGCTGTGTTAACTAATTGGAACCCGTTAGCATGGCAGGTTCTGGTGCCTTCTTGTCGTGAGCTCAAAATGAAAGAGAAAATCCTACCTGCCTGCTCTAATTGTGTAGTACCTCGTCTGTTTTGCTTTTTGTTTTGTCAACTTTTTTCATGTTCGCTGTGAAATTGGCTACGGGACTTTTCTAACTTTTTCCACCTTCCACCTAGCTGACTGACATCTGGAATCTATCTATTTCGGCTTTTTCTTGCTATATAGCCATTGGATTTCCCTGACTCTTCCTCAGTCTGGTGAAGCGCCCGCCTCCCCTCACTTTGGTAGCTCTCAGCTTGTACTCTTTTTAAAAGGATTGGCCTGCACTCTACCATCGGATGGGCCCCGGTCATCAATCTGTAAGTCTCTGCTTGCCCTTTGCTTTTATTTGTGGTTATGTTTTAGTTGTGTTAGTTGTGTTCTAGCTGGTCTCCAGTAGTTGGGGCTCTAGCTTGCCGACCATAACCTTGGTGGTTGGCTAGGCTAATAGTAAGTTGGCTTAAAAGCGAACATTAGCTGGCTGGCTAAGATAACTGCATATATCTAACATTCTTTCATAACTGGTTAGATGGCGTTATGTATTTCCAAAACGTTGGTTTACTTTAATGTAGGTGTTGATAGCAACTGGCTGACTTATTCAGCTTAGTTAGCAACTCTGTTGGAGTTTACATTATAGGGAATAGGCTGGCTTGCCGGGTCCTCCATATTACACCACAACCCGGAAAAACATTATCTGACATGACATTCGGATTGCTGATCGGTTTTATGTGATAAAAAGTGATGTGTAACTTTGCATTGGGACTTTTGTTGTGTACACTAATGCAAACCCATACAGTATGTTACGTTTATGCAACCTACCCTTTAAGATTGATACAAAAAGCATTACAAGAATATTGACGCCTTGATTTTGCCCAAAGTAACATTTCTTTTACCTCAATGTCAACCTGTTTTGACATTGCATTGTTGTTTTTAGCTGGATACAGTAGATTATGGATGAGATGTTTTCAGTGTATTTTGAACGCTTTCAGACACTATGATTAATCGCAATTAAGAAAATAAGTGCACAAAATGTTAAATAGTTATACCAACAACAAATACCAATATTATACATTTTAGTGTTGAATTAAAATGTTTATTTTTTTTTTTACCAATGTAACAGGACTAAACTAGGAGACATTTACAACCAAGACTCACTTGACATGTACAGACTTTGGCTAGCTCCACAGTTTGAATCCATCCCCTCAGTCAATTACTGACAAAGTAGAAAAGTTGTCTGCATTGACTTAAGTAAAATTACTCAGCAACTTAACAATTAACAGCACTTAACATCCTTCTTCATAGAAACAGCACTAACGACATTAACTAGGACACCTTTCTTTCCGCTGCTATATGTAAGGCTACGTCTTTACAATATAGAATATGTAATTGCACTTTCAACTAGGATTCAATACATTTAGGTGACTAGGGAAAACCTACAGTGATTGCATGTATATCAATAAGCATTATTATAGTGAGAAATGCTTTAAGTGGTAACTAATTACTGCATACAGTACGAGCGCGATGGGCAGCGTGAGAGTGTCTGGGGCTACAGAACAGATAGAGCATTGTGAGCGTCTAAGAGATGATGGTCTTCAACCAATGACTGATTGGGCAACTGGAGAGCCACAAACGATCACAATCAAGTGGCAGGGAAAAATACATGATATGGTATTTAGCGTCCTAATATATTACCACTCAGGGAGATAGGTCAAGGGGAATATTCTTATTTCCCCCCCCCAAAAACAAATTATTTTCACACAAGGGTACTTTTATTTTTCCCTAGGTTATTTTTTGTCAGAGCTACGCAACAAAAAAAGCATGAGATTTATTTGACTAAAACAGTCATAGTAAGCTCAGTTCCCAATTGAATTCAGTCTATTTTGCATTTAAACCCCAAATAACTGAATAGTCTAAATAGTAGCCCTCCGGGAACCAACGAACAGTCTGATATGAGTCGTTGCACAGTGCGATGATTTCATAAGAAAGCGCTGCCTGCCAGCCCACCGTTCTGTTTCTCCGATCCTCCCACGAGACACTTAAGATGGTGCCAGCCCCGAGATGGGTGGAGCTTTCCGTCATGTGGCTTTGGAACAAACCATAGACTCGCCCATAACTCCACTCATGATGAGATGCATACAGCCTTGATTGAGTCACTGACCAGAGATCCCAAATGCCCTCCTACCAACACTCCCTGGTTCATCTTCCAGACTAGCCCCTCTCTTGCTCTCCATTTCCTTCTCTCTCGCTCTCACTCTCCCTCTCTCAGAAGAAGGAGGTGTCGGATGAGAAGGCCCCAGCCAGCCTGAAGTCTTCTCTCATCAGGACACAGAAGAGACGCTGGGGGAGAGCCTTGGAGTAGGGCGCGGGCCGCGGGACACACGTACGCAGCAGGATCTCACGCCCTGCAGGGGGAGGGAAGTCTGGCACACTGGCACCACCCATTGGCTTTTTGTCATCAGCTCCACCCCCACGTCCTGTGTCTTCATCCAATGGAGCCAAAAGGGCAGCCTGTGTGGGGAGAGGCAGACAGATGGGAGGAGTCAACAGCTGTGTTTAAACAGACAGCTCAATTCTAATAACACTAATTGGTATTTTGACCAATCCGATCAGCTTGGAAAATGATCTGATGGGATTGGTCAAAAGACCAATTAGTGGAAAAAAGACCAGAATTAGGCTGCCTGTCTAAACGCAACCAAAGTGGCTAAAATTTAGGTTGGCACATAATTGAGTGGCTAACATTCAGGCCGGCACAAAATGGAGAATGCAGGGCCCAACACACAGTAGACTTTCTATAAAAGACCAATAAAATGTGGAAACTAGAACACAATATATTTTTAGGCAGTCTAAGCAGAACCTTAACACATACTACACTTTTACAATGTGAGTATAACAGAGTGTGACACGCGAGACTGAGAAAAACATACATACAACTCATTCTAAGTTGTTGGGGGAATGAAACAACCTCGACAGTGATCAGACCTGGCGCAAGTGAAAGCGTCTGGACTGGGAAACGACAGCAGCATGTTAACACAATCTATTTTTACTGAGCAGGAACAAATTACATAAATTAGAAAGCTGATTACAAATTAACAAATGCCTTCCCACATCTCCCAAACTATTGTCTAAGGCGAGGAAAGGAGAACACATTTAATGGATTGGAGCGATTCGGTGTGTGCTTCCAGATCAATGTATGCATTTGTTTTCAGTGGGGCACAGCATAGCCCTAGAGGGATGGCAACACAAGAAAGCTACGTGACGCTAAGATCTAAAGCCAAAAGGGATCAAACACACCACAGCAACCTCCAATACTTACATAGTAAACTAGCAGGCTAAAACTAGTATATAACTAACCAGACAGAAAAGAGCAACCTACCACTCCTGAGTGTACATACTAAACAGCAGGATACCGCTAACCTACTGTAATGTATACACTGAGTGTACAAAACTTAAAAGGAACAAATTCCTAATATTGAGTTGCACCCCATTTTGCCCTCAGAACAGCGTGAATTCATCGGGGCATGGACTCTACAAGGTGGTGAAGGCGTTCCAAAGGGATGCTGGCCCTTGTTGACGGCAACGCTTCCCCCAGTTGTGTCAAATTGGCTGGATGTCCTTTGGGTGGTGGACCATTCATAATCAAATCTTATTGGTCGCATCCACATATTTAGTAGATGTTTATTGTGGGTGTAGCGAAATGCTTGTGTTACTAGCTCCAACAGTGCACTAATATCTAACAACACACACAAATCTAAAAGTAAAAGAATGGAATTAAGAAATATAGAAATATTAGGACAAGCAATGTCGGAGTCCGGAGTATAATTATATATGTATGTGATGGCATGTTTAGACATTATGTGGATAGAATATGTAGTATATCTGAAGAATAGGTAGAATTCTTGATATACATGGGAAACTGTTGAGCATGAAAAACCTAGCAGCGTTGTAGTTCTTGACAAATCGGTGCGCTTGGCACCTACTATCAAAGCCCATTCAAAAGGCACTTCAATCTTTTTTTACAATCCATGTCTCAATTGTCTCAAGGCTTAAAAAGCCTTCTTTAACCTGTCTCCTCCCCTTCATCTACACTGATTGAAGTGGATTTAACAAGTGACATCAGTAAGGGATCATAGCTTTGAGCTGGATTCACTTGGTCAGTCTGTCATGGAAAGAGCAGGTGTTCCTAATGGTTTTATGCACTCAGTGTATGGCGACATACCACTCCTTAGTATACATACTAAACCAGCTAAAACTAGTCTACTATAAACCAACCTCCACATCCACCAGAAAACACTTGTTTATCAACGCAGACCCATCAGAGAATGAGAGCAAATGGACATACAACAAAAATAATTGATTAAAGCTACAGTAACAGATAGGTGGTTAGAAGAAAAGATGGAAGAGAGGAGGAGAAGAAGAGGGGCTAGGTGGTTAGGTAAAAAGGTCAGGGGGAGGTTAAAAACACGGCAAGTGGCATCGCTTTAGGAACCCTGTGCTTCTCCATTGTGTTATGGAGGTCTGGAAATTGCAGCGGTTCACTCTTCCAAACCATTACCAGAGAAATAACTGTAATCTTTGTCTGTATCCCTCCCTCAGCTAGCCTGAACCTCAGTTGCAGCACTAGAAAGAGGGAGAAGTCATCGTGGAGAGGGGCATGGGGGGGGTGGATGGATGGACTGGGAGGGGGTGAACTAGGGGTGTAAAGGGGGGATAGGGAGGGTTGCTAGTGGTTACCTCATCACTGCTGTAGTCAGCGAGCTTGACATGGGTGAGAGGCAAGCAGCGTTAGGAGACAAAAAAAAACACATAATACGATGGAGAGAACGAAAAAACATAAAATAACAAACAGAAGAACAAACAACAAACCGACACAAAGTCAGGTGATTAAGAAGATTAGGTTCTGGTTGAGAAGACATGACATTCATCCCACCGAATGCATCACATGCATAGCACTCAAGCCAGAGCAGGCGGCATTGCAATCAGACAACAATCAAACTAGTACTGTAGTCTTGTACTGGTAACATGGGTAAGATGAGGGGCAGGACATCTCTCCTCTCTTCTATTCTTCTCTGTCTCTCTTTCCCTTGTTCCCAAGAAACTCACCTCATTTGATTGGCTGATGGTTTCATCTGATTTACATGTGCTTGGGATAATTACAAGCTTTCTTTTGAGAGCTTGGCAAAACACAGGCTGTAATTTAACACTCCAACATCTTGCTGGGTAAAAAAAAAAAAAAGTGATTGAGGGAGTGAGAGTTTGCTGAAATCTAACTATTTTTTCGCACCGTTTCATCCTCCAACACAAGGCACAGGGGAGAGAGCCAAGACAAGCATTCATTCCCTGTTTGCATTTTACTAGCAATTATTCTAAGGAACAGATCTGGGACCAGGGACTGCATCTGTTGATGAACTCCGGAAGAAGACACATTTATTGGCTTGAACTAACTTTCACGTTGAACAAACAAATGTATGCGTCATTGGATGTGCCAAGACCAAACCAGGCATTGTATTTATATTATTGTGTATGTATATTGTGTTACAGCCAAGCATACACTTACTTTCATAACCAATACAGGTGCAACTGTACAGTACAATTCGAGAGGTAATCTATCATTGCAAGTGCCTTTTAACTGATCATCTCAGACTATTCCGTCGGAGTATACTCAAAGACATGCAGCACAGAATAGAGTCATTTGGTCCAGGTGTCTCTCTCCTTGCTTGTCAAATCATATCAAACTGAATAAAACAAGACATGTGTTTAATTGTCCTTCTGCTAATCATAACAGAGGGAACTACAGAGCCTAGATGTTTGTCTGTCAGATTGCACAAAGACATTTTTTGACAGACGTTTTCATCATACTTGGTATGAGTTGCATTATGTGATATGCAAGAAGAGTGACTTAACTTAAGCAAGTAAAACGGTTTAATAAAGCGGCAAGAAGAAAGTAGTGATAAGTGAACACATTAGAACACAGTCCAGCAGCAGCATGCTTTTTGTTACTCAGGCAGCATGCCCAGGAGCCCCTCAGGGCCTGGAAAAAGGGTGGGGTTGTAGGAGGGGAATCAGTCAGGGGGAACATAACATCTCCTGCCTGGGCCGTTGGACAAACAGCACGTGAGCCGATAGTGGTGGCGGGATATCCTGTGACGCCAGGAGTTAGGAAAGGCCCCAGTGGGAGACGGTGTGTATGTTTGTACAAGTGTGTGCGTGTGTGTTCTGGATGGTGGTGACAGTGTGAGACGGTGTGCTTTACCCTCTGAGCGCTGACAAACAGCTTATGGATGATGCTGCCGGCTGGGCCGCGCCCTGCTCCGATCACAGACACCTCAGGCTCCTCCAGCAGAGAGCTCACGAACCTGAGAGTGAGAAGAAGAGGAGATGGGGGAAGAGGTTCATTCCATGTGAGCATAGTCAGAAAACACATGCAGGTATATTATATTTAAAAGACATGCAATTATACTTTTACCAACAGAATAACGAGAAGGGGTTGTAAAAACTAGCTACAGTACAGTACACAGTTTCTCTCTCTCAATGTACCTGAACCTCTGACACTGTAAGTGAATACCTAGACAGACAGACACACACACAAACACACACACAGACAGAGACACACACAGATTGATCTACACACTCCAGACACACACTCACTTATTCACTCCCAAGATAGGCACACGCACACAAACACACCCACTATACTATGCTCCCTTATTACAATCTGAGCAGTGTGTGTGCCTGGGGAGAGGGTGGTGGAGTTTTAATATAGCACACAACACAGTACGTGTGTTTGCCCAACATTTATTAGCATTCCTACTCCTACCCCCCCCCCCCCCCCCCGAGCAGGGTGTATGATAAAATAAGAGCCGGCTTGTGATATTAATAAAGCGAGAAGGATGGGATGGAAGGCACACAAGTGGTACCCACTACAATTCACATCCCGCCTCAACAGAGCCACAGATGACACAATCTGCACTCCACACCGCCCTCTCCCATCTGGACAAGAGGAACACCTATGTGAGAACGCTGTTCATCGACTACAGCTACTACAACGACTACTACAACACCATAGCGCCATCCAAGCTCATCACTACGCTAAGGACTCTGGGACTGAACACATCCCTCTGCAACTGGATCCTGGACATCCTGACGGTCCGCCACCCAGTTGGTGAGAGTAGGCAATGGGGATTTTCTCTAAAATGGACAGTTTCAATACCCGGGAACAATTCATCTAACCAGAGAGTCCGGGGAAATACAGCAAAAAATGTGCCCATTTAAAGTGTTCAAAACCAAGTTATAGTGACTATGTAAAGATTTGCCGCAAATAAGAGAGGTGCTGCGCCACCTTGTCAGCGCCACTATGTAAAGATTTCACAGAAAGTGAAACTGATATTTAGTAATGATAGAGTTCATTTGATTGGCAATTAAATTGTTGTGAATTGAGAAACAGGCCGTTCATAAATTCAGAGTGTTATCATGTTCCTCAATTAATTCAGCGCATTTCAGCAGTTGGTCCAGGCTACAGTATCTTGACACACAGCGGACCCCGAGTAGGCTATAGCGTTGTCGGATCATACAAACTTTGTAACGGCAGTCAAACAAAAGTAAAATGACCAAAGTTGAAAGCTTGCTAGATAACCTCCAACAAATGACAGAATCTCTCCTATTTGGCAAAGTCAAGTTGATGATTATACAGACAGCAGATCAGCTCATGAATAACGGGGAGATGATGAGAGGGAACTGTTTAAATATCAAGGCATCTTAACGGGGACCAACTCTATTTATAAAAAACAAAATCCATATCTACTCTCATACCATTTGATGGTCACATTCTCTACCGAAGCTCTCATATGGGCAGCAATACAAGACAGAGCAGACATATTATAGCGGTATTTTGACATGCATAGGCGAGACAGGGTTTGATAATGCAACCTATAGATTACAGAATAAGGTTAGGAATTTTCAAGCGAGACAGGAGTCAGGATTTTGGGTTTCAGTGGGATTGGGACAATAGAAAAATAACCTGGGCTCTATATAAGGCTACGACGCGAGTCAAAAGATAAATAATAGGCTACAGTTGATTTAGGCTACATGTTTCTGATCAGTGATAGATGAGCAAATTAATAAATAAGCTACCGGGTCCACTTGTCCAGCCAGAGATCAATTAACCAAATATATACACAAAGATTCAGTGAAACAAAATCACATTGATTGATTATCAGACAAGTCAGAGGTTTTTGGTCAAGAGTAGGCCAGGTTACTACACGAGTGAAGGTCAAGGAGACTAGCATGTATAACATGCTAGCAAAATGTTCTGATCAGATAATATACAGTGCATTCGGGAAGTATTCATAACCCTTGACTTACCACTTTGTTAAGTTTCAGCCTTACTCTAAAATTCATTAAATGTTTTTGCCCCGTCAATCTACACACAATAATCCATAACAACAAAGCAAAAACAGGTTTTTAGACATTTTTGCAAAAAACTGAAATAATCACTTTTACATAATTATTCAGACCCTTTACTCAGTACGTTGTTGAAGCCCCTTCGGCAGTTTAAGAATGATGGAGGCCACTGGGTTCTTGGGGACCTTCAATGTTGCAGACATTTTTTGGTACCATTCCCCAGATATGTGCCTCAACACAATTCTGTTTTTTCCTTTGACATCATGGCTTGGTTTTTGCTCTGACATGCACTGTCAACTGTGGGACCTTACAGTGGGGCAAAAAAGTATTTAGTCAGCCACCAATTGTGCAAGTTCTCCCACTTAAAAAGATGAGGCCTGTAATTTTCATCATAGGTACACTTCAACTAGGACAGACAAAATGAGAAAAAAAAAGAGAAAATCACATTGTAGGATTTTTAATGAATTTATTTGCAAATTATGGTGGAAAATAAGTATTTGGTCACCTACAAACAAGCAAGATTTCTGGCTCTCACAGACCTGTAACTTCTTCTTTAAGAGGCTCCTCTGTCCTCCACTCGTTACCTGTATTAATGGCACCTGTTTGAACTTGTTATCGGTATAAAAGACACCTGTCCACAACCTCAAACAGTCACACTCCAAACTCCACTATGGCCAAGACCAAAGAGCTGTCAAAGGACACCAGAAACAAAATTGTAGACCTACACCAGGCTGGGAAGACTGAATCTGCAATAGGCAGCTTGGTTTGAAGAAATCAACTGTGGAAGCAATTATTAGGAAATGGAAGACATACAAGACCACTGATGATCTCCCTCGATCTGGGGCTCCACGCAAGATCTCACCCCGTGGGGTCAAAATAATCACAAGAACGGTGAGCAAAAATCCCAGAACCACACGGGGGGACCTAGTGAATGACCTGCAGAGAGCTGGGACCAAAGTAACAAAGCCTACCATCAGTAACACACTACGCCGCCAGGGACTCAAATCCTGCAGTGCTAGACGTGTCCCCCTGCTTAAGCCAGTACATGTCCAGGCCCATCTGAAGTTTGCTAGAGAGCATTTGGATGATCCAGAAGAAGATTGGGAGAATGTCATATGGTCAGATGAAAACAAAATATAACTTTTTGGTAAAAACTCAACTCGTCGTGTTTGGAGGACAAAGAATGCTGAGTTGCATCCAAATAACACCATACCTACTGTGCAGCATGGGGTGGAAACATCATGCTTTGGGGCTGTTTTTCTGCAAAGGGACCAGGACGACTGATCCGTGTAGGGGCCATGTATCGTGAGAATTTGAGTGAAAACCTCCTTCCATCAGCAAGGGCATTGAAGATGAAACGTGGCTGGGTCTTTCAGCATGACAATGATCCCAAACACACCGCCCGGGCAACGAAGGAGTGGCTTCGTAAGCATTTCAAGGTCCTGGAGTGGTCTAGCCAGTCTCCAGATCTCAACCCCATAGAAAATCTTTGGAGGGAGTTGAAAGTCTGTGTTGCCCAGCAACAGCCCCAAAACGTCACTGCTCTAGAGGAGATCTGCATGGAGGAATGGGCCAAAATACCAGCAACAGTGTGTGAAAACCTTGTGAAGACTTACAGAAAACGTTTGACCTCTGTCATTGCCAACAAAGGGTATATAACAAATTATTGAGATAAACTTTTGTTATTGACCAAATACTTATTTTCCACCATCATTTGAAAATAAATTCATTAAAAATCCTACAATGTGATTTTCTGGATTTTTTTTCTAATTTTGTCTGTCATAGTTGAAGTGTACCAATAATGAAAATTACAGGCCTCTCATCTTTTTAAGTGGGAGAACTTGCACAATTGGCGGCTGACTAAATACTTTTTTGCCCTTCTGTATATAGACAGGTGTGTGCCTTTCCAAATCATGTCCAATCAATTCAATTTACCACAGGTGGACTCCAATCAAGTTGTAGAAACATCAAAGATGATAATTGGAGCCTGAATACTTATGTAAATAAGGTATTTCTGTTTTTCTTTATTATTATTCTGCAAAAATGTTCCCAGAATTGTTTTCGCATTGTCATTGTGGGGTATTGTGGGTAGATTTATAAGGAAACAAATGAATTTAATCCATTTTAGAATAAGGCTGTAACGTAAGAAAATGTGGAAAAAGTCAAGAGGGCTGAATACTTTCCGAATGTACTGTATGCTACCAGCTCTCATAGGTCTCATGTCAGAATTAGACCTTCATCCATGTTTGTCAAACATCAAATTTGGAAATGATTCCAAATGTCGGGATTGGCCCCCCCAAAATGGGATTGGCCCCCCAAAAATTACACGCAACCTTTGGAATCAGAGGCAGATGCTTAAACTCATCCACCGTCCCTAACGCACTTGAAGAATCGAAACCAAACAAACTTGAAAAAGGTAACAGCGCTCACTGTTTATCCTAGTGGCAGGTTTCCACTTCATCTCCAGACATGGATGGATGCTGAATACTGACTTATATCACGAGTGAATATATGAGCAAACGTAAAAATAAATATGATCATTAGCACTCACCTCAACAGCTAACATTTTCCCCAGACTAATTGTTACCAAATATCCAAACTCAACACAGGGTCCCCATCAGGGGTGCATGCTCAGTTCCCTCCTATACTCCCTGTTCACACACAACTGCGTGGACTCAAACAAGTTTGCTGACAACACGACGGTGGGAGGCCTGATCACCGACCACAATGAAGCAGCCTATAGCAGCGGTTCCCAAACTAGGGGTCGTGACCCCATGTGGGTATCACCTGATATGAAAACGGGTTGTGGATCATTTCAAAAATCCTGAGAAAAATATATACAGTTGAAGTCGGAAGTTTACATACACCTTAGCCAAATACATTTAAACTCAGTTTTTCACAATTCCTGACATTTAATCAAAGTAAAAATCCCCTGTCTTAGGTCAGTTAGGATCACCACATTTAAGAATGTGAAATGTCAGAATAATAGTAGAGAGAATTATTTATTTCAGCTTTTATTTCTTTCAGCACATTTCCAGTGGGTCAGAAGTTTACATACACTCAATTAGTATTTGGTAGAATTGCCTTTACATTTTTAACTTGGGTCAAATGTTTTGGGTAGCCTTCCACAAGCTTGGGTGCATTTTGGCCCATTCCTCCTGACAGAGATGGTATAACTGAGTCAGGTTTGTAGGCCTCCTTGCTCGCACATGCTTTTTCAGTTCTGCCCACAAATGTTCTACAGGATTGAAGTCAGGGCTTTGTGATGGCCACTCCAATACCTTGACTTTGTTGTCCTTAAGCCATAACGTTGGAAGTATGCTTGGGGTCATTGTCCTTTTGGAAGACCCATTTGCGACCAAGCTTTAACTTCCGGACTGATGTCTCGAGATGTTGCTTCAATATATCCACATAATTTTCCTCCATCACGAAGCCATCTATTTTGTGAGGTGCACCAGTCCCTCCTACAGCAAAGCACCCCCACAACAGGATGCTGCCACCCCCGTGCTACACGGTTGGGATATTGTTCTTCTGCTTGTAAGCCTCCCCATTTTTCCTCCAAACATAATGATGGCATTATGACCAAACAGTTCTATTTTTGTTTGATCAGACCGGAGGACATTTCTCCAAAAAGTACGATCTTTGTCCCCATGTGCAGTTGCAAACCGTAGTCTGGCTTTTTTATGGCGGTTTTGGGGCAGTGGCTTCTTCATTGCTGAGTGGCCTTTCAGGTTATGTCGATATAGGACTCGTTTTACTGTGGATATAGATACTTTTGTGCCTGTTTCCTCCAGCATCTTCACAGGGTCCTTTGCTGTTGTTCTGGGATTGATTTGCACTTTTCGCACCAAAGTACGTTCATCTCTAGGAGACAGAACGTGTCTCCTTCCTGAGCGGTATGACCGCTGCGTGGTCCCATGGTGTTTATACTTGCGTACTACTGTTTGTACAGATGAACGTGGTACCTTCAAAGAGGTGCGGAGTTTGAAGGTAGGCCTTGATATACAACCACAGGTACACCTCCAATTGACTCAAATGATGTCAATTAGCCTATCAGAAGCTTCTAAAGCAATGACAATTTTCTGGAATTTTCCAAGCTGTTTAAAGGCACAATCAACTTAGTGTATGTAAACTTCTGACCACTGGAATTGTGATAGAGTGAATTAAGTGAAATAATGTCTGTAAACAATTGTTGGAAAAATTACTTGTGTCATGACTTGTCAAAACTATAGTTTAACAATAAATTTGTGGAGTGGTTGAAAAACAAGTTAATGACTCCAACCTAAGTGTATCTAAACTTCCGACTTCAACTGCATATACCCTCCCAAAATGATCATAATATCGTCTTTGCATCTCAAAATCATTGCAATGTGGTTAACCTTCGTCTAAATTTTTAAAATCTAAAAAGATACAACTCTACCAGAGTGCCCTTAGATCATTTGAAAAGGCTGCATTTGACTGTTGCACTTGAATCATTCCCACGGTGAATGGCTAGGCCCGCTATGCTATGAGACCACACACTATTACAGAGACTCTGATATTACTGGACGCAATTGATATGGTGAAAACAACGTGTGGGGTGGGAGATGTACAGACACTCGCATCAATATCTTTGTCAGATAACACTGCTAAATGAAGAAATTATCCTATTGCTAGTAATCAAGAGAAAACTCTGACTGAATGACTCAAACTCCAAATGTACATTAGCCGTGAGGGCCGAGATGCCCACGAGTTGACGTTTGTACGTCAGGGGATGCTATTCACGAGGACATATTGTTCCGTCTCACGATTCCCGGGCATGAAACGGCACAGAGGATGTTCAGAATGCTGCGTGGCTATATTAACGAAAAACAGATTCCATGGGATCGAATGGTGGGATCTTGCACAGATGGGGCTCCATCTATGGTGGGACGGCAGGCAGGCCTCTGCACTCTAGTTATGATTGCGTCTCCCTCTGCCATACGGAAGCATTGTATGATACACCGAGAGGCACTGGCAGCAAAAGAGCTGAGCACAGAACTGAAATATACTGCAGCAGGTAACTTCAATGGTAAACTACATCAAACCATATCCACTGCACGCAGGCCTGTTCACAAAACTATGTGATATGTGATCAGAGCATGACAATGTTCTATTTCACACTGAGGATTGGTGGTTAGCAAGGGGGAGGGTTGAAAAGATGTTCACATTGACAGAGGAACTTCTGTCATTCACAAAGGATGTAAAAAAAAAACATTTTTTTTAAAGAACTTTCTGTGTAAAGTAAAAGAAAATGTCTCCTTGCCTATGCAATAGACATCTTTGGGAATCTGAACTCAAGCATGCTGGGGAAATAAAAAAAACATTCTACAGATGCGTAACCGCATCAGTGGATTCAGAGGAAATAATTCTTATTGGAGAGTCTAACAAAAGTCTTACTTATTGGAGAGTCTAACAAAAGTCTTACTTATTGGAGAGTCTTACAAAAGCGAACCATGCCCCCTTCCCAACGCTGAGCATGTTTCTAACAGAAAACAGCATCAGTAAGTGAACTGGGAACTAAGCAATCTCAGACTTCTGACTTCAGTGCATTAAGGATAACTGGGAACTAGGGAAAAAAACGAGCTCTGACTGGGAAAAATCCTTTTGAACGGTCATCCAACTCGGGCCTCTTTCTAGAGCTCCGACATTCCGACCTGAAGATCACTGACGTCATGATTTGACCTCTAATTTTTCAGAGTTCCCAGTTATCTTGAAAGCACCATAAAACTCCTAGTACCCTTTGCCAGCTCAAATCTGTGTGAAGCTGGATTGAGTGCTCTCGTTTGCATTAAAACCAAAAATGTTCCTGACTTTGAGAAGCTCCGACGCGACATGCATCAAGCATACCCTTCTCATTAGTGGTGGTGAGATAAGACATTATGTCAGTCTAATTTGCAATTGACTGTCATAGCCCCACATTAAAAGTATGTGATGGTGAGTTAAGACAATCAGAATGTTAGAAATGTTTTTCAATTGACTGCAATAGCCCAAAATAAAAATAAAAAGTTTACATAGGCTGTTAATGACAATTTTTAAGGGACTCCCTCGGACACCGCCAGGTATAGAGGTCCTGGATGGCAGGGAAACCTCTAACCTCTGTAGCGTACCAAGCGGTGATGTAGCCAGTCAAGATGCTGTCAATAGCGCAGCTGTAAGAACGTTGAGGATCTAAGGGGCCATGCCCAAACTTTTCAGCCTCTTGAGGGGGAAGAGGGGTTATCGTGCCCTCTTCACGACTGTGTTGATGTGTGCCCTGTCGATGTGAATGGGGGTGTGCTCGGCCCTCCATTTCCTATAGTTTTCCATTTCCTTTGTCTAGCTGACGGTGAGGGAGAGGTTGTTGTCCTCGCACTACCCTGCCAGGTCTCTGACGACCTCCTTATAGGCCTGGGGTTCTCAAACTTGTTTAGCCCATGACCCCATTTTGATATCTGAAAATTCTCACGACCCCAACCATGTGAAAAAAAAATGTCATTAATAGCCTATGGTTGGGGTCGTGAGAGTTTGGGAATCCCTGCCCTATAAGGAGGTCGTCAGAGACCTGGCAGGGTGGTGCGAGGACAACAACCTCTCCCTCAAACGTGTTATTACTTTTCTATTCTTTTCTTTCTCTCAGCAGTTGGGAAGGGCCCATAAGGAAGCATTTCACTGTTGGCCTACGTCTGTTGTTTACGAAGCAGGTGATGAATAAAATGTTATTTGATTTGAGAGGACAAAAGAACAACAGTGGGGAAGGAGGAGTAGTGGCATGGAGGGTTGGTTAAAATGTGCCTGCTGGTTTCATCAGGAGTAGGGCTGGAGAGAATCTACAGGGAAGTTAAGAGCACTGTCTGAAAACCGAATCGAATAACACTTAAGCTATTCATGGTTTCGATTGGTCTCACTTGCAAAAGAGATTTTATCTCAATAGAAATAGACCTGCATAGAAATAGATAGGTTTGAAGCAGTTGGATTGATTTCATTTAACTCCATAGGTATTTTTGTATCTCCGCAGATCTATCTGGCCCTACTGGTTAACATTAAATTACTTTGTTTAGCGCACAGTGCTTGCAATGCCAGGAATGTATGCATGCCTAATACACTTTGGATAAAAGTGTCTGCTGAATGGAATATATTCTTATTATTTCAGGGCGTGCTGCTTTTGTCCTACTGTACCTCTCCAGATCCTCTGCGTTGTCGCCCTGCTCTGCCTTCCCGATGCCAAACTTGGCCTTCAGAGAGCGTGAGCGGGCAATGACCGTCTCCACCGCTATCAGCTGGGTAATCACGTCCTGTTGGAGGAGACAGACACATAGACACAGTAGTAGGGTGGATGAATTGGGGGTAGAAAAAAGTATACTGTGGCTACCTTGCAGTCCAACCAATGGGTTAGAGGTAGAGGTTAGGGATTAGAGACTGTTGAGTAGAGATCGTCAAATCTTGCCAGGTCTCCCTTGAAAAACAGGATTTATCCTGGTAAAAAAGTTGTTTCCAGTCACCTCTAGTTTCTTGTAGTCTGGGCTGGGGTGGCGCAGCAGCTTGCTGGCATGAGAGGTGGCCTGCTGGATGGCCTTTCTAACAGATAGGATGTCCTCTACTGACTCTGTATGGGAGAGAAGAGAGGAAGTTGGTGAGATATGAGAGCGGGATAGATAAAGAGACAGAGACCGAGCAACAGGACCCTGCGGTCACTAACCCTCCTCCTTCTCCTTGAGGATGGCAGCATGGAGGATGCAGGGCAGGAGATGGCGGGTCAGGTCTGCTGGCTTCTGTACCGCCAAGTAGTGCAGCACCTGGGGGAGGGGAAGAATATCATAAGCAAATTCTCTCTCTCCATCTCTCTCTCTCTTACAGCAATTATGATTCCAGAGGTTGTCAGGGACCCGGCAAGGTACTTGACATTTCCAAAGGCATTGTTCTTTTACAAAACTGGTTCATCGGCTTCTTTTGACTTATGGAGGCTGTCTGCCGCATAAACGCAATTGTGTTGGCGAGAGGCAGCGCTGCATTTTAATGACCCTCCTCTTTATACAACACAGGGTCATTCGTTATGTTGAGTGAGTCAGTGATGAGATTCCAGAAGCTCAATCTGATTTGGTATCCCTTAATAACACACAACCCTTCAGGCTCTCGTGCACAGGGAGAGCACAGGGATAGAAGGAAAGGCACAGTACAGTGCTCTTAAGTTGTCGCAGAGTGACCTTGTGGCGATGGTCTCGACTGCAAACAGAGGACTGTGGATTATAGAAGCACACCTGTCATCTACCTACTTAAGAGGACAACTTACTGGAGCAGGAAGAAAAAAAAAAAGAAAAATATATAAATATATATATTAAAATCAGCAGTAAATTAATTCCAAACTAAAAATTGTGCACCTGGAATCTCCCCAAAAGAGCCGGCTGGCGGCAGCCATACGGATGAAGGACGCAGTGCTATAGGCTAGATGACCGACCTTCAAGGCCCGGCAAGGTTCCCCTGAACTCAGTTTAAACTCTCAGGGAGGGGACCCATGGCAGGGAGGGGATGGACACCTTGTGTGTGTGTGAGTGTGTGTGTGTGTGTGTGTCATAGCAGGGTGTTCTTGTGTTCTGACCTACTTCCTATTTCCAGCAGCGCTGCATGGTGATTGGCTGAAACAGGGACAAACAGAGAGAGGGAGAGTGTGTAGTGAACCTGGCAGTGTTTCGTTCTCTGGGCTGGCAGCAATGAGCTGCAGAACAGGTAGAGGTGTCATTCACTGAGTCTCAGTCTAGCAGTTCATCACAATGCAAAATGGCTCTGGGTAAAAGTTGTTCTTAGGCACAACCTATCCTCCCCAAATCCTAACTTGAGGGGAAAACCCCAAACTGAGCTTCTCCTCCCTTTTAGTAATTCCTGGTCTGGTAACCAAAGACTCTGGAACTAACACGGTATGATGTGATTTATCAGTTGTAAAAAGGTTTAATAAGGGCTCTGATAGGACCAGAGTTTTTCTAAAAATCAGGTCACATGGTTTTAAAAACTCCTGGCCTTTGGGAGGATGAAAACCATGTCAAACTGCAGCAACCTTTATATTTTGAAGCTAGACTAAAAGGGGGGTTTTCATCAACAGATACACAGAGACACCAACATTATTGGACGATAGAACTCACGGGGCTGAGGTCTGCATCGTGTAGGCCTGCACTACGCAACTATAGGCTTAATACAAAAAAAAGACCTCACAGTCTATGTCAGATATTGAGTTCATTGATTCATTCCAGTTAATAAAGTTGGATTGAAAAAGTCTAGGTTGCCTAGTCACCCAAAGTTTGAATATAAACTAAATTGGATCCCATTCACATATTTTCAAAACCAAAAAAATGAGCTAGCTATAAAAACACAATGTTACCTCTTCGTTTACCCTGGCCAGAGGGATAGGGTGAAGTAGATTGTATGCAGCTGTTGTTAGGATTCTACAGTTGACCAGACAACAAAAAAAAATGTAAAAAATGATGGCGGCCCTGCAATGCACAATACAATTCTTAAAGCTCAGTACCTTCTCAGCCTCCTTGGTGTCGTCAAACAGGCGTCTCTGTCTGCGAGCGGGGGTAGTCTTGGCTGTGGCCCACGCCTCCATCCACATGTTTCCCGGGATCTTCATCCTGGCACTCAAGTCACCCCTGACCACTGTGTCTCCGTTCTCGTCCACCACCTCCTCCTCAACGTAGTCCCTGGGTGAGTACCACCTCACAAAGTCCTCCAGGGTACAGCCAGGGTTCGCTGCCTAATATGGACACGGACAGACACAGGTTTGTCACGGTCACAGCAAAGTCATGTTCTCAAACCCCACAAATGTTCAAGGTTTTCCACTATATTCTAATCTTCCAAAGCATATATACACAGTCAAGAGAAGTCAAAAGTCTTCTAAAAAAAAAACTGGCGATAGTAGCAGAAAACACACATACATCTGGCTGATGTCATCACCACCTCTAGTGCTTCAGCTCCCCTCCAGAGCAGTGCTCGCTGTCTGTGAGCTCATGACTCAAAGACAGGTGATGATTCAGGTGTAGCAGACAGCATCAGTCTGTTAATGGCCCTCAGAGGGACTGAGTCTGAATCAGAGTACCTGCTGCTGTGAAATAAATCAATGTCTCACTGTTTCCCTGCTTCCTCTGGAAACCAACCGACTGACCAATTGAACAAGAAGAACTTTTGTGTGACCTTTCGCTGATGTGCGTTAGTGAGATTCAACACAGTAATTTCTCTCCTTCATTCACACTCCATAATTAATTAGAAGCCTGCCTTACTTCATTTCCTTTATTTTTTTTCCGTGGTAAGTTTCGTAGCGAGGAGACAGCTCCATTTCAGTGCAGCAGCAGTAGATGGATTGATGAGAAAGAGGATAAAGCGTGAATAACTGAGACAGGAGCTCCTCCAGTAGCCTGGGGGTCCAGGCCAGGACAGGAGGCTTCTCTACTGCAGTCCCCCTAAAGAAGGTGTGTGTGAAATGTGTATTTGCGCGTGTGTGAAATTTGTGTGCGCGCGCATACTGGAATTTGTGCGTGTGACATATTCAGTTGAGGCGGGGGCTGGTTACGTAGTGCTTGGCTGTCATATTCCTAAATCCCCACCATTCATCAGTGGTCCATCCTTGGCATTGCGCCCGCAAGGACCGGGATAATTAAAGCTAAAATGCCAGATTATGCTTGGCTAAGCACAATTACATACAGAGCAGGTCGGCCCTGGCCATGAAACATTTTGAGGCCATTCTAACGCAACTAAGGGCCCCATTTCCCGCTCTGGTTGAATACACAACATTCTTCTTCCCCTAGTTTATAACCCATCTCCCTCCTCCTCACGTCAGCTGTTGTCGGAGCTCAGAAAGAACAGAAGAAGAAAAGGTCGAGAACATACAACTAACTCCAAAGTAGAGCATTTAGTGGGCCAGCTAAAAACAGACCGGGGTAATGCAACAGAAAGTTGCAACTGTGCCCCCTGAAAGAACACTATTTGTCAACGTTTGTTACTGTTGGCAACAAAGGGGTTGAGCCTGAAGTCCCATCAGAGAAGTTTAAAGATAATGACCTGAAGTTCTGAACCTCTTGAATCCAACAGCTTGGAGTTGGCAGGTGTGGCTTCATTCTACTCAGCAGAAAAATGGGGTACGTTTCACTGTATTCATTGCACAATAAGGTGACCATAGAGATTAATGAAGCTTTCTTTAGCCTGAGTCCATTCTTTTTTTAAAGAGACAACTATTAAAAAAAGAGAGGCTTTGTAGATTTGTCTGCATGACGAAGGAAATCTACATGAATCATTAAAAGCATGTGTGTTCAACCTTCTATCAACTATAACTTTTACAGGCTTAACATCAACGACCTAGTATTCAATAATTCAACACGACGGAGGCTTATTTTCTAAATGGAAATTATTTGAAGCACTAAAACATAAATCTATACAGAAAATCAGCTCTCAAAGACCTCTTCACATGTCCAAATCCACACCCCTCACGCTTTCTAATAAGAAAGAAGCCTTTCATTGATATTAATAACACAATTAGCATGCCCTCCACTATGCCACCGTGTGAGACGAGGGAGGCAGAGAGACTGTGAGAATCAAATCAAACGCCCCCCAATCTGACACATTGACTGACTGAGAGGACGGAGAACACTAATAGGCTCCTGTGCCACTCACCCAGTCTGGGTGGCAGTGAGAGTGAGTGTGCCTCTCTCTGTGTGTGTTTCTCTGTGTTTGTGTGTGTGCCAGCATTCATTTCAGGGTGTGTGTGTGTGTGTAAAATATATATGTCAGGGTGGGGTGTGTGTCCTCACCTTAAAAGACTCCATGTCTGAGAGCAGACAGGCACTCTGCATGCGGGCGCGGAGGTGGGCACCCTCGGCTGACGTGCCCAGTTTGGCCAATACCTCCGACTGCTCCTCTAGAAGGTCTTCTGTCATGGGCGCTGGCTCCTGGGGAGTGAGGAGGAGGACACTCAGGGTTTCTGTGTTTTAGGGGTTTTGGTGTGTGCATGAAGAAGTGCGTGTGTGAGGGTTGGTTTCCGACACACAAGGAAGCCAGAAACTGACCCCTAAAGCTGATCCATAAGGTCTGTATGTTACAGTACTTATTAGTGTGTGAGAGACATGCTGCAGTGACAAGGATTGGCCTGGTCATTCACTCTGAGCACTACAGAGGAGACAGCTCGTCATGTTCATTAGCAACCTGTGGAACAATGGAACACTTGGGGCACCTACAACCCCATGCCAAAACACCCACAACGCCCTGCCAATCTCCCATCAGCTCCAGCTAATGAACACTGGTTCTGTCTTGTAGAGCAATGTCCACAGTCCACAGTCCTGTCTAGTGTCCAAGTTGCTGAAGGGCAACTGAACACTGCATAATGTTCGCTAAGGTCGGACTCGGTTCCACCACTGGCAAAGTCAGTTATGATCACCGGCCAATCAGGTGCATAACGAAAATGGTTATGCACCTATTTTAATGAACAAGAAAGACTGATGACATGTAGAGGTAGGTGGTGGCTGGCCAAACTCCGCTTGCTTGATCAATAACCTTGCTTGAGACACTGGAACTTGAGTTAGCCAGGGCTTTAGCTCAGAGGACTAACATTGTCTTGAGTCACATAGATTACCCAGTAGGTTTGATATGTACATAATAATCACTATTGTTCAGATAAAGCTGCTAAAGAAAAGTCCCTAATTTCATAGAATCCTGATTCTACTCCCTGGCTTGTAATAACTCCCTAATAGCCATTACTTACACATTCTATAACCTGCTTTAATTGGCCATTCCTGCCTTTTTCATTGCTGCCATTATGCAACTGTTTTCCAGCACAAAGCAGGCTTATATAACAATGGGCTCCATACAACACCCAAAGGATTTCTGAGCGGAAGTAGCCCAATGTAAGGCTGCTGTACCTACCTTTTTAAACAACGACCGCATACCTCTAAATGCAAAAGGCCACACCATGCAATCATGAATGGAAAACGGGGGGGGCAGAATCCAACTGTGCCTTTCTTTCTTTACCATCACAGCCTCTAATGCATTCTACCCAGTGGGCTCAGACTGACTAATGCACAGTCGGGTCTGGGAGAAAGAAAAGACTAAAAGCCTGTCCCCTCCTGAGCAAGTTTCTAATGAAATAAAGAAAGACCTGAGTCAGAGGGGACCATTAGCTGCTGCTCGAGAGAACCGCATCCTAAATTGCACCCCATTCCCATATATAGTGCACTACTTTTGAGCAGAGCCCTACGGGCCTTGCCCCTTGTCAAAAGTAGTGCACCATATACAGTATAGTATGCTATTTAGGACGCAACCAGAGTGTGGAGAATACAAACAGGGCAGACAGGAGCGGCGATCAAAAAACACTTTACCCAGACTAATTAAAACTAGGGAAGGAAGGTGAGAATGCCGAGCAGAGCATGAGTAGTAGTGGAGCAGAGGCATCCACCTCATTACAAATAGTGGCAATGCCATGAATCTAAAACACCCATCTCTGCCTACCCCCCCCCCCCCCCCCCCCCCCCCACCCCCTACCCTGCCCCTGCTGTTTAAAGGTTCGACAGAGAGGGAGAAAGAGAAAAAAAGAGGGAGTGCGGGAGAGAAAGAGAGCATGAGATAGCGAGAGAGAGATTGACAGGGGTGTCAGAGAGGAAATGGTTGAAAGGTAATAGAAAGAAGAAAAAAAAAACAGACAGGCGAGTAGAGATGGAGACAACAGATCCAGACAGAGACAGAGCAGCACAGAAGAGCAAACAGACGTACAGATAATCGATGGATGTAGGAAGAGAAAGAGAAAGAGAGAACATGTCATTGAGAGGACAGACAGCGAGAGAAAGAGAAAAGAGAGAGGAAATGGAAAAGGACCGAGGGGTAGTGGGAGTGATATATGAGAGACAGAGACACAAAAGTTTGGAGAATGGTGTGTGGATAAAGAGGGAGAGAGATGGAAAAAGGCAGACAGAGAAAAGACAAGTGCAAAAATCCCCGCATGATACACCGAGACAGCCGGAGACTGAGGCCGTGTCTAAGACTTGACAGTTAATGAATGCAGTTTTTGTATTCTTTAAGGACACATCATGCGTCTACAGCTACATTTAAATGTATCCACCATGTCCACAGTCAGTGTTGCCAATTTAGCGACTTTGTCGATATATTTAGCAAGTTTTCAGGCTCCCTCCGTTGACTTTATTGGTAAAAGTGGATAGTGTCAAATTCAGCTACTTTTCAGGCTTCTTTCGGGGAGTTTCGACAGCGAGGATTTCTCTGATTTTAATAGCATTTTGCGACTTCCCCCAATCAATTCTTCCGCAAACAAGAGTGGAAGAAGCTGTCTGTGCAACAGAAGTCACTGCAACAGTTCAGAGACAGGCAGAGAAGCAATTAGTAATTAGTCCACATTTTGTCAGGATTTTCCTCACTATATTCAAATGCCAGTATGTAGTCTGCAAACAGTGGAATAGGCTAAATATTATAACACAACAACTTCATGGTAGTAGCTAACTACTGTAGCTAACAAGCCAGGTAACCTCTGTGGCTAGCCAGCAAGCAAAGCTAAAGGGATTGCAAACGGGTTAGAATAACTCTAGAAATAGTTGTTAGCTGGCTAGAATTCATGAGGCCAGCAAACATGTTCCTCACACGCTAGGAATGTATTTCCGCAAATGTTATAATGAAAAAGGTGCCGCTCTTTCCCAAAACCCAAGTGTTCTGGACTCTGTATACACCAGGGATCATCATTGAGATTCAGCTGGGGGACAATTCTTTCTTGAGCGGATGGTCGGGGGGCCAGAACATGAATACAAATAATTGCAAATTGACCGCAAGCAGCCCAAACAGATATGTTTAACTAAAACATAATCATTTCAAACCTTGCTTACATTTGTATACGATCACGTCTTGTCTCGATTATGCGTGGGAATACTTGGGAACAGATTTCATCAATTAAAATCCCTTGGAGCTGATTTCCTGGGGACTTTTACACACACAATTATTATTACAAACCTACTGAAGGAAAATGTCTCGATAAGGTGGTCAGCCAGATCTGAACACAATCAGACCACAATGACACTTCAGCGCGTCTAGACCTGATCTTCGTATTCTGATAGCAAAGTCAAATGTAAGTGTCAATTGTAGACACGGCCTGAGACTGTGTGTGTGTTAGCAGACACAAGCTGTGTGAAAACATTGGGCCCATCTAGAAGTGCTGACACTAGTTTATTTTACACTCACACACTCCATCCATCTCTCCTCCACGCAGCACACAGTCAAATCCGCTCTCTTAACACGGAAAGGCGTCCGTCCTAGCCCACCAGCTGCAGCATGTGCTGTGTGTGTGTGTGTGTCCGTGTACTGGGTCTGTGTGTCTTCTTTGTGTGCGTGTACCGTGTATATGTCCGTGTACTGTGTGTGTTATACATTTGTGGATAGATAGCAGCTTCAGACAGCCCGGGCCACCATCTCCCTTCCTGCGTCTCACCTCCTAGTGTTAATCATTGAACAGTGTCAGCCTCAGCCCTGTGCATTAATTAACTCTACTATTCATCCCAGTCTATAATTGATGAGGGGTAAAGGAGCTACACATCTCTCCAGGCTAGCTCTGGGCTCACACACATAGCAGGGAATGTAGAGGGAGGGAGGTAGCACTATCAGAGAGACTCATAGCATAGAGCACATGTGCCAAACTCGTTCCACGGAGGGCCAACGGTCTGCGGGTCTTCGCTCGTCCCTTGTACTTTATTGATGAATTAAGGTCACTAATTAATAAGGAGTGTCTCTTACCTGGTTGACTAGAGCTTAATTGAAAGGAAAAAACCTAAACCAGCAGACACTAGGCCCCCCATGGAATGAGTTTCATACGCCTGGCATAGAGGCTGATTACCAAATGGAAGAGGATATAGCCAATTATAACAAGATGTTTTGTACCTGCCCCCAAATACATTCTACAATAAGAGGCTGAGCACAACCTTTGCTGAGTTGAGTCTGTCAGGCTAAGTTCCACATCATGCTGCTCTTGGCTTTTACCATACTTATTAAGATGAACCCACAGACATTTAAAGCTAATTATTGGATTTATGTTACAACAATTTCTTAAAAATCTGTGATAATGAATTAGGCACTGTGTGCAGTGTCTATTGGTCAGGGCAACTGTGTTATAGTGATTTATGGTATCATAGTAACAATGAGTCACAGTATCACTACAATGTAGTAATGAATAGTTCAATGAGTCATAGTATCACTACAACGTAGTAATGAATAGTTCAATGAGTCACAGTATCACTACAATGTAGTAATGAATAGTTCAATGAGTCATAGTATCACTACAACGTAGTAATGAATAGTTCAATGAGTCATAGTATCACTACAACGTAGTAATGAATAGTTCAATGAGTCATAGTATTACTACAACGTAGTAATGAATAGTTCAATGAGTCATAGTATCACTACAATGTAGTAATGAATAGTTCAATGAGTTACAGTATCACTACAATGTAGTAATGAATAGTTCAATGAGTCATAGTATCACTACAACGTAGTAATGAATAGTTCAATGAGTCATAGTATCACTACAATGTAGTAATGAATAGTTAAATGAGTTACAGTATCACTACAATGTAGTAATGAATAGTTCAATGAGTTAGTGGTGCATATTGTACAGTACATCTGCCATGGCTGTCTATCTGTCTGACCTGTGGCATTGTTAATGACATGGTCAGTATGTGGACATATTGGTCCTAGGAATCATTTTACAATGATATGCACTGTATACCAAACATTAAACAATTAAAGGGTGCTTGAAGCCACCATGAAGATTGAGATAGCTGTATGTGCTTGTATGTCTGACCTGAGTAACAGGGATGTACAGGGGTTCCTGGGAGTTGAGCAGGGTCAACTTCCCGTGGGGGTGGAGCCGACCGTCTGGCTTGGCCACTTTGGCCCCGCCCTTCTCTCCGTCTGTGGACCCAGCCTCCTTCATCTCCTCCGTGTCGCTCAGGCACTCAAAGAACTCGTCCTCGCTGTCACTCCACGAGTCCCACGACTTCCCAGGAGACACCTCTCTGCCCATCTCTGCACTCTCCGGCCCCAGGCGCCCATTCTCAGTCCCGGTCGTCCCTGAAACCTTCCTCTCCCTCCCTCTCTCCCTCTCCTTCTCCTTCCCTCCCTCAGCCGTCTTCCTTCCATCATCCCTCGCCCTCTTCCTCTCAATGCAGCAGTTGAGCATCTGGGGGGCAGATACGGACAAAGAGTGATGAGTACAGGGAGTCAGGGAAACAGCAGCAGATGGCAAGCTTTTGGGCGGTGTGTGTGTGTGTGTAATTCTATCCGGTATAACCCCATCCCTTTGCCCCTTATCGAGCCATTTCTCATCATCATGTCCCTGTGTGCCCACACTAAAGTCTTCTCTTCCTCCTACACTGAGCTCCAAACGTCTACCTAGTGCAGGCTGCAGCACTTTATTACTATGAATAGAGTCACTTCCAGCTCTAATTCTGATGCATGCCCAGCCTAGGTGTGTGTGTGTGTGTGTGTGTGTGTGAGAAATAGAGAACAGAGAGAGAGAAAGGGGAAAGAGAGAAGAGAGGTAGGTAGGTAGGTAGAGAGCGATACAGAGACAGACTCAGCTTATGAGTCAGGAGCTCTCTGCCCAGTGCAGCCTGGGCACCTCTTCCTCTTATTAAAGTGATTGCAGATAAAGTGGCTCACTCCGCCTTTCCAGAAAGATATTACCTCTCCTTCCTTCCCTCTCATCCTCGCTCACACTCTCTCCAGACATCTTTATTACCACCTCTCCCTACTTCCTTTTATCTCTTCCTCTCACTCTCCTCAATCCCTCCCTCCCCCAGGTGAGGCGTGGGCAGCTGAATAACAACACTGTTTATGGGTCTGGTTCTGTCTGGGGCCTCTGCAGACATCTGGCTGGGCCGTGGGGAGTAGGGCTGGCACAAAAGTTGACTAGATGACCACAATGCAGCAGCAGGACACATAGAAAACAATTAATAGAACAGGCCTGGAACCACTGCCTGGTATTGAAACAATTTCCAAAGTAATTTGGAATGTTCATTCAAATGATGTTAACTGATTTTTTCTTTTTTGGGGGAGGTGGGGGGGGGGGGGCTGTTCTATTCATTCTATTTCAATGGCAGCACATGCAGTCAGGAGCAGAGGAGAGGAGAAAATGTGTCAAGAACAACCTCAACAATTATAATATACAATACCAGTCAAAAGTTTGGACACACCTACTCAATTCCAGGGTTTTTCTTTATTTTTACTATTTTCTATATTGTAAAACAATAGCAAAGACATCACAACTATGAAATAACAAATATGGAATAATGTAGCAACCAAAAAATGTAGCTACCCTTTGCCTTGATGACAACTTTGTACACTCTTGGCATTCTCTCAACCAGCTTCATGAGGTAGGTCACCTGGAATGCATTTCAATTAACAGGTGTGCCTTGTTAAAAGTTCAGTTTGTGGAATTTCTTTCCTAATTAATACGTTTGAGCCAATCAATCCATCATTCCTTTAAGACATTAAGAACATTTCGTGAACTTTGCCATTTTCTTCAAGAGCAGTTGCAAAAACCATCAAGGGCTATGATGAAACTGGCTCTCACGAGGACCACTACAGGAAAGGAAGACCCAGAGTTACCTCTGCTGCAGAGGATAAGAGAGAGTTAAAGTTAACTGCACCTCAGATTGCAGCCCAAATAAATGCTTCACAGAGTTCAAGTAACAGATACAGCTCAACGTCAACTGTTCAGAGGAGACTGTGTGAGTCAGGCCTTCATGGTCGAATTGCTGCAAAGAAACCACTACTAAATGACACCAATAAGAAGAAGAGACTTGCGTGGGCCAAGAAACACGAGCAATGGACATTAGACCAGTGGAAATCTGTCTTTTGGTCTGATGAGTCCAAATTGGAGATTTTTGGTTCCAACCGCCATGTCTTTGTGAGATGCAGAGTAGGTGAACAGATGATTTCTGCATGTGTGGTTCCCACCGTGAAGCATGGAGGAGGAGGTGTGATGGTTCTTTGCTGGTGACACTGTCAGTGATTTAATTATAATTCAAGGCACACTTAACTTCTTGAGTGTAGGGGGCAGGATTTAAATTTTTTGGCAAAAAAAAAAACGTACCCATTTGAAACGGCCTATTTCTCAGGTCCAGAAACTAGAACTAGTATAACAGAACTGATATTGCATGCGATGCCTTGCCTCCATTTAAAGGGATATCAACCAGATTCCTTTTCCTATGGCTTCCTCAAGGTGTCAACAGGCTTTAGACATAGTTTCAGGCTTTTATTTTGAAAATGAGTGAGAAAGATCACATTGCGTCAGTGGATAGCTGGGTGTTCGCAGAGTTTTGCTTGAGCAACAGATTGGGGTAGCCATTGTCTCTCCCTCTCCTATTGAAAAAGCGACAGTCCCGGTTGATATATTATCGATTATATATTTTAAAAACAACCTGAGGTTTGATTATAAAAAACGTTTGACATGTTTCTGTAGACATTACGGATACTATTTGGAATTTGTCTGCGATGTCGTGACCGCTCGAGACTGTGGATTTCTGAACATAACGCGCCAAACAAAATGGAGGTATTTTGGATATAAAAATAATCTTTATGGAATGAAAGGAACATTTATTGTGTAACTGGGAGTCTCGTGAGTGCAAACATCCAAAGATCAAAGGTAAGCGATTTAATCTATTGCTTTTCTGACTTTCGTGACCAATCTACTTGGCTACTAGTGTTTGTAATATTTTGTCTACTGAGAGAGATGTTCTTACATAAACGCTTGTTATGCTTTCGCCGAAAAGATGTATTGAAATCTGACACGCCAGGTGGATTAACAACAAGCTAAACTGTGTTTTGCTATAATGCACTTGTAATTTCATGAAAATTAAATATTTTTTGTAATTTAATTTGATGCGCTGCAATTCAGCGGGTGTTGATGAAAATGATCCAGCTAAAGGGATGTGTGCGTCAAGAAGTTAACCGGCATGGCTACCACAGCATTCTGCAGCAATACGCCATCCCATCTGGTTTGCGCTTAGTGGGACTATAATTCGTTTTTCAACAGGACAATGACTGAAAATAAACCTTAAGGCTGTTTAAGGAGAGTGATGAGTGCTGCATCAGATGACCTGGCCTCCACAATCACCCAACCTCAACCCAATTGAGATGATTTGGGATGAGTTGGACCACAGACTGTTGGAAAAGCATTCCAGGTGAAGCTGGTTGAGAGAATGCCAAGCGTGTGCAAAGCTGTCATCAAGGCAAAGGGTGGCTGCTTTGAAGAATCTCAAATATAAAATATATTTTGATTTGTTGGAACACTTTTTTGGTAACTACATGATTCCATGTGTTATTTCACAGTTTTGATGTCTTCACTCTTATTCAACAATGTAGAAAATAGTTTTAAAAAATAAAAGAAAAACCCTTGAATGAGTAGGTGCCAAAACTTTTGACTGGTACTCTAAGAATATTTTGGAGATAAATACACAACGCAGAGGATGAGAGTACTAAAAACGAAATAGAGTACTAATTCATTGGTCTGTACATTGAGTCTGAAGCAGGATCCTTGTTATTTAGCAATTGGCCAAGTTGTACTGTAAGGACTTATGATTGGTCAACTCCAGGCTAGGGTGGGGGGGTTACAAATGGCATCATGTTACTTTGTTCTACCTCCCAGCATAACAGCTATGATTTTTCCTTCAAATACATTTAATTTTTTATTTTCTCCCCCGATTTGCTTTGGGGGTTGTGTTATTGAAGTACAACAACTGCAAACAATACTGTATATATTTATTTTCTTGCTATTCAAACGGTTATTACGGTGACCGCGGTCATTTGGCAGGCCAATTACTGTCATCCAAAATTCCATGACCGTCACAGCCCTAGGGGGGAGACACTCCTACCTGTCGACTCGCTCCCTCCTACCTGTCGACTCGCTCCCTCCTACCTGTCGACTCGCTCCCTCCTACCTGTCGACTCGCTCCCTCCTACCTGTCGACTCGCTCCCTCCTACCTGTCGACTCGCTCCCTCCTACCTGTCGACTCGCTCCCTCCTACCTGTCGACTCGCTCCCTCCTACCTGTCGACTCGCTCTCTCCTACCTGTCGACTCGCTCTCTCCTACCTGTCGACTCGCTCTCTCCTACCTGTCGACTCGCTCTCGCTCTCTCCTACCTGTCGACTCGCTCTCTCCTACCTGTCGACTCGCTCTCGCTCTCTCCTACCTGTCAACTCGCTCTCGCTCTCTCCTACCTGTCGACTCGCTCTCGCCCTCTGCTACTTGTCGACTGGCTGACTGGCTAGCTGTCTCTCTCTCCTTCTCTCCTACCTGTCGGCTCGCTCTCTCCTGTCGGATCTCGCTCTCTCTCCTACCTGTCGGATCTCGCTCTCTCTCCTACCTGTCGGCTCGCTCGCTCTCCTACCTGTCGGCTCGCTCGCTCTCCTACCTGTCGGCTCGCTCTCTCTCCTACCTGTCGGCTCGCTCTCTCTCCTACCTGTCGGCTCGCTCTCTCTCCTACCTGTCGGCTCGCTCTCTCTCCTACCTGTCGGCTCGCTCTCTCTCCTACCTGTCGGCTCGCTCTCTCTCCTACCTGTCGGCTCGCTCTCTCTCCTACCTGTCGGCTCGCACTCTCTTATCTGTCCACTCACTCACACCCTCTCCATCATAAACTTTAGGCAGAGGAATTATTATCAACAGTTCTACCTTATTCATCCTATCCTCTCCAGGATAAATTTAGACTCAATTGAGTGAACACTCGGAGGAGAGATGTACCCCTTTTGTACTACCAGTAAAAATGTTTTTACATGCTATCGCTACCAGACTAATATGCAAAACCAAAACACACAGAAAGATAGAGATCCTGGTGTACAAGTTGCTGCTACCACCATCTTAATCCATCATTCCTAAACAATTCATTTCTGCAGATAGTTTGCTTTGTGCTGGATTAATGCTATCATGTAGCTATTGTTTATGTTGGTGTGTGGGGCTTACAGTGGTTTTTATCAAAGACATTACAGAGAGCTTTGTTGTTGTTGCAGGCCTTAAAGAGGGAAAACTCTGACAAAGCTTTTTTTTTTTTAAATTAGGACTGAGTAAACAGTCTTAGTAATAATCATAGTGAGGTCTGTATGTTTACAGTTGATAGACTGGGCTCGTCACCTGGAGTTTCTGGTGCAGGAGACAGCAGCGAAGGTCTGGAGGACCACTGGCCAGTCTGAAATAAAAGACAGGGAAGGGGATAATTCAGTATACAGTCCCGGTGTATACCCTCAACATCATTATTGATGGAATTCCGGTTTGGGATCAATCCAATTTGATGAGGGTTCAATCCAATTTCTATTTCTATTCCCTCTGTAATCAAGTGCAGTGTTTCCCCTAGGATTTTTTTTCAACAGCGGTGGAAAGGTAGCGGGAGGGGTGGGGTGGGGGGTTCTTTGCTGCAGGGGTCCGGGCGCATGCCCCCAGGAGATTTTCTTGTAGAACGACTTTGAGAAGGTGACAAAAAACAACCACATTTGACACCAAAATGCATGAAAATTAAATGATGTTGACACCATATTAAATATTATTGATGGGAGCCAGTGCACTGTAGGGATATGAGCAAGCGGTGGCTGTGCGCTTATGGTTCTGAATCACGCCACTGCTCGCTCTGCTTGCTACAAATATATGATGTAACTTGTTTCTCTGATCTTATTGGGATAGTGTGAGATTTTGGGAATTACAATTTGTCACTGCGTGCAGTTTGAACAAAATTGAAGGTAGTTTCACAAGCCATTGCTAACTAGGGCAATGACTTGAAGGCTAGGGGAACAGCTAGCACGTTGGTAGTCTACAGGAACAGCTAGCATGCTAAATGTTTCCATAGACATGCAGTCATTGCGCTTATGATAGTTAGCAACTTCCTTCAAACTGCACACAGAGACATAAAAATGGTATCCATGAGTTCATCTGACTCTGGATAAGTAAAGAAATGGCTTAGTTGCCAAAATGTCAAACTATCCCTTACATTTTTTTTTTTTAAAAGCACACTGCTGCTAAATTAATATATAGACTCAGCAAAAAAAGAATCATCACTTTTCAGGACCCTGTCTTTCAAAGATAATTCTTAAAAATCTAAATAATATTCATTGTTTCCCATGCTTGTTCAATGAACCATAAACAATTAATGAACATGCACCTGTGGAACGGTCGTTAAGACGCTTACAGACAGTAGGCAACTAAGGTCACAGCTATAACAACTTAGGATACTAAAGAAGCCTTTCTACTGACTCTGAAAAACAAAAGAAAGATGCCCAGGGTCCCTGCTCAGCTGCGTGAACGTGCCTTAGGCATGCTGCAAGGAAGCATGAGGACTGCAGATGTGGCCAGGGCAATAAATTGCAATGTCCGTACTGTGAGACGCCTAAGACAGCGCTACAGGGAGACAGGACAGATAGCTGATAGTCCTCGCAGTAGCAGACCACGTGTAACAACACCTGCACAGGATCGGTACATCCGAACATCACACAGGTACAGAATGGCAACAACAACTGCCGAGTTACACCAGGAACGCACAATACCTCCATCAGTGCTCAGACTCTCCGCAATAGGCTGAGAGAGGCTAGACTGAGGGCTTGTAGGCCTGTTGTAAGGCAGGTCCTTACCAGACATCACCGGCAACAACGTCGCCTATGGGCACAAACCCACTGTCGCTGGACCAGACAGGACTGGCAAAAAGTGATTTTCGCTGACGAGTCGTGGTTTTGTCTCACCGGGGGTGATGGTCGGATTCGCGTTTATCTTCACAGGAATGAGCGTTACAGAGGCCTATACTCTGGAGCGGGATCGATTTGGAGGTGGAGGGTCCGTCATGGTCTGGGGCGGTGTGTCGCAGCATTATCGGACTGAGATGATTGTCATTGCAGGCAATCTCAACGCTGTGCGTTACAGGGAAGACATCCTCCTCCCTCATGTGGTACTCTTCCTGCAGGCTCATCCTGACATGACCCTCCAGCATGACAATGCCACCAGCCATACAGCTCGTTCTGTGTGTGATTTCCTGCAAGACAGGAATGTCAGTGTTCTGCCATGGCCAGCGAAGAGCCCGGATCTCAATCCCATTGAGTACGTCTGGGACCTGTTGGATCGGAGGGTGAGGGCTAGGGCCATTCCCCCAAGAAATGTCCGGGAACTTGCAGGTGCCTTGGTGGAAGAGTGGGGTAACATCTCAGAGCAAGAACCGGCAAATCTGGTGCAGTCCATGAGGCGGAGATGCACTGCAGTACTTAATGCAGCTGGTGGCCACGGCAAATACTGACAGTTACTTTTGATTTTGACCCCACCTTTGTTCAGGGACACATTTTTCCATTTATATTTGTCACATGTCTGTGGAACTTGTTTAGTTTATGTCTCAGTTGTTGAATCTTATGTTCATACAAATATATACACGTGTTAAGTTTGCTGGAAATAAACACAGTTGACAGTGAGAGGACGTTTATTTTTTTGCAGTTTAGTTTGTTGCGTAATAAATACAATAATGGTCTCACCCGTAGACGAGGTAGTTGTTCTCCCAGCGGTATCTCATCTCCAGGACAAACTCCTGCCAGAGGTGAGCCACCGCCCTGACCCCTCCATGGTAGAAGTTAACCAGACACACACACAGAGCCAGGCGGTATGTCAGACTGTCACTAGGAGCAGACTTCAGCTGGTTGTACAGGTTCTGGATGGAGACAGTTGACAAAGAGAATGCAATCAGGATGCGGTACTACAGAAAATTACACTAATCAATCATAGATTTTCTGAATGTGTAAGTTTGACAATTGAAAATTGTATTTGTGAGTTTCGTTCAGTAAGGAACAATCTCGTTCACACTGAAAAAAGTGCTCTTATCAGACAAGTACAGGTATTTAAATGTTTTTTTGGAATGTCATGCCTACTGAACACACCCCTGATGTACAATGTATGTCTGTGAGAACAATAGTGAGATAGAGGGCAGACATACATAGTCGTCAGACTCCTTCTCTTCTGGTTTCCCATCAGTATTCAATTGAGAAGCCTTGCTCTCGCTGTTCTCTGATGATGACTTGTCTATGGCAGCGTCTGGGAAGAGATACTGACACACACACACACACACACACACACAAATATGAGCTTAACCATTCTCTTACATAGGGAACATCCATTCCATTTCACCCTTTGGACAAAAAAAAAACCCTTCAAGGAACAATTCTGCTACTAACAGAGTCTGGTTTAAATGTTTTATTCACCCCACTGACTCACCACTGAGCCTCTAGGCCAATGGCAGTGTGTGTATCCCAAAATGGCACCCTATTCACTATTCAGTCCAATACTTTTGACCAGGACCCATAAAGGCCCTTAGGGGCTTGCCAATTGAGACTCCAAGTGTCTTCACGGCTGATTAAGAAACTGTTCCACACAGCAATGCCAGTGGAGCCTGGCTGCAGACTCAGCTCCCTTTCTCTCCTCTCAGTGAATGTCTGGAGCGCTCTCTCTCTCACAGCCACTGAGGCAGAGCCACTTGTGTACTATGTCAGAAAGACTAAATCCCCATAAATCCTTCAGAGGGCTGCAGTAGACATCTGAGCAGGCCAAACACATGGCCTAGCGTACCGATCAGAGCTGATGCATTGTTTATATGGGGTTTCACTGTGTGTGTGTCTATGCGTTGCCCCTCTCACCAGCAGTATGGAGTTGAGCACATCGTTGCTGAGCGGTGATTCGTCGACGCGGCGGTGGCGGCGGATGCGTTTGCGGGCGCTGTGCACCATGTTAGAGACAGACAACTTGGGGATGGGCACGGCCGTGGGCTCTGTCAACTTAGACAGGGCATGGCTGATGTCATCTGTAATGACAGGGGAGGGGAGGGAGAGAGAGAAATTATACACAGGGAGGGAATGAGGGTGGGCTCTGACAGAGAGAGCATATGCTCCCTTCACATGCACCAGCAAACAAACAAAAATGGAAAGACACAAGCCAAGGGTGCATCTCAATAGTCCAAAGTGGCTTCATGTTCTACTCTTCCTTTCCTCCATCAGCACTGAGCTCTGCACAAATCCCCTTTGGGCATACAACATATTGGAAAATGAGAGGGAGTGAGTGATGTTATTAGACTATAGACTACACTATATGTGTCTCAATAGACTATTGAGACACACCCCAGTAGCCATAGCACACACTAATAGAGGGAGTCCTATTACCTTTGCCTTCCTCCTCAACTGGACCCCGTCCCAGGATCTCCTCTGTTGACTCTTTCTTAGAGCACAGCTTGAAGAACTCCGTCAGGAAGTCACCTGGGATGGGCAACATGAGGTTTTATTACAATCAATTCAAAGTCAAAAAGCTTTATCGTAGGGTTGGGCAATGGCAACCTTTGTCGTATCGTGCTTAGGTACCCATAAAACATTGTGATATACGATGCTCTCTCTATTGGCCACCAAAACATTTAATCAGCTAAAACAGTTGCGCTATAGTGCGAAATTGAATGCAACTGGAAGAACCATGACAAAAGATAAATGTTGTTGAAAGCCTGGGAAGAGGCAAAGTGCCGGCAATGGCAAATATTTTGTACTTTTACATTCCGGTGGAGGATCAGAACTGGTTTGTGTGTGTGTGTTTGTCTGTGTGTGTGGCACGTACATGCTGGAGCAGTAACTGTCTGATGAGGAACGGGCTTTCTTCCTGTAGTGAACTAGGTTATAGGCCTACATCACGGGCTGGATAGAATCAGTCTCACGTCTTCAAAACTGGCCAATAATAGCTGTATTTGCATCATAAAATCCAATAACAAACAATATGATTTATTTTTCTCTCGCTCATAAAGCTGTGACTGAGAATAGCCTATACCTAGACCATAGACTTCCATTCTGGTTATTTTTGAAAGCCACAACAACTTTAGAGCAACACCTTCGTAGGCTAATATATTTGGGAAATAAGCTACGGTTCATAACTTCAAACTAGTCTTAAAGCTTTTATGATAGGCCTAGTAGGAGGATCAGGTTATTGGCCATTTGGTTTTCAACCTCGCATGGAAGGATTTTCCCGGCCAGCACGAGTCATTTCTTTCTTAAAAGCTTAAACTTGATTTAACTTGACATTCTATGTTCTCTCTAATTATTAATACTCTGGCTACTTTAAGTTTTTAGACTTTTCAAATAACTTTGAGAAGGAACTCTGTTACGTCCATTGCTTGATCGGAGACAAGCCAATCATATTCATAGCCTATCGAATGGAGAGAGAAAGGAATATAGGACACTTTTTTTTTTAAAAACAGCTCGACACAAGATAGTTAAATCAGCGTCCGATATAAAATAGGCCATAACAAATAGGAATAGGCAAATTACTCTGAATGTCACCTGTGTGCTGCCCTGTGACACTCTGTCTTTTTACTGGGAGGTGCCAGTCAAGATCAAATAGGCTAAACCATCATCTGTCACATGATTTAGTCACCATCGACCTAACCCTACTTTATTGTCCAACAAATTTTACATAAGACGTCTTTTGCATGTAGTTCCCACTATACACATATCTGGTAGCTGAAGGACAACGGAAATGCACTGCTCTACATGGGTATCCATAGGATTTTAGAATGTTTCTTTAAGGTCAGTAAGTCTTTTTGTGAAGGTCTTACCGAGCAAACAGGTGGGGCTGTCTGCTTTCCTGACTCGGACTGACCAATGAGGGGCCTGGAGCGGGTCCAGATCACTGTAAGGTCACACAGAGAACACAGTCAGACAACACAGGGGAGGAAGGTAAACTGGCCCTGGATCGTTTCAGTGGTTCACATTTACCATTATAGTCAAGGTTAGGACTGAACAATGGCTATTAAAACATGTTGCTCTGAAAGGAGGAAAGGTTCCTTGTTAGTGTGGTTTATTTTACAGCCTGGAACGTCCTGGTGTTAGTATAGGGATTATATAGTGGAAAGAGTAATTACATGATAATCATCTATTGACCTTTTGGTTAATTTGAGATCCTTGAAATAAGGACCACTAAACATCACTTGCCATATAATCTACACTGAGTGTACAAAATATTAAAAACACCTGCTCTTTCCATGACACAGAGTGACCAGGTGAAAGCTATGATGTCACTTGATAAATCCACTTCAAATCAGTGTAGATGAAGGGGAGGAAACAGGTTAAAGGATTTTTAAGCCTCGAGACATGGATTGTGTATGTGTGCCATTCAGAGGGTGAATGGGCAAAATAAATATTTAAGTGTCCTTGAACGGGGTATGGTAGTACATGCCAGGCTCACCGGTTTGTGTCAAGAACTGCAACGCTGCTGGGTTTCACACACAACAGTTTAATGTGTGTATCAAGACTGGTCCTCCACCCAAAGGACATCCAGCCATCTAGATACAACTGTGGAACTCATTGGAGTCAACATGGGCCAGAATCCCAGTGGAACACTTGACACCTTATAGAGTCCATGCCCTGACAAATTGAGGCAGTTCTGAGGGAAAAAAGGGGTTCTTACCCAGGTATATTACCCATTTAGTCAGGGAAGGTAGAATTTACATTTCAACTCATATCTTTTTTTTTTTTATAAACGCCAAAACACCATGTATAACATTTATATCCCAGAATGCCCTAAGGGGATTCAACAATAAATACAACCATCAAAATAAAACCCAAAACATATTTGGAGGAGGACCATCTTAGGCTGGGCTAATCTCGGTCTTCGATTCTCTTCAGAGGGCTGAGATTAGTCTCGATGTCTTTATACAGTGAATGTCATGAACATTTAGGATGAAGGGCCTCGAAGAAAAACACAAACACTGTTAATAAGATGCGCTGGCTCACTGAGCACCACTTTATCACTAAACTGAAAAGCGTAAAGTCATTCAGCTTTAATGCAGTTGAACAAGCGAGTGGTGATGCTAGGGCTGAAGTACTTGTTATATCAACTCCCACACAACTCCTCCAGATCCATCCTCAACACCTACACTGTCTGGCACACAGGAAATTATTATGGGCAACAACCTTTCCCAATGTTTCAAAGGGAACTTCTTTCATTGTTGGCATCACCTACCTAGAGGTTCCCTCTCTCTGTCTATCTCAATGCGCACTTACTTGATGAGTTTAAGCTGGCTACTGATTCTATTTATTGAAGACGACACCCATCTTCCCTGTCTAAATACCTGTCATTCTGTGGGGGGACAAACAATGTTGCTGATAGATCATAGCTCAGGTTGTTGAGATGTTTTTTCAGTGTGTGTCAACCAGCAGGGCAGAAGAGAGAGGGAGGGTGGTGGTGGATACATACGAGTACACATCATTATCCACCACGATGCCTTCTGTCAGGTGGGGCCAGGTGGTCGCTAGGTGAAGCTCACTAAACAACAATTAAATACAGATATGTTTGTTTCGCATAATCAACTTCACATTATGAGATTAATTAATTACATAAAACAATTAAAGGCTCTTATTAAAAGACACAAATAATACACGACCAATGATGTAAATTGCTAAATTAAGCATGAATTGTTTTATCGTCATGGCTACAGTACCGTCGATCCTACCTGATTGGATCCTCACACGCTCCAAATGGTAGCTTCCCGAACTCCACCCCTCCCACCTCACCTCCGAGGAGAGCGTCGAAGTCTGGAGGCAGCAAATAAAAAAACACAAAAAAAACACTTACCTTCATTGTTCAAACATGACTTTGATTCAGCACACAATACTTCCACTTAGAAGTAGCAAGAAGAACCCAAACTGTAAACACTTTTTACGCTTTATCATCTGCAATGCCTTGAAGGCAGGCAAATTCATCCCATAAAAACTAAAAAGGTCCAAATATACTCTGGTCTCTCAAACTAGAGCTCACCAGCCCCATTCAAAAGGAGCAGAAATAGTGACTGTTTGTAAGCCGTTTAAAAATCTCTCCGAGCTCTTACCTTTTATCGCCTTCCCTGCAACACTCAAAGAGTTGAGCATCTCTTTGCAGCACTAAAATGTACCCCGGAGAGCAGCACTTAACATGACCGTGGGAAGAATCATCCACTATTGAATTTGGAGCATAGAGATCGAGTGGATTATATCAGTTTCCTAAAAAAGTTGGCAATGCGTGTGGAGGCGTTGAAAGACCGGTTCCAATACACTATGGGCTAACCTACATAGGCCTAGCACCAAGTTCAGTAGTAAAAATATAATAAGTCACATAAGTTTCATGGACTCACCGTGTTCAATAATAGCGTTTAATATGATTTTTGAATGACTAACTCATCTCTGTACCCCACACATACAATTATCATCTGTAAGGTTCTTCAGTGACAGATTCAACCACAAAGACCAGGGAGGTTTTCCAATGCCTCGCAAAGAAGAGAACCTATTGGTAGATGAGTATAAATAAATAAAAAGCTGACTTTGAATATCCCTTTGAGCATGGTGAAGTTATTCATTACACTTTGGGTGGTACACCCACTCACTCCAAAAGACACAGGCGTCCTCCATAACTCAGTTACCAGAGAGGAAGGAAACCACTCAGCGATTTCAACATGAGGCCAATGTTGGCTTTAAAACAGTTTATAGGAGAAACCTGAGGATGGATCAACAACATTGTAGTTACTCCAACAATACTAACCTAAATGACACAGTGAAAAGGAGGAAGCCTGTACAGACAAAACATATTCCAAAACATGCAACCCCGTTTGCAATAAGGGTCTAAATAAAACAACAAAACATTTGGCTAAGAAACTAACTTTATGTCCTGAATAGAAAATGCTATGTTTGAGGAAAATCCAACAACAGATCACAGAGTTCCACTCTTCATATTATCAATCATGGTGGCTGGCTGCATCATATTATAGGTATGCTCGTAATCAGCAAGGTTTTTTTTTTTTTTGGGGGGGGGGGGGGGGTAAAAATAAACAGAATAGAGCTAAGTAGAGGCTAAATCCTAGAGGAAGACCTGGTTCAGCCTGCTTTCTAACAGACACTGGGTGACAAAGTCACCCTTCAGCAGGACAATAACCTAAAGCACAAGGCCACATACACACTGGAGTTGCTTACCAAGATGACATTGAATGTTCCCCTTCGTAACCTAGTTACAGTTTTGACTTAAATTGTCTTGAAACTCAATGGCAAGACTTGAAAATGGCTGTCTAGCAAAGGTCAACAACCACCTTGACAAACCTTGAAGAATTTCTTAAAGAATAATGTGCAGATATTGTACCATCCAGGTGTGCAATGCTCTTAGGGACTGAGTGTCTTATGTATATCATCAACAACAAAAAGACAATTAAATCCATTTTAATCTCACCTTGTAACACAACAACATTTAGAAAAAGTCAAGGGGTGTGAATACTTTGAAGACACTGTAGCTCCTTCCCGTTTCATATTTTGTGGTTTTACTGAACGGATAGGATGTGGTTTTATAAGATCAGCCAGGTAAGGTAGGAGGAGTGCGACTGTGCGAGTTAGAAGGGCAGTGGGCTGAATTCGAACCCATATCGACTCTGGAATACACAGTGCTTTCCGGAAAGTATGCCGATCCCTTGACCTTTTTCCACTTTGTTAGGTTAAAGCCATATTCTAAATTCCATTGTTTTTCTCCCCCTCATCAATCTACACACAATTACCCATAATGGCAAAAACATTTAAAACATTTTTGCTAATTTATTATAAAAACTGAAATATCACATTTAAATAAGTATATAAGTATTCAGACCCTCTACTCAGTACTTTGTTGAAGCACCTTTGACAGCGATTACAGCCTCGAATCCTCTTGGGTATGACGCTTCAAGCTTGGCACACCTGTATTTGGGGATTGTCTCCCATTCTTTTCTGCAGATCCCCTCAAGCTCTGTCAGGTTGGATGGGGAGCGTTGCTGCACATTTATTTTCAGGTCTCTCCAGAGATGTCTGGTTTAAGTCCGGGCTCTGGCTAGGCCACTCAAGGACATTCAGAGACTTGTCCCGAAGTCACTCCTGCGTTGTCTTGGCTGTATGCTTAGGATCATTGTCCTGTTGGAAGGTGAAGCATCGCCCCAGTCTGAAGTCCTGAGCAGGTTTTCATCAAGGATCTCTCTGGACTTCACTCCGTTCATCTTTCCCTCAATCCTGACTGATCTCCCAGTTCCTGCCGCTGAAAAACATCCCACATGATGATGCTGCCACCACCATGCTTCACAATAGGGATGGTGCCAGGTTTACTCCAGATGTGACACTTGGCATTCAGGCCAAAGAGTTCCATCTTGGTTTCATCAGACCAGACAATCTTGCCTCTTATTGTCTGAGAGTCTTTAGGTGCCGTTGGGCAAACTCCAAGCAGGCTGTCATGTGCCTTTTACTGAGGACTGGCTTCCGTTTGGTCATTCGACCATAAAGGCCCAATTGGTGGAGTGCTACAGAGATGGTTGTCCTTCTGGAAGGTTCTCCCATCGCCACAGAGGAACTCTATAGCTCTGTCAGAGTGACCATCTGGTTCCTGGTCACCTCCCTGACCAAGACCCTTCTCCCCCGATTGCTCAGCTTGGCCAGGCTGCCAGGTCTAGGAAGAGTCTTGGTGGTTCTAAACTTCTTCCATTTAAGACTGATTAAGGCCACTGTGTTCTTGGGGACCTTCAATGCTGCAGACATTTTTGGGTGCCCTTCCCCAGATCGACACAATCCACAATGCCTCGACACAATTCAGTCTCTGAGCTCTACGGAAAATTCCTTCAACCTCATGGCTTGGTTTTTGCTCGGACAGGCACTGTCAACTGTGGGACCTTATATAGACAGGCGTGTGTCTTTCCAAATCACGTCCAATCAATTGAATTTACCACAGTTGGACTCCAATCAAGTTGTAAAAACATGTCAAGAATGATCAAGGCACCTGAACTCAATTTCAAGTCTCATAGTAAAAGGTCTGAAAACTTAGGTAAATAAGGTATCAGTTTATTTTTAATACATTTGCAAAAAATAAAACTGTTTTCGCTTTGTCATCGTGGGGTAGTGTGTAGATTGCTGAGGACATATTTATTTATTTATTTCATCCATTTTCGAATAAGGCTGTAACGTAACAAAATGTGGGAAAAGTCAAGGGGTCATAATAACAAGATACATTTCTTCCAGTTTAGTAGGCTGTGTGGTTGTGTTGTTGGTGGTACTGACCAGGGGGCTGCTGAGGCCAGGAGTACTGCTGCCAGTCTTGCAGGACATACGTGAAGCGGATAGCGATGTTGATGGGAGGAAGAGGAGTCAGGGGACAACCCTGGAGAACAACATAAGACAGAGAAGAGAAAAAGGGAAAAGGGCAGTGACAGAAAGAGTCAAGATTATGTATTATCTTGTTCCATCCATCATATGTACATTTAATCCAAGTAAAAATTCCCTGTCTACGGTCAGTTAGGATCACCACATTATTTTAAGAATGTGAAATGTCAGAATAATAGTAGAGAGAATGTTTCAGCTTTTATTTCTTTCATCACATTTCCAGTGGGTCAGAAGTTTACATACACTCAATTAGTATTTGGTAGCATTGCATTTGGTATTTGGTAGCCTTCCACAAGCTTCCCACAATAAGTTGGGTGAATTTTGGCCGATTCCTCCAGACAGAGCTGGTGTAATTGAATCAGGTTTGTAGGCCTCCTTGCTCACACATGCTTTTTCAGTTCTGTCCACACATTGAGGTCAGGGCTTTGTGATGGCCACTCCAATAGCATGACTTTGTTGTCCTTAAGCCATTTTGCCACAACTTTGGAAGTAAGCTTGGGGTTATTTGGGGTGGCAGCGTAGCCTAGTGGTTAGAGCGTTGGACTAGTAACCGCAATGTTGGAAGATCGAATCCCCGAGTTGACAAGGTACAAATCTGTCGTTCTGCCCCTGAACAAGGTAGTTAACCCACTGTTCCTAGGCAGTCATTGAAAATAAGAATTTGTTCTTAACTGACTTGCCTAGTTAAATAAAGGTCAAATAAATTGTCCATTTGGAAGACCAATTTGCGACCAAGCTTTTAACTTCCTGACTGATGTCTTGAGATGTTGCTTGAATATATCCACATAATTTTCCTTCCTCGTGATGCCATCAATTTTGTGAAATGCACCAGTCCCTCCTGCAGCAAAGCACCCCCACAACATGATGCTGCCAACCCCGTGCTTCACGGTTGGGATGGTGTTCCTTGGTTTGCAAGCCTCCCCCTTTTTCCTCCAAACATAACGATGGTCATATTGGCCAAACAGTTCTATTTTTGTTTCATCAGACCAGAGGAAATTTCTCCAAAAAGTATGATCTTTGTCCCCATGTGCAGTTGCAAACCGTAGTCTGGCTTTTTTATGGCGTTTTTGGAGCAGTGGCTTCTTCCTTGCTGAGCGGCCTTTCAGGTTATGGCAATATAGGACTTGTTTTACTGTGGATATAGATACATTTGTACCTGTTTCCTCCAGCATCTTCACAAGGTCCTTTGCTGTTGTTCTGGGATTGATTTGCACTTTTCACACCAAAGTACGTTCATCTCTAGATGACAGAAAGTGTCTCCTTCCTGAGCGGTATGACGGCTGCGTGGTTTTTATACTTGCGTACTATTGTTTGTACAGATGAACGTGGTACCTTCAGGCGCTTGGAAATTGCTCCCAATGTTGAACCTTGAAAGGCCTTGAAAATACATCCACAGATACAACTCCAATTGACTCAAATGATGTCAATTAGCCTATCAGAAGCTTCTAAAGCAATTACATAATTTTCTGGAAGTTTCAAACCTGTTTAATGGCACAGTCAACTTAGTGTATGTAAACTTCTGGCCCACTGGAATTGTGATACAGTGAATTATAAGTTAAATAATCTGTCTGTAAACAATTGTTGGAATAATTACTTGTGTCATGCACAAAGTAGATGTCCTAACCGACTTGCCAAAACTATAACTGTTAACAAGAAATTGGTGGAGTGGTTGAAAAACGAGTTTTAATGACTCCAACCTAAGTGTATGTAAACTTTAGAGTTCAACTGTATCATAGAATTTAATTGTAGGGACTGAGTGCCCAGACCCAGATTAACCCTAGTCATGGCTGAACAAGCATGCTCAATGGAGATTCACCATTGAAAGTACATCCTAGTCCACTATGCTTACTCTCATTCCTGGGACACTGGGAAACCAGTCTTACAATTATTTATGGGTGACCCATGTGAAAGGCACTAATCATAAAAGCCCATGTAAGGTAATAAGTAAGCCCTGGTCCTTCCATACTCACTATTTTGGACTTGAAGATGTCCAGTAGGCCTGAGAGATGGTTGTATTGGCTGGGTACTTTGCGAAGGTGGACCATCTCAAAGTCGGTACGCACCCCCAGGCCCTGGCACTCCCCATGGTACATCCTCCTCCACTTCTGCTGGATCTGCACAAACATGGGTACCTGGCTGCATGGCATCCACAGGGATAGAGGACATTAACGGGGATAGGTCACTTCAAATTCATTCAGATGTTTTGTGGGAAGGTAGTCACACATTGAAATCCTGTTGCTACTCTAACTACACCTGTTCTTGTGTCAAGACGAGGTAACGTCCTATGCCATCAGTTGTGAAGACATAGCTATGCGCATCATTCACCAAATGAATGAGATATATAAACACCATCTAGTCTAATCATTTTAGATGTTGCTCATCTTTCCCATTGGTTTGGGATCGAGGCATTCAGTTGGAGCAGCACAACAGACAAATCGTGATGTTTGAAAAACTTTGGATTTTGAGAGACATGCAAGGCATCTCTGGTATCAATGTGGAAGAGCAGGCACACACTGAAATCCTGTAACTACATCCCTGATATACCACAGCTACACAGCAGCACCTGGTGCACAATAGAGAAATTACAATCAAAACATACACCACCTAGTGGATTGAACAAGTATGGAATTGAAATAATAAGCCTTGTTATATCTATGGATTCATTTTTTTTATTATTTCCAGTCACAAAACAAAATGCAGTAAATGCTCTATGCGTTAGTAATATAACAAGTGCTCGTGCAAGAAAATAACTTGAAGCTATACAGTGCCTTCGGAAAGTATTCAGACCCCTTTTTCCACATTTTGTTGTTACAGCCTTATTCTAAAATGGATTAAACAAAATAAAATTAGACGTGATTTGGAAAGGCACACACCTGTCTATATAAGGTCCCACAGTTGACAGTGCATGTCTGAGCAAAAAACCCAGCCATGAGGTCGAAGGAATTGTCCGTAGAATTCCGAGACTGGATTGCGTCAAGGTACAGATCTGGGGAAGGGCACCAAAACATTTCTGCAGCATTGAAGGTCCCCAAGAACACAGTGGCCTACATAATTCTTAAATGGAAGAAGTTTAGAAACATCAAGAAACGTCATAGAGCTGGCCAAACTGAGCAATCAAGGGTTTTGGTCAGGGAGGTGACCAAGAACCCGATGGTCACTTCGACAGAGCTCTAAAGTTCCTCTGTGGAGATGGGAGAATCTTCCAGAAGGATAACTATCTCCACAGCACTCCACCAATCAGGCCTTAATGATAGAGTGGCCAGACGGAAGCTCAGTAAAAGGCACGTGCCAGTCCGCTTGGAGTTTGCCAAAAGGCACCTAAAGACTCTCAGACCACAAGACACAATATCCTCTGGTGTGATGAAACCAAGACTGAATTCTTTGGCCTGAATGCAAAGAGTCACATCTGGAAGAAACCTGGCACCATCCCTTTGGTGAAGCATGGTGGTGGCAGCATCATGCTGTGGGATGTTTTTCAGCTTCAGTTACTGGGAGACTAATCAGGATCGAGGCAAAGATGTACGGAGCAAAGACAGAGAGATCCTTGATGAAAACCTGCTCCAGAGCTTTCAGGACCTCAGACTGGGGCGAAGTTCACCTTCCAACAGGACAACGACCCTAAGAGTAGAGCCAAAACAACGCAGGAGTGGCTTCGGGACTTGTCTCTAATTGTCCTTGAGTGGCCCAGCCAGAGCCCAGGCTTGAACCCGATCGAACATCTCTGGAAAGACCTGAAAAAAGCTGACAGAGCTTGAGGGGATCTGCAGAAAAGAATGGGAGAAATTCCCCTAATACAGGTGTGCCAAGCTTCTAGCGTCATACTGTATGTAGATTGAAAAAATACAATTGAATCAATTTTAGAATAAGGTTGTAATGTAACAAAATATGGACAAAGTCAAGGGGTCTGAATAGTTTCTGAAGGTACTGTATGTTCTGATGGTCTGCTACATGCTTCCTTCTCTTATAACCGCGTTATTAGTGTCACTCTGCCTCACAGTAAACTCCCAGAGACACAGTGGGAGGCCAGGTGACCTTGCTGCTACCACAGAGCAGAGCTGCAGAGCCACAGCACTCGGAGCATCTACAATGGTACCATCTCCCATTTAGCCCGGTGTTGCCATGGATACCAGCTGATCTACCGCAATACGATGCCATAGAGAGCTGTACTCACCACCCACAGTGTTGCTATTTTAAAACATGCTTGTGTCATCAAACAGAAACACACACAAAGGGCAGGTTGCCACTAGATGTGTGAATGTGTAAGAACTAACACTGTTTCCCTTAGCGTAGATTCATGAATATGAATACATTGGCAGTATCAGCCCTTTTCTTTGTCAAAGCAAATTCTGTTACCAATATTATCTTGATTTTCCATAAGAACATAAAGTGATGTTGTGGCATACTAATGTAACTGTGAATTATAACAATTATACTGTTCCCAAAGAGTATTAGTTAATATATGATTCACTGTTGCTCTGAGTTACTGTCACCTACCAGCCTGTGTTGGCCAGAGAGATGGAGATGGAGCTAAGTAGCAGGTTGCACTTGGACTCACTGATGACCGCCTCACAGTTGGCCCCGGGGGAGATGACCACAAACTCACGCATGCCATACCTGCAAACACAGACGGAATACTTTAAAGAGAGCAGACAGCTACCATCTATCTATCCATCAAGTCTCATTCAAACCAAACTCTGTAATATATTTCTCAAAAAGATCAGACATCAGCTGGATTTAGTGTTAACAAATATCAATAGCAGTTGTGAATGTCTATCTTCAGTCATTTTAATCCCAATCTTAAAATAAATGTAAGAGGTAAAGGTTAGAGGTCGGAGGTTAGGTGACCTGGAGTACTGTACTCACCATCTGACGAGGCAGTGGGCCCTGGGAGGGAAGTCATTGTTCATACAGAGCAGGTCCTGCATGGCTGTGGGGAAGGCATCTGGAGAGAGAGCAGAGTGGGAATCTTCATTTATATTTTAACATCCACTACGACTCTCTGTTGCTGGAGAGCAGAGCAGTGGTCCAGACAAAACTGTGGAGTTCATCCATATAGTCTCATCATATAGTTTCTGTGTTGGAATGGTGTGAGAATACCCTAACAGAATGGTGTGGGAATACCCTAACAGAATGGTGTGGGATTTCCCTAAAAGAATGGTGTGGGAATACCCTAACAGAATGGTGTGGGAATACCCTACTCTGAGGAAATAGCAAGACTTTTTAAATGGTCTGTTTGAGATACAAATTTGAGGTGGGGTTTTTGAAGTGTTTTTGTCCAATTTATGATTTGGCCATAAATACATGTATAGGACAAGTCACCATCATTATTTGGGTATGAGTTTACAGAATAATTACTTTTAAAAAGTGAAATTATCTGCAGCCAAGAAAGGGACCTCTAAAATTTTAGGTTGGAGACCTCATTGGTCACACCCACTACACTAAGTTTGCTACCACTGCTGAAATAAATCCTAGGGGAAACACTGAGTGACAATTCCTATGAGACCGATATAACAGGGATTATAAATAAAAGCCGCAGCAGCAATGTACCCTCCTCAGGTTCCTCCTTCCCCTCGCCCTCCTCAGACTCCTGCTTCAGGCAGTGGTGCGTTACGGAGAATTTAAAATCAGCAAAATTGATATCCTGGGTCTTCTCCTCCCAGGTACCACTGGTGTATTCACCCTGGATCAAGACGACAATCAGGGCATCCATGAATGAATTCAACAAGCTTACCAGATCGCTGCTTATTAATGCGTGGTGCTTCTTACATAACATTAAGGTCTGATTGAATGAGTGTTTATTGTTACCTTCTCTGGTGGTTTGTTTGAATTGTTCCCAATCAACTTCCAGTCATTCAGAACCTCTTCTACTCTGGACACAAACCTAGCAAACAACATGGGGATCATAACATATACCAGCAGAAGTCAGAGAGCAGTGATCACACAAGCAGGCGTGCACGCACGGGCACACACACACACACACAATCTTGAAATAAATGGCTCTGGGAAATACTGTTGATAACGAAGGACAAGCTACACTACAAGGTCAAAAGTATGTGGACACCTGCTCATCTCATTCCAAAATCATGGGCATTAATATGGAGTTGGTCCCACTTTGCTGCTATAACAGCCTCCACTATTCTGGGAAGGCTTTCCAACTTTATGTTGGAACATTACTGCAGGAACTTGCAGTTCTTGTGCTGACGTTGCTTCCAGAGGCAGTTTAGTGTTGCAACCGAGGACATACAATTTTTACGAGCTACACGCTTCAGCGTTCCCGTTCTGTGAGATTGTGTGGCCTACCACTTCGTGGATGAGCAATTGTTGCTCCTAGACATTTCCACATCACAATAACAGCACTTACAGTTGACCGGGACAACTCTAGGAGGGCCTGAAATTTGATGAACCGACTTGTTGGAAAGGTAGCATCCTATAATGGAAAGTTCCTGAGCTCTTCAGTACGGCCCTTTCTACTGCCAATGTTTGTCTCTGGAGATTGCATGGTGTAGGGCTCAATGTTATACACCTGTCAGCAAAGGGTGTGGCTGAAATAACAGAATCCACTAATTTCAAGTGTGTCCACACACCTTTGGCCATGTAGTGTATGTAGGGCTCTGCTGAGCTGTCAACATTGGTAAGAACAGTTGCTTTCTTTTGCAATCCTGATGTGACAGGACAGTTAGCTAACCTATGGGTAAACCACTAACAAAACCCTTACAAAAAAGATTGCCGTTTTGAAACTGCAGTAAAAGTGAAGTAACTGCAGTCGACTGTGGTGTTTTGTACGCAGTAATTGCAGAATAGCTGCAGTGTGCTGCACTGTAACTGCAGTTGTACTGCAATATTTCTTCGTGAAGGAATGCAATGCAAACCAGCATAGCTAGCCGATTGAGAAATGTGATTGAGAGCACAAGACAGGAGACGAGAACCGTTGTCTGTCATATACTCAGCATATTATGCTAGCTATATGGAACAGGCGAACTATATTTGGCCAGCCATGAATAGCTTCTAATCCAATTCTTCTATCTAGTCTGATGATGATTCACAACTAACGTTACTGTTGTTGTTGTTATTAGCTAAAGCTAATTTAGCTAGCCAGAGATCTCCAGTATCCACCTACCTCTCCCACTCCGACGCGGTGGTAAAATCCGTGATCTCGAAGACCTCCGACTCCGGCTGTAAAGGAAATAACGTTAACATCCAATATTTTCTAAACATTTTTAATATGATGCAATGTTTACTTTATAAACTGTACACCAGTACTGTACTCACGTCACTGTCAGCCGCCATCATGAATTCCTGTTTATGAATTTTGCTGTCCGTTGCATTATGGGATTCTTGTCGATGGAGTCTCTTCCGCAATTAAGCAATGACGTCACCAAATTTGACACATTTTACACCGAACAAAGCTTTTGACACAAGGCTCGTGCTTTGAACCACTCGTAATGAAAATGGACAATTTACCTTCATTCGAATACTTCGTTTTAAATTCCTTTATTTAATGCAGTTTCATTTGTTCATCTAGTAGTAACAGTAGTAGAAAAATATATCTTACTTTTACAACTTAGTCTTGGAATTAATATCAGTCTGCATATTGTCAAACACTCAAATCAGATACAATCAAATGTTATTTATCACATGCGCAGAATACAACAAGTGTAGCCCTTACAGAGAAATGCTTACTTACAAGCCCTTAACCACCAATGCAGTTACTTAACCCGTTTTTGCAGATACAATTATTGCTTTGATACATTTTGTAATATATTTGTTATTAAAGGTGATATGATGGCATAATAATAAGCCTTATTGGAGACGTGAAATGCCTTCATTTAGTAAGCCATATTGGAGACATGAAATGCCTTCATGGACACATGTTGCCAGCAGAGGGCAGCAAATAGTGACACATGTGACATTACACAAGGTATTTACCGAACACACAATGCCAGTTCCGTAAGTGCCCGTGACTCGTCAGTTCTTCCAATTTATTCGAACCGAGGAGGTAAGCAATCTACACACTTAAAGAAAAAAATATTAACGGTGCTCAAAAGCTAATGATGATGTAAGGTAGGCAATGTCTTTTACTGGAATTTTCATTCGGCATTTTACCAAAAGTGAAAGAGTGCTGTGTTTTTGGTGAATGGAAGTTTCTGCTAAAGAAGGTGCTGTAACAAACTGGACTGCAATGTAATTAATGAAGTATAATAATGTTTCTGCATGCATAATAACACACTTTCATGTTCTTATTATTCTAGGTTCCACTGTAATTCAGAGGAGGATTACATCTTTTCAATCATGAAGTCAGTTGTCAGCATTTCTTCCTCAGTTAGGGCTGTGTGTCAGTACTCTCCCAACTATTTCATGACTTGTAGTCGGGGATTAATACGTCACTCAAATTCATCTGGAAGAATATTGAAATCGGACGTTTCTTTTAAAGCCAGAATGGCACAACCATGTGTAAAAAGTACTTTAGGCTGCTTCCATAACACACGTGAGATGGGGGCGGTGGCGCAACAGTTAAATAACCTCCCATTTGCAGAAGAGAAAGACTACGAATTAAGGGTTCACCCGGAGAAACACCTTTTGCCCAAAACAGCTGGGCAGCCTTCCATTGACACCCAATTAGGAACCAGTGCTTCACCAACAAAACTAGGGCACATAAAAGTGGAGCCACTTTCTGTCAAATCCCTTTTCGAGGTTGAGGTTTTACCTGAGTTGTTAACACGTTTGAAAGAAGCTCCCAGCAATGAGAAAACTGAGGGTCTGGCAACCTTACTGGGAGTATGTGTTGAGTTTGGTGTGGACTATCAAAGTTCAATTGTCTCTAGATTGAAAGAGGAGTGGAGGACACACCTCTCCAAAACAGACATTGGGGTCATTCACCTGTGCCATCTCGGAGAAGTAGCCTATAATCTGGAGGGGAAGAGGTCAGAGATTGTTGAGCAGGTTCTCGACTCCGTGAGCATCAGCATTGATGCTCTCACCCAAAATGAAACCGCTCGTGTGTACTCCTTCCTTGCACTACTCGAGGACCCACACCATTGCCAAGATCTCATGTCAAGACTACACAGACACACAGAGAAATTGATACACAGACTACAAGCCATCAACATCAGTGACATCTTCCACTCCCTGGTGGCATTACAACAGAGGCAGGCCATTGCACTGATTGTGAAGCTGAGCAGACGGGCCTCTAGGGTATTCAGATCGTTCCAAGATGAAGAGCTCATCAAAGTTCTAGGTGCCTTAATGCATTTCGGTCAGCATGATGAAGACTTCATAACAGCCATGGAAAAGCACCTGCCAGTGAAAATAGTAGACGCAGACCCCGAACTCACAAGCGTGGTGATGGAGTTTTGCCTTCAGATGAAGTGTCGCTCAGAGCCCATATTCGAAGCTGTGGCTGAGAGCTTTATTTGCAACTCAGAGAAGTATACCACACCCCAGATAGCCCGGCAGATCATTGCCATGGGGAGACTGAGCTACCTGCCCCAGTGCTCCAGTCAGATGTTTAAGAAGCTGGAGAGTGTGCTGTCCTCTCGCTTCTCCCAGTTCCAGCCCAGGGCTCTGATAGAGGTGCTCCACTCCTGTATTCACCTGGAGAGGTTTCCACTCAACTTTGTGTCCAAAGTCTTCAGCCCCTACTTCCTACAGAGGTTGCAAGGTAGGCTAGTCCGTTTTGGTGTGTGTGTGTGTGTGTGTGTGTGTGTGTGTGTGTGTGTGTGTGTGTAAAAAAAAAAAGTGAGAGCAAAAGTAAACGGGCTACTTGTGAGTATGTGTGCACAATTTCATGTCAGGTGTGTATATGTCTATGTAACAGGGTCAGTTTTGTCCTTTCCATTCAGTTGCAAATTAAATTCCTCCAGATTATGGTCAGAAATACTCTTTGGTTTAAGTTACATCATACTAGCAGCACAGTTCTGTCACTGTCCACCGCTGAGATAGCCAGAGTCATGTTATGTATGTGTCTGATGAAGGCTGCTATTCTTTCCCAGCACAAGGGGAGCCCCTGGACAAGCATGCCTTAGGCCAGCTAACCCAACTCAACCTCTCTATCTCACTAGAGTGCAACTACTACCGGGTGAGTACCTCCTTAATAACATTGTAAATATACAAATAAATCATACAATAATTATGCAAAATTGTCTGTCAAATTAAAGCCCTCTGACTCTTACAATGGGCCTTCACGTGTCACACTGAATGAAAAATATTATTTTGAAGTAGTTGGATTGAACACTAAGTTCATTCTGTATATACTGTATATTATACTGTGCTCCGTACAGGGCGCGAGATTACCTTACCATCTCCATGTGAAGAAGTTTTCCTCCATGGACCACTCCTTTGAGAGCCCTGTAGAGAGCTACCTGTACAACCAGGTGAAGGGTCCTCTTAACAAGCTGCTAGAGGGAAAGACCTACTACTCTACCAGGGTCTTCACGCAGCCTGGATACACCATAGACGTGGAGATCTGTCTGGATGAGGATGGGTTTGTCCTGCCTCTCTCACAGTGGGACCACACTCATAGGAGGTTAGAGCCATTGGAACTTTGTTAGAGGATCAGTCTGACAGGGCGCTGCACAGACTCATTCCCTGATCTACCAATCACCCTGTTTTCCAAAGTACCCAATAAGTGGTCCTTACTTCCAAAGATTCAATTCAATTGAAATACAACAATTTATTCCAATGAGCAAATCTTCCCAGCACCTTGTTCAGGCAAATCCTCGGACACAGAGAATGATACTTATTGCCTTTCACGACTTATCACCCATTAAATAAAATGGCCAGTCAGATAACAGGTTAATTGTTTTCCTCTATGCAGGATTGCCTTGTGCCTGGATGCTCAGGACCGCTTCTGCAGCAACACCCATCACCTTCTGGGAAAGGAGGCCACAAAGAGACGCCACCTCTGCAGAATGGGCTACGAAGTGGTTCAGGTAGGGGAACTCCGCTCCTGGTTACGGGCTAGAATAGACACACAATGTGAGGTGTGTGGAATGTGTGTTAGTACTCTATGTGCTTTGAATTCATCTCTATAATCAAAGTAATGTGTCATTTTCTGTGTCGTTCTGTGACTGAATTACATTTGTCTAGGCGTATTTCTTTTCTCATGAAGACCTATCTGACATTGGTCTTTGTCTGTATGTTCCCCACCAGATCCCTTACTTTGAATTTGAGAAATTGAGAACACAACAGGAACGGGTACAATACCTTCATAAGAAGATATTCCCCACAATCTTCACGTTTTACCGGTGACTTCTCAGATAGGATAGGATAGGAGGATGTTGTGACATCACATCCAAGCTCTGTGACCTCTGACCTGACAACATGGCCTTCAACAAGATGAACTAGGATGTTTCTTAAACTGTCTACTAATCATCACAGAAAACATTGGATTGGATTAGGCATGAACCTTTCGTTTCTAAAGTCTTCATTATACTATTATGACAGTGTTGGGGTTATGACAGAGTGGTCTAGAAAAGTGTTAAGTCATTGGATTAGGCATGAACCTTCCGTTTCTAAAGTCTTCATTATACTATTATGACTGTGTTGGGGTTATGACAGAGTGGTCTAGAAAAGTGTTAAGTCATTGTACATAATGTGATGGAATTTTTCACAAAATATGGACTATGGCTATGGTAGGTAATAGGTCAACTATAAACTGCATACTTCCATATAGGAGCTTTCTGCAGTTTGTTAGTTATACACTGACTCTATATTCATAAATAAAACAGGTTTGTGTTTCCATGTAAGCTTGAAGGTACTGTATATTTTGTACAATGGACTGTATTTTCCAATACAGATGATTCTATATTGCAAAATAAAATGTGTAAAACCAGTTTTCAAACAACCATGGGGGAAACTCAAAGTTCCTTTGCTGTTATGTGTTTTTGTAAACAATAAACATGATTTGTATAAAGCCTCAGCTCTCTTAAGTTGTATTTATTTATTTTACCTTTATTTAACTAGGCAAATCAATTAAGAACAAATTCTTATTTTCAATGACGGCCTAGGAACAGTGGGTTAACTGCTTGTTTAGGGGCAGAACGACAGATTTGTACCGTGTCAGCTCAGGGATTTGAACTTGCCACCTTTCGGTTACAAGTCCAACGCTCTAACCACTAGTTTAAGGGGAACGTAAAGTAATAGAGGGTACTTAAATGCTGACAGGCATATGGACCAAAGCATGTACATGGGGTGGTCTGCGTAACAGGCTTTATTTTGAAGACAAAGCTATACATGTCACGTGAAATATGAGCGTAATACTGATTAACTACAGAGCTGAGTGTCAGAACAGCTTGTTATGACTGAATCGACACATTTTTGGTGTAATTTATGATGACTAATTCACAGTGGTGTAAAGTACTTAAGTAAAAAATACTTTAAAGTACTACTTAAGTAGTTTTGGGGGGGGTATCTACTTTACTTTAGTATTTATATTTGACAACTTTTACTTTTACTTCACTATGTTCCTAAACAAAATAATGTACTTTTTACTCCTTACATTTTCCCTGACACCCAAAAGTACGAGTTACATTTTGAATTCTTAGCAGGACATGAAAATTGTCTAATTCACACACTTATCAAGAGAAAATCCCGGTCATCCCTACTGCTTCTGATTTGGCACTCACTAAACACAAACGCTTCATTTGTAAATGATGTCTGAGTGTTGAAGTGTACCCCTGGCTATCCGTTAATTTAAAAAATATCAAGATAATAGTGCCATCTGGTTTGCTAATAAGGAATTTCAAATGATTTATACTTTCACTTTTGATACTTAAGTATATTTTAGCGATTACATTTACTTTTGATACGTAAGTACATTTAAAGCCAAATATTTTTACTCAAGTATTATTTTACTAGGTGACTTCCACTTTTACTTGAGTCATTTTATTTTAAGGTATCTTTACTTTTACTCAAGTATGACAAATGGGTACTTTTCCCACCACTGCTAATTCATACAGGAAAAAGGAACATTTGACAGATCTCACTTCTAATTGTAGGCATGCACTCAGTGTTGCCTTTATTTGTTAGAGAGACCCATTCAGACTGGCAATTAATCTACTGCTGGCCTGCCTGGCTGACTATCTCCTTGGTAACAGAATGTAAACATTCAAGCTACTTAGGAGGGGAGGCATGCACACTGCACAGGGAAGGAGAGCAGACATACACTGTAGAAGCTATTTAAACTAGGAGGAAGTTTTCTTATAAAACAGCTGCTATTAAAATGCAGAACACTATATTTGTTTGTCAAAGAACATTGGAGTAAATGTGAAGCATGAAAATTGGCCAAAGGATTGAGTAAGATATTTCAAAGTTTGAGACCAAGAATACTGAAGGTGAGTGAAGTTGTTTATTTCACTCAACTACTGCTTTTCTTTTTCAAGACTTCTTGCTTTAACTATGTCCATTCTGACTGACACTTTTAGTACTATTCCATTAATTGGTTCTAGAATGCTAATCTGTAAAGAACTCCCAAAATGGTTTAAATGACTAGTTGTCAGTCATGAATCCACTAGGATGCTGGTTAATGTTCCAGGGATGAATAGTTGTTGTTATTATGATGCCAGTCAGGCCTGTGGTTTGTATTAGCTCTCATTAACTCGTTGTCATTGTCTAAGTCACATCATGAGTCTGTGTTTTTGTCCCTAATGGCACCCTATCCCCTACAACGGTGTTTCTCAACTCCAGTCCTCCAGGATTCTCAACAGTACACATTTTTGTTGTTGCCCCAGACAAACTCACCCAATTCAACTCATTGATGGCTTGATGATTAGTTGACAAGTTGAATCAGGTGTGCTTGTCTGGGGATACAACAAAATGTGTACTGTTGAGGGTACTATATATAGTGCCTTCAGAAAGTATTCATACCCCTTGACTTATTCCACATTTTGTTGTGTTATAGCCTGAATTCCAATGTTTTTTCTCAACCATCAACCCACTATACCAAATAATGAATGTTAAAACATGCTTTTAGAAATGTTAGAACATTTATTGGCAATGAAATACAGAAATATCTCATTTACATAAGTATTCACACCGCTGAGTAAATACATGTTAGAATCACCTTTGCCAACAATTACAGCTGTCAGTCTTTCTGGGAAAGTTTCTAAAGCCTTATTCACATTAGCAGGTTGAAGTGACACAAGTCAAATTTGAGCCATGTCACCAAATTACTATTGTCTGAACTCTGAACACACACAAATCCAATTTGGTTGCTTGTAACTTGCTGTTTGGACAGTAATTACAAAACGGATTTGAAAAACAGAACTGATTTGAGCATTAAGGCCTGTAGTGTGAACAAGGCAAGAGCGTTGCACATCACATGGTTGTTGATCCTCGAAAGACCATTTTTAGGTCTTGCCTAAGATTTTCATGCAGATTTAAGTCAAAACTGTAACTCGGCCACTCAGAAACATGCACTGTCCTCTTTGTAAGCAACTCCAGTGTAGATTTGGCCTTGTGTTTTAAGTTATTGTCCTGCTGAAAGATGAATTCATATCCCAGTGTGGAAAGCAGATATCCAGGTTTTTCTCTAGGATTTTGCCTGTGCTTAGCTCTATTCTGTAAACATTTTTCTTGTGAAAAACTCCCCAGTCCTTAATGATTACAAGCATACCCATAACATGATGCAGCCACCACTTGAACATATGTAGAGTGGTATTCAGTAATGTGTTGTTTTGTATTTGACCCAAACATAACACTTTGTATTCTTTGCCACATTTTTTGCATTTTTACTTCAGTGGTTTATTGCAATATAGTTTTGGAATATTTGTATTCTGTACAGACTTCTTTCTTTTTACTCTGTTATTTAGGTTAGTATTGTGGAGTAACAAAAATGTTGATCCATCCTCAGTTTTCTCCAATCACAGCCATTAAACTCTGTAACTGTTTTAAAGTCACCATTGGCCTCATGGTGAAATCCCTGAGAAGTGTCCTTCCTCTCTGGCAACTGTTAGGACGGACGCCTGTATTTATGTAGTGACTGGGTGTATTGATACACCATCCAAAGTGTAATTAATAACTTCACCATGCTCAGATGGATATTCAATTATTGCTATTTATTTTTACCCATCTATCAATAGGTGAGGCAGATAGACATTTCAGCTTATGTCTAACAACATAATTCAACACTATGGGGTATTATGTGTAGGCACCGTAGTGCATTACTTTTGACCAGGGGCCCTGCTTCAAAAGCATTACACTGTATAGAGCCCTCAAACACAACTCTGGACATCAAAGCTAGTTCCACTGCTTTTTCTCCATTGTTCCCCTCTAATTTAGAGGGGACTCTAGGTGTGTGCAATTAATTATCAGGTAGAACAGAAAACCAATAGGCTCTAGACCTTGTAGGGTAAGCGTTTAATACCGCTGGTATAGGGGATATAGGATACCATGTGAGAGGCAGTCATTCTCTGATACACATGATACAGTAACGAGAGGAAATGTCCTTCACTCCACCTCTCCTACTGGAGCTTATGATATTATAGTAATTAAGCAGGTGCGCTAGATTAGGGTTGGAGTGAAAACCTACTGAACGGTAGCTCTGAAGGAACAGGGATGGAGAGCCCTAGAGGCTTGCATCAACATTCAACACAAACATGCTGAAGCCCCACACCATACGTGGAGGGACCAGATCTTGAAAGAGGAGAGTACCCATGAACCAAGTGTCCACAGCAAACAAACCAAGCTGAAAGGCAGCAAGCTATAGAGCAACAAAACAACCTTCACTGTTATCTCTTACAGTCATCCTTCTGGCTTCTATTCTCGCCAACTTGTCAACAGGACCCTTGTGGATGATGGAGAGTAGTGAGAGAAGGGTTCTGGGGGCTGTTTTTGAGGTGCTGAGGGGAGAGCTGGAGGTGGTAGGCCTGGGCCTGGAGGAGCTGGGAGATTGTCCCTGGGAGGAGGTGGATGTTCCCCGCATGGAGGGGGGCTGTACTCCCCTTATCACTGCCTGCCAGAGGGGCTTGACTGAGGTAAGCACCATTGGGGGAGGGGAATTTGGTTTAGGGGGAGGTCTGTCTGGTATGTTAGTCTGCTTCAGTGACCCTTTGACTGAACTGATGTGATTAGTATTCTTATTGTTAGTGAATAAGCCTATATATTAGAATGGAAACACAGCATGGCTGATATGCTTTATACAGACTTTGTTCTGTTTATGTGGTTGCATGTTTATTAGTCTTGCACATTGTAATCTATATTCAACAAAAGCATCACTGTGTGAATGAAGGAATATTTAAATCAAAAACAGTTTAACATACTGTGAGGATGTGAACAATCCATTTAAACACAGGTGTTGACCGTTAAAAAAAATAAAATAAAAAATAAAAAATAAAAAAAATTCTAGACTATTTATTTTTCTTCCCAATAACAATAACATGGTGTCATGTGACATTGAGGGGGGGGGGGGGGGGTGAAGACCCATGATCATTCTCTGGAGATACACTATCAAAACAACCACATTACTTTGTTAGTAGTGTGTCTAAGGCCACAGGGAAACAATTGTTTGCATGTGTCCCAGGAGTTGGGTCTTTCTGGCTTTTGTTTTGACTCTGTATGATTTAACAGATTTTACTGTTGCCAAAGCAAAACATGGCATTGTACTATGTACACTGAGAAAACATGCAATAAACCCCATACTATTATGCTGGCTGTCATTTACTTGACCTTTGCCATTTTGAAATAGGGGACCAAAGCATGTCATTAACCCTACTCTACCAATAAAACATAGGAGGAGGGGGGGAGGGTATTTTAATGTACATTTTGTTGTCAGGTTGTACACTTCCTTCTGAAAAGAGGAGCCGATGTGACTCTGTGCAACCATAGCAACCAGACACCACTGCATGTGAGTCTGCCAGTCCTCCAGGGGGTGCTGTTATCAGCCATGTTCAGGGCTCTGCCCCACCAGACCCAGCTCCTCCAGGCTGCTTGGCAGGGAGACCTCCACACCCTGCAGCACCTTCTGGTAAGTCCGCCTCCCCCCAAAACTCCTTTACAACGCCCCACCATAGACCACACACACACGCGCACAAGCACACACCAACCGCGCACACAGTCACTGCCACCGCCACTGATATCACTCCCAACGCCCTTTACATTGTGTAACTGGAAATGTGACACACAGCATCAGGTGCTTGTCTAACAACAGGGTAGGCTAGAGTTTAGATTAGCACAAAGGACAGCATTGTATGGATGCAGCCGAAGCAGCTATGAGCATTCCATCTGTAATCATCTCCAGGACATTTCTCATTTGACCTTTGTTCGTAATGTGTAACTCTCAGGCACCAGTGCTGAGCCTATATCTCTATGTCTGTGTTGCAGGCCCAGACTGACCTAGTGGACGTGAACACTCAGAACCGCGACGGGCTGACCCCTCTAATGCTGGCTGTGAGGGACGTCGACTTGTTTGAGGAGCTGGACGTCCGGTTGCCATGGGAATACAGACCTGTGGAGGTGGTCAGGGAACTGCTGGCTCTCTCAGCGTAAGGAAACCTGCAGCAATGACAATATCACTTTGGTTTTGTTATTACAACAGCCTAAAACATTACATTATTACAGAACCTTATTGCAAAATGACCTTATTATTACTGCAATACAATTTTATTACAATCTTACAACATAATAATATATTCCACAACAACTTCCTTGTTCCATAACAGCACTCACAAATACTTTTTCACATTGCCCCTGCATTTTCATTGGTCTATACGCCGCCTTCCGCTCTATAAATTATGTTAATTATTCTCCCTCTTTCAAACAGTGACCTGGGGGTGTGTGACGTCAACGGCTGTTCTGCTCTTCACTATGCTGCACAGATAGAGAGCCCCCTGAAAGACGAACTCATCCACATGATGGTTGAGTCCCTCAGACAGCCAGGTATAACATGACTTTCAACCAAGATGGTCAGACAAATCCAACATAACACAACTCAGATGTTTGGTATGGTTTGATATATTCTGTTTACTTTTGAGGATATTCCAGGGAAATACTTCTCTATCCAAGTACAAACCATGTGATCTGTTGGTTATACACATACTAGTACCACACCAAATCTGCTTGTTTGTGGCATTTCGTTCTTATGACATCACAGCACTCAGGTCATGTACAACCTGATGCCTTTAAACTTTTCAAATCGATCCTGACAGAAATGCAATACAGATTTGACTTATCTATTAGCTTAGTGTATAGCACAGGAGGCTGCTGAGGGGAGAACTGCTCATAATAATGGCAGAAACAGCACAAATGGAATGCCATTAAACACATGGAAACCATGTCTCTGATACCATCCCACGTATTCCGCTCCAGCCATTATCATGAGCCCCTTCTGCCCAATTAAGGTGCCACAAACCTCCTGTGGTGAATAGTATTGATTTAGTCGATCCGTGCAGTGTGTACTTGCGTAATCAAATGTTTTCCTGAGCTTGGAGGAGGGGTCAAAGCCAGCACTCATATGGGAAATCCTGGTGAATTCCTGAGGGGCTGAGTGTGTGAGAGGGCCTTGTTTCCTCTTGTGCTCACTGACTCCACACCTCCGTCTCATTCTGCCCTGGTCAACAAACAGCGCCCACGCCCCTGGACCTGCAGTGCTTCCACCCTGATGAGCTGAGAGTAAACTCCCCCAGCCCCTCTCCCTCTCTAACCGATGAGCTGAGAGCAACAAACTCCCCAAGCTCCTCTCCCTATCTGACCCAAAATGTCCTCATTCAGACTGCTGCCAGCACAGAGGTAAGTGATCCTCCAGTTGTACAGTTATGTAAGAAGTGTACAAGTCTGTCATTTAGTGGAGACCTACTTCATAATGTGATTTTGTTCACTATGTGTTAATACATTTTAAGATCATCAAATATATTACAAGACAAGTTAGTTGTATTGCATCAAAATAAATGTACTACAACATAGCTTCTGTCTCAAATGCATTATTTATTACTTGCCCAAATATCCTTAATCAATTAAAAGGCTTAATCCATAGTGGCTCTTCCCCTAAAGCAATGGGGCCCAATTCACCAGAGACCTGAGTTACGTCAGTGTAATTGGCTGGTGGGGAGTCTGTGTTCTGACTAGATGACTCTTAGCTATATCCTGACTTTGCTTTGAAGTGGCCTTAACAGGTGAGACAAGGGCAGGGAGCGCAGCTGGCTACTGTCTGGTGTCTAATGACCCAGCCCACTTATTGAATAGCGGAAGGGCAGATGGTTGAAAGAGGCTATCCCAGGGGCACACAAACATAGCAGACTGGGCACTAACGTGAAGCTATATAATATTTTAGGGCCCCCCCAGGGAAATTAAATGGGGTGGAGTTGTTAATCAGATGTTTAACAATCTAATTCGTTATAGGCTCTGAAATAAATGTCAGTTGAACATAACCACTAGCTACAACAACAGTCACCATCGTCCTCCTAACTGCACTTAGGACAGTGATATCATAGATATTTTTGTGGATTCATGCCAAATGCCACAGGGTTTAAGGCTACTTATGACCATTCTTATTTTCCCATTGTAGGATTTGCTGGAGTCTCCAGAGTGCGTTCCTTTATCCGACCATCATAAAGCCATCAATCAAGGTAAGCTGTATTTCCTTATTGTGCACTGTCACCTACAGTAGGTAGGGTCTTGGACAGTGACTCCTTGTGTCCCTGGTCTGTGTGCCCTGTTGGCTCTACACAAGACCACCCCCTCCTCCCAAACACACCCTTCCCCTCTCTTCACACACTGGGCCTATCCCACAAAGAGACAGCCACAAAGGCCAGCCCTGCCATGGCCCAAGCTGATTGGGTCAGTGTGCTAAATCACTCCCCTCAAGGAGACACAATACAGACTCCCAGCTGGAAACCTTCCTGACTCCTGTCAGACACACACAACAGAAGAGTTGCTCAGAGAGCGAAAACGAGAGCGAGCGAATGAGAGGTGTACAGCCCCTCTCAATCTCATTCTGTCATATAATCTGAGTAGGCTGAGATGAGGGTAGATTGGACTAACTGGCTCTGAAACAGGTAACGTCTATTGTTTCTTATGTTGTTCTCGAACCACTTTGTTTGGAAAGTACTATAAATGCTAAATGTCATTTGTAGTTTTCTGCACATAGGCTGTGTATAGAAACAGTTGTGTGTAAAAACAACATGTAAATAGTGTAAAATGTTTTGTATTATGCAGTGATAATAAATTATATTATTGGTTCAGTTGGATCTTGGTGAAATTCTACTGAGTTTATCATAAACAGTGTCATGGTGGAGCATCTGGGCTCCCGAGTGGCGCAGCGGTCTAATGCACTGCATCTCAGTGCAAGAGGCGTCACTACAGTCCCTGGTTCGAATCCAGGCTGTATCACATCCGGCTGTGATTGGGAGTCCCATAGGGCGGAAGACAATTGGCCCAGCGTCGTCCCCGTTTGGCCGTCATTGTAAATAAGAATTTGTTCTGAACTGACTTGCCTAGTTAAATAAAGGTTAACTGGAGAAAAAAAAATCGGATTTGTCAGTGGACTGTTGTGATACCGAATGCTATCCTACGTGTAACAGAGGAACCATTCACTGTTGGCTTGGGACTTTTGCTGTTGACACACAGTAGCAGTAATGTCCCTGCTGTGTGTGAAAGGTACATCAACCCCTACTGACCTCAGGCTGTGTTGGGTCCTGTAGATAAGGGGCTCTCCCTCTCCTTCCAGAGCGCCATGGATACCCTGATGGACATGAGGCAAGCCTACCAAGATCTGGGGAAGGGTAGCAGGTGGGCACGCACACACGCTCCATGTTAATTAGAACGGCTATAAATTAATACAACAATACAGTAACCACAGGGCAAATTGAGTCAGGAACACATCCAAACACCAACACCTGTTCATACAGACACACACAAACACTTATGCACACATCCTTGCTATTAACTAGCACTCTCACACACAAACAAATCCACCGTATGCTAGTCCCTCCTCCTTGTGTGTACTTCACCCCCCCACCCCTCCCTCACTTACATAAATACAGAATAAGAAGTGTCCAGTTACACAGTCAGGCCAGCAGTCATCATGTCAAGGGCATGCCAATCTTCCCAAACAGAGAACAGAGGGAGACCGAGAGAAACAGGGGGAGGGAGGGAGAAACTGAGGGAGAGTCTACTTTCTGAAACAGATCATTGTCTGTAGGGCTCTTACTGCTGAGAGAGGTCCAAAGGGATCCTGGGAGAATAAACCCCTTTGAAAAGTTCTCACTTTACAGCATCAGCCCCTGGCCAGCGTCCTTCTGCTGTGCCCTCTGTCCTGCATCCACACAGAACAGAGAATGTCCATCCCTTTCAATTGCACTGTGTTCATTATTAGGAAATTATATAAGATTACCCTGTCTCAGCTCCAGGTTTTGTGAATTATAGATGATTTTAATGAACCAAATTATTTTACCAAGATTACCTGTGAAGAGCATAGTGAGGTGCAAAGGATTTATTCTCAAATCTACTTTGTTCTCTCTCCAGTCAAGGTTCATCTCTACCCAGTCTGTGGTTCAGAGCCAGACACTTAGACAAACTGGATCCTACACCGGGGCTATTGAAGACCACAGGAAGCTCATCCTGCCTGCCTGTTCCCCCCAGGCTCAGATGTGAGGCTGTTGCCCCCAGCCCGGTGGCCCCTCACCCAGCCCAGCTGAGCCAATCTGCCCCCGGTCTATTGGAGCCTCTCCTGGACTCTCTGGTCCAGGCCCGAGTTCACATCCAGAACAGTCAGTAATATAATAATATGTCTGCTAAAGGCTTAGAGGACAGTATAAAGGTCAGCATGTTGTTGATTCATTTGTTTAGGTAAAGGTCATGCTCATGAATGTGTTTAGAGAAGTACTCTTTGTTGAGGAAATTAGTTAAGTAATTTTGTGTTTGTAAAGCTTGGCATGTTCTTGTCTTGCAGGGCTTGGATGTGTTGAAACGGAGAAAAAAAGCAGTTGTCGAAAGGTAGGTCAACTCAAATAAATCATGTTTTATTCGTACATCACATTTTCATACAGCTTCCTTAGTTTGTAAAAACCACCTGTAATCTGCTATTTATTCACAGTTGCCTTTTCCAATCATCTCTATCCAGGGCTCCTTCCCTGCCCTGCTTCCAGGCCCTATCAGGACCCCCAAGCTGTTAGCCCCTCTGGAGGGGAGGCATAGAAACGAAGGAGTGCTGCCCGGCCTGAAGCACCCTTCTCCCCTAAAGCCCATCAGCCTTGTGCCCCTGATGCCCCTGACCTCCATAACCTCCAGGCTGAGGAGGGAGAGGCTGGCCAGGACCAGGGTGAGCCCCAGAGGGTCCCCAGGCACCAGGGGGGGCAGCGAGGAGAGCAGCTTCAGTAGCCAATCCTCCATCGACTTGGAGGTAGAGGTGGATGACAATAAGAGAGACTTAAGAGACATAAGAGAGACTACAGCAAAACAACACACTGGAGAGACTTTTGAGGGAAGGTTGCAGTTGGATCTAGACTCATCTGGAAAGTTTAATGTTGGAGATTACAGTCAGGATAATGCAGACCATAGGAATAGGGAGTCGACAAGACATCAGGGTGCCTTTCCTAGGGATAACAAGGAAGGAGTATCTATCAAATCTGACCCTGGAGGGAGAGGGTACAAAGCAATAATTGAGTTGAGTCACCAACTTAACCCCGATTTGACGAATTTCAAAGATGTTAACAGCACTTCATGCTTTGAGAGGGACTGTGAGGGTGAGGTTGTGGCAGTGGAATGGACAAAGGTGATGTGCTCAGGGGGTCTCTCAAAAGAGACTACCAGTACTGAGCCAACTACCACATGTCCCTTTGCATCTAAAAGAAATGGAAACAAAGAGATTCAAGTTGATGACAATGCAAAGACTAGTATTGTGGATGACACCAAGTATCAATGTCTTCCTTCTACTGTGAATGTCACACTACCTGAATTAAATCCTCCTACAGAGAAAAAGATCAAACCTATCAAGCCTGTCAAGAACAAAGAGAGTAGAGGCAGCACTAGCGTCCAAACCAATCAGTCTTTCAACGTCTTGGCACACAAAGATCACATTCGGGGGAACAGCAAGTCCAAAAGCAACCTGAGGACTTCACCCATTCCTTCACAAGTCAAAGGCAAAGTCAGAAAACCTCCTGATCTCATCGTCAATGGGATAATCTCTACAAAGACTGGTCAGAAAAGCACAGACTCAACCTCTGTCAGAACGAGGGTTACAGAGCCTGTACATCCAAGCTGCAAAAAGCTGAACAACGACAAAAAGACACTTCAAATAAAAGTACCTTGTCAGAAACATATTCAGCAGAGGGAACCGAAAAGTGCCAGACAAGCCAAAACTGGGTCACAACTGGGGACCCTGAGGGCCAAGTCAGCTGTGGACTACATCACGTATAGTGATATCTTCCAGGAAATCAACACCGGGGATGAGGAGGGACCAGTCATCTATGAGATGTTTGCCGGCCCGGTGTTTGACAACATAAGAGTTTCCAGTTCATGTGAGAGGACGAGGCAGGTCCTGTCTGCCCCGTCTAGGAAGACCCAAACCCACAGGACCAAACACAAATGCCCTAAACCACTGGAGAGCAGAAGAGTGAGGCGAAGCCCTGTGGACAAGGCCAAGCAGAGGAAGAACAGGGCTATTAGGCCTATATCCAGGGGAAAGTCGCATCTGACGCCTATCGCCAGCACGCATGACAAAGACCACGTGGTGGTTATTTCTGGGCTTGACTGGCAAATCCACATCCAGACTAAGACTGAGCTGGTCCTCAGTAAAGATGGAGAAGAGACAGTCTCTCCCAGCACACCAGAGGTTCAGGAGGGGGACCATATGTTGTCATTGTCAGTGATCGAAGAAGTGCTGTCTATGTCCAGCCATGCGCCAAACCCACTAATCTCTCACCACCGGCCGAGAGACGAAACCTCCCCCAGTCAGACAAAGACTAAACTCACATCTCATTCTGACCCAGATGATGATCACCTCCATGTGCTGCACAATAGGGGACCCATGGGGAACAACATGTCAGAAAATGAGAAAAACAAGGCAAATCATTTAGACCATTCATTCACCCCATCCAATTGCCCTGTGCAGCCTAAGATCAACACCTGGACCTCAGGTAGCTGTGACAGCAGGACAGTGTCCCCGGTGTTCCAGAAGTTTCTGGATGATGTGGGGGAGGGACCACTGACCGATGACCTGCTCCGTTGTCTGGCAGAAGAGCTGATATCACTGGATGAGAGAGATGGTGTATGTCCAGAAAACAACTGTGACTCAGACCAGAGGGAATTCAGAAACAATTCTGAGCTGAGATGTGAGAAGTCATTACTGGGGGTAAGTTGGCACTAGAGGAGTACCTACACCAATTACAGCTAATCATATATACACACACATACGTGTGGTTGTGTGTGTAACTTCCCACCCTGTGCGGTTGTCCATTAGGATTTTACCACACCTGGAGAAGTGCTCAGTGGGTCTGGGTTGGTAGTGGATGATGCCATCACCTGGAGGAAAGGAGAAGTGCTGGGCAGAGGAGCTTATGGAACTGTGAATATATGTTTGCTTCTCAATTGCCTTGTAGAAAAGGAAAAGTCACATCACAGTAAAGAGAACCAATCATGCCAACACCCAAAGCTTGCTATAGTTGTATAATCCCATATCAAAACAAGGCTACCTTCATTATATAGATATTCAAATGAAACAGTCAAGCTAATCTCTAGGGTCTCAAATTAGCACCTGAGCCTGTCTGTAATAGGAATTTTAAAACTTCATATTTACGCTGTTTTTAGGTGTTCTGTGGACTGACCAACCAAGGCCAGCTGATAGCCGTAAAACAGGTGGCCCTGGACGCCTCAGACCTTGAAACCGCAGACAAGGAGTACAACCGTCTACAGGAGGAAGTAGACCTCTTAAAGAACCTCCATCACGGCAACATTGTGGGATTTCTGGGCACCTCTCTGCGGGACCACATGGTCAGCATCTTCATGGAGTATGTCCCCGGAGGCTCCATCGCCAGCGTGCTCCACCGCTTTGGTCCCCTTCCGGAGCGCGTCCTGGCCCTGTACACCCGCCAGATCCTGGAGGGGGTGTCCTACCTGCACCTCAACAGGGTCATCCACAGGGACCTGAAGGGGAACAATGTGATGTTGATGCCTACGGGAGTAGTCAAGTTGATAGACTTCGGCTGCGCCCGCCGTTTGAGATGCCTCACTCACACATACAGTCATAGTGACCTCCTGAAATCGGTGCACGGCACGCCCTATTGGATGGCGCCAGAGGTAATCAACGAGACGGGTCACGGCAGGAAGTCGGACATCTGGAGCGTGGGGTGCACAGTGTTTGAAATGGCCACGGGGAAGCCGCCGCTGTCACACATGGACAAGATGGCAGCGCTGTTCTACATTGGGGCGAGGCGAGGCCTAATGCCCTCGCTGCCTGACAGGTTCTCAGAGGACGCCAGGGATTTTGTTCAAGTCTGTCTGACCAAGTGAGTTGATTTACAATTCTGTCCTACATATAATATTTTTAAAGGCATAGTTCAGCTAAATGACTGGATGTTTCCTTACCTTGAACATGGTCTCCGAATATGAGGATTGGGATCTACTCTGGGTTTATATAGAATGCTACGAAGACTAAAGTAAAACAGTGTGGATTAACATTTCAGTAACTTAATTAGATTACCAATTATTAAGTCAAAGATAAATGTGACAACTCACCAACAGTCAGTAAATCATGATAATAAAAGGGCATCCAAGTTGAATAACATATTAATCTGTCCTCTTTGCAGTGACCAGAAACAGCGCCCGTCTGCAGAACAACTATTGGACCACCCTTTCATTCCTAACAATGTGATCTTAGTTTAGGACCTACACTCAAAGCTGTTAGGAAATAACGCCAGATGTGCCAATCAGGAACACCTATCAATCATTTATATAACATGTCCAAATTGTATTTTTAAATGCCCTTTCAAATGTATTGCTTGAAACTTAGATACTTTCCCTAGGCTATTACACAAATAATTCCTTGAATATTTGGGGCACCTTTGATACAACAAGCATTTGTCAAACATATTGCATCCATACTTTTCATATAGTATACAGTAAATACCAAATCATACAACATAGGTAATGTTTTAAGGTAGTGGTAACCGTAAGATTTATTTGTAGAACAAAAAAACAAAAAAAAATGGATGTCAAGGTTTGCATTTGCCTTCTTGTTGAGACCAAACCACTGTAATAATGTCTGTGCCCAAGAGTATAATCACTATCAGGACTGGGGAAATATACCATCTTGGCCTCAATACAAACTCTCTGCACACTGAAATAAAGGACTAACCAGTCAAAGAATAGTTACTATTGTGTGTCCAGAATTGAGAACGATATACTCCATATATATTAGGAAACTGACCCGTTGGAGAACAAACAGCATACAAGCCACCATACTGTATCAACACTGACAGCCTTAACTGCTAGCCTAGTCCCAGATCGGTTGGTGCTCTTGCCTAATCCATTGTCAAGCCATATCAATTACATAAGGAGTTGGCCAGAGAGCAGAAAGACTGGCACCCAGGCTACTTTTATGCTGTTTTCTTTCACCAGACATAAACAATACTACATTACTTACCTACAGCTTTGTATCTATGGGCTACAGCGTCAAGCCAAGTAACAATTTTGTGTAAATGCTCTTCACAGCAAAGGTTAGGCATGTAAACATTATAGCACTATTATTATTGTCCTTTTCTCATGTATGTCTTTAATTTTTTTGTGAGGCAAAGCCTTTGGCATCCAGCTTAAGGTAATCTTGGAAGTAAAAAAAAAAAAAAAAAGTGTACAAATTGCATGGCCTCTGACAACATGCCAGGTGGTTGTTACTGTTTGTAGGGTCTGGATTGGCTGAGTTGGAAAGGTCGAAGTTCAAGTGCCATCTCCTGGCAGCCAGCCATGTGTAGTACAGGCTCTAAGCACAACACAGGAATGCGGCAGTCAGAATCACCGATGATAGGACTCCTACATCAAGTTACAATAGTATTTTTTCCCAATATATATATCTTGTTATAGTTACAAGCAGCTCCAAACCTGAGTATTTATGGTATAGCTTTTTAAACATACAAAAATGTATGTACATTTATCTTTACTTTCTGTAAACAGCGGTCAGCTTTCTGCATTATCCCTTTGATGATTGCATGCAGATCCTACATACAGTATTCAGCATAAAAAAGGAAAAAATAATAATTTAAAAATCCAATTTCTATCGGCAGCCATGTTTGGCCTGCCTTTACTTCTGTCTGAGCTAAGCCTCCTCCTGCCACAACGGAGGGCTACTTGACATGTTTTCTCACCAGAATGGATAACAGCTGTGGCAATGCTGCTTAAATTATTATTTAAAAAAGACTATTAGAAATTGCACCTTTCATGCCTTTTCAGTATTTATACTTTTTTCCCCTCCGAACATGGAGATTTAAACTCGGATGACCCCCTAACACTTACACACGTCCGCATTCCATGACCCATCCTGAGAATATGGAGGACAAAGCAGCAATTACACATTGAAAGGGGCAGGACTATACCAGCACTGCCAAAAGATCAGATGATCAGGAAGCATTCATTTCTCTCTTTTTGCCTCAACCGTTGAGATGTCCTACACTTCATTATATTTTTTACTTTACCTTCCTATGCTTTGCTACAAAGGGTTCATGAGTTAATTCCTTGGGCACTTGAGAGAATCGAGCATGTCAAAAGTGTTTGTAATCTGCCCGTTGGCAGCAAACGCCCGGCCGGCTCCCTCAAGACTGCGGCTCTCCACTGGCTTCTTGTCCAGTTTCACTAGGGCGTTGAGATGTTCGTAGCCCACCTGGTATGTGACAGGGGGAGGAGGGGGGAAGGGAAGGTTAAAACCAGAGCTGTGACTAAGACGACACACACTGTGACTGAGACGACACACACTGTGACTGCAGCTGAACAGAGGAACAATGAGAGGAGGAGGAACTACCTGCGCCGCCCTTGGAGCTTTTGCTCGTTTTGGAGGAGTGGTGGTTGTGGCTTGCGACGTGTGGGTGCCCCCTCTTGCGGGAGGAGCTGGAACCAGAGCTAGGGGCCATGCCCGCCACCCCCTCAACACCCCCCAGCCCTAGGGGTCTCCGGAGGACGGCTGGCCCGGCCCCCGCTGGCCCCTCGGGGACGCCTCGGCCGTTGCCACTGTGCTGTGCTGCATGAAGGTGAGAGTGGCCGTGCTGCTTGTGGTGGTGGCGGTGGGTTGAGTGTTCTCGGTGCTTCTCCTTGCTCACTAGCGGGCTGGAATGTTTGCTCTTGGCCCCGCCCTCATCAGAAGAGCTGTGGCGCTCTGAGGACACCTTGATTTTCATCTTCAACTCCTCTTTGCTGGCCACGCCCCCCTGAGAAGGAACTGGAAGGCGGAGTTTGAGTGAGCCCCCCTTGTCCCGTTTGTCAGAGGGGACCTTGTCCTGGCCTGGCGTGGCGAGCTTCATTTTAAGAGGGGAGGCAGTGGTGCTGCTGCTCCCAGGGTTAGGGTGGAGCTGCATGTGTTTCCTGTGGTCTGATTGGACAGAGGGTATATACGAGTCCCTGCCCTCAGGCTCGAAACTCTGCTGCTCTGCCCTGCGTTTATGCTGCACCGCCAGCTCAGCAGCGTGCTTCTCTCTATACTTGTCCAGGGACATTTTCTGAGCCGGCGGGGGCGGTGGAGGGAAAATTGGCTGCTGTTGCTTCCCCACACCCCCCCCCGACCCAACCTTGTGTTCATGTTTAGTAGGGTTGAACTCTCCTGTCTTATCGGGTCTGTTCGGGTTCATTGGAGCACCCTGCTGGAGGCCAAGTGCATCTGTTTTGAGGGAATAGCTTCCTCCCTCCAAGCGACCCCCCGTATCCTGGGGCCAGTCGCTGGGGGCTGTGAAGGTATAAGAGCTGCCCTGCATGGACGCGATAGAGTCCAGGGAGAGGGGCCCACTGGCGTGCCCTGGCAGAGGGACAGGGAACGATGAAGCGGCTTTGGAGAAGGCTGAGTTGGAGACCCCAGGGATGGCATCTCCCAGGGAATGCTCGTGGATCAGGGAGGGTCCTGGGTAGGGGTCGCTTGCCTGAGAGCCATCCCCCTTGGTCTTCTTGGCAGCTTGCGTGGTCTGGCGAGTGGGAGAAGAGAGAAAGATGGCGTGACGAGGCGATTTTGCAAAGGGCATTATATAAAACAGCAATAAAACTACACTGAATTAAAGTCAGCAGACACAAGACGCTCTACAGTGTTTAACGTGAGTAAGAGGTCTTAATGATTCACTGGTGAAAAACAGAAGCTTTACCCTCCAATTTCGTATCCTCTTCAACCTGCTCGGTGTCTTCTCCAGAATCTGAAGGAACTCATGCGTCAGTTCTGAAGGCAAGGAAAGATCACACTTGGTTTTAACACCTAATTCATAGCAATGACATATCGCAAACATTTCTCATTGACGAAAACAAACTATTCTTCTAAACTCAACCACATTGTAACTGTGGCTTTTCGACTATGAGCATTAACCAAAATCAAATCAAAGCCTCACCATCGAGAAGCTCCAGTGTGACAGAGTTGTCCACGTACTCCCACCAGTGTTTCCCGTCAGTGGAGACAGGGATCTCCCAGTTGGACCATTTACAGGCCAGGTGGATGCAGACGCAGGCAATTACTGTGGGCTTGTGTTGCAGGCAGAAGGTGGTGAGGTGGAGGCTGCGTGAAGAGAGGCCGGGGCACAACGGGTCACATGGACAAGAGGGAAGAAGAAACAAAGAGGGGAGGGGGGGGGGGGGAAAATCAACGTTAGTAACAGGTGCTTAGGGCTGAGGTAAAACATAGTATTAGAGAAGATTAAGAATCATTATAACAGAAATGTTAGACCCAGATTGACACAGTTGCACACTTACCAAAATAAACAACAACTGACATGCAGAATAGATTATGAGTCAGTTTCACATTGTGGCTACCATCCTAGTGTTTACCACAAGGAGCTGCAGATATAGCAATAACTTCAATTCTAATTCAAAAAGATGACTTGTGTTTTTTTTGTGTGGGGAAAGTGACCGAATTTCACCCTTTATTGAAACATCAACCACCAATAAATAACACACAAGGTGAACATTTTATGGCAAAGTAAACTCAAGTTAATTCAAACAGACACTCATGACTAACTGGTTATGGTGAGACATGCATAGAAATGCCTTCTTCTGGTCAACTCTAGTCCAAGTTGGTTTGAGTTCTAAAAGAACCAGAGTAATAGAGAACTAGATCGAGCTACAATATTTTCTAGCACAGAGAGCTAGATGGTCTTTCAAATGGTAGGCTGTGGTAAAAGCTGGATGGTAACCTTGTGTCACAACAAGTACAATGTCTGGACGCTAGACATAACGCATATTATGGATTTTTTAAAATCCATCTCCTGTATGACCGCGCAGCCTGAGACTAGTGCGCATACAATCCAGAAAAACAACAGATCAGAAGTTCCAGAATTCACCATGGTGACTAGTATTTCCATGGTTTGGATTCTAAAACAGACATTCCCATTCAAGTCAATTACATTTCTATGCTCCTACTTGCTGTGGCTGGTCATTGGATTCAGTTAAGGTATTAAGAAGCCATGTATCCTCGAATTAGAGTGATGTCTCAGGCACAGCGGCAACCTCTTACTCTCCTTGTTCACTGTCTATAAGCCTCTCCAGTTCAAACGTCTCAAACCTAGCCGAACAGGCCGCTTTTGGAACACAACGTTGCCTTTGGCTCTTTGATAGTTGTTTCTATAAACACAATATATATATATATCCATACGATTGCTGAATTACAGCACTTTAATTAGAACTAGGCCTAACAGAAAAGCGACTATCAAAATCTGCGTCCAGACACTGTAGTTTGTTTTGAGGGCATTCAACAGTTGGAAACAAAAAGGCTATATTTAAATCCCAACCCAACATGTCATGTTAAAAGTAACCCTTTAAGGACCTAGTTCTACGAGAATTTGCAGACCATGAACTGTGAAAGGTTGTTTGTACACGGAAAGCCAGAAACCAAGAATAATACGTATGATAAATGGGCAGATGTGGCACCAAATCAGTATTTTACAATGCAATGAAATGGTGCATGAAAACATGAATTCTTCTCTTCAAAGCAAATAAAAACTTGCCATTTGAGCAGGTCCTTAATGGGTTAACATCAGAAATGTAAAATTGGCACTTCCATTTCTGTTTTATATACAAAACAGCGCATTCGGGAAGAATTCAGACCACTTGACCCTTTCCACATTGTTACGTTAAGACTTTTCCTAAAATGGATTAAATCATGTTTTCCCTCTATCTACACACAATATCACAAACACAAAGTGAAAACGGGTTCAGAAATTAATGCAGATTCATTCATTTAAAACAGAAATACCTAATTTACATAAGTATTCAGACCCTTTGCTATGAGACGTGAAATTGAGCTCAGGTGCATCCTGTTTCCATTGATCATCCTTGAGATGTTTCTACAACTTGATTGGATTCCACCTGCGGTCAATTCAATTGATTGGACATGATTTGAAAAAGGCACACACCGGTCTATATAAAGGTCCCACAGCTGACAGTGCATGTCTGAGCAAAAACCAAGCCATTAGGTTGAAGGAATTGTCCGAAGAGCTCAGAGATCAGATTGTGCCGAGGCACAGATCTGGGGAAGGGTTTCCAAAACAATTACTGCATCATTGAAGGTCTTCAAGAACAAAGTGGCCTCAATCATTCTTAAAAATGGAATTAGTCTGGAACCACCAAGATTCGTCCGAGAGCTGGCCGCCCAGCCAAACAGAGCAATTGGGGGAGAAGGGCCTTGGTCAAGGAGGTGACCAACAACCCGATGGTCACTCTGACAGAGCTACAGAGTTCCTCTGTGGTGATGGGAGAACCTTCCAGAAGGACAACCATCTCTGCAGCACCCCACCAATCAGGCCTTATTGGTAGAGTGGCCAGACGGAAGCCACTCCTCAGTAAAAGGCATGACAACTCTCTTTCAATATTCTCTGGTCTGATGAAATCAAGATTGAACTCTTTGGCCTGAACGCCAAGCGTCACATCTGGAGGGAACCTGGCACCATTCCTACAGTGAAGCACGGTGGGGGCAGCATCATGATGTGGGGGTGTTTTTCAGCGGCAGGGAGACTAGTCAGGATCGAGGGAAAGATTAATGGAGTACAATGGAGTGAAAACCTGCATCAGAGCGCTCAGGAATTCAGACTGGGGGCAAAGGTTCCCCTTCCAACAGGACAATAACCCTAAGCACACAGCCAAGACAACGCAGGCATGGCTTCGGGAAAAATCTCTGAATGTCCTTGAGTGGCCCAGCCATAGCCCAGACTTGAACCTGATCAAACATCTCTGGAGAGACATGAAAATAGATGTGCAGCGACGCTCCCCATCCAACCTGACATAGCTTGGGAGGATCTGCGGAGAACAATTGGAGAAACTCCCCAAATACAGGTGTGCCAAGCTTGTAGCATCACACCCAAGACGCGAGGCTGTAATCGCTGCCAAAGGTGCTTCAACAAAGTCCTGAGTAAAGGGTCTGATTACTTACATAAATGTGATATACTAATTAAAAAATATATATACACACGTTTGCAAAAATGTCAAAAGAACATTTTTTAGCTTTTATCATTATGGAGTATTGTGTAGATTGAGGACTTTTTTTTTCATCCACTTTAGAATAAGGCTGTAATGTAACAAAATGTGGGAAAAGTCAAGGGGTCTTCATACATTCCAAATGCACTGTATATGATATCATTTCACGAAAAAGTATTTGGTTAACCGACTTAAAAAAATGTAACTTAAGAAAATACTTTAAAACTATTTTGTGAAATTGGAAAAATACAAATAAAAAGAAAATAGGGTATTGGTACTTACCGGGATGACTTCTACGTTATGTTTACATCTGTGTAATCTTTAGCTGCTATTCAGGCTACCAAAGTGTCTTTTTAGACATATGCACTTTTGTAACCGAGCAAACGTGAGGTTCTAGCGCACCACTACACTTCACATTGTGCATTCAACCCCACTGTGCCAACTCTGGTCCCTTGTACAATACACCGCACTGCAACCGGGGCCGGTACCGCCAAACGCCCCCAACCTGGGGGGCAAGGAGGGGGCTGGCGTCCCAGTAGCCACCGGCGCATAGAGGGCCGTTGGACACTGAAAGGGTACCCTGCATTAAAGGAAGCTATAGTGTGCAGTAGTCACAGTGCAACAAAGGAGGGTCAGGATAACAACCTGTTGGTAGCCATGAAATAGGAAGTCTGTGCCAGATCCTTGCTTGCTGCAAGTGAAAGAAAAAGAGGGTAAGTCTTTGCCAACCAGTAAGCTCCGGTAAGGGTTATCATTAGAAGTTCACAAATTGTACATCATGTTTTGTGAACTCTAAGGTCAACAATGACTTGTTGCACAATCATTATGTCAGCATTATCTTCCCTCCCACCCACGTTAGAGGTTGGGTGGACTAGAGGGCATGAAAGAGCAAAGAAAGAAGCCTCTACCTCTCACTAGCTGGGAACATTTCACCACATCAGTGTGTGGATGTTCAATAGTTATTTCAAATCCTGGAACAAAATACATGACAGGTGAGTTTCAACAGTAACAGTTTGTAGATGAAATGTATTAAAGTTCTATGGTTCTTCCCCTCTATTCTTTATCACAAGAGCACAGTTAGGATAACATGTGGACTATGAAAGGGAGTTCTCATTTCTTTCCATCCAAATAAGAGTGAGTACATTGGTGTTGTATAAGCAGAATGGCCACAGATGGTGGCCACAGAGTATATCGTAGTCATAGAGACCACAGATTGGAACATGCTTGGGACTGCTGTTTGCCAAGATCTGAAATTCATCATAACAGAAGAACATTTTGACCTGCGCGGGTACAATAGAATTATGGCATTGAGGAATGATCAACATGTTACCATGACAAACATAATTTAAACAGTCTGAAAAATGGAAATTCACCAATGCCTGGCAGCAATGAACCAACAGAATAGTCAAACATTATATTCAAACACTTTGTAGACAAGATCAAGCTCTCACTAAATGCTCACTCAGTCAGACGTCACTTACCTAAAGTCTGCAGCACTATGGTTTCAAGTATCACCAGCTCTTGAGCTTGCTGGAGGTATGCCTGAAGTTCAATAGACAATCATTACATGACATTTGTAATGTGTCTATCCATACCTCTATTTCAAAGCCCAATTCCAAACTGTAACAGTATTGTTTTCTTAGTGTCAGTAGTTTCAACTCAGTCTCGCTACTAGGAATAATATGAACACGAAGATCTTTCTGAGACTGGACTGAGACATCAGTCTGACAAAGCCTGAATGTTGTCAATCTAGACTCGCCCTCTGGTGACAAAGGAGAATATACACTGAGTATAGCAAACATTAGGAACACCTACCTATTATTGAGCTGACATCAATAAGGGACCATAGCTTTCACCTGGATTCACTTGGTCGGTCAGTCTCATGGAAAGAGCAGATATTCTTATTGTTTTGAATACTCAGTGTATACTAACACTTTGTATAACCCTTTACACTCAAACCTCAATACAATCACACAAAAGAAAGCGTTCAAGCCATTGACAAAATGGGACAAGCAGGGAGGTGGGAAGGGAAAATAAAACCTACAATACCCATACTTACATTACTCTTTGTATCAAGCGGGGTCTCTTGAGGGTTTAGACAAGCATGGGCAACTTTAATAACATGCTCAAGTTTCCGAGGTTGCTCTTCAACTTTTGCAGCTAGGAATAAGGTGGTTGGAGAAATTATCTGTAACAAAATAAATGGATTTGAATATATTAGTAAGTAAACATGTTGCAAATTGTCTGTATGGAGAAAACAGACAGTCAGGCTGACTATACATAATGAAGAAAATAAAATACTTACATTTCTGTGGAATTTGGTGAAAGAGTGGAACATATAAAATCTATGCATGTAAACAATTGCTGTATTTATTGTAAGTTGTGAGCTGGAGAAAATGGGTTAAGGAATTCAAATATATTTTAACTTAAGATGTTTCATCAACTAACTAAAATGAAGTATTTTAGTCCACAGATCACAGTTGCGTTTACAATCAGTCCAATTTTCACCAATTGGTCCTTTGACCAATCAGATAAACTTTAAAATCTGATGTGATCATTTTTCCCCACTGATTTATCTTTTGACCAATCACAATTGGGTTGCCTGTATAAAAGCAGCCATTGTTATCCACGGAGTAAGCCATTAGTTACTTAATTAAATCAAGTCAATGAAATGTGGCAACTTCTAATCATTTGATCCACGTTGTGTTGACAATGCCGGATAGATACTAGCGAGCTATTCGTTAAGGTACAGTAGCTAGATAAATTTGATCCAGTAAGCAACGTACTAACATGGCAAACGAGCAAATTAAATTGAGAAATTCAACAATGCACGTCCTGCTTTACCTGAGTGAACTTGCTCGAGCTAACTAGCTAAGCAACTTAGTCACAACGAACAAGCTAGCTTGATAGGACCGTTCAATGCTAGCTGACTAGTGTTGGCATGCTGGGCTGCTATCACTTGTCTAAGCGAAGGAACTATGATTAATCATTGAACATCAGAGTTAGCTAACTAACATTTCAGTTATGGTAACTAACAAGTAGTGGGCTAGTTAGCTGCTAGTTTGCTAATTATCGCCAGAGAGATGCCCTAGTTAGCTGCTAGCATGGCTAGTTTGCTAACTAGAGCCAGAGAGATGCCCTAGTTAGCTGCTAGCATGGCTAGTTTGCTAACTATCGCCAGACAGATGCCCTTCATGTTGGGTGATGTTTACTAGTTAAAACTTGGATGGATAATAACCTACACCACACTGGCACATTTGAAATATTCTACTATGACAAAATAATGCCGAACATAACCTGCCTCTAGCGCGTGCCCCAGACACGGGCCTACAAAGAGCGCTATGAAAATCCTTCGACATCTGATGACTACAAGCTTGTTTATAAAGGATACACGTTGAGTCGCTGGCCCATATCTTGAATGAGGTTAGCCGCCTGCTGTCGGTAAGATAGCTCCTTGTCCGGATCCACTCCCGAACGGCGGGACGGCGTGGCTTCGATTTGCTCCCGGGTGAAAAACCATTTTGAAGAGGATCCCCGGCACGCCGCCATAGCTCTCCAGCTTTCATACAGCACACCAAGGACCGAACGGACGCATGCGCGGCAACCACAATAGTTTTTCTTCGATAGCTTTTTTTGACACAGCCAAACCAACTGGTAGTGCATAATCGCCACCATTCTTTCTGGAGTGTGAACTTCACGATTCTGTTTTAATGTGTAGCTTAGTGCGCAATTTTTTTTTTAAATTAGTAGGCTCATTTTAATTAGATTACAGGCGATAAAAGCAATAGAGAGGAAGAGGCGAATGTTGGCTATATGGGGTAGCAACGCCCCTTTCCCTCTACCTACATGTCTTGATGGACAAAGATAGTGGGTAAATTAACAACAATTGTTAACAGTTCCGGTCTGCTTAAGGGGTGGCTCTCCCATATGCACCAATGCATTAGCAACTGGGTCTGTCTTCTTAGTTCATTGATTGTTTATGAACCAGAAAAAAAGGAACAAAGGAGATCTCTGCTGATGGAGGCTCAGCAATGGCAGTTCATGGTTGTGACTAGATGGCATACAGCCAGCAGGTTAGGAGAGCATTTGAGCTAACCCTTTTTCTAACCTCAATTTTTCCAGAACCAAAAAATGAATATTTTCAAGGAACAGAAACAGAACCTGGAACAAAAGTGATCCATACTGTTCCGTAACAGAACCATTATTATAAAAGCATGAGAACCGGTTAATAAAGTTATTTAATGCATCAGGCATTTTTTTCTAGTCCCACAACAAAACACCTATGCAAAGCCCTCACTCTGTCCCTCAGAAACGTATTCCAGTGTCTGCCTGCAAGCTGAAAATCTTTGCCTGTGCATGTTTTTTTTGCTACCTGCTCCTCCCCCTTCAAAGCATAGGCTACTGTACTGACATTACAAGCTTGATTCAGGAGAGAGATTTTTAATTAGCTAGATAATGCATGTCACAAGAAGATGCCCAGTGTCTCAACCCTCTCTAGCTCTCACCCAACCCGCAAAATATCAGTTGCATCTTGCACCATAGGCTACACTTTGTCCATCACACATGTAAATAACTAGCTTGCCTACTCTATCCACACTTGATTGAATTACTTCACCAATGAGCTCAATGTAAAATATATATATATATATATATATATATATAAAATAAACCAGTACTTTTTGTTTAAAAGCTTTATGAATGCATGCATAGAAACACCTACAGTAAAGTGTTACCAAATATTTTCTGTTGCAATCTTCAGTTGGCTCCTCTTTTATTAAATGGATAAAAAAGTATTAGTGTGATACATTCTCAAGTAAGCATTATAAGTGCAGTTTACATTCAGCCATAGAATCAATTACCAAAGAAATACATATTTTCAACTTCTGGAATTTACGTTTTCTCAACTTTTTTTCAGAACATAAAATTAACCCGATTTCAACGTCCCCAAAAAAAACATATTTTCAACATCTGAAAAACACATTTTCAACATCCGGTTAATATGTATGGTGAAAATGATGAATCAGACACCTTATCGATAGCAACAGCTCATAGTCCTCCTGGAATCAGAAGGTTTTTTGACTCAATGGAGGAACATAGTCAGAGAAATGCTGATGAACGTCTTGCTCGAGCTGTGTATGCAACTGGTTCACCTCTGATGCTCACAGGCAATGTGTATTGGAAGAGATTTCTGAATGTTCTTCGCCCAGCATACACCTCTCCAACCAGACATGCTTTATCTACTCATTTGCTGGATGCAGAGTTCAACAGAGTTCAAATGAAGGTCAAGCAAATAATAGAGAAAGCAGTCGGCTCATCTCTGATGGGTGGTCGAATGTTTCTGGGCAAGGAATAATTAACTACATCTCCACCCCTCAACCGGTAATCTACAAGAGCACAGACACAAGGGACAACAGACACGCTGGTCTCTATATTGGAGATGAGCTGGAGGCTGTCATCAATGACCTTGGACCACAGAAGGTATTTGCACTGGTGTCAGACAATGCTGTGAACATGAAGGCTGCTTGGTCTAAAGTGGAGGAGTCCTACCCTCACATCACACCCATTGGCCGTGTTGCTCATGCAATTGAATCTGCTCCTCAAGGACATCATGGCACTGAAAACAATGGATACAGTCTACAAGAGAGCAATGGAAATGGTTAGGTATGTGAAGGGTCATCAAGCTATAGCAGCAATCTACCTCACCAAGCAAAGTGAGAAGAATAAGAGCACCACATTGAAGCTGCCCAGCAATACCCGTTGGGGTGAGGAAGGAGTCTCTCCAAGAAATGGCCATATCACAGTCTGCCGATATGGACAGCCCTATCAAGAGGATCCTCTAGGATTATGTATTTTCCAGCAGCCTGAAACCTATAGCAGTAGCCGTTGCATGGATTGAGGGAGACAATGCCATCCTGTCTGAAGTTCAAACTCTGCTTGCACATGTAAGAGAAGAAACCGGTACTGCCCTCCCAACTTCACAGTTGCTCCAAGCAGTGGAAACTACAGTTCTGAAATACATCAAAAAGCGTGAAGACTTCTGCCTGAAGTCCATACACACCACAGCGTACACGTTGGTCCCCAAGTATGCTGGCAAAAGCATCCTGTCTGGTGCAGAGATCAACAAGGCCTATGGTGTCATCACTACCATGTCTTGCCACCTTGGCCTGGATGAGAGAAAGGCTCTTTGCAGTCTGGTGAAGTACAAGGGCTTTGGGATGGTGATGCAATATGGCAGTTGTGCCAACATATCTCAGCAGCCACCTGCTGGGAGGGACTTTGTGGATCTGAGGCTCTTTCCCCTGTTGCCTCCATCCTCCTCCAAATCCCACCAACATCAGCCACCTCAGAGCGCAACTGGTCTTTGGACATTGAGGAGGTCCAGGGAGAAGACATGGAAGCCTGGGAGGAAGACAGTCTAGAAACTGAAGCTTTGGTTATCATTTTACAGATGTACTGTATGTTGAAATGTTTTTGGGAGATGCGATGGATCATTGGGGATCATTCAATATTCCCTTTTGTTGTTCAGTGAAATCATCCCATATGAAGAGTCAGCTTCATAGAACTGTTTGGTCATAATGACCATTGTTATGTTTGGAGGAAAAAGGGCGAGGCTTGCAAGTCGAAGAACACCATCCCAACCATGAAGCACAGGGCTAGCAGCATCCTGTTGTGAGGGTGCTTTGCTGTAGGACGGACTGGTGCACTTCACAAAATACAGTGCCTTGCGAAAGTATTCGGCCCCCTTGAACTTTGCGACCTTTTGCCACAATTCAGGCTTCAAACATAAAGATATAAAACTGTATTTTTTTGTGAAGAATCAACAACAAGTGGGACACTATCATGAAGTGGAACGACATTTATTGGATATTTCAAACTTTTTTAACAAATCAAAAACTGAAAAATTGGGCGTGCAAAATTATTCAGCCCCCTTAAGTTAATACTTTGTAGCGCCACCTTTTGCTGCGATTACAGCTGTAAGTCGCTTGGGGTATGTCTCTATCAGTTTTGCACATCGAGAGACTGACATTTTTTCCCATTCCTCCTTGCAAAACAGCTCGAGCTCAGTGAGGTTGGATGGAGAGCATTTGTGAACAGCAGTTTTCAGTTCTTTCCACAGATTCTCGATTGGATTCAGGTCTGGACTTTGACTTGGCCATTCTAACACCTGGATATGTTTATTTTTGAACCATTCCAGTGTAGATTTTGCTTTATGTTTTGGATCATTGTCTTGTTGGAAGACAAATCTCCGTCCCAGTCTCAGGTCTTTTGCAGACACCATCAGGTTTTCTTCCAGAATGGTCCTTTATTTGGCTCCATCCATCTTCCCATCAATTTTAACCATCTTCCCTGTCCCTGCTGAAGAAAAGCAGGCCCAAACCATGATGCTGCCACCACCATGTTTGACAGTGGGGATGGTGTGTTCAGCTGTGTTGCTTTTACGCCAAACATAACGTTTTGCATTGTTGCCAAAAAGTTCAATTTTGGTTTCATCTGACCAGAGCACCTTCTTCCACATGTTTGGTGTGTCTCCCAGGTGGCTTGTGGCAAACTTTAAACGGCACTTTTTATGGATATCTTTAAGAAATGGCTTTCTTCTTGCCACTCTTCCATAAAGGCCAGATTTGTGCAATATACGACTGATTGTTGTCCTATGGACAGAGTCTCCCACCTCAGCTGTAGATCTCTGCAGTTCATCCAGAGTGATCATGGGCCTCTTGGCTGCATCTCTGATCAGTCTTCTCCTTGTATGAGCTGAAAGTTTAGAGGGACGGCCAGGTCTTGGTAGATTTGCAGTGGTCTGATACTCCTTCCATTTCAATATTATCGCTTGCACAGTGCTCCTTGGGAGGTTTAAAGCTTGGGAAATCTTTTTGTATCCAAATCCGGCTTTAAACTTCTTCACAACAGTATCTCGGACCTGCCTGGTGTGTTCCTTGTTCTTCATGATGCTCTCTGCGCTTTTAACGGACCTCTGAGACTATCACAGTGCAGGTGCATTTATACGGAGACTTGATTACACACAGGTGGATTGTATTTATCATCATTAGTCATTTAGGTCAACATTGGATCATTCAGAGATCTTCACTGAACTTCTGGAGAGAGTTTGCTGCACTGAAAGTAAAGGGGCTGAATAATTTTGCACGCCCAATTTTTCAGTTTTTGATTTGTTAAAAAAGTTTGAAATATCCAATAAATGTCGTTCCACTTCATGATTGTGTCCCACTTGTTGTTCATTCTTCACTAAAAAATACAGTTTTATATCTTTATGTTTGAAGCCTGAAATGTGGCAAAAGGTCGCAAAGTTCAAAGGGGCCGAATACTTTCGCAAGGCACTGTAGATGGCATCATGAGGGAAGAAAATTATGTGGATATATTGAAGCAACATCAAGACATCAGTCGGGAAGTTAAAGCTTGGTCGCAAATGGGTCTTCCAAATAGACAATGACCCCAAGCATACTTCCAAATTTGTGGAAAAATGGCTTAAGGACAACAAAGTCAATGTATTGGAGTGGCCATCACGAAGCCCTGACCTCATCTATAGACAATTTGTGGGCAGAACTAAAAAAGCATGTGCGAGCAAGGAGGCCTAGAAACCTGACACAGTTACACCATCTCTGTCAGGAGGAATAGGCCAAAATTCACCCAACTTATTGTGGGAAGCTTGTGGAAGGCTACCTGAAACATTTGACCCAAGTTAAACAATTTAAAGGCAATGCTACCAAATACTAATTGAGTGTATGTAAACTTCTGACCCACTGGAAATGTGATGAAAGAAATAAAAGCTGAAATAAATTATTCTCTCTACTATTATTCTGACATTTCACATTCCTAAAATAAAGTGGTGGGCCTAACTGACCTTTTTTTTTTTTACTGGGATTCAATGTCAGGAATTGTGAAAAACTGAGTTTAAATGCGTTTGGCTAAGGTGTATGTAAACTTCTGACTTCAACTGAGTTTATATACACGTATATATATATATATATACAGTGCCTTGCGAAAGTATTCGGCCCCCTTGAACTTTGCGACCTTTTGACACATTTCAGGCTTCAAACATAAAGATATAAAACTGTATTTTTTTGTGAAGAATCAACAACAAGTGGGACACAATCATGAAGTGGAACGACATTTATTGGATATTTCAAGGTGCTCTGGTCAGATGAAACCAAAATTAAACTTTTGGCAACAATGCAAAACGTTATGTTTGGCGTAAAAGCAACACAGCTGAACACACCATCCCCACTGTCAAACATGGTGGTGGCAGCATCATGGTTTGGGCCTGCTTTTCTTCAGCAGGGACAGGGAAGATGGTTAAAATTGATGGGAAGATGGATGGAGCCAAATACAGGACCATTCTGGAAGAAAACCTGATGGAGTCTGCAAAAGACCTGAGACTGGGACGGAGATTTGTCTTCCAACAAGACAATGATCCAAAACATAAAGCAAAATCTACAATGGAATGGTTCAAAAATTAACATATCCAGGTGTTAGAATGGCCAAGTCAATGTCCAGACCTGAATCCAATCGAGAATCTGTGGAAAGAACTGAAAACTGCTGTTCACAAATGCTCTCCATCCAACCTCACTGAGCTCGAGCTGTTTTGCAAGGAGGAATGGGAAAAAATGTCAGTCTCTCGATGTGCAAAACTGATAGAGACATACCCCAAGCGACTTACAGCTGTAATCGCAGCAAAAGGTGGCGCTACAAAGTATTAACTTAAGTGGGCTGAATAATTTTGCACGCCCAATTTTTCAGTTTTTGATTTGTTAAAAAAGTTTTAAATATCCAATAAATGTCGTTCCACTTCATGATTGTGTCCCACTTGTTGTTGATTCTTCCCAAAAAAATACAGTTTTATATCTTTATGTTTGAAGCCTGAAATGTGGCAAAAGGTCGCAAAGTTCAAGGGGGCCGAATACTTTCGCAAGGCACTGTATATATATATATATATATATATATATATATATACAGTAGAATTACTCCATCTACACTGGATGTTTTCTTACATGCTTTTACTGGTCCAGTTATTAGTGTGGATTACATGTACATATTTAGCAGGCTACACTCTATCCCGATTAAAAGAAGGACAAGAAAGCATAGCCAATAAGACTATTAGGATGATCCCCTTGTTTGTTTGTCACCGTTTACTGACTGACTGGAGTTGCACTTACCACAGTGATTTTAGGAATTCCAATGGAATAGATCTTTAATAGTGCTAAAAAAGAAGGCAACATACGGGTTATAATTGAGACTAATCAATAAAAAATAACAATCAAGTGGCACAACGTTAACATAAATATATGTCTGTCGTACCACCTGATGTGATTTTTAGAAGCTTGTCTTGCATATCAGGTGTTGCTGGAAGTTGATAGACAGACACCCATAGGCCCAAACCACAGCAGCCTGCTATTCACATGGAAGAAAAACAGAGAATAAACAACCTATCATGTGTTCTAATCCTTTCCCTTTAGAATATACATTATTTGTTCCACAATCTCCACACATCTTTGAGTAGGTAGGTGGAACACATTGAGCAAACGTGGCCATCCTTACTGTGGTCTGTGCTTACCAGACTTCCAGTGAGGCTGCTGCCTACATACAGACTTGTAAGCACTGGCCACTTTAATAAATGGAACACTAGTCACTTTAAAAATGTTTACATATCTTGCATTACTCATCTCATATGTATATACTGTATTCTATACTATCTATTGCATCTTAGCCTATGCCGCTCTGATATTGCTCATCCATATCGTTATATATTCTTATTCCATTCCTTACTTAGATGTGTGTATTAGGTATTTGTTAGATATTACTTGTTAGATATTGCTGCACTGTCAGAACTAGAAGCACAAGCATTTCGCTACACTCACAATAACATCTGCTTACCATGTGTATGTGACCAATAACATTTTATTTGATGCCACCAGAGGTCTCTACACAGCCCCCAAGTCTAGAACAGACTGTGGGAGGCGCACAGTACTACATAGACAGAGCCATGACTAAATGGAATCAAGTAACTCATCCAAGCAGTAAAATTTGATTTAAAAACAGGAAAAAAATACACCTTATGGTACAGTGGGGACTTTGAAGCAACATCGTCACAGACACATGCATACAAATGTAACAGATGTTAGTCGTACTCTACTTGCGTTGTGTCCAAATAAATCAGCCCACCCTGTGGTCCCAGTTGAGCATTACTTATTATCTGCTGTTGTTAAATAGGAAACATCACGTTAGTTGTGCAGGGCTTGATGATGTTGATGGCTGTCGATGGTAAAATCCCTTGCATCACATTTTCATACGGGGGCTAAACAAAATACAATACAAAATATAACATGTGTAAATAACTGTTATTAAATAGGAAACAGCACGTTAGTTGTGCAGGGCTTGATGATGTTGATGGCTGTCGATGGTAAAATCTGTAGCATGAAAACAACTGTGTTAGCAGTGGGCTTATGTGACCAGCATACTAGCTAACACACTTATATACTGCAATCATATACCAAAGCACATCCCCCCAAAAAACTCAATCCCTAACAGGTACCATATACCCACACATGTATAAATCAGAAATGTACAGAAAACTTGTACACATAGTAAATACAAAACAGTATTCAGAACGTGACCTACCCCTTGCATCACATTTTCATACTGGGGAGACCTGACATTCGCAATCTCCCCCTACCTGCAAGTGGGGCCAATCACAACACACCTTGTTGTCATCAGAGTTGCCAATAAGAATGCTTGAACATTAAATACACATTTCTTTAGAGGCAAGTGGAAACATAACCAACCCTGTTACACAAACACACAATAACATACACATGGATTTTGTGTTGTAGATATGTGGTAGTAGAGTAGGGTCCTGAGGGCACACACTTAATATGTTGTGAAATCTCTTGTGAATGTATTGTCATGTTTTAAAATGATTTTTTTTTTATAACTGCCTTCATTTTGCTGGACCCAAGGAAGAGTAGCCAAGGCAGTAGCTAATGGGATCCATAATACATACAAATACAAACGTTACTTTAACAGGGTAGGTTAGCTAATGTTAGCTTGGTATATTATAGCCACGTCAATGTTAGACAACAATACAAACCTAGTACACATACACCAAAGATAGCTCACAGTGAATGGCAAAATCTTTTGCCTAACTTAAATTCCTTACCATCATCTCTGCTAACCAAGATCATGAAGAAGACTTACTGAAAGTGTGAAACACAGCATAACAAATCTGCCCAATTAGCTTATTCGCTTGAAATATGCCCACTTCGGTTGATCCGACCACTTCTGTTGACACATCACTTTCAGAGACACTCCACCCATAACTCAGAAAATGCGGCAAGTCAATAAAATTCAGCCATAGACCAAGTTATGTGCCAAATTGACTGTTTACTGGATGTACACTGCAATGTATACTACAATAAATGAATGTACACTACAATACCAAAAGTATGTGGACACCTGCTCATCGAACATTTCATTCCAAAATCATGGGAATTAATATGGAAATGGTTCATTGCTGCTAAAACTGCCTCCACTCTTCTGGGAACTATTTCCACTAGATGCTGGAACATTGCTGCAGGGACTTGCTTCCATTCAGCCACAAGAGCATTAGTGAGGTTGGGCACTAATGTTGGGCAATTAGGCCTGGCTCGCAGTTGGCGTTCCAATTCATCCCAATGGTGTTTGTTTGGGTTGAGGTCAGGGCTCTGTGCAGGCCAGTCAAGTTCTTCCACAATGATCTCGACAAACCATTTCTGTATGGACCTCGCTTTATGCACGGGGGCATTGTCATGCTGAAACAGGAAAGGGCCTTCCCAAAACTGTTGCCAGAATTGTATAGAATGCCATGCTGTAGTGTTAAGATTTCACTTCACTGGAACTAAGGGGCCTAGCCCGAACCATGAAAAACAGCCCCAGACCATTATTCTTGCCAACTTTACAGTTGGCACTATGCATCTCCTGGCATCCGCCAAACCCAGATTTGTCCGTCAGACTGCCAGATGGTGAAGCGTGATTCATTACTCCAGAGAATGCGTTTCCACTGCTCCAGAGTCTAATGGTGCCGAGCTTTACACCACTCCAGCCGACGCTTGGCATTGTGCATGGTGATTTTAGGCTTGTGTGAGGCTGCTCGGCTATGGAATCCCATTTCATGGTGATTCATGATGAACAGTTCTTGTGCTGAAGTTGTTTTCAGAGGCAGTTTGGAACTATATTGTGAGTGTTGCAACTGAGGATAGACGATTTTTACGTGCTACGCACTTTAGCACTCTGCAGTCCAGTTCTGTGATCTTCACTGCTTAGCCATTGCTGCTCTTAGTTGTTTCCACTTCAAAATAACAGCACTTACAGTTGACCGGGGCAGCTCTATCAGGGCAGTAATTTGAGGAACTGACTTGTTGGAAAGGTGGCATCCTAAGACAGTGGTACATTGAAAGTCCCCGAGCTCTTCAGTAAGGCCATTCTGCTGCCAATGTTTGTCTATAGAGATTGCCTAGTGTGGCTGAAAAAGTCGAATCCACTAATTTGAAGGGGAGTCCACATACTACTGTATATATTGTGTACGTTGCAAAACTGAAAACTATGTTTTGGTTGGTAATGTGAACCATAGATTATCATATAATACACACATACTTTATGTTTATAACTGTTTATTATAATAAAACAACAGGTGCATCCGGCGTTCTGTTTTCTGCTATGTGCAGTTTGCACCACCTTGTGGACTCATGCTTTCAAATTGCTGAAAAACCCCACTATTGATTGAGTTGCATTCACTCATACCATTCAATCCATTACTGAAATGTAATCTATTACTTGTAAAACCAGATCAACTGTAGGCAACGTTGAAAAGTAGCCTATTAAAATAATTAATATCAAACTAGAAAATATATTTACAAACCCCAGGTAGCCTATCGATAACACTAAAGGCTATTATTTTCCAGGAAGAAATGAGAGAAATAGTGTATGGAATCCAAACCCAGTGATACTGTATATTGACAGTTGTTTTTTTGAGCGGGGTTCTTGCATTTTGCGCATGGTTGCGTGCATGGATTTAGAGGGAGGGGTGAAAAAGTTGCTGTGTCTCAAATCGACAATTGAGCATCACATGACAGTCTTATGTCTAGCAAATGCATGTGCTGATAATCAGATCTCTCTTACACAAGTGAAACAAAACCTTAATTTAGGAATCTGCTCACGTCAGTTGAGAGGGAGGGGTTTGGGGTCTGTTGCTGCTGATGCTGTGGTGTGGATATTGCGTTTATCTTTCTTCTAGTCATCGCCGCCTTCACTTCGTGCTTGTCAACACCGGCGGCATTCGCGCCCTAGATGGCTGCATTTGGCAGTCCTTTGTGAGATTATTTTCCCGAGGATTTTTGACCTATAAGTAAACCATGACTGACCCAACGACACAAGATTCCTTCCCCGTCCCGGATCCCACAATCGTGGATCCTTCAGCTGTAAGAAACGGCGGATGCGCTCCGGAGGCGAACCTATCCAAAAGACCGAGTCAGGGCGATCCTTTCAGTATGGACCGGGACCAAGAGATGAAAATCACGGACAGTGTTGAGGGACAAGGTAGTAAGTAATGCAGGGATTACAAACTTTATTGTTGTAAAAGTAAATCCTCACTTCGATGTGATTGGCACTTCTGGACTTTACTTATAGGCCTACCATCTAGAAACTGGTTTTTAAAATATATAAATTATGAATTTGGTAAATTGTTAATGTGTTTTTCTAATAATTTACAACGTGCATAATAGACTATCAAATACATGGCAATATATCACACATTTCTTTGAGAGACAAATAATAGTCAATAATTTTTCTTGTCATTATATTTATCAAGGTGTTAATTGAATGTGACATCTAATTTTTTCTGGATGAATCACATAAACCCGTATGTGAATGTGTATAGGTTATCAAACAATACACAAATGAATGTACATTCTGAGCCCTAACTCAGTCTGTAACATATATATATATATATATATATATATATATATATATATATATATATATATATATATATATATATATATATATATATATATATATATATATTAACAGAGATAAACAGAGATAATGTAACTAAGGGGCCTAGCCCGAACAGAGATAATAAGATACAGTTTACAAAACAGTCCTGCAAGAGAGTAGAGAGTCTTTGGGGATGCAGTGGTTATGAAAATTCACTCAATATTCAGAAGTTTTGTCACTCACTCACTCACTCACTCACTCACTCACTCACTCACTCACACACACACAGGTTAGCACATACTCTTGTTTTAAGTCCCGTTTGAAATAATTGGTTAGCACATACTCTTGTTTTAAGTCCCTGTTTGAAAGAATTGTGTTCACAACCAAAAAATGTGCTATTGTCCTCAGAAAGGTGGTGAGGACATCATTAATCTTTACTTTATGGTCACATGCAACATAGTCATACATGATTACTATAGCTTATTTGAACTCAATAACTGACATAAATTCTATACATACCTATCTTATATACACTTATAAAACTGTTTGTTTGGATCCTGGATGCTGATTGGACAAGCAGAGTTCCAAGCCGTGCTGTATTGGCAATCACAGACACACTTATGTCTGCTAACAGTTCCTTCTGAAAATGATCACTACTGTGTTCATTGTTGCTGTCCGAATCATCCAGTGGTGTAGTGGTATACCCACTTATTTTCCCGTGGGCGTTCCGTATACTCACTTCTTAATCCCCATTGATATGTACCAAAGTAGTGTAGTGGAGGTATACGCTGTTTCAATTAAGAAGGCTGATGGAAAAGATCAGCATGTTTAGCTTAAAATGTTGATAAACTATTATTTCTTCACTTTTTAGTCGCGACAATGTACAGACGGCGGTAGGCCTTCGCTTAAATGTTCCAAAATGCAATTTGCTGGAAAATAACGTTCAATAACGTGCAACCGCACATGCGAGCGGATTCATTGACAGAGATAGACATATCCGTTAGAAATTTAGAGAGAGGGGGATTTAAACATGCAACAATTATCGTGGGTTGCTAATATGACTAGGATAATGCCTTTGGCTGCTAGACAATGAAAGACAGTTGAAAGAAAATCAATATAACATTAGAAAGCATATGAGTAAGTCATACAAATAATTGCCTCCACGTTTCTATCGTGGGATTTTGGCTATGCGCTACTTTCAAGCATGGTAGGCCTAAAACATGCCTCATAATATGAAGTAAAACGTCCAAGTTTCAAACAAATAAGGAATAGCCTATATGTTTTCTAGCGATGCTAATGGTAGGCCTAACCATCTTCTGGTAGATGGAAAAGCTTTCCCAAAACCTTCTATATTAAATGTTAACTACAGTAGCTACAAAGTAGTATACCTGTCAGAATAATATCATGATTATTTACGTCAATCCAATAGCCATTTCTTTTGCAAACTCCAACTCATGTGGTACAGAAACACTGCTAATCAAACAACAGTGCTAGGTGCTTCTACACTTTAATTAAGGGTAACTACACTTAAAAATATAAATTTCTTAGATTTTTCCAAGAACTCAAAAGTGGTCTCCTGATGTAGTTTAGGCATGGTTATGGATTTAGAACTGTGTTTCCCAACCCTGGCCTTCGTGTACCCCCAGCAGCACACATTTTTTTGTTGTAGCCCTGGACAACCACACCTCATGCAACTCATTGAGGGCTTGATGATTAGTTGACAAGTTGAATCAGGTGTGCTTGTCCAGGGTCACAATAAAAAAAAGTGTACTGTTGGAGGTACCCCAGGACCAGATTTGGGAAACACTGACTTAGAACATTCCATTTTCTGTTTGTTTCTGTTTAAAAAACATTTGACTTTGAGAGTGAAAACCTGAAAAAATGTGCAAAAATCTGAAACCTGTGATTTAGATTTTTACAAGTATCTGTTTCAATGGTAGGATTACTAGTAGCCTACTTGCACAGTACAGCTTGGGTTGACCTGACTGTGAAAGACCAATATGGGATTTATCATTTTAGGGAATTCAGAGTGTATGTCAGTGTTTCTCATAGAATTTTTCACACAGTGCGCCTTTCCTTCACGTGTTTGAATTCAAATATACCCACTTCTCCAGACACCACTATACCACTGGAATCATCTCTTGTATTTATCTTGTATTTATGCTAACTCACACATCATTTCCCCTTGCTTCCAGTCTAGTATTTAGTTTGGTACAGCGGTGATTAATATAACCCTGTCCAGCCTCGGAAACAATGTTTCACTTTTGAATTTCTATTTCTGTAGTACCATACATAGAGTGAACGAGACAACCTCGTTGCTTCATGCATAAGAACAACCCTTAGCCATGTTATATTGGCCATATACCACACCACCTCGGGCCTTATTGCTTAATTATTCATCATTCATTGTTTTCCATAGAACGCATAGCCCCTCGTTGATTATCCTTTACATGATCTCTTTCACAAGTTTGATCATAATCCCTTTGTTATCCACATGGAGACTTGAAAATTGTAAAAAATATTACTGGATCGTCACGGATCCCTCTGGAACTTTCATTGCGCACACCTGGCCCCTATTCTCACTGATTGTATTTGTGTATATGTGCCCTTTGTTCACCATGGTGGGGTTGATTATTGTTACTAGGTCCGTTGGTGCGTGCGAGTACCTGTGTGCTGCCCTTGTGGATTGGAATTAAGATTGGAGTGATTGGTTTATTGGCAGATGTGCATGGATTCCAGTGCAATTAGGAAATAAACTTAAATTTAATTTGTATGTTTTCCATTAAGTCCTCCAACCGGAGGAGAGGGGGGTATCGGCATAATAAATAAAACAATACAGTACATATTTTAAAGAAGGGGATTAGAAATTATGCAAGTAATGTTACTTGATAGACTTCAATTCTATCTGCTTATTTCATAGCTGATTTATCCCCCTCCCCCCACCAAGGACCTCCTACTCTAGTACTGTAAGTACCTATCAAAAGTGTCTGTTGAAGACAGACAGGTAAAGTGGTGAAGGAGGTGAAACCCTAACTTCCTTAAAAGGAGCCACTCACCTGTCCTCTGGTTATTCTCAAGCACGCTTCTCTTCCTCACACTCTTGCAAGCAGGGGAATGCGATGATAGATCTCACTCATATTATTAGAGAACAAGAGTTAAGCAAGTAACCTTAAGTTCTCTTTCAAATACTTGACAATTTTAAAAATATATTTTTTATATATAGTCACATAAACCAGATAGGTGTAGTAAAATGTGTTATTTTAGGGTCAGCCATAGGGGTCAGCCATAGTAGTACGCCACCCCTGGAGCAAATTAATGTTAAATTCCTTGCTCAAGTGCACATCGACAGATTTTTCACCTTGTTTGCGCATGTATTCAAACCAACAACCTGTGTGTTTCTTGCCCAATGCTCTAAACGCTAGGCTACCTGCCACCCCAATTTCACTGCATCACTATGGGGATATGGCCAACATCTGAATTGCAAAACATACTCCCCGAAGCCAGGGAAGTCCCAACATCAGCAACCCTCAGAGGTCCCAAAACTAAGGGAGTACTGCCCCAAAAAGGTGCACAGACAACCCATTAAGGAAAAACCTCATAACAAAGTGAGGGGAAGCCCAATACAAGGCGCATACAGTCTCAACAAGAAAATAGCTTCAAGTGTTTTGTCCAAATACTCATGGATTCTAGTTCTAAAAGAATGGACGACCTGACCAGAGAGGTCCAGGACCTGAAGAACAGTTTGCGTTTTCTCAGGGTCAGCTCGATGAGTTGGAACAGGAGAACGGCAAGAAGACAGCAATCTGTAAGTCATTGGTAAAGGACATCAGTTCTGTGTATGAATCCATGATAGCAATGATTGTCTCGAGGGACAATCAAGGCGGAACAACATGGTTGTGGACGGAATTGCAGAATCTCCACATGAGACCTGGATGGATTCTGAGGACAAAGTGAGGGAAACGATCTCTGAGAAATTGAAGATGGACCACAGGAAGATTGAGGTGGAGCACGCCCACAGGACTAGAGCCAAGCCTATGGTTTCGGAGCTTCAGCCCCGCAGCGCGCACACACACACACACACACACACACACACACACACACACACACACACACACACACACACACACACACACACACACACACACACACACACACCAATTGATTAATGGACTGCTGAAGGTATATGTGTATCTCTTGCTTTGTTTGCTCTTTTCAGTTTTAGGTCTATCTCTGATAAGCTACACAGGAAAGTGCTAAAAATAGCCCATATTAATGTATGTAGCCTTAGAAGGTTCATGAAATCCATAACTTGTCAGATAACATTCATATATTAGCCGTTTACGAGACTCACTTAGATAATTAATTTGATGATACATCAGTAGCAATTCAAGGATATAACATCTATAGAAGAGACAGAAATTATTTCTGGGCAGGTGTTGCTGTATATATTCAGAGCCGTATCCCTGTAATGCTTAGAGAAGATCTTATGTCAAGTGTTATTGAAGTGTTGTGGTTGCAGGTTCACTTGGCACATCTAAAGTCTTTTCTTTTAGGTTATTGCTATAGGCCACCATGTGCTAACAGTCAGTATCTAAATAATATGTGTGAAATGCTTAATAGTGTATGTGATGTAAACAGAGAGGTCTACTTTCTTGCGGACCTGAATATTGACTGGTTTTCATCAAGCTGTCCGCTCAACAGGAAGTTTCTTACTGTAACCAGGGCCTTTAATCTGGTTCAGGTTATTAATCAACCTACCAGGGTGTTTACAAACACCACAGGAACAAGATCATCTACATGTATCGATCACATTTTTACTAATGCTGTAGAACTTTGTTCTAAAGCTGTATCCGTACCCATTGGATGCAATGATCACAATATAGTGGCTATTTCCAGGAAAGCCAAAGTTCCAACAGCTGGGCCTAAAATAGTGTATAAGAGATCATACAAAAGATTTTGTTGTGACTCTTAGGTGGATGATGTTAAAAATATGTGTTGGTCTGATGTGATTAATGAGGAGCATCCAGATGCTGCACTTTACACAATTTATGCAATTGCTTCTTCCAATTATTGATAAACATGCACCTGTCAAGAAACTGACTGTTAGAGCTGTTAAAGCACCATGGATTGATGAGGAATTGAAAAACTGTATGGTTGGAAGAGATGGGGCAAAAGAAGCGGCTAATAAGACTGACTGCACATCTGACTGACTGACTTACTGCAAATTGAGAAATTATGTGACTAAACTCAACAAAAAGAAGAATAAACTTTATTATGAAGCCAAGATCAATGATGTAAAGAATGATTTTTTTTTTGAGTACTTTAAATGAAATTATGGACAGAAAGACAAATTCAATTCCATCTTTCATCGAATCAGATGGCTTATTCATCACAAAACCATTTGATGTTGCCAATTATTAAAAAACGTTTTTTTGGGCAATGTGGGCAAATTTAGGCAGGAAATGCCAACAACGAACAGTGGGCAATTGTATTCATGCATAAAAAACTAATAATGAAAGAAAAGCATTGCAAGTTTGAATTTTGTAAAGTTAGTGTGGGAGAGGTGGAAAATTAGTGTTATCAATCAATAATGACAAACCTCCTGGCATTTACAACTGAGATGGAAAGCTACTGAGGATGGTAGCTGACTATATAGCCACTCCTATCTGTCATATCTTTAATCTGAGCCTAGAGGAAAGTCTTTGTCCTCAGTCCTGGAGGGAAGCCAAAGTAATTCCGCTACCCAAAAGTGGTAAAGCGTCCTTTAATGATTCTAACAGCAGACCTTTAAAATTGCTGCCAGCTCTTAGCAAACTTTGACCAAATAGTATTGTATTTCCCTAAAAACAAATTAACAACAGACTTTCAGCATGCTTATAGAGAAGGGCACTCAACATGTACTGCACTGACACAAATGACTGATGATTGGTTGAAAGAAATTGATAATAAGAAGATTGTGGGAGCTGTACTGTTAGATTTCAGTGCAGTCTTTGATATTATTGACCATAACCTGTTGTTGAAAAAACTTTTGTGCTATGGCTTTTCAACCTCTGCCATAATGTGGATTCAGAGATATCTATCTAATAGAACTCAAAGGTTTTTTTTTTATGGAAGCTTCTCTGATGTCAAATATGTAAAGTGTGGTGACAGGACAGCTGTCTAGGCCCTCTACTCTCTTCTATTTTTTACCAATGACATGCCACTGGCATAAAACAAAGCATGTGTGTCAATGTATGCTGATGATTCAACAATATACTAATCAGCAACCACAGCTAATGAAGACACTGAAACCCTTAACAAAGAGTTGCAGTTTGTTTTGGAATGGGTGGACAGTAATAAACTGGTCCTGAACATCTCTAAAACTAAGAGCATTTTTATTTGGTGCAATTCATTCCTTAAGTGCTAGACCTCATCTGTATTTTTTAATGAATGGTGTGGCTGTTTAACAAGTTAAGGAGACTAAATTACTTGCGTTACCTTAGATTGTAAACTGTCTAGGTCAAAACATATAGATTCAATGGTTGTAATATGGGGAGAGGTGTAGCCGTAATAAAGAGATACTCTGCTTTTTTGACACCACACTTCAAAAAGCAAGTTCTGCAGGCTCTAGTTTAGTCTAATCTTGATTATTGTTCAGTCGTGTGGTCCAGTGCTGCAAGGAAAGACCTAGTTAAGCTGGCCCAGAACAGAGCGGTACATTTTGCTCTTAATTGTAATCAGAGAGCTGATATAAATACTATGGATGTCTATGGAGTCTTTCTTGGCTAAGAGTTGAGTAGAGACTGACTTAATCACTTCTTCTTTTTATAAGAAACATTAATGTGTTGAAAATCCCTAATTGTTTGCATTGTCAACTTACACACAGCTCTGACACACACACTTACCCCACCTGACATGCCACCAGGGGTCTTTTCACAGTCCCCACATCCAGAGCAAATTCAATGAAGCATACAGTATTATATAGAGCCCTTATTGCATGGAACTTCTCATATTGCTCAAATAAACAGCAAACCTGGTTTGAAAAAAGCAGATAAAGCAACACCTCGCGACACAACGCCTCTCCCCTTTTTAACCTAGATAGTTTGTGAGTTGTTCTGTCCTTGCCAATTGATGTTCTGTATTATGTCATTCTGTATTATGTTTCATGTTTTGTGTGGACCCCAGGAAGAGTAGCTGCTGCTTTTGCAACAGCTAATGGGGATCCTAATAAAATACCAAATACCAACTGAGATATGTTCCAAAAACAGTTCCAAATAGGTAAACTCATCAGAATATTGTCCCAAGAGAGAAGGGCCCACTCTCTTCTGAGGGTGGTTGCCCAATGAGAGAAAAGCATGACACCCTTGCCCAAGCTCTCTTACAATCCAAGTAGATGCGAACCGCACGTACTGGACAACGACAGGGACACCTTTCTAGGGAAGGCGACAGGTGAAAAGCCATAGTCTCCTAAGGTGCAACAATGGGAGAAGAAAACAATTGACCTGAGCCAAAGATGGGGTTAGGTACATTAACCTGAAAAACCTCTGGGCAGACTGCAGGCGCGAACAGTGGCTGGAGGAGCACAGCCCAGACATACGCTTAGGGCAGTAGTAAAGCAAAAGTTGGAGGAATATTATATATCCAAGCTTAAGCACAATAGACATGTCCCAGGACGAGCTAAAAGCTTAGCGACTGGGCGTAAGCAACATGCCCCCCTTAGAGACGACACAACAGTTATGGATGAACTATAACTGTCGAGGCCTTGGCAGGCAGAGAAAGATGAACCTTCTCTCCATCCAAAAGATCCCACAGGGAGTATAGGACCATGGAAAACAGAGTGTAGGAAGGAACAATCTGTATAGTCACACCACTTCTCCACAAAAAATGTAACAACTGTAAAACAGAGCGTGCATAAGGGGCTGGCACTCTTTTCCAAGAGTCTTGGGCCTGTCTCTTTTCCTACTCGCTTCCCCCCCCCTTTTTTTCTCTCATCGGCTATCCCCGAAGGCTAAAGTGTCCTAGCCTGACGACTTATACTAAACTCTTCCACTGCTCTATTGCTTGCTAAATACTTTAGTTTGAGACTGGCACTATTGAAGTAATTTATGGTGACGAGGGGCACGGGTGGTGTTGTACAAAACAAAGTCATCAGCGATTGGATTGTCTAACAAATCAGAATATCAAAGCCAATGACACATTTTCTAACTGCCGCTTTCAAATTAAATCAATCTTTATTAGTCACATGCACCAAATACAACAGGTGTAGACGTTACAGTGAAATGCTTACTTACGAGCCCCTAACCAACAATGCAGTTAAAAAAATTAAAATATGAATAAGAAATAAAAGTAACAAGTAATTAAAGAACAGCAGTGAAATAACAATAGCGACACTATATACAGGGGTGTACCGGTACAGAGTCAATGTGCGGGGGCGCCGGTTAGTCGAGGTAATTGAGGTAATATGTACACGTAGGTAGAGTTATTAAAGTGACTATGCATAGATGATAACAACAGAGAGTAGCAGCAGTGTAAAAGAGGGCGGAGGCAATGCAAATAGTCTGGGTAGCCATTTGATTAGATGTTCAGGAGTCTTATGGCTTGGGGGTAGAAGCTATTTAAAAGCCTCTTAGACCTAGACTTGGCGCTCTGGTACCACTTGTCGTGTGGTAGCAGCCTACCACTGTTGTGTCATCGGCAAACTTAATGATGGTGTTGTAGTCGTGCCTGGTTGTGCAGTCATGAGTGAACAGGGAGGACAGGAAGGGACTGAGCATACACCCCTGAGGGACCGCTGTGTTGAGGATCAGCGTGGCGGATGTGTTGTTACCTACCCTTACCACCTGGGGACGGCTCGTCAGGATGTCTAGGATCCAGTTGCAGAGTGAGGTGTTTAGTCCCAGGGTCCTTAGATTATTGATGAGCTTTGAGGGCACTGTGGTGTTAAATGCTGCGCTGTATCCAATGAATAGCATTCTTACATAGGTGTTCCTTTTGTCCAGGTGGGAAAGGGCAGTGTGGAGTGCAATAGAGATTGCATCATCTGTGGATCTGTTAGGGCGGTATGCAAATTAGAGTGGGTCTAGGGTTTTCGGGATAATGGTGTTGATGTGAGCCATGACCAGCCTTTCAAAGCACTTCATGGCTACAGACATGAGGTTACCTTAGTGTTCTTAGGCAGGCCACCTTAGTGTTCTTGGGCACAGAGACTATGGCGGTCTGCTTAAAACATGTTGGTATTACAGACTCGGACAGGGAGAGGTTGAAAATGTCAGTGAAGACCCTTGTCAGTTGGTCAGCACCTGGTAATCCGTCGGGCCCTGCGTCCTTGTGAATGTTAACCTGTTTGAAGGTCTTACTCACATTGATTGCGGAGTGCGTGATCACACAGTCTTCTGGAACAGCTGGTGCTCTCATGCATGTTTCAGTGTTATTTGCCTCGAAGTTATTCAGTTTGTCTGGTAGACTCGTGTCACTGGTCAGCTCTCGGCTGTGCTTCCCTTTGTAGTCTGTAATGGTTTGCAAGCCCTGCCACATCCAACGAGCGTCAGAGCCGGTGTAGTACGATTCGATCTTAGTCCTGTATTGACGCTTTGCCTGTTTGATGGTTCGTCGGAGGTCATAGCGGGATTTCTTATAAGCTTCCGGGCTAGAGTCCTGCTCCTTGAAAGCGGCAGTGCGAATGTTGCCTGTAATCCATGGCTTCTGGTTGGGGTATGTACGTACAGTCACTGTCGGGACGAGGTCCTCAATGCACTTATTGATAAAGCAAGTGACTGATGTGGTGTACTCTTCAATGCCATCGGAGGAATCCCGGAACATATTCCAGTCTGTATTCCAATCTACTATCCCCCAAAGTTGATGTATTATATTGGTGAACTTGTCCTTCTATGAAATAAATATATATTTCAAACTCTGCGATAGATCCCAAATGAATACAACGACTCGCATTGTTTTTTTTACCCCCTTTTTCGATCTTGTCTCGTTTCTGCAACTCCCCAACCGTCTTGGGAGGCAAAGGTCGAGTCATGCGTCCTCTGAAACATGACCCGCCATACCGCGCTTCTTAACATCCGCCCGCTTAACCTGGAAGTCAGCCGCACCAATGTGTCGGAGGAGACACTGTTCACCTGACGACTGAGTTCAGCTCTACATCAGTTGTAAAGCAGATTAACGTGCTTAATTATAAGAAGTTATTTGGCAACGTCAGTTGTGATACAAACCTTATCAAAACATATAGGCCTATAGACTAGGCTACATGAGTTGTGCGACTGAGATTTGAAAAAGCCCCCCCAAAAAAGTAATGCTCTATTTCTTGCCGTACTGCACACGCTGGGCATCATTCACAAGTGATAGGCTAATATTGTCTTCCATCAGACTATTCTTAATTTAATCTTGTCTTTACATACGCTAAATAGCGATTGCACAAAAATAGCGAATGGAGGACGCTTTCAATTTCATGCCAGCCAAGTATGCTATACTCTTGTTGTAAAACGAAGCCATGTGTTTAATATTGTGCAACATTTTGAAACTAGATTAAGGTTTTTGGCTCATATCGATGCTGCATAGTGTCACGAGCGTTGGTTCAATTAATGGACCAAGGCGCTCGCAGGCAACTGTACATAGACAAGATCCCACAAAAACCCAGTGGGAAAAGGCTGCCTAAATATGATCCCCAATAAGAGACAACGATAGACAGCTGCCTCTGATTGGGAACCATACCAGGCCAACATAGAAATTAAAAACTAGACTACCCACCCTAGTCACACCTTGACCTAACCAAAATAGAGCATAAAAAGGATATCTAAGGTCAGGGCGTGACACATAGACCATTTTCAAAATGAGAAGTTGCTTTTTAGGGACAGGCACTCTTTAAGGATGTCATGTGGTAATTTCCTGTATTACTAAACATTGAGAGAGCAAACCACACACAAGTCAAAGTTATATTATAGCCCTGTGACTCTCAGATCAATTCAGTGTCAATAAATGAATTCTCTGAGAGTGCTTACAAAACAATTCTTAGTATCATTTATAGCCAAGACACACCTCTCTCAACTCACATGACGAATAACAGATCTTAGGAACATTACAAAGGAAGACTATTAATTGAGAGAGAGGAGTATCTCCTAGCCAGACAGCATTAGCTTTAAATTATTGTTCAGTTTGGTCTCTTTAGACGAGATTCTAATCTCCTTCTTGGTACCACTTAGGACCAAAACATTACCTCATCCAATGGCACATATCAATGGTCAATTCACGATACTCCCATCTCAAATCAAATCAAATCAAATTTATTTAAATAGCCCTTCGTACATCAGCTGATATCTCAAAGTGCTGTACAGAAACCCAGCCTAAAACCCCAAACAGCAAGAAATGCAAGTGTAGAAACACGGTGGCTAGGAAAAACTCCCTAGAAAGGCCAAAACCTAGGAAGAAACCTAGAGTGGAACCAGGCCATGTGGGGTGGCCAGTCCTCTTCTGGCTGTGCCGGGTGGAGATTATAACAGAACATGGCCAAGATGTTCAAATGTTCATAAATGACCAGCATGGTCGAATAATAATAAGGCAGAACAGTTGAAACTGGAGCAGCAGCACGGTCAGGTGGACTGGGGACAGCAAGGAGTCATCATGTCAGGTAGTCCTGGGGCATGGTCCTAGGGCTCAGGTCAGTTGAAACTGGAGCAGCAGCACGGCCAGGTGGACTGGGGACAGCAAGGAGTCATCATGTCAGGTAGTCCTGGGGCATGGTCCTAGGGCTCAGGTCCTCCGAGAGAGAGAGAGAAAGAAAGAGAGAAGGAGAGAATTAGAGAACGCACACTTAGATTCACACAGGACACCGAATAGGACAGGAGAAGTACTCCAGATATAACAAACTGACCCTAGCCCCCCGACACATAAACTACTGCAGCATAAATACTGGAGGCTGAGACAGGAGGGGTCAGTCACTGTGGCCCCATCCGAGGACACCCCCGGACAGGGCCAAACAGGAAGGATATAACCCCACCCACTTTGCCAAAGGACAGCCCCCACACCACTAGAGGGATATCTTCAACCACCAACTTACCATCCTGAGACAAGGCTGAGTATAGCCCACAAAGACCTCCGCCACGGCACAACCCAAGGGGGGGGGGGGGGGGGGCGCCAACCCAGACAGGATGACCACATCAGTGAATCAACCCACTCAGGTGACGCACCCCCTCCAGGGACGGCATGAGAGAGCCCCAGTAAGCCAGTGACTCAGCCCCTGTAATAGGGTTAGAGGCAGAGAATCCAGTGGAAAGAGGGGAACCGGCCAGGCAGAGACAGCAAGGGCAGTTCGTTGCTCCAGAGCCTTTACGTTCACCTTCCCAATCCTGGGCCAGACTACACTCAATCATATGACCCACTGAAGAGATGAGTCTTCAGTAAAGACTTAAAGGTTGAGACCGAGTTTGCGTCTCTGACATGGGTAGGCAGACCGTTCCATAAAAATGGAGCTCTATAGGAGAAAGCCCTGCCTCCAGCTGTTTGCTTAGAAATTCTAGGGACAATTAGGAGACCTGCGTCTTGTGACCGTAGCGTACGTGTAGGTATGTACGACAGGACCAAATCAGAGAGATAGGTAGGAGCAAGCCCATGTAATGCTTTGTAGGTTAGCAGTAAAACCTTGAAATCAGCCCTTGCTTTGACAGGAAGCCAGTGTAGAGAGGCTAGCACTGGAGTAATATGATCAAATTTTTTGGTTCTAGTCAGGATTCTAGCAGCCGTATTTAGCACTAACTGAAGTTTATTAAGTGCTTTATCCGGGTAGCCGGAAAGTAGAGCATTGCAGTAGTCTAACCTAGAAGTGACAAAAGCATGGATTAATTTTTCTTCATCATTTTTGGACAGAAAGTTTCTGATTTTTGCAATGTTACGTAGATGGAAAAAAGCTGTCCTTGAAATGGTCTTGATATGTTCTTCAAAAGAGAGATCAGGGTCCAGAGTAACGCCGAGGTCCTTCACAGTTTTATTTGAGACGACTGTACAACCATTAAGATGAATTGTCAGATTCAACAGAAGATCTCTTTGTTTCTTGGGACCTAGAACAAGAATCTCTGTTTTGTCCGAGTTTAAAAGTAGAAATTCACCCCCTCCTGGACAAGATCAGAAAAAGATCAGAAAAGACAGTGAGCCTCTTAGGTCATATTCTAGGTCAAGATAAGGGCAACATCAGAGGGGACATACAATGGTTCCAGACACTGCCGTACTCCGCCCCCCAATGGGAAAAGTAGGTAGTGACTGGTGTACAGACATTGTGGAGCCCTTCACATGGTTTAACAGATACCCTCACATATGAAGACAATCCTGACCTCTCCCCTCTCTGGGCCCCAAGTGAATTTTCCCTGGAGAAGAGAGAGGAAAATGCAACTGCCAACAGTATTATCCAAAAGAAGACATTCTAATGACAAAAATAAGATAAAACATCTTATTTATCTTTGTTACCTAACTAATTCTGATTCAGCCATAACAAGGAAGTGAGACATATACCGCTCTACCTGTCTGTCTCCAACAGATGATTTTGTTAGGTACTTCTAAGAGTAGGTGGTCCTTAGCGAACCCCATAGTGATACATCGAAACCAGTATTTGAAAAAGTCCTAAAGAGACTCCATGTAGAGATAGAAGTACTGTCGGTGCTGAAGCTCTGGCTGGCCAGGGCTGGGTTTCCCAAAAGCATTGTAGCTCTAAAATACTTTAAATTCCATTTAAACTAAATAGATGAAAGATGATCTTAGTGCTACAGTACAAGGCCAGCATCCCGGAGTCACCTCTTCACTATTGACATTGAGACTGGTGTTTTGCGGGTATTATTTAATGAAGCTGCCAGTTGAGGACTTGTGAGGCATCTGTTTCTCAAACTAGACACTCTAATGTACTTGTCCTCTTGCTCAGTTGTGCACCAGGGCCTCCCACTCTTTCTATTCTGGTTAGCAACAGTTTGCTCTGTTCTGTGAAGGGAGTAGGACACAGCGTTGCATGAGATCTTCAGTTTCTTGGCAATTTCTCTCATGGAATAGACTTAATTTCCCAGAACAAGAATAGACTGAAGAGTTTCAGAAGAAAGGTCTTTGTTTCTGACCATTTTGAGCTTGTAATCGAACCCACAAATGTTGATGCTCCAGATACTCAACTAGTCTAAAGAAGGCCAGTTTTATTGTTTCTTTAATCAGTACAACAGTTTTCAGCTGTGCTAACATAATTGCAAAAGGGTTTTCTAATGATCAGTTAGCCTTTTAAAATTATTTCTTGGATTAGCTAACATAACATGCCATTGGAACAAAGGAGTGATGGTTGCTGATAATGGGCCTCTGTACACCTATATAGATATTCCATAAAAAAATATGCTGTTTCCAGCTACAATAGTCATCTACAACATTAACCATGTCTACACTGTATTTCGGATCAATTTGATGTTATTTTAATGCACAAAAAATGTGCTTTTCTTTCAAAAACATGGACATTTCTAAGTGACCCCAAACTTTTGAATGGTAGTGTACATGTTAGATGTAACATATCTGTGTCTGTGTGTCTTCAACTGTGCCTTTCAGAGTCTTCAGACCCCCATCATATGTTACTTGGAATCACCCCAACCAATCAATTCAGTGCGTTGAATCATTTATGAGTGTTTTTAATTGACAGCTGGCAATATGGGAGACTGTGGGGAGGAGTGGAATGTCAGAGTGAATTGACATTCTGTTGGATCTACCTTTTGAAAGGGAAGGTTCCATGGGTTTTATTCATATAATTTATTAACATTCTATGAGAGATTATAATCATAGCCTAGAGTGTCATGGGAATCTAATGACCTATTCATTAGAGGGAAAAAATTGGAATTACTGCCAATATGAGTATGTTGAACATTCTGAATCTATTTAATCCACAAAACCAACATGGATGGAAAATCTATGTATTTCTCTGGGATGAATTAAACACTAGCCACTAGGTATACAGTGATCTTTACCCTCCGTAGTTCTGGGAAAGGGAAAGTGTGAATCATCCAATGTATGCTGTTTATCATCATGACGGCAAATGTAGTGTGTGTGTGTTTGTGCGTGCTTGTGCGTGCGTGCATGTGTCTACAGAGGGGTTTGTTGGGCACATGCTTCCACTGCTGATCCTAGATGTGGATCATGTGAGTTGAACGAGGCTGCAACCTTCCCTGCTGCTCTCTCACTCACTGAACACACACACACACAGCTGATTGCAAGTCAGTGCTCAACAAGTGATAAAATCTGTTGGGTCCTGATGACATTCAAATCAAATCAAGTCAAATCATATTTGTCACATGCACCGAATACAACAGCTGTAGACCTTACAGTGAAATGGTTACTTACAAGCCCTTAACTAACAATGCAGTTTGAAGAAAAATAAGTGTTAACTAAACAATAGATACAAATTAAATAAATAAAAGTAACAAATAATTCAAGAGTAGCAGTAAAATAACAATAGCGAGGCTATATACAGGCGGTACCGGTACAGACTCAAGGTGCAGAGGCAATGTGTTAGTCGAGGTAATTGAGGTAATATGTACAGTTAGGTAGAGTTAAGGTGACTATGCGCGGATAATAAACAGAGTGTAGCAGCGGCGTAAAAGAGGGGGGGGGGGGGGGCAATGCAAATAGTCTGGATAGCCATTTGATTAGCTGTTCAGGAGTCTTATAGCTTGAGGGTAGAAGCTGTTAAGAAGCCTTTTGGACCTAGACTTGGCGATCCAGTACCGCTTGCCGTGCGGTAGTAGCGAGAACAGTCTATGACTAGGGTGGCTGGAGTCTTTGACAATTTTTAGGGCCTTTCTCTGACATCACCTGGTATAGAGATCCTGGATGGCAGGAAGCTTGGCCCCAGTGGGACATATGCACTACCCTCTGTAGTGCCTTGCGGTTGGAGGCCGAGCAGTTGCCATACCAGTCAGGATGCTCTTGATGGTGCTGCAGTATAACTTTTTGAGGATCTGAGGACCCATGCCAAATCTTTTCAGTCTCCTGAGGGGGAATAGGCTTTGTCGTGCCCTCTTCACAACTGTCTTGGTGTGTTTGGACCATGATAGTTTGTTGGTGATGTAGACACTAAGGAACTTGAAGCCCTCAACCTGCTCCACTACAGCCCTGTCGATGAGAATGGGGGCGTGCTTGGTCCTCCTATTCCTGTAGTCCACAATCATCTCCTTTGTCTTGATCACATTGAGGGAGAGGTTGTTGTCCTGGCACCACACTGCCAGGTCTCTGACCTCTTCCATATAGGCTGTCTCATCGTTGTCAGGGATCAGGCCTACCACTGTTGTGTCATCGGCAAACTTAATGATGGCGTTGGGAGTCGTGCCTGGCCATGTAGTCATGAGTGAACAGGGAGTACAGGAGGGGACTGATCACGCACCCATGAGGGGCCCCCGTGTTGAGGATCAGCATGGTGGATGTGTTGTTACCTACCCTTACCACCTGAGGGCAGTCCGTCAGGAAGTCCAGGATCCAGTTGCAGAGGGAGGTGTTTAGTCCCAGGGTCCTTGAGGGCAATGTGGTGTTGAGCTGTAGTCAATGAATAGCGTTCTCACATAGGTGTTTCTTTTGTTCAGGTGGGAAAAGGCAGTGTGGAGTGCAATAGGGATTGCATCATCTGTGGATCTGTTGGGGCAGTATGCAAATTGGAGTGGGACTAGGGTTTCTGGGATGGTGTTGCTGTGAGCCATGACCAGCCTTTCAAAGCACTTTCAAAGCACAAAGCACTCACGGCTACAGACGTGAGTGCTACGGGTCGGTAGTCATTTAGGCAGGATAACTTAGTGTTCTTGGGCAAAGGGATTATGGTGGGTCTGCTTGAAACATGTTGGTATTACAGACTCGGTCAGGGAGAGGTTGAAAATGTCAGTGAAGACACTTGCCAGTTGGTCAGCGCAAGTACCTCCTGGTAATCTGGCCTTGTGAATGTTGACCTGTTTAAAGGTCTTACTCACATCGACTGCGGAGAGCGTGAATACACAGTCGTCCGGAACAGCTGAGGTTCTCATGTATGTTTCAGTGTTACTTTCCTCGAGGCGAGCATAGAAGTAATTTAGCTTGTCTGGTAGTCTTGTGTCACTGGGCAGCTCGCGGCTGTGTTTCCTTTGTAGTCTGTAATAGTGTGCAGGCCCTGTCACATCCGACAAGCGCCGGAGCCGGTGTAGTACGATTCAATATTAGTCCTGTATTGACGCTTTGCCTGTTTGATGGTTCGTCGGAGGTCATAGCGAGATTTCTTATAACCTTCCGGTTTAGAGTCCCGCTCCTTGAAAGTGTCAGCTCTACCCTTTACCACAGTGCGGATGTTGCCTGTAATCCATGGCTTCTCACTCTGGTTGCACATTTAACATGCTGGTAGAAATTAGGTAGAACTGATTTAAGTTTCCCTGTATTAATGTCCCTGGCCACTAGGAGTGCCAACTCTGGGTGAGCGTTTTCCTGTTTTCATATGGCAGTATACAGCTCATTTAATGTGGTCCTAGTGCCAGCATCAGTTTGTGGTGGTAAATAGACAGCTAGGAAGAATATAGATTGGTAAATAGTGTGGTCTACTGTACCTCAGGCTAGCAAAACCTCGAGACTCCCTTGGATTTCGTGCACCATCTGTTGTTTACAAATATATACAGACCGCCACCCCTTGTCTTACCAGAGGCAGCTGTTCTATCCTGCCGAAAAAGCTTGAAACCTGCCAGCTGTATGTTATTCATGTTGTCGTTCAGCCATGACTCGGTGAAACATAAGATATTACAGTTTTTAAATATTCAGTTGGTAGGATATACGTGTTCGTAGTTCATCTGTTTTATCATCCAATCATTGTACGTTGGCTAATAGGACCGATGGTAAAGGCAGATTACACACTCGCCGTTGGTTCCTTACAAGGCACCCAGACCTACATCCCCGATATCTCCATCTCTTACTCCTGCGAATGATGGGGATGAGGGTCTTGTCGGGTGTCTGAAGTAAATCCTTTACGTCCAACTCGTTAAAGAAAAAAAATCTTATTCCAGTACGGGGTGAGTAATCTCTGTCCTGACATCTAGAAGCACTTTTCGGTCATAAGAGACGGTGGCAGAAACATTATGTACAAAATAAGTTACAAATTACGCTAAAAAACAATACACACAATAAATCCGTAAAAAGGCAGCCATCTCCTCCGGCGCCATTATTCCTGCCTCCCACTGAATACAAATCAATGAATGAAGGGACTGGGAGAAGAGCTGTGAATATTCTGTGAATATTCTATCACTATTGTCCTCCCAGGCAAGAGAGAGTGCCCTTGTTCTCTAGCATGGGGCTGTTAGGATCAGAATAAAATGAGAGGGGTTCCCATGTTGTTTTCCACCCTTTTAATGTCACTACATGACTTTGCAATCTCCTGTCAGTCAGTGTGTATAAAATGTTAAGTCTTAGTGCTCATTCACACGAAGCCACATGACAATGGAGAAGGAAGCCATGCCAGATTCACAATCCCAATATCTAGTAATTCTCTCTCTCTGTGCCTTTTCTTCTCAGGAGTCTGTCTTCATGGGTCCATGATCACACCACAACTTGTCAGCACACTATATTTAACTTCGCAACAGCTAACTTAATTCATCCTTTATCAAAAAGAGCAACAAATTATTGAGCCCTGCCGTGTCCTGAGAAACAATTTAGTCAAGCTAATTAAATGTAGCTGTGTTGTACCTTGCTCTCAGTGAGTCATGCATCCTTTACCTCCCTACAACACCCAGCAAATTACATATTCACTGACCCAGTGCTTTCTTTGCTAGCTTGGAAAGGAGGAGAGGGAGAACTACTCAATTGTGGTTTGAAGCAGTGTTAATTAGCTCTTGTTGTAGTGTATTCTTCTCCTGCCTTTGGTTTGACGTGCATGGGTGCTGCCATTAACCACCAGTTTCTCACCTCTCTACAGGCCTGCTGGAAAGCAGCATGCGACTAAAGCCCCATGAGGCTCAAAACTACAGGAAGAAGGCATTGTGGGTATCTTGGATCTCCATCGTGGTGACACTCATCCTGGCAGTGGCAGCCTTCAGTGAGTACATACCATTCAATGGTGTCCTTCAATGGTGCTGTATTGTTTAGTGTACCCTGGTGTCCTTCAACTGTTTTATATTGTTAAGTGAATGTCCCTGAGTGACTGTGGTTCCAGATGTTTCTTGATGACCATTGCTATTAGGTTTTTAACTTGGTGCTCATGGTAAAGTGTGACAGAATATTTTTATTGCAAAACAGGCTGTACTGTAATATTTTGTTGTCAGTATGTTTGTTACACTCAATTATAACTCAGTCCAACAATAAAAAGATCAGAAGGAAGAATGAGAGGGGGAAAAAACGTGGATATGTTTTTGAAGCATTTGTAAGCAAAACCAACCTGCCACTAAATCTCTGGCCCATTGGCACTACTGTACAAAACAACAGAAAGGTAACTTTGCAATCAGACAGAACAGAAGACCAAATCTAACTCTTGTTCATAAATATTGTAGAACATAATTATTTTGAAGCCTTTACAATGCACTGTGAAAAAAGAATGCAGGCCTATGAACTACAATTTGGGAAGATACTCTTGCAGTGCTGCCATTCATTGCTAGTCGCGTCATGTCAAAAAGTTCACTTCATGATGACTCATTCCGTTTGGTGTCTTTTGGTGTTTAGAGTCAAGAGATAAATAAGAGAGAGATTGTCTCTTCAGGTTCAAAGCACACTAGGGAATTCCATTCCAACTTCCTGTTACAAGTCACTCTAGGTCCCTTGAACTTTCCTGTGACCTTTGACACCATGAAAAGGGGCCAGGATTGTCTTTATGGTGTGGTGCATTCACTTGGCAGGTTTGACTTTTAAATGTCTCTGTGAAAGGCAGCGGTGTCATCATGTAACCTTTTCAAGCTTTCATCCCAGGAGGATGTCTTTTGTCCTCTTTCAGGTGTAACTGTCTCTCACCTCAGTGTTTTATATTACAGTTGCAGTGCCTTAAACGGCCTTGCGTGACTCAAAGTACAGCTTACTGTTGCTAGCTGCGAACAGCTGTGGCTCAGAATCAACATTTTGTTTCCTTTCATAAACCAGCTTTTGATTGTACGAAGTAGTTGCACAAAGTGGAGCATCTTTAAACTGGCTCAGTCATAACTGTCTGCAAACTCAACAGAAAAATAGAATATAAAGCGTTGGAGGTTTGGAGTAGACAAAATCAAATCAAATCAAATTGTATTGGTCACATACACATATTTAGCAGATGTTGTGGGTGTTGCGAAATGCTTGTGTACCTAGCTCCAACAGTGCAGTAGTGTCTAAAAATTCCCAACAATACACACAAATCTAAAAGTAAAAGATTGGTATTAAGTGGGGCGGCAGGGTAGCCTGCCTTGCCTAGTTAAATAAAGATAAAATAAAAGTAATATATAAATATCAGGATGATCAATGTCGGAGTTACATGGCCTAAAATACTTCAGAATAGAATACAGTATATACATATGAAATTAGTAAAGCAGTATGTAAACATTATTAAAGCGACTAGTGTGCCATTATTAAAGTGACCAGGGATTCCATGTCTATGTACAGTGCCTTGCGAAAGTATTCGGCCCCCTTGAACTTTACGACCTTTTGCCACATTTCAGGCTTCAAACATAAAGATATAAAACTGTATTTTTTTGTGAAGAATCAACAACAAGTGGGACACAATCATGAAGTGGAACAACATTTATTGGATATTTCAAACTTTTTTAACAAATCAAAAACTGAAAAATTGGGCGTGCAAAATTATTCAGCCCCTTTACTTTCAGTGCAGCAAACTCTCTCCAGAAGTTCAGTGAGGATCTCTGAATGTTGACCTAAATGACTAATGATGATAAATACAATCCACCTGTGTGTAATCAAGTCTCCGTATAAATGCACCTGCACTGTGATAGTCTCAGAGGTCCGTCAAAAGCGCAGAGAGCATCATGAAGAACAAGGAACACACCAGGCAGGTCCGAGATACTGTTGTGAAGAAGTTTAAAGCCGGATTTGGATACAAAAAGATTTCCCAAGCTTTAAACATCCCAAGGAGCACTGTGCAAGCGATAATATTGAAATGGAAGGAGTATCAGACCACTGCAAATCCACCAAGATCTGGCCGTCCCTCTAAACTTTCAGCTCATACAAGGAGAAGACTGATCAGAGATGCAGCCAAGAGGCCCATGATCACTCTGGATGAACTGCAGAGATCTACAGCTGAGGTGGGAGACTCCATAGGACAACAATCAGTCGTATATTGCACAAATCTGGCCTTTATGGAAGAGTGGCAAGAAGAAAGCCATTTCTTAAAGATATCCATAAAAAGTGTCGTTTAAAGTTTGCCACAAGCCACCTGGGAGACACACCAAACATGTGGAAGAAAGTGCTCTGGTCAGATGAAACCAAAATTGAACTTTTTGGCAACAATGTAAAACGTTATGTTTGGCGTAAAAGCAACACAGCTGAACACACCATCCCCACTGTCAAACATGGTGGTGGCAGCATCATGGTTTGGGCCTGCTTTTCTTCAGCAGGGACAGGGAAGATGGTTAAAATTGATGGGAAGATGGATGGAGCCAAATACAGGACCATTCTGGAAGAAAACCTGATGGAGTCTGCAAAAGACCTGAGACTGGGACGGAGATTTGTCTTCCAACAAGACAATGATCCAAAACATAAAGCAAAATCTACAATGGAATGGTTCAAAAATAAGCATATCCAGGTGTTAGAATGGCCAAGTCAAAGTCCAGACCTGAATCCAATCGAGAATCTGTGGAAAGAACTGAAAACTGCTGTTCACAAATGCTCTCCATCCAACCTCACTGAGCTCTGTTTTGCAAGGAGGAATGGGAAAAAATTTCAGTCTCTCGATGTGCAAAACTGATAGAGACATACCCCAAGCGACTTACAGCTGTAATCGCAGCAAAAGGTGGCGCTACAAAGTATTAACTTAAGGGGGCTGAATAATTTTGCACGCCCAATTTTTCAGTTTTTGATTTGTTAAAAAAGTTTGAAATATCCAATAAATGTCATTCCACTTCATGATTGTGTCCCACTCGTTGTTGATTCTTCACAAAAAAATACAGTTTTATATCTTTATGTTTGAAGCCTGAAATGTGGCAAAAGGTCGCAAAGTTCAAGGGGGCCGAATACTTTCGCAAGGCACTGTATATAGGTCAGCAGCACTTAATGATGACAGAAGTGAGTGCTACGGAGCGATAGTCATTTAGTTCAGTTACCTTTGCTTTCTTGTGTACAGGAACAATTGTGGACATCTTGAAGTAAGTGGGGACAGCAGACGATGTGCCCTTGAGCAAGGCCCTTCACTCTAATAGGAAATTCAGATCTATCCAAATAGCTTGATTGTCCACATGGTAATGAGTATCTACAGTGGAATAAACTTAATGTATATTCTAATGTTGCACCTTCCAGAATAGTGGCGTTTGTTTTATTTTATTTTTTATTTTTATTTCACCTTTATTTCATTTAACCAGGTAGGCCAGTTGAGAAAAAGTTCTCATTTATAACTGCGACCTGGCCAAGATAAAGCAAAGCAGTGCGACAAAAACAACAACACAGCGTTACACATTGGATAAACAAACAGTCAATAACACAATAGAATAATCTGTATACAGTGTGTGCAAATTAAGTAAGGAGGTAAGGCAATAAATAGGCCAATAGTGGCGAAGTAATTACAATTTAGCAATTAACACTGTAGTGATAGATGTGCAGATGAGGATGTGCAAGTAGAAATACTGGTGTGCAAAAGAGCATAAAAACAAAAACAACTATGGGGATGAGGTAGGTAGGTGCGTGGGATATTTACAGATGAGCTGTGTACAGCTGCAGCGATCGGTAAGCTGCTCTGACAGCTGATGCCTAAAGTTAGTGAGGGAGATATAAGTCTCCAACTTCAGTGATTTTTGCAATTCGTTCCAGTCATTGGCAGCAGAAAACTGGAAGGAAAGGCGGCCAAAGGGGGTGTTGGCTTTGGGGATGACCAGTGAAATATACCTGCTGGAGCGCATGCTATGTGTGGGTGTTGATATGGTGCCCAGTGAACTGAGATAAGGTGGCGCTTTACCTAGCAAAGACTTATAGATGACCTGGAGCCAGTGGGTTTTGCGACGAATATGTAGCGAGGACCAGCCAACAAGAGCATACAGGTCGCAGTGGAGGGTAGTATATGGGGCTTTGGTGACAAAACGGATGGCACTGTGATGGACTGCATCCAATTTGCTGAGTAGAGTGTTGGAGGCTATTTTGCAAATGATATCGCCGAAGTCAAGGATCGGTAGGATAGTCAGTTTTACGAGGGTATGTTTGGCAGCATGAGTGAAGGAGACTTTGTTACGAAATAGGAAGACGATTCTAGATTTCATTTTGGATTGGAGATGCTTAATGTGAGTCTGGAGGGAGAGTTTACAGTCTACCCAGACACCTAGGTATTTATAGTTGTCCACATATTCTAAGTCAGAACCGTCCAGAGTAGTGATGCTATTCGGGCGGGCAGGTGCGGGCAGTGAAGAGCATGCATTTAGTTTTACTAGAATTTAAGAGCAGTTGGAGGCCATGGAAGGAGTGCTATATGGCATTGAAGCTCATTTGGAGGTTTGTTAACAGAATGACACTTGACAATTACGTGTAAATGAGGCAATGTCTCATCTGTTAGACAAACGGTAGGCAATTTGTGGTTGTTAGTAGTAGTGGTCCTCTGTAGCTCAGTTGGTAGAGCACGGCACTTGCAATGCCAGGATAGTGGCTTTCAGTTCCAGGGACCACCTGTATATGAACTGTATGCACGCATAACTGTAAGTCGCTTTGGAAAAATGTGTCTGCTAAATGGCATGTTTTATACTGAACAAAAATATAAATGCAACAATTTCAAAGATTTTACTCTGTTACGGTTCATATAAGGAAATCAGTCAATTGAAATATTTTTTTAGGCCCTAATCTATGGATTTCACATGACTGGGAATACAGATATGCATCTGTTAGTCACAGATATCTTTACAAAAAAAAGGTAGGGGTGTGGATCACAAAACCAGTCAGTATCTGGTGTGACCATTTGCCTCATGCAGCACGACACATCTTCTTCACATAAAGCTTATGGGAATGTTGATCCACTCCTCTTCAATGGCTTTGCCAAGTTGTTGGATATTGGCAGGAACTGGAACACGCTGTTGTACACATCGATCCAGAGCATCCCAAACATGCTCAATGGCTAACATGTCTGCTGAGTATGCATGCCATGGAAGAACTGGGACATTTTCAGCTTCCAGGAATTGTATACAGATCCTTGTGACATGGGGCTGTGCATTATCATGCTGAAACATGAGGTGATGGCGGCGGATGAATGGCACGACAAAGGGCCTCAGGATCTCGTCACGGTATCTCTGTGCATTCAAATTGCCATTGAAAAAATGCAATTGTGTTCTTTGTCCGTAGCTTATTCCTGCCCATACCATAACCCCACCGCCACCATTGGGCACTCTGTTCACAACATTGACATCAGCAAACTGCTTTCCCAGAACAAGGTGCATCTGTTTAATGATCATGCTGTTTAATCAGCTTCTTGATATGCCACACTTGTCAGGTGGATGGATTATCTTGGCAAAGGAGAAATGCTCACTAACTGGGATGTAACCAGATTTGTGCACAACATTTTGGAGAACTAAGGAATCTTTTATTTTAGTTCATGAAACATGGGACCAACACTTTACATGTTGCATTTATATTTTTGTTCAGTGTATATAATCATATCTCTGTGGGATTGTGTGATGCCTGATGCCTGAATGTGTTTTAATTATTGTGCCTGCTCTATCTACAGTAGTCAATGTCCTCGAAGGTTAAATACGGTGTATTACTGTTCTGCCTGCCTGCTGAGAGAGCACTGTATAATAGCAAAGCTGCTTCATATTCAAAGACGTGTTTCTTCACAACAAGCTGATTTCAGAAAGCCTACAGCCCTGTTAGGGATTGTCTGAGGATTCTGGATGGTGACAAATGGTGTGCTGCTCGATTAATCTGTCCCTCTGTCTGGTTCCATTTGATGCTATGTGAGGAGGGACGGAGAGAGATGGATAGAGAGAGAGAAAGCGGGAGAGATGGGGAGAGAGAGAGAGGAGGATGAATAAAGCACATCAGTGAAATCTCTGTTATGGGTGGTCCAAATTATTCCCATCTGAATGTGGAGCGAGCTAATTTGGCTGAGAAAACAACTCCTCTTAACCGTCTCTCACAGCAGTAATTGGCTTGGTTTTAACCCAGTTATAGTCTGAACACAAGTTAAAAATAAACACTCAATGATTCTGGCTATTGAGTCGGGCCAGCATCATACCACCCTGCATCCCACTGCTGACTTTCCTCTGAAGCTAAGCAAGGATGGTCCTGGTCGGCCCCTGGATGGGATACCAGATGCTGCTGGAAGTGGTGTTGGAGAGCCAGTAGGAAGTACACTTTCCTCTGGTCTAAAGAAATATCCCAATGCCCCTGGGCAGTGATTGGGGACAGAGGGTGTCCCACGTTAGATGGTTGTTCTGACTCTCTGTGGTCACTAAAGATCCCATGACAATTGTCATAAGAGTAGGGGTGTTAACTCCGGTGTCCTGGCTAAATTCCCCATCTGTCCCTCATATCATCATGGCCACATAATCATCCCCTGCTTCCAATTGGCTCATTCATCCCCCCTCCTCTCCCCTGGAACTATTCCCTGCTGTAAATATGAATGTTTTCTCAGTCAACTTACCTGGTAAAGTAAGGGTTAAATTAAATTGGCTATCCAGTTCACATTAAACAGATTCTACAGTACTTTTATATACTTTTTAGCCAGTAGTTCTGAAAGTAGCGTCCACAAGCCAAAGGTGGTCTCATAAAATTGCGTACTACATCACATATGTTCAAATAATGTGCACCAAGTCATTGCTCTCTCTCTCCCTCTGTCGTGTGTGATTCTTGGCTGGAACTTGAATTGCTAGGCGGCTGGCCCATGTAGGGGGAAATGTAGGGGAAATGGTGCAGCACCTCTTCCAGAAAAGAGTTGCTTTCAAACTAGGGATGTCTTGGCTAATTGAGGTAAGACAGTAATTCTGCTCATAGATTATGCATGTATGAACTACACATTGAGACATTCACCCCAAAGTGGTTTAAAAAATACTTAGTAGTCCACAAATACCAGAGCATGTCTTTAAGATAACTTTGTGCATATAAGGGACATTCTCTTGCAGGTACTAAAACAGTTAAATGTGGTAGCTAGTGCAGGCAAATGTTCACAGGAATCTATATAATGTGTACTGGACATCAGATCTGAAGAAGTAATTATCTTATTTGAGACCACTTATGTCGTAGAGGTAGCCCTTTAACTAGAATCATTGGCCTTCGACTTGGTGCTGTTTTCCTATGTTGCCCCTAGACCTCCAGCTTTCCCCTTGGTTTTAAATAAAACATTAGCTGGCTTCCACAAACCGCTGTGCCGCCAGGCTTAGTACACTTCGCTTCCTCCTTCTCCGTTCCCTCTGTTTTCTAATCAACTTCAAATCTAATAATTTCAGCCAAAGTGCAGCATCAAAATTGCTTTTAGAGCACAGGAGTATAAGGGAATGAATACATTCACATCTTTAGAAGATACTGTTCATATTCCATTCGTATAAAATGATATTGTCATATAATATTCTGTTCTTTGAAGTGGATGAGGCATACAGTACCTTCAGAAAGTATTCACACCCCTTGACTTTTTCCACATTTTGTTGTGTTACAAAGTGGAATTAAAATGGATTTAATTGTCATTTTTTTGTAAACAATCTACACAAAGTACTCTGTCATGTCAAAGTGGAAGAAAAAATCTAACATTTGTATAAAAAAATATAATGTCAAATAAAACAGTCATATATCTTGATTATTTCAATAAAAGTCAATAAATGTTAGAATCACTTTGAGTCTTTCTGGGTAAGTCTTTAAGAGCTTTCCGCACCTTGATTGTTCAACATTTTCCCATTATTCTTTTCAAAATTCTTTAAGCTCTGTCAAATTGGTTGTTGATCATTGCCAGACAACCATTTTTAGGCCTTGCCAAGGATTTTCAAGCAGAAGTTTAAGTCAAAAGTGTAACTCTGCCACTCAGGAACATTCAATGTCTTCTTGGTAAGCAACTCCAGTGTAGATTTGGCCTTGTGTTTTAGGTTATTGTCGTGCGGAAAGGTGAATTCATCTCCCAGTGTCTGGTGGAAAGCAGACTGAACCAGGTTTTCCTCTAGGGTTTTTGCATGTGCTTAACTCCATTCTGTTTATTTTGTATCCTTGCTGATTACAATAACATGATGCAGCAACCACTATGCTTGAAAATATGGAGAGTGGTACTCAGTAATGTGTTGTATTGGTTTTGCCCCAAACATAACACTTGGTATTCAGGAGAAAAGGTTAATTGCTTTGCCATATTTTTTGCAGTATTACTTTAGTGCCTTGTTGCAAACAGGATACATGTTTTGGAATATTTTGTATTCTGTACAGGTGTCCTTCTTTTCACTCTGTTATTTATGTTAGTATTGTGGAGTAACAATGTTGTTGATCCATCATCAGGTTTCTCCTATCACAGCCATTAAACTCTGTAACTGTTTTAAGGTCACCTTTCACCTAATGGTGAAATCCCTGAGTGGTGTCCTTCCTCTCTGGAAACTGAGTTAGGGAGGACGCCTGTATTTTTGTAGTGACTGGGTATATTGATACACCACCCAAAGTGTAATTAATAACTTTACTATGTTCAAAGGGATATTTAATGTCTGCTTTAATTGTTTTACCCATATACCAATTGGTTCCCTTCTTTTCGAGGCATTGGAAAACCTCCCTGGTCTTTGTGATTGTATCTGTGTTTGAAATTCACTGCTCGACTGAGGGACCTTACATATGTCTGGAGTACAGAGATGAGGTAGTCATTCAAAAATCATGTTAAATTATTATTCCACACAGAGCTAGTCCATGCAACTTATTATGTGACTTGTTCTCAACATTTTTACTCCTGAACTTGTTTTCCATAACAAAGAGTTTGAATACTTATTGACTCAAGACACTTCAGCTTTTCATTTTTTATTAATATGTAAAACATTTTACATGATGGGGTATTGTGTGTAGGCCAGTGACACAAAAGTTCAATTGAATCAATTTGAAATTCAGGCTGTAACTCAACAAAATGTGAAAAAAGTTGAGGGGTGTGAATGCTTTCTGAAGGTCCTGTATATTTTAATCTAATGTTATTTAAGTTTGTTTCCAACAATAACGCTGTACATTCCATGGTGAAATTACAATGTGGTGTTGTGAAAAGATTAAACCTTGTTCGAACATAAATGTACCTGAGGTCATTACTCACACAGTATTCAGGAATTTGACAATGACTGGTCCCAGATTCCATGGCAAATACCATAGGAGTTGGTAAAACAGCACAGAGAGATCTGGGACAAGGCGTTGGAATGTGAGTGACACTTGGAAGGAAAGCTTCACTATAGTTGCTGGGCAGCTGAACATGACAGATGGGTGGAAAAGCCACATTACAATGGATGGCAGTCCACCCCCATTCCGTCTGAAAGCTCTGCTAAACTGTTGGTGAATATCTGTGTCCTAAATGGTACCCTTTTCCTCTATGGTTCTGGTCAAAAATAGTGCACTATATACATGTAGGGAATAGGGTCCCTATTGGGACTCACTCAAAATATTTTTTTTAGAGAGACAGACAGATGTACAGGAGTCTGGAGGGAATACAATAAATAATTTGTAGCTTTGAAAACACCCAGCAAAGGAAAACATTCTCACCGGCTCAGACATTCATCTTGTCGCCTTTTGCTTGGTGGAAAACATGATTATTTATTAATTTGTTTTTCTTTCCTGTTGGTAAATGTCAAAACAACAAGGAGAGATGGACAACAAGGCATGGTGAATAAAAATGGAATCCATTTGTGTCTATAATTAGAGGGGCCAATCAATGTGTGACATCAGGGTTAAAATTTAAAAATGGTTTGATATACATTTAAATATAGTTGCCAGGTCATTTTGTGCTTTAGTAAACTTCTCTATAATTTATAGCCATGCTAAACATTCCTGAATAATGAAAAAGATAAATAACAGCATTTCTATATGTTTTAATAGACCATATAATAATGGAATATTATACAATTATATTATACAATGGGTTTTGTCAACAAAATCATTAACACTTATAACCAATAATGAAATCATTATAATAAGTTAACTCTTCAAGCATTGTGTGTGTGTGTGAGTCTGTCTGAAAACTAGCCATCAAATTATTTCTTCCTCTGTCCTTCCTCCACTCCTTGTCTCTCCTTGAAAATGCATTGTAGCCTGAGGAAAAGGACCTTCACTCCTCACCCCCAAAGTGCTTTGAGAGGGATGAGGGGAATGGTGAAAAAAAGGGGAGAATCTCAGTTGCATTTCCTTGCTGCCTTACATCCTCTCCATTGGATAAGAAGGTGAGAGGGGAAGGACCTCTAACATTCTCATCCAATCAGTTTTGAGGAAAGAGGATGTGACGAATCAGGGAAATACAATAAAACATTATACCAAGCACAGAGGAAGTAAGTATTTGACAGCTATTAAATCCCCCATGCAGTCTTTCTAATTGTATTTTGAAATCATCACTGTATGTCTAATAAATCCCTCCAAAATATTTGGCTCTTGAAATGCTCAGTCTGATCGTGTGGGTGTTATGAAACAAATTTGAAGATTTTTACATACACAGCCCTGATTTGCTGATAGGAGTGTGATAGTCTAGAGGCCTTTCAGGCCTTTATGGTAGAGTGGCCAGACAGAAGCATCTCCTCAGTAAAAGGCACATGACAGCCCGGTTGGAGTTTGAAAAAAGGCACTTAAACGACTCTCAGACCATGATAAACAAGATTCTCTGGTCTGATGAAACCACGATTGATCTATTTGGCCTGAATGACAAGTGTCACATCTGGAGGAAACCAGGCACCATCCCTACGGTGGAACATTTTGGTGGCAGCATCATGCTGTGGGGATGTTTTCAGCGGCAGGGACTGGGAGACTAGTCAGGATTGAGGGAAAGATGAACGGAGAAAAGTACAGAGAGATCCTTGATGATAACCTGCTCCAGAGCGATCAGGACCTCAGACTGGGGCAAAGATTCACCTTCCAACAGGACAATGACCCTACGCAGGAGTGGCTTCGGGACAGGTCTCTGAATGTCCTTAAGTGGTCCTTGAGTGACTTGAACCCGATGGAGCATCTCTGAAGAGACCTGCAAATAGATGTGCAGTGACGCTCCCCTTACAACCTGACAGAGCTTGAGAAGATATGTAGAGAAGAATGGGAGAAACTCCCTAAACGCAGGTGTGCCAAGCTTATAGCATCATACCCAAGAGGACTCGAGGCTGTAATCGCTGCTAAAGGTGCTTCAACAAAGTACTGAGTAAATGTAAATGTGATATTTCAGAAGTTTTTAAAAATAAATTAGCAAGCTGAAACAGGACAGTTTTTTTCCGATACCAGACCAAGCAGCTGATGGACAAACAATTGTCAGCACAAAGGTCCAAGCAGCAACGGGACTTTGAAGTTCTATGACGCTGTCATTACATACATTGACAAGTGGTTTGATTCCTCACCAGAACATGTAATGGTGAAACTGATCTGCCTCTATGATGAGCTCTCCTTCACTGACCTGGAGCAGGTGGTGGTTGCCCTCAAAATGACAGAGACAGTCAGTATGGACCAACTCTATGAGGAGCTCTCCTTCACTGACCTGGAGCAGGTGGTGGTGGCCCTCAAAATGACAGAGACCGTCAGTATGGACCAACTCTATGAGGAGCTCTCCTTCACTGACCTGGAGCAGGTGGTGGTTGCCATCAAAATGACAGAGACAGTCAGTATGGACCATATCTATGAAGAGTTTTGTGCTAGCCGAGGAAATACAGAAAGCCAGACAGGATACCACAAAATCCACCAATGAGAAGTAGGTGGCAGTTTTCCAAAACCTAGGGAAAGCCAACTTGGTCAACATGTTCAGGATTGTCTCATTTGTCCTCAGTGTGCCAGGCTCAAATGCCTTTGTAGAGGATTTTCTGTCTGATGACCATTAAATGGTCAGACTCAAGAAACCGATGTAGCACAGAGCTGATCAAAAATGAACTTCAAATATCTGTGAACTGTGACTTGTCATGTAATGACTTCTCTCTGGCTATGCAAAAGGAGAAAGGACTGCTTGAACCAGTGAAGAGCAGCAAAAAACAACTAGACTTGGTGTGGTACTCATGCTCCTATTTTCCTCTTTTGCATTTGAAAAGTAGTTTTTTTGCTGTTAAGGTCCAAATTGTGATTTCTTTGATCATTTATTTTGAGGTTTATTCACATACGTTTACATAATGATACAGTTTTAGTAAAGCTATAGACTAAATGGAATATACAAATGTTTTTCCTTTCCAATTGAATAAGAATATGAATATACACTGTATATTCATTCACACAACACCACACCGCCGTGGCACAATGCACTGGCACGCAACCTTTTGTCCCTTATTTGGTAGTGAGAACGTTGGTAACCCTAGCATGTACTGTATGACAGTGTCATAGACCATTTCAGCAAAATGAAAGAGAGGAGGATGGCATTGGCATTTCTTTACAAGTAGGGTGAGTGAGTCAACATGTTTGTTCTACTTAAAAGCACACACACACACACGCACAGACACAGAAATCAGTTCCATGGACAGCCACATCATATCACACATATCACATCAGCTGACGTTGATTGGACTAAATTGTTTTTGGTATCTTTTATTTGTCACTGTGTCAGAGGTGATTTGATGATGTTGAAATGTTAAAGTTGAAATGGTGCTAGAATAGTGGAGGCAGATTCGGTTTTCTTTGTGACTTACGGTAGGTAGCCTAACTCTCCGTGGTTTTAAATCAATAATGTTAGTTGTTTAGTAGCCCGGATATGTTGGAAACATTGACTTGCTTGACTGTGCTGTAGGTTTTGTAACTGTTTGTTAAGTGCACTATGCTTTGTGGACTTCACTAGATAGATGTTGCTCTCCGGTTTTGTGATGAAACAGGTGTGGTTGAATTTATTCTGCCACTGTGTCTTCTTATTGTCTCGGCCTTAGGCCTTGGTGGCAAGGCATATGAACTAACAGGTTATAGCGCAAACAATACAATTATCACAACACATACAGTGGGTTGTAATATGGCTTTTTTTCCTGGCTTGGCTTTCCCATATAAGGGCACAAGGCGAGACCCAGATGCAGACACGGGAGGCAGATGGTTTGAGTCTTTGATATTTATTAATCAATCCAAACGGGGCAGACAAGAGAATGGTTGTGGACAGGCAAAAGGTCAAAACCAGTTCAGAGTCCAGGAGGTACAGAGTGGCAGGCAGGCTCGAGGTCAGGGCAGGCAGAATGCTCAGGCAGGCGTGTACCTTAGTCCAGAAAACAGGCAAGGGTCAAAATCGTGAGGACTAGGAAAAAGAGAGTAGAAGCAGGAGTATGGGAAAACACACTGGTTGACTTGAAAGGCATACAATACGAACTGGCACAGAGAGACAGGAAACACAGGGATAAATACACCAGGGAAAATAAACGACACCTGGAGGGGGTGGAGATAATCACAAGGACAGGTGAAACAGATCAGGGTGTGACACCCCAGTGATTTTACCAAGGCACCGCTACTGGACAGCAATATCCACACATTTTACAGGATCAAGCTCATTGTGTAATTAAATTGTGAAATGCTTAGTATGAGATAAGGACAAACAGCAGCATCATAAATGTAAGAAAAGAAAGGTAGTGTTTTATGTCACATGATTTTTGCCAAATCTGTGAAAACTCCAAGCATGAGAAAAGGTTTAAACATTAGGTTTTGATTCAACTCATGAATTATATTGAGTGTATTTATGTTCCTTTCCCCTTTATATCTTAATGTATTAACGTTAAAAAAAGGCGAATTATTATGAATGACTTTGTAACAGCTCCAAACAGTTGTCCACTATAAGAAATAGACTATAGAATGACCCATTTACTGTGGGACATTTACAGATTGTTCTTCAATGTAATTGTGTTTTCCTCCTCCACATAAAGGCAATATACTGTCAGGTACAGTACATTGATTAAAACACTTAGTAAAGCAGTGATCTATGGAATGCGTTGTTTGTATGAACTGCTATAGGAAAATAATGTGTTACTGGAAAGCAAGGACCAGTGAGTTCAAGGCTGCACAGCTTTTATATCCTCTAGTCTACGGGATCGGTGTCCCTATAACGGGATGGTTGATGCTAACTTGCACTAACGTGACTAGAATGAAGTAACAGCAAACTTTCCAGGACATAGACATGTCTTATATGGGCAGAACACTCAAATTATTGTTAATCTAACTGCACTGTCCATATCACATTAGCTATCACAGTGAAAAAATACCATGCTATTGTTTGAGGAAAGTGCATAACAACAAACTTTTATAACAGCAACTGGTTTGATACATTCACAGCTGAAGGTAAATAATGTACTTACATTCAGTAATCTTGCTCTGATTTGTCATTCTGAGGGCCCCAGAGATAAATTGTAGCATAGTTTTGTTTGATAAAATCAATTTTTATATTCAAATGTAGGGAACTGGGTTTTACTGTTTGAACCCCTGCTGACTCTGGCTCCACACCCACCCCGCTCATCCATCTAGATGTGTGAAAGTTAGTGTATAAGCTAATGATCCATCATGTATGACATTCCTGGGAGTGTGTAAACTTAAATGTTGTATTACCATATCATTTTTGTGTTTTCTCTATAGTTATGTACTTGAAAATGTATCAATTGACCAATTCCGCACATTTGGGCAGACTTGATACAAAATACTGTTCTCTATTGTAATGCTTCTATCACGCTTTAAGGTAACAAAAGTTAATTTTTTAAACAGGGGCAGGCAAACAACAGGTCAAGGCAGGCAGGGGTCAATAATCCAGAGAGGGTGTAAGGCACCAGAACAGCAGGTGGGCTCAGGGTCAGGTCAGGCAGAGGTCAGTAATCCAGAGTATTGGGGCAAAGGTACAGGATGACAGGCAGGGTCAGGACAGGCAGAATGGTCAGAACAGGAGCAAGGAGTAGGCGGGCGCAGGGAAACAAAACACTAGTAGGTTCTATGAAACAAAACAAACTGGCCCCAGACAAACAAAGAACACAGGTATAAATACACAGGGGATATGGAGATGGGCAACACCTGGAGGGGGGTGGAGACAAGCACAAAGACAGGTGAAACAGATCAGGGTGTGACAGCTTCACTGGATCAATCTGAAACGTTGCACACACACTGCAAAATCATAATTGCACCTAAAAGGAAATATTATATTATGGCCTTTCTCTTACATTTAAAAACATTTGAAAACGCATGTTTTTTTTGTGTTATCTCTTACCAGAACTAATCACCTTTCCACAAACTTCAAAGTGTTTCATTTCAAATGATAACAAGAATATGTATATCCTGCTTCAGGTCCTGAGCTACAGGAGGTTAGATTTGGTTATGTCATTTTAGGCGAAAATTGAAAAAAAGGGTATGATCCTTAAGAGGATCTAGTGACTTGTGTTATAACATTGTATTTTTCCACCAAGGCTGCCCACATGACTACATGGTCACAACCACTCACTGGATGTGAGACATAAACGCTGCCTGATTTCGACCCATCTCTTGCATTGGAGTCATTGGAGTGGACTGCATCTCTCGGAGTCTCTCTTTACTACGGCAGGTAGTCAGGTAGAGAGATAGAGACATTGGGGTGGTGGACTGAAAGATCTCACAGGGAAGTGTTTGTGTGTGATGATAGATACTTTATTATATGTTAGGACAATGCCTTTGTATCACAGGCACCATGGTGGCAGCAATAGTGTGTGTGTGTGTGTGTGTGTGTGTGTGTGTGTGTGTTGTGTTTTGTGTGGGACGTGTGTATGTAGAGATGTATCACTGACTATTTGTCTTGTTTATTATCAGGGCCGCCACTTGCCACAGGGTAGAGAATAATTTTGTAATAAAAGTAGCAATGTGCCTCTCCGCTGTCTCCCGAGGTCTGCTGGTATGAATAAATCTTTGTTACGTGTGTCTAGATGACCGGGCTATGGGCAGATCAGCTGGAGCTGTTTAAATCATTGATGTAATGGTTATGGTGTGTTGAATGCCTTGGATTCTGGCTTCTGCATGACTTAGTACACAAGCACAGTATCTCATGTGAGGGGTGGTATGTACATTGTTGAGATTCACATTGAATTGGGAATCTATTGTGTGCCGTGAGGTTCATCCAACTATGCTGAATACAGCTTTTTCACTCATCAGGGAATTAATGACACAACATGCCCTGTCTCCTGATACATTCCTTGGCATGTATATTTGCTCCCATTAGGCCTGCATTGTAAACGTTTACAATGCCTGTTGTAAGTAAACTGACAGGGAGTCGATCTGTTAATCAAACAAGATATGGTAACCCAATTATGTTGAATTAGTTGAAGTAAGTAACAGGAAGCACCCATTGATACCACAACATTTCTTAGTAAATATCAATGGAAACAGTACTGTAAAATAAAGTGATAAAGTAACCCTAATAGGTAAAATAGCTCAGCAATGGTTTGTAAGTAAGTAGTAAGTAAGTTTGGTATTAATTAAACCTATAGCTAAACTCTGTTAATCAAACAAGGTATGTTACAATAATCTTGTTAGAAGCTCAACAATCCAGGACTGATTCTTGGGGTATGCTATGTCATGAATGAGCAGTCTGGTTTAACCAGGCTATAGGAGAGAATGCTGTATCATTATTAGACAGACAGACTCCCTCTCAACTGGTCATCATTGCACAGCAGTGACTGAGCCCTCCAACAGGAAGTTCTTAAGTCACATGCCAGATGTAACATTTCACAGTTCCCCCTTTCCTCTCTTCACGCCTAATGACACAATGTTGTGGTCGACTTGTGACTTTCTCCTTCTGATTCTAGATAACACAAACACAGAGGTATTCTCCTCTTTTAAATGTTTTTCTTTGATAAATATTCCTTACCCTCAAAATATGTGTTTGTACCTATCATGTGATGTGTTTATGAAATGCGTTCTTTATGGATATTATGAGAGGTTATGATAATTTTGCTTCAGCTGTTGTTATTAAATATTTTATAAGGCCATGGAAATGTCACTGTCACGATTTCCGCCGAAGTCGGTCCCTCTCCTTCTAGCCATCGCCGATCCACCTTTCATTTTCCATTTGTTTTGTCTTGTCTTCCCACACACCTGGTTCCAATTCCATAATTACATGTTGGTTATTTAACCCTCTGTTTCCCCCATGTCCTTGTCCGGAATTGTTTATTGTAAGTGTTTGTGCACGTTATGTCTGGCGTGCGAAGGGTTTTTGTCCCATTGTATATATTTATTGTTTTTGTTCACTGTGATTTTTAATATTAAACTGCGCCGTTGTGACACAGTCCGTGCTCTCCTGTGCCTGTCACTACAGTCACAATGAATAATCGCTGATTATTCATTATCGTTTTTTTAATTCAGTCATTATTATTTATTATAAAATATCCACATACAAACAACAACACACAAACGCACACCAACATCCTCAACATTACCCCTGCCCAGACCCACCTGCTCACACCCCCGTCTCCAGCGCCCGCATCACTCTCTGCTACATGGCCTCAAACTGCACCGTTTTTGTTTCTCTTCGTCGCCCTTGGCACTTTCAACATATAGTTAATGAAGCATTTGGCCTTTATAAGTCATTCTGTCACAGTCATTCTGCTGCAACAGTTCACAGTTAGACGTTGTTCAATGAGCTTCGATTTATGCCAAACCCAGACTAAAATATAGCGTTTTCAGCAGAAATGAGATTTATGTTGATACCTTATGCAGTTTCATTGAATAGAAAGCAGTGTTAGAAAATATTCCATGCAATTGAATAGAGCCAAATTCAGAGAGAAATACAGTAAATAAATACAAAACAACACTTCCAGTTATTGGTCCTTTCCCTAGGGCACAACCAAAATGTCCTCCATAGGATCACATCAGGACATAGACATTACTGGTGTCATATATACAACACAGAGCATCTGCTCACTGTAGTGCTACATGGAATTATTAGGGTACCAGCTCATAGAGACAGTGGCAGAGGATCTGTTTCTGCTTACCTTTTGACAATTCCGTCAGTAAATGTCTATTACTATTAGTTGAAATGTGTAGTAAATGTTTGATTTCATTCTGATAGGACCTGCCAGCTCATAGAGACAGACAGTGGGCTAACTAATGGGAGTGTAAAATTCAGGTCAGGTGAATCTGTATGAATCCTATAGTTTCTGTAAGTCATATAACTCATAGTTTGACCCAATCTGCCTACTGAAGCATGTATGTCGCACTGCAGTCCAAGGTCACTCATGGCAACTGAGTGGACTGAGTGTGCCGGTTAGATACAGCAGTTTGTTTATGGGCTTGAGGGCATTAGCTGTTTATGGGATGCAGAGGGGATGTAAAGGGGATGTGTGCTTCAATATGTGCTTCACTGATCCCAGTCCAAAGGGTTATAAGAACGAAAGGGGGATTTTCTGTTTACCAATCTGACCACGGAGTCTAAAATACCCTATTCACACCGTGCATTAATATGCAACATACTGTATATAAAATAACCAATATGTCACATTCTTATTGTACTGTGGTTAGATACAAACGCTGATGTGTTGCACCATAGTGTGTATAGCTTGCGCAAATGTTTCCAAGTGCAAGGTAAACATCCCTCAAAGAGAGAGATTAGGGTCACATAGTGCTCACTGCCACACCCTGATCACAGACACTTCTTATGTGTAAAATCCCACCACAAATCCGACTAATCCAGCCAGACTGTTGTGCCAAGGGAAAACATCCATACAGGCCCAGTGACCGGCCCAGCCAGCTAAAAGGCCTAAAATGTGCCTCTTTATGACCTCGTAGTCTGCCAACTAATGCTAATCTCCCCATGGCACTAAAAATAACACCTTGATATATGTTTTATTCAGAGTTTAAAGCAGATACAAATAGATGTATTCTCTCTCGGCTTGTCAAAACGACAAAGTCGTTATCAGTGCACAAATGTTCACTTGAATTTCCCTCAGATAGGCCTACAGCATGTAACTGTCTGTCCGTGCCCCATGTAGTCAGTAGTTCATACACAAGGTATATTCGCTGGTGTGCTAATGCCAGTTAATCTGTGCATGACCACTTGGAGCGTGTGTTCTGTACATTTAGTAAAAGGCACAGGTGTACATGTCGTTGACCAACCCCTCTTACATCACAGGTACAGGCAGCTGCTGTGAGGTGAGTTGGTCCAGGATTCTGGCCATCCTGATATACTGTCTCTTACTCTCTCTTACTCTCTCTTTCTCTCTCTCGCTCTCTCTCTCTCTCTCTCTCTCTCTCTCTCTCTCTCGCTCTCTCTCTCTCTCTCTCTCTCTCTCTCTCGATGAGTACTCTGGTCATCCTGTTCTGATAGCAGCTGCAGGGGCAGTCGGGGCTTAAAGGGAGTTGTCAAGGAGATGATAAGCTGTCTATCCCTCAGCATCAGGAATTGGCCTTGTCTCTCTCCTGTCTGAGTGGATGGAAGCTGTTTGAGCATTACACCAGATTTACCTCTGATCTGGCATGTTGTTTGTTCCGCCCAATTAGGTTTTATGAGTGGCGAGCTCTGCAACCCCACTAGGCCCTAGTAATGCTCCATCAACAGAAAAAGCAGTACTCTTACAACAGCAGCATCAGTCACTGTCACTTATAGAGTTCCCTGTTTAGTGGAGTTCCTTCTTCTGTAGCGGGTTTGGTAAACTAGGTTTGGCCTCGGGCAATTTTTTTATGAGCTAATAATCGGCGGGCCAGAAAATAAGATTTTAAAACAAATAAAAAATATTCATAATTAATTTTGGGGTGCCAAATAATATTGGCAGATTTGGCCCGCCGCAGTTGGTTGGGGAACCCTGTTCTATAGAGACCACCATAAGACCTATACCTTCTGAGACCAATTTAATGGGTGATGGAAAGTCTAGTTTTGCCATGTTTTTGGTAGTGCATCTAATGGAGGTAATAATAAATAGTGTTATAATGTGTCTAACACATTATAGGATCAGCATAGCATATTTTCCTCCTATCTTCCACAGTCTATATATACGGTATACCACTCCTCTGCTGTCTGAAAGGAGAAAGTGAGACTTCATGGTGTGAGGAAAGAGATCTGGCATAGGGAATGGTAAGGGGGGCTAGTGAGGCCTTTAAGCGTGGTTGTGATGGCCCACGAACCCGAAGAGGAGGTGCAGAATTTCACACCCACTTTAGCTGTCCCGATTACTAGGGCTAGAGCTGTGACCCTCTCACCTCTCCCACTCCAAACCTGTCAAGTTCATCCGTGCTGCTGTCATTCAGTGAGCAGATGCTACGTATGTGTCATGCCCTGACCATAGAGAGCCTTTTTATTCTCTATTTTGGTTAGGTCGGGGTGTGACTAGGGTGGGTTATCTAGTGCATTTATTTCTATGTTGGCCTGGTATGGTTCCCAATCAGAGGCAGCTGTTTATCGTTGTCTCTGATTGGGGATCATATTTAGGCAGCCATTTCACCACTGTGTTATGTGGGATCTTGTTTTTTGTGTAGTTGCTGTTGAGCACTGCATTTACTTCGCACTGCGGTTGTTCTGTATTGTTTTGGTGAGTTTCATTTATTAAACATGTGGAACTCTACGCACGCTGCGACTTGGTCCGTTAATTCTACAAACAATCGTGACAGTATGTTCCTGTTTGACATGGCTCACCTTTCAACTCCGCAGCCACCTCGTGCATCATGCTATCAGTACGAGACAAGCCCGTGCTACTAAATCAAACCCAGAGGACAAATATAGCTCACTGAAACACCTTTACACAGACACACTTTTCAATAATAAATGTCCTCGTTTTCTTTACACACATATGAAATGTCCCTCATCCCCTGCTCTTAAAGCATCTCGTCATGTGGTAAATATGAAGCATATTTGAGCTCCCTATGGGAAGAAGCTGAGAGTACATAGAGCTATCTTTCTTTGCATCAGCATAAAACCTCCTGGAGAAATCAGCACTACATATTGATCAAAGGGAAGTGAGCAGTATATGTTATCCATTACCAAAGGCCTGCTTCAGGCCTTGTATTAGAGGGTTATTTGTTACCTGCAATCGCATTTAGCTGTGCTCCAATTTGGCATCCGGAGTAAACTGTTCCCTAGCTGTCTTTAATGTATGTATGTTATATACCCTCCTATATAATTGCTTTCCACAGTCCCACAGTTCTATAGCGGAGGTAATGGAAAACAGAAACCAGGCAGCCAGGGGTAAGGTATATCTTGACTTCATAATGATTCCAACACTCTGCCATCTTTTTCAGAACAAAAATATATTCTCACATGAGATGGCCTTAAGCATAGATGCATCTATTTTTTACCACGTTCTCAGTTCTGTTTGGTGCCAGTCTGTGAGAAAGCTTGTGAGGAAAGGTGTCTTGACAGGAGTCTTTCTTCAAAAGCTGAACAGTGCCTTAGTTTCCAGCCTGCCTCAAGAGCCATGGAGTTGCTTGTCTATTTCTCAAGCTCCGATGTGTGATATTGGGATGAAAAGACAACGGCTGATTTGAGACAAGTTTCTTGACACGATGGATTAATTCCTGTACAAATGGAAGGTGGTTTCGGGGGTATCGTTGGTCATCCAAGCAGGGTTACTGTCCTTTACTCAGTGTCCCCTAGCACTGTGTTTCCCAACCCAGGTCCTTGTGTACCCAGGTCCTCGTGTACCCCCTACAGTACACATTTTCATTGTAGCCCTGGACAACCACACCTCATTCAACTCATTGAGGGCCTGATGATTAGTTGACAAGTTGAAAAAGGGTGCTTGTCCAGGGTTACAATAGAAATGTGTACTGTTGGAGGTACTCGAGGACCAGGGTTGGGAAACATTGCGCTCAGAATATCAATTAAGCTGCTATATTCTTATAGTTGGTTATTTTGTGGCTTGGAAATGTCATTTTCAGAAAAGTGTCCTGCTATGGGTTGAGATAATTAAGAAGAGTTCAGTGCTATGTAGAAACTAGAACCAAGGTGAGAGAATGGAATCAAATGTTTTTCAGAACTAATATAAAATATGCCATTTAGCAAACGCTTCTATCCAAAGCAACTTACAGTCATGCTTAAATAAATGTTATATATAGGTGGTCCTGGGAATCAAACTCATCACCCTGGTGTTACAAGCGCCATGCTCTAACAACTCAGCTACAAAGGATCACTGTCTGAATCCTTGAGACGCTGGCCTTCTCTGACATACAGACAGACTGCTCTTGAGACAGCAGAGTAATTTACACTCAATTTGAAGGCAATCACTGGGCACCTCTCTCCCAGAGTTAAGGGTCCTTCAGTCCTTCAACCAGGGCTGTGACAGATACCTCCCTGTCTTGCCTTTTACACAAAGGAAGTGGATATATTCTGTGCATGTACACAAACAATAAGCATAGATACAATGCCAGATTCAGCCACAAAGACCAGGGGGGGTTTTCCAATCCCTCACAAAGAAGGGTACCTATTGAAATAGCAGACATTGAATATCCCTTTGAGCATGGTGAAGTTATTAATTAAACTTATCAATACACCCAGTCAATACAAGGATACAGGCGTCCTTCCTAACTCAGTTGCCGGAGAGGAAGGACACCGCTCAGAGATTAATGGCTGTGATAGGAGAAAACTGAGGATGGGTCATCAACATTGTAGTTACTCCACAATACTAACCTAAATGACACAGTGAAAAGAAGGAGGCCTATACAGAATAAAACATATTCCAAAACATGCATCCTGTTTGCAATAGGGCATTAAAGTAAAAAGAAACATAATAGAGTTAAGTACAGGCAAAATCCTAGAGGAAAACCCAGTTTATTCTGCTTTCCAACAGACACTGGGAGATACATTCACCTTTCAGCAGGACAATAAGCAAAAACACAAGGCTAAATATACACTGGAGTTGCTTACCAAGATTACATTGAATCTTAAATCGGCTTGAAAATCTATGGCAAGACTTGAAAATGGCTATCTAGCAATGGCGAACAACCAATTTGACAGAGCTTGACGAATTTAAAAAATAGTAATGAGCAAATATTGTACAATTCAGGTGTGCAAAGCTCTAAAGAAGTCAGCTTGCTTCAGTTCTGCTGCCACCTAGCCGAACTTGGCTAGCCGAACTGAATGTGTGCTCACATACTCCATTGAAAAATGAGAAAAAAGCGGCAATAGTACTATTGGTCCATTTTGAGACGCCATAGCCAGTATACACCTCAAAATAGTCCGAATTAATCTAACATATCTCAAGAAATCTGTCATTAATATTGACGTTTTGACTCACAATTTTACATCTAACTAAGATATTTGGTGCAGTATTTCTCCCCCCCCAAAAATGTCATGAAAAGTAGTCGTCTCTTGTTGAATGATAACAAAGACTTTATTATATAACCCCTATTGTTGACCAATCACAGACAAGGGGGTGTAGATTTTAGAACTTCGGCTTTCCTCCATAAGAAATGTTGTGTCCCCAAAACAGCCGAAATAAAACCCCTCACCAAAGTCCAAAATGAAAGAAAAAAAAACGTCATCAAAATAATATGTACAAACTCTTCCGAACTGTTTCGGCTGGGAAGCATGTGGACACCTTTAGAGACTTACCCAGAAAGACTCACAGCTGTAATCGCTGCCAAAGGTGATTCTAACCTATACTGACATAGGGGTGTGAATACTCATGCAAATTAGATATTTCTGTATTTCATTTTTAATACATTTGCAACAATTTCAGAAAACATGTTTTCACTTTATCATTATGGTATTGTGTGTAGATGGGTGAAAAAAAACCTATTTAATCCATTTTGAATTCAGGCTGTAACACAACAAAATGCTTAATAAGTCAAGGGGTGTGAATACTTTCTGAAGGCACAATATATGCTTTCTTGACTCTCATCGTGGGCAAATGGGGTCAACCACTGAATTTGAATGTTACATAGAGAGCCTTTCCAGAAAATGGCATTAGTTGAGCTCTATATTTTTAGTGACGCGTGTAGATCATGACAAGCCCATGATCAGATGGATTTCAGATCAACATTAGACCATGACTAGGCAGACGATCATGTGGCTGTTGTTATGAGGACATTGTTGTGGTGTGATTTATCTGCCCTGTGGTTTCAGTTCATTTTAAATGACCATACTTACTGATTACTCCATGGCTCACCACATGCTGTTGACTGAGATTCTTTGAAATGCAGGGCTTGTGTTGATGATATTTGACAATATTGATTTGTTATTTATTTTACTTCTCTGACCCTGTCTTCTCTTTCTCTCTGAATCTCGCTCTCATCCCTCCCTCCTCGTCTGGGCCTTGTTCAGATCTGAGATCAGACAGAGACTGCCAGTCAGCAGAGACAAGAAATGGCAAAGGCTACTTTCATTCACTCTGTCTCTCAGTTTTCAACCCACCCAAAATTAAGGGTAGAGTATTGAAAAGTGACAATATAATTTATGATGAGTTAGACATCATGCATTGTTCAGTGATGAATGTGCAACTGAATGTTTATTCGTGAGACGTTTGTATTAAAGCCTTATGTGTGTGGAACACAAGGCTTTGTGATAAAAATAAAAAAAAAACATTTCCTAAACTTGCCAAAGTAACTGAATGGCTGCTTTACACCTGTGATTTAGTTGAACAGCCAATCAGTGTTGCTTAGGGAGATAATGAAACTGCCCTGGACTGACAGGATAGGTGTGGCTCTGGTATTAAAATGGAAGTCCCATCCTCCATCCTCCACTGCAATAATCTTTCACTTTTACCACTTCAGTCCAGTTGTTTTTGGCGGCAGAAAAATGAATAGTTCAGACTCAGCCATTTAGGATATCGGACTCTTTTATGCTCTCTAACATGACTGGATCACATATGGTATATTGCAGATCTGATATTTAGACCACCTAATTACAGCTAGAACTATATGAGGAAGACATTTGGACTCAATGTAACTCTCTTGACAGGCTATATGATATGTGCAATGCCAGGGAAACAACCAAACATCGCTTATCGCTTTGTCATGTGCATATTAGCATTTTCATAGCCTGTACTCAGCGTTGGATTTAAAGAGACTGAAAAGTATTTCATGACAGTATATTAATTTATCTACTCCCTGTGTGTGTTCTTTACTATGTGATAAATAGGTGTGTTATAGAATTACTGGTACTATCATCCAAAGGGATATTAAATTGTAATTTCCAACAGTAGGAGGACTGCTCAATATGCAATATTTGACAAGAATGTCATTGTAAACAACAGCCAACTGTCTGGGACATAGACATGTCTTATATCGTCAGAATGGTAAAATTATTGTTAATCTAAATGCAGTGTTTGAGGATAGTGCACAACAGCAAAACACTTTTATCAAGACAACTGGCTTGATACATTCACCTCTGACGGTAAGTAATGAACTTACAATCAGTAATCTTGTTCTGATTTGTCATTCTGAGGGTCCCGGAGATAAAATGTAGTGTAGTTTTGTTTGTTAAAATCAATTTTTATATCCTAACACGTTCCATGTTGTTTACAGCATTTTGTAGGAATTCCGACTCTTTCAACTTGCAACAAAACAATTTATGAAATCTAATTAGCAAATATTTGTTTAACCCGGTCAAGTTCGGTTTCTGTGCAATCCTCACATTCCCTAGAAGGCAACCAAACTTGTTTCGTCATTCTACATTATGTATTGGCTACACAACACTACAATTAGCAGATGAAGGTCAGCCATCATTACGCACAATGAGACGAGCAGTGTTCACTTGATTGTCAGTGTCTTGGTCCAATGAAAACCTATAGTATTGAAACATAGCTAGCTAGATAGCCAATGAGCTGGGCTTTACAGTAGTATGTGAATGCCCTTTGTACGACAAACAGCCATCATGCTAGAGCTGTGTGCAACAGTATTCATTCTCAAGGGGAAAGCATACAGGACGCACAGTGGTTTACATTACGCAGCGTTTCGTTCTCTTATAAAAACTTTTCTCAAAACCGAAAAAGTAAAACATAGCTACTAAGAGTGTAAAAACTAAATCTAAGTCCAAGTACACACATTTGGATGAGAGTATTGCAGAAATTGACCGGGACAGTGACATTGAACGAATGGATGAGGACTCTGAGTGAGCGCCGTTTTGATTCCAGCACGGAATACATTTTTTTGGAAGGAAAATATCCTAGATCCCTTTCATTTCCCTTAAAATACGTTTTTGCTTCTCATGCTAATGTAGTTGTTTAAATGGTTGCATACTCATTTGAGATATTTTTTTTTATTTCAATATGTACAGTGGGGCAAAAAAGTATTTAGTCAGCCACCAATTGTGCAAGTTCTCCCGCTTAAAAATATGAGAGAGGCCTGTAATTTTAATCATAGATACACTTCAACTATAACAGACAAAATGAGAGAAAAAAATCCAGAAAATCACATTGTAGGATTTTTAATGAATTTATTTGCAAATTATGGTGGAAAATAAGTATTTGGTAACCTACAAACAAGCAAGATCTCTGGCTCTCACAGACCTGTAACTTCTTCTTTAAGAGGCTCCTCTGTCCTCCACTCGTTATCTGTATTAATGGTACCTGTTTGAACTTGTTATCAGTATAAAAGACATCTGTCCACAACCTCAAACAGTCACACTCCAAACTCCACTATGGCCAAGACCAAAGAGCTGTCAAAGGACACCAGAAACAAAATTGTAGACCTGCGCCAGGCTGGGAAGACTGAATCTGCAATAGGTAAGCAGCTTGGTTTGAAGAAATCAACTGTGGAAGCAATTATTAGGAAATGGAAGACATACAAGACCATTGATAATCTCCCTCGATCTGGGGCTCCACGCAAGATCTCACCCCGTGGGGCCAAAATGATCACAAAAATCCCAGAACCACACGGGGGGACCTAGTGAATGACCTGCAGAGAGCTGGGACCAAAGTAACAAAGCCTACCATCAGTAACACACTACGCCGCCAGGGACTCAAATCCTGCAGGTCCAGACGTGTCCCCCTGCTTAAGCCAGTACATGTCCAGGCCCGTCTGAAGTTTGCTAGAGAGCATTTGGATGATCCAGAAGAAGATTGGGAGAATGTCATATGGTCAGATGAAACCAAAATTGAAGTTTGCTAGAGAGCATTTGGATGATCCAGAAGAAGATTGGGAGAATGTCATATGGTCAGATGAAACCAAAATGTTTTTTTGGTAAAAACTCAACTCGTCGTGTTTGGAGGACAAAGAATGCTGAGTTGCATCCAAACAACACCATACCTACTGTGAAGCATGGGGTTGGAAACATCATGCTTTGGGGCTGTTTTTCTGCAAAGGGACCAGGACGACTGAGGGAGTTGAAAGTCCGTGTTGCCCAGCAACAGCCCCAAAACATCACTGCTCTAGAGGAGATCTGCATGGAGGAATGGGCCAAAATACCAGCAACAGTGTGTGAAAACCTTGTGAAGACTTACAGAAAATGTTTGACCTCATTGGCAACAAAGGGTATATAACAAAGTGTTGAGATAAACTTTTGTTATTGACCAAATACTTATTTTCCACCATAATTTGCAAATAAATTAATTGAAAATCCTATAATGTGATTTTCTGGATATTTTTTCTCATTTTGTCTGTCATAGTTGAAGTGTACCTATGATGAAAATTACAGGCCTCTCTCATCTTTTTAAGTGGGAGAACTTGCACAATTGGTGGCTGACTAAATACTTTTTTGCCCCACTGTATATACATACAAGGAATTAGCAAAGCCTATGTGTATGTTATGTTGGCCATGACATGCTGTGGCTGTGGATTTTGAGTGTCTTATTTTTTTTTTACCCCCTTTAGACCGCTGCGCCACTCGAGAGGCCCAAGGTTTTTGAGTGTCTTATGCCTAATTGTCCACATATTTCATGATAGTGATTGTGTTCCCCATACTCTATATAATATATTTGTTTATAGATATGTGTTGTGTATTGGATGTATTGATGCAGGGCTCACCCCCTGCTAAAATAAAGGTTGAATAAAAATAAGTAAAAGTAAATGTGAGATCTAACTGAATAAAAAAAAAATCCTCAATAGTGGTATAGACTCAGAAGACCTCTGGGAGCCATCCCCAAAGATACCACATTCAAGTCCTCCATCCCCCACTCATTCAAACTTAGGAACTGGTTCCTCCAGTCTGACCTCTGCTGCTGTCTCTGGCTCCGCACCCACCCCCGCCTGGCCAAAATACGTAACTGCAGACCTGAATGTGCCTCAGGGCAAAAAGAGCACAGCAGGGAGGCGTCGTTGTACAGTTCTCTGTGCCACAAGAAATCTCCCATTACCTGCACTATCTGTGCTGTTACCCTCTGCTTCACAGCAGACTGCTATGGGACTTGGCATCAGCAGCACAATCTTGTGTTGAGGACTGTGGGTGTTCTAAATACTCTAATTGTAATAGTGTGTAAATGTGTGGTTTCGTCACGTCTCCTCTTAGGACCTTTTATGTAGGGAAGCTAATGATCCATCATGTATGACATTTCTGGGAGTATGTAAACTTATATGTTTTATTACCATAGCATTTTTGTATGTTTTCTGTAGTTATGTACTTGAAAATGTGTCAATTGACCAATTCGGCCATTTGGGTACATTTTGGCAAACTCGTCGAGGGACACTTGGGAGACTTCATACTAAATATTATGTATCTCCCTCATTCTCGAATGTATCAGTATGAAGCTGTGCACACACACTCTGGCCCTATTGTGGAAAACATCTAAATTGTCCTTGAAACAGTCTTGATATGTTCGTCAAAAGAGAGATCAGGATCCAGAGTAACACCTAGGTCCTTCACAGTTTTATTTGAGACGACTGAACCATTAAGATTAATTGTCAGATTCAACAGAAGATCTCTTTGTTTCTTGGGACCTAGAACAAGCATCTCTGTTTTGTCCGAGTTTAAAAGTAGAACATTTGCTGCCATCCACTTCCTTATGTCTGAAACACAGGCTTCTAGCGAGGGCAATTTTGGGGCTTCACCATGTTTCATTGAAATGTACAGCTGTGTGTCATCCGCATAGCAGTGAAAGTTAACATTATGTTTTCGAATGACAACCCCAAGAGTTAAAATATATAGTGAAAACAATAGTGGTCCTAAAACGGAACCTTGAGGAACACCAACATTTACAGTTGATTTGTCAGAGGACAAACCATTCACAGAGACAAACTGACATCTTTCCGACAGATAAGATCTAAACCAGGCCAGAACTTGTCCATGTAGACCAATTTACGTTTCCAATCTCTCCAAAATAATGTGGTGATCGATGGTATCAAAAGCAGCACTAAGGTCTAGGAACACGAGGACAGATGCAGAGCCTCGGTCTGACACCATTAAAAGGTAATTTACCACGTTCACAAGTGCAGTCTCAGTGCTATGATGGGGTCTAAAACCAGACTGAAGCATTTCGTATACATTGTTTGTCTTCGGAAGGTAGTGAGATGCTGCGTAACAGCTTTTTCTAAAATGTTTGAGAGGAAAGGAAGATTCGATATAGGCCGGTATTTTTTATATTTTCTGGGTCAAGGTTTGGCTTTTTCAAGAGAGGCTTTATTACTGCCACTTTTAGTGAGTTTGGTACACATCCGGTGGATAGAGAGCCGTTTATTATGCTCAACATAGGAGGACCAAGCACAGGAAGCAGCTCTTTCAGTAGTTTAGTTGGAATAGGGTCCAGTATGCAGCTTGAAGGTTTAGAGGCCATGATTATTTTCATCATTGTGTCAAGAGATATAGTACTAAAACACTTGAGTGTCTCTCTTGATCCTAGGTCCTGGCAGAGTTGTGCAGACTCAGGACAACTGAGCTTTGGAGGAATATGCAGATTTAAAGAGGAGTCCGCAATTTGTTTTCTAATGATCATGATCTTTTCCTCAAAGAAGTTCATGCATTTATTACTGCTGAAGTGAAAGCCATCCTCTCTTGGGGAATGCTGCTTTTTAGTTAGCTTTGCGACAATATCAAAAATAAATGTCAGATTGTTCTTATTTTCCTCAATTAAGTTGGAAAAATAGGATGATCGAGCAGCAGTGAGGGCTCTTCGATACTGCACGGTACTGTCTTTCCAAGCTAGTCGGAAGACTTCCAGTTTGGTGTGGCGCCATTTCCGTTCCAATTTTCTGGAAGCTTGCTTCAGAGCTCGGGTATTTTCTGTATACCAGGGAGCTAGTTTCTTATGATAAATGTTTTTAGTTTTTAGGGGTGCAACTGCATCTAGGGTATTGCGCAAGCCTTCAACACCATAATGATGAGCTTATAGGGCACTAAGCTCAGGGCCCTGGGTCTGAACCCACCCCTGTACAACTGGGTGCTGGACTTCCTGACAGGCCGACCCCAGATGGAGAATGTAGGCAACAACACCTCCAGCACGCCTACTCAATCCGGAATTTTATTATTGCAAGAGTTGATGAAACATTGAGGTGCAGTTTGACATATTTACATGACTTTTTTTTAGAAATGCAACGTTCGCTGTCTGTCTTTGTATATAATAGGAATACTATACACCTGGTGAACAAAACATTAAGGACACCTGCTCTTTCCATGACATAGACTGACCAGGTGAATCCAGCTGAAAGCTATGATCCCTTATTGATGTCACCTGATAAATCCTCTTCAATCAGTGTAGATGAAGGGGAGAAGACAGGTTAAAGAAGGATTTTTAAGCCTTGAGACAACTGAGTCATAGATTGTGTATGTGTGCAATTCAGAGGGTGAATGGAAGACAAAATATTTAAATGCCTTTGAACGGGGTATGGTAGGTAGTAGGTGCCAGGCACACCTGTTTGGGTCAAGAACTGCAACGCTGCTGGATTTTTCACGCTCAACAGTTTCCCATGTGTATCAAGTATAGCGTTGCACATTTTGGGGAATATATAGTTTGAGGTGGAAACTTTCCGTGGGAATTAATGGGAATGTATAGGAATTAACGGGAATATATGGGAATTAACGAACTATATGCAAATTAATATTAATGCCATTTAAATGTAGATGTTTTTTGCATTGGATATATTTACCATATCATATGGAGACAGAGATAAAAGTAGACATAATTGCAAATGATTAAATCCTTCCAATAGAAATAAATAAAAAAAAGGAAAGGGAAAGAAAGGGAATATTGAATGATCCCCAATGAGCTTTGGTTGTCTTCCTCTCAGGCTTCCATGCCTTCTCTCTGGACCTCCTCAATGTCCACCTCTTGAACATCACTCATCTTCACTGTCACTTTCCAACCTTGTTGAGGATGGCTCGTTGTCAGGCTCAAAAAGACTCACATTTGTCTGGGAACGCCACCAACTCTAAATCTGCAACCATGGGCACCCTCATAGATGTCATCCTGACCAACTTGCCCTCTAAATACACCTCTGATGTCTTCAACCAGGATCTCAGTGATCACTGCCTCATTGCCTGCATCTGTAATGAACGGTCAAACGAACAACCCCTCATCACTGTCAATCACCCCCTAAAACACTTCAGCGAGCAGGACTTTCTAATCAACCTGGCCCGGATATCCTGGAAGGGTATTGACCTCATCCCGTCAGTAGAGGATGCCTGGTTGCTCTTTAAATGTGCTTTCCTCACCATCTTAAATAAGCATGCCCCATTAAAAAAATTTAGAACTAAAAATAGATATAGCCCTTGGTTCACACCAGACTTGACTGCCCTTGACCAGCACAAAAACATCCTGTGGCGTACTGCATTAGCATCGAATAGCCCCCGCGATATGCAACTTTTCAGGGAGGTCAGGGACCAATATACACAGTCAGTTAGGAAAGCTAAGGCTAGCTTTTTCAAACAGACATTTGCATCCTGTAGCACTAATTGCAAAAGGTTTTGGTACACTGTAAAGTCCATGGAGAACAAGAGCACCTCCTCCCAGCTGCCCACTGCACTGAGGCTAGGAAACAATGTCACAATCGATAAATCTACGATAAACGAGAATTTCAATAAGCCTTTTTCTACGGCTGGCCATGCTTTCCACCTGGCTACCCCTAACCCCTGTTTATCCTTCACCCAAATCCAGACAGCTGATGTTCTTAAAGAGCTGCAAAATCTGGATCCCTACAAATCAGCTGGGCTTAACAATCTGGACCCTCTCTTTCTAAAATGATCCACCAAAATTGTTGCAACCCCTGTTACTAGCATGTTCAACCCATCTTTCATATCGTCTGAGATCCCCAAAGATTGGAAAGCTGCCCCTGTCATCAGACACTCTAGACCCAAACTGTTATAGACCTATATCCATCCTGCCCTGCCTTTCTAAAATCTTCTAAAGCCAAGTTGACTAACAGATCACCGACCATTTTGAATCCTACTGTACCTTCTCCACTATGCAATCTAGTTTCTGAGCTGGTCATGGGTGCACCTCAGCCATGCTCATGGTCCTAAACGATATCATAACCCCCATCAATAAAAGACAGTACTGTGCAGCCGTCTTCATCGACCTGGCCAAGGCTTTCGACTCTGTCAATCACCACATTCTTACCAGCAGACTCAATAGCCTTTGTTTCTCAAATGACTGCCTCGCCTGGTTCACCAACTGCTTCTCTGATAGAGTTCAGTGTGTCAAATCAGAGGGCCTGTTGTCTGGACCTCTGGCAGTCTCTATGGGGGTGCCACAGGGTTCAATCCTCAGGCCGACTCTTTTCTCTGCATATATCAATGATGTCTCTCTTGCTGCTGGTGATTCTCTGATCCACCTCTACGCAGACGACACCATTCTGTATACATCTGGCCCTTCTTTGAACACTGTGTTAACAAACCTCCAAACAAGCTTCAATGCCATATAACACTCCTCCATGGCCTCCAATTGCTTTTAAATGCCAGTAAAACTAAATGCATGTTCTTCAACCGATTGCTGCCCGCACCCGCCCGCCCGACTAGCATCACTACTCTGGATGGTTCTGACTTAGAATATGTGGATAACAACAAATACCTAGGTGTCTGGTTAGACTGTAAACTCTCCTTCCAGACGCACATTAAGCATTTCCAATCCAAAATTAAATCTAGAATTGGCTTCCTATTTCGCAACAAAGCCTCCTTCACACATGCTGCCAAACATACCCTCGTAAAACTGACTATCCTACCGATCCTTGACTTCGGCGATGTCATTTACAAAATAGCCTCCAACACTCTACTCAGCAAATTAGATGTAGTCTATCACGGTGCCATACTTTTTGTCACCAAAGCCCCATATACTACCCACCACTGCGACCTGTATGCTCTCGTTGGCTGGCCATCGCTTCATATTCGTTGCCAAAACCATCTATAAGGTCATCCTTAAGTCTTCGCTAGGTAAAGCCCCGCCTTATCTCAGCTCACTGGTCACCAAAGCCAACACCTATTTCCAGTTCTTTGCTGCCAACGAGCTGGAACAAACTGTAAAAATCACTGAAGCTGGGGACTTATATCTCCCTCTCTAACTTTAAGCATCAGTTGTGATAGCTGTGCCTGTACACAGCCCATCTGTAAATAGCACACCCAACTACGTCATCCCCATGTCATCACCAATTTTTTTTGCTCTTCTGTACCCCAGTATCTCTACTTGCACGTTCATCATCTGCACATCTATCAATCCAGTGTTAATGCTAAATTGTAATTATTTTGCCTCTATGGCCTATTTAAATCCTTACCTTCCTAATCTTACTACAGTTGCACACACTGTACATAGAATTTTATATTGTGTTATTGACTGTATGTTTGTTTATCCCATGTGTAACTCTGTGTTGTTGTTTTTGTCACTCTGCTTTGCTTTATTTTGGCCAGGTCGCAGTTGTAAATGAGAACTTGTTCTCAACTGGCCTACCTGGTTAAATAAAGGTGAGATATATATTTGTATATATTTTTTTTATTCAACCCTTGTATTGGTCAGCCTGTTGCGAACTTTAGTGTGTGTGTTCCCAAACACGGACCAGTTGCGCTCTGAGGCGGCTAATGGTGGACTTCACCAGACTGCCAAGAACCTTGCCCTCATCCAGGCCAACGTGGCGAGACACGGTAGTGATGACACCATAGGCCTTGTTGATATCTGCACCAGACAGGATGCTCTTGCCAGCATACTTGGGGTCCAACATGTACGCTGAGGCTTGTATGGGCTTCAGGCAGATGTCTTCATGCTTTTTCATGTATATCAGAACTGCAGTTTCCTCTGCTTGGATTAACAGTGAAGTGGGCAGGGCAGTACAGATTTCTTACATCTGCAAGCAGAGTCTGACTCCGAACATCAGACAGGATGGCATTGTCTCCCTCGATCCGTGCAATAACTACTGCTATAGGTTTCAGGCTGCATACCAGTCTCTCCCAAAATACATCATCCAGGATGATCCTCTTGATGGGGCTGTCCATATCGGCAGACTAAGATATGGCCAGTTCTTGGAGAGACTCCTTCCCCTCCAGGAGACTGTCAAACATGATGACAACACCACCCCAACGGGTGTTGCTGGGCAGCTTCAATGTGGTGAGCTTATTCTTCTCACTTTGCTTGGTGAGGTAGATTGCTGCTATAGCTTGATGACCCTTCACATACCTAAACATTTTCTTTGCTCTCTTGTAGAGTGTATCCATTGTTTTCAGTGCCATGATGTCCTTGAGTAGCAGATTCAATGCATGAGAAGCACAGCCAATGGGTGTGATGTGAGGGTAGGACTCCTCCACTTTAGACCAAGCAGCACTTCATATTCACAGCATTGTCTGTCACCAGTGCAAATATCTTCTGTGGTCCAAGGTAATTGATGACTGCCTTCAGCTCATCTGCAATGTAGAGACCAGCGTGGCGTGTCTGTTGTCCCTTGTGTCTGTGCTCTTGTAGAATACTGGTTGAGGGGTGGAGATGATGTAGTTAATTATTTCTTGCCCACGGACATTTGACCATCCATCAGAGAGGATTGCAATACAGTCTGCTTTCTCTATGATTTGCTTTACCTTCACTTGACCTCTGTGTAACTCTGCATTCAACAAATGAGTAGATAAAGCATGTCTGGTTGGAGGGGTGTATGCTGGGCGAAGAACATTCAGAAATCTCTTCCAATACACATTGTTTGTGAGCATCAGAGGTGAACCAGTTGCATACACAGCTCGAGCAAGACAGTCATCAGCATTTCTCTGACTATGTTCCTCCATTAAGTCAAAAAAACTTCTGATTCCAGGAGGACGATGAGCTGTTGCTATCGATAAGGTATCTGATTCATCATTTTCACCTCGAATAGAAGTAGAGGGACGTTTGTCAAGGTTGCTTGTTGTGAGCACTGAGGGAACTTTATGCACTTGGCCAGATGATTCTGCATCTTCGTTGCATTCTTCATATAGGATTTTTTCACAGTATTTGCAAAAGTACGCAGCTTTTTCTTGAGAAAAAACGGCAACGCGGCAGGAAGCCAAAATGTTATTGGGGGGAGGCACACGGGGAATGTGTCTGAGTCAGGTAGGAGACCTGAGCCAACTCCCCGTGCTTACCGTGGAGAGAGAGGGACCGGGCAGGGACCGTGTTATGCTGTGAGGTGCACAGTGTCCCCGGTGCGTGTGCATAGCCCGGTGCAGTACATTGCAGCGCCTCGTATCGGCCGGGCTAGAGTGGGCATTGAGCCAGGTGCCATGAAGCCGGCTCAGCGCATCTGGTCTCCAGTGCATCTCCTTGGGCCGGTGTACATGGCACCAGCCCTACACATGGTGTCCCCGGTTCGCCAGCACAGCCAGGTGCGGGCTATTCCACCTCGCCACACTGGCCTGGCTACGGGGAGCATTCAGCCAGTTAGGGTTGGGCAGGCTCGGTGCTCAAGAGCTCCAGTGCGCCTTCAGGGTCCGGTGTATCCGGTGCCACCTCCACGCACCAGCCCTCCGGTGGCAGCCCCCCGCACCAGGCTATCTCTCCGTCTCCTCCCTACAGGTGCTCCTGCCTGTCCAGCGCTGCCAGAGCCTTCCTCCTGCCCAGCACTGCCAGAGTCTCCCGTCTGTCCTGAGCTACCAGAGTCTCCCGTCTTTCCTGAGCTGCCAGAGCCGCCAGTCTGTCCTGAGCCGTCAGTCAGCCAGGAGCTGCCAGAGCCGTCAGTCATTCAGGAGCTGCCAGAGCCGTCAGTCAGCCAGGAGCTGCCAGAGCCGTCAGTCAGCCAGGAGCTGCCAGAGCCGTCAGTCAGCCAGGAGCTGCCGGAATCGCCCTTCATCCCGCCTGTCCGGTGCTGCCAGAATCTCCCGTCCATTCGGGACCCATTGCTAGGGTCCCCAGTCCAAGGTCGGCGGCGAGGGCCGGAGTCCGCACTAGGCTTTGCTGGCGAACCTCATTTGTTGTCAAAAAACAAAATGCATCTTCAATTTACACAGGAAGTTAATCCCATATTTTACCCAGTGTAATTCTGAATCAGCATCTCTACAAGGTTGGCTGGACTCGATCAGAATGCAAGACAACAACAATGAGGCCCCCACTTTGTATGATTACAATCATTCTATGAGAGACTCACTCTAACTGGGCATAGACGTCAATTTAACATCTATTCCACGTTGGTTCCATGTTGATTTTCTAATTGAAATGACGTGGAAACAACGTTGATTCAACCAGTGTGTGTCCAGTGGGTTGTAAGTACCTCACCATTTAAGAAGTCTCCTTTTGTCTGGTTACCTTAAGATATCCATTTACCATACTTTGCTACATGTGATATTAATGAGGTTTGATGGTGGATGTAGAAAGATACAGTGCCTTGCGAAAGTATTCGGCCCCCTTGAACTTTGCGACCTTTTGCCACATTTCAGGCTTCAAACATAAAGATATAAAACTGTATTTTTTTGTGAAGAATCAACAACAAGTGGGACACAATCATGAAGTGGAACGACATTTATTGGATATTTCAAACTTTTTTAACAAATCAAAAACTGAAAAATTGGGCGTGCAAAATTATTCAGCCCCCTTAAGTTAATACTTTGTAGCGCCACCTTTTGCTGCGATTACAGCTGTAAGTCGCTTGGGGTATGTCTCTATCAGTTTTGCACATCGAGAGACTGAATTTTTTTCCCTTTCCTCCTTGCAAAACAGCTCGAGCTCAGTGAGGTTGGATGGAGAGCATTTGTGAACAGCAGTTTTCAGTTCTTTCCACAGATTCTCGATTGGATTCAGGTCTGGACTTTGACTTGGCCATTCTAACACCTGGATATGTTTATTTTTGAACCATTCCATTGTAGATTTTGCTTTATGTTTTGGATCATTGTCTTGTTGGAAGACAAATCTCCGTCCCAGTCTCAGGTCTTTTGCAGACTCCATCAGGTTCTGGTCCATTCTTCCAGAATGGTCCTGTATTTGGCTCCATCCATCTTCCCATCAATTTTAACCATCTTCCCTGTCCCTGCTGAAGAAAAGCAGGCCCAAACCATGATGCTGCCACCACCATGTTTGACAGTGGGGATGGTGTGTTCAGGGTGATGAGCTGTGTTGCTTTTACGCCAAACATAACGTTTTGCATTGTTGCCAAAAAGTTCAATTTTGGTTTCATCTGACCAGAGCACCTTCTTCCACATGTTTGGTGTGTCTCCCAGGTGGCTTGTGGCATTCTTTAAACGGCACTTTTTATGGATATCTTTAAGAAATGGCTTTCTTCTTGCCACTCTTCCATAAAGGCCAGATTTGTGCAATATATGACTGATTGTTGTCCTATGGACAGAGTCTCCCACCTCAGCTGTAGATCTCTGCAGTTCATCCAGAGTGATCATGGGCCTCTTGGCTGCATCTCTGATCAGTCTTCTCCTTGTATGAGCTGAAAGTTTAGAGGGACGGCCAGGTCTTGGTAGATTTGCAGTGGTCTGATACTCCTTCCATTTCAATATTATCGCTTGCACAGTGCTCCTTGGGATGTTTAAAGCTTGGGAAATCTTTTTGTATCCAAATCCGGCTTTAAACTTCTTCACAACAGTATCTCGGACCTGCCTGGTGTGTTCCTTGTTCTTCATGATGCTCTCTGCGCTTTTAACGGACCTCTGAGACTATCACAGTGCAGGTGCATTTATACGGAGACTTGATTACACACAGGTGGATTGTATTTATCATCATTAGTCATTTAGGTCAACATTGGATCATTCAGAGATCCTCACTGAACTTCTGGAGAGAGTTTGCTGCACTGAAAGTAAAGGGGCTGAATAATTTTGCACGCCCAATTTTTCAGTTTTTGATTTGTTAAAAACGTTTGAAATATCCAATAAATGTCGTTCCACTTCATGATTGTGTCCCACTTGTTGTTGATTCTTCGCAAAAAAATACAGTTTTATATCTTTATGTTTGAAGCCTGAAATGTGGCAAAAGGTCGCAAAGTTCAAGGGGGCCGAATACTTTCGCAAGGCACTGTAATGTGTGCTATGGATTCTGTCTCTGTGTAGAATTGTGACAACCAGTCAGTATTTTCACAATTGTGTGAGGCTTATAGGTCTGGTGGATGACTGTTTATGGCCCCAGCAGATTGGCCCTTGACCTTTTTCATGACCTATTTCCCCCATCAACAGACCAGCCTGCCCAGAGAGTAACCTGAGCAGGGCTGTCCAGTGCTGTCCACAGAGTTACGTGGCCTTCTGCCCCATTAGAGACAAGTCTAACCATGTTAAGCCACAGTGTTTAACTCAGGTTAATTACATATTTACATACCCATCACTATGGCCAGACTCCCACCACCCAGCACTTCTTTGATTAGAGGGGAAAGTCTGGGAGTTCCAACGATGGCCGCCATTCTATTATCGATTAATCAATCAATCCTCATACAGTTTAGAATCATACCTCCTAATACAGTTTACTTTTCTCACCCTTAGACATGTGTCTCTCTTTTGAATAAATGACACACCTCAATATATCAAATACGGTTGATTTAGCTATGTATGTTACGTCAATATTCCCTCAAAACGCTGGTTGTGGGGTAACAGAGACATGTCGGCGGCCATTTTAGGCTACACCTTAGAACGAGGCCCTGATGCACATCAGTAGAGAAACACTGCTGGGTTAGCTGCTATGGAAACACAATGACTGACCACTTTAATGTATTCCCAACGCTGCTTCTTGCCACTAAAAGCCAGAGCAGCAGCCCCTCAGTCTAAAAATAAAAGGATGATGTAGACCAGCGAGTTTGGACCAGTCCAGCTTTCCTCTGCTTCTCAACCAACCCAGACACAGCCCTTCTCAGGAGAGGCTCAGCACTGTCTGCTCCCGGGGCTGGAACAACACTGGCATGCTGAAAAAGGTCTATTGACCCGAAACATTGTTTCTACTGAGAGATCCATTACGTTGTCTGGGGACTATTCAGGATTACCAATAGTTATCTTCTTTTTAAAATCGAAAATGTCTGCCAATATCTGCTAATCCTTGGAGTGAACTATCACTTTAGAACCTTGGTTTGATCAGTACACAGTCACTTTGGGAATCTGCTTCTGGGCTCCCGAGTGGCGCAGCGGTCTAAGGCACTGCATCTTAGTGCTAGAGATGTCACTACAGACCCTGGTTCAATTCCAGGCTGTATCACAACTGGCTATGATTGGGAGTCCCATAGGGCGGCGCCCAATTGGCCCAGTGTCGTTAGGGTTTGGCCGGGGTAGGCCATCATTGTAAATAAGAATTGGTTTTTAACTGACTTGCCTAGAAGGTTAAATAAAGGTTAAATAAAACATTTTAAAACCATGGACCAGTCAGTCTGACTGTGTCCTGTCAAAAAGATTCTGTTCTTCAGCAAATCAATGACGCTCCTCTTCCCCCACCCTTCCTATCCCCAACGGGTTGGACTGACTGCTCATATCTCCCTAATCGCCCTAAGGAAAGAAATTGTAAGCAGCTTTCTGCTATTCAGTTGTCCAGGGTGATGGATTGCAAAGCACCATTGGCGCGCAGGACATTCTAGGGACTTGGACAGAGTCCAGACAGAGAATTTGCTGTGTCAATAAACACTGTGCGGAATGTAGCGAGCTGGATGAGGCTATAGAAATCTTGTTCATGGCCTGTCTGGCAGGCAGGATGCATCTCTATCAATTCAGGACTGACCAAGTACTGCTGCTTGGTGATGATTTAGATAGTCTTCTTATTATACTAATACTTTCCGACAGGCACTGTATGTATCTGACACAGCCGTTGATTCCTACTCACACACAGACCCAGTCAAATCAACCCAGATCAGATGAAAAAACAGGTGTGCACAGCCCTGGTCATCAGGCCATTGGGGGGGGGGGGGGGGGGGGGGGGGGGGGGGGGGGGGGGGGAGGGGGGGGGGGGGAGGGAGGGAGGGAGGGAGGGAGGGAGAGAGAGAGAGAGAGAGAGAGAGAGAGAGAGAGAGAGAGAGAGAGAGAGAGAGAGAGAGAGAGAGAGAGAGAGAACAGCACACACTGGGCTCTCTGTGAGATGTTCCACAACCTACATGTGTTGTTATATAAATAATAAACTCACTAGAAAGTCTCTGTGTGAAGGGGAGCCCTACTGCAGAGAGCTGGCAGACAGTAACTGTCTAAACTTCTTCAAGGGCCGCTGCCCTCCATGTAACTGCCAGCGGCAGTCAGCCAGCCGGTAACCAGGCGCTGCTATTGACCCTCCAGTGGGTGAGGGAAAGAGAAGCGTCAAACCCAGCAGAAGGTGAAAGATGACTGAGACCAGAACCGTGGCACTGCTGACAGTCATCCATTTGAAACTGAAAAACCCTGTAAGAAAGAGGCTTAGAGTGATACTGGTTACAAACAGATCTTTCTCCATCAGATTCATTACCTAATTAAATAAACAGCCTATTGCCAGTTAGCTAGTAGCCCTAATGCATCTGAAGCTGAGCTGAGAGGGAAATTGGTGTTAGTTTCTGTTTGCATTTGTGTATGTGTGTGTGCGTTTGTGTGTGTGTGTGACTGTGTTTGTGTGTGTGTTTGTGTGTGTGTGTGTTTGTTTGTGTGGCTGCAAAGGGAGGGTTAGGATGGAGCAGGTGCAGTGTGGAGGACTACTGCTGGCCCTGGTGTGTAATCAGAGCCTAGATGAATCATGTTGTTCATGAAAAAGGAGTTCAGGTGAATCCACAGCCAGTCCCAGTTAGTTAGCCTGGTCTCAAGAGGCACTGTGGAACCATGGAACCTTCACGGAGCTGGGAGTAGACAACATTAGGCTGCTGTAGTGACCTCAATAGATCAACCCAGATTAGACATGCCAAGGTAGCACTGGATACAAAGTGTACCTTTTCATATCAGCCACAACAAGGCAGGCACCAGGCAGCTGCCAGACTCTGCACTCAATGGCCTCAACATAGGAACCAAACAGATATAGCCTGTTCTCACACTGTCTAGTCTTCAGAGGTGTACATCACTCATGCTTTTCTCTATCTATCTCCATAATGTTTAATTACTCTACAGTTATCCAGGATAATGAATCATAAGCTGTTTAAGATCAGGCTGTGGCAGTGTCAATTCTTGCTACTGGCGAATAAGAGTCCTTAAGGATTTGAAAGCTGATAATGAATTGATTTATTAAACACTAATGTTTATTGTAAACATTAGTAAACACTAATGTTGTTTGGCCTCTAATGTGTTGGTCGGTAAGTTGAGTTAGCCCCAAGAGAAATGTGTTTTTGTGTGTGTGTGTCTCTGTGTGTGTGTGTGTGTGTGTGTGTGTGTGTGTGTGTGTCCACGTGAAATTACTCTAAATTACACCATAGACTTTCTATGGCTCTGTAAGCCTCTACAAATCACTTTAACAAACCGTCCAGTTTTTCAAGATTTGTATAAAATAGGACCTAATTATTTACAGTGCGAGTAAAATAGTTTTCCTTGATCATATGGGCGTACCTCAACAACAGAATATTGTGGGTATATACGGGCCATTAAAAATATTCAGGAGAGTAGACTGCTGATTGGCCAGCTCCTCCTCTATGAGGAAATAACAAGAATGTTCTGTTGGAGATCAAAGTTTGAGGTGGGGTGTTTGAAGTGTTTTTTTCTCTCCAATTAATGCTTTGGGCCCAAATACACTAGACGACCAAAAGTATGTGGACACTTGCTAGACAAAGCACTCATTCCAAAATCATGGGCATTAATATAGAGTTGGTCCTCCCTTTGCTGCTATAACAGCCTCCACTCTTCTGGGAAGCCTTTCCATAAGATGTTGGAACATTACTGCGGAGACTTGCTTCCATTCAGCCACAACAGCATTAGTCAGGTTGGGCACTGATGTTAGGCGACTTGGCCTGGCTCGCAGTTGGTGTTCCAATTCATCCTAAAGGTGTACGATGGGGTTGAGGTCAGGGCTCTGTGCAAGCCAGTCAAGTTCTTCCACACCGATCTCGACAGACCATTTCTGTATGGACCTCACTTTGTGCACGGGGTATTGTCATACTGAAAAAGAAAAAGGGCCTTCCCCATACTTTTTCCACAAAATTGGAAGCACAGAATTGTCTAGAATGTCATTGTATGCTGTAGCGTTAATATTTCCCTTCACTGGAACTAAGGGACCTAGCCCAAACCATTAAAAACAGCCCCAGACCATTATTCTTCCACCATTAAACTTTACAGTTGGCAGTATGCATTGGAGACAGGTAGCGTTCTCCTGGCATCTGCCAAACCCAGATGCTCGGACATGGAAAGCCATTGCATGAAGCTCCCGATGAACAGTTGTTGTGCTGACGTTGCTTCATTTTAATATGGTGAAAGTATTCCTTTAAATATGAATATACACTACCGGTCAAAAGTTTTAGAACACCTACTCATTCAAGGGTTTTTCTTTATTTTTACTATTTTCTATATTGTAGAATAATAGTGAAGACATCAACACTTTGAAATAACACATGGAATTATGTAGTAACCAAAAAACTGTTAAGCAAATCTAAATATATTTTAAATTTGAGATTCGTCAAGTAGCCTCCCTATGCCACCTGGAATGCATTTCAATTAACAGGTGTGCCTTCTTAAAAGTTAATTCATGGAATTTCTTTCCTTCTTAATGTGTTTGAGCCAATCAGTTGTGTTGTGACAAAGTGTGTGTGTGTGTGTGTGAACTTCAAGTGCAGTCAAGTGCAGTTTATTCAAGTGTAGTCGCAAAAACCATCAAGCACTATGATGAAATTGGCTCTCATGAGGACTGCCACAGGAAAGGAAGACCCAGAGTTCCCTCTGCTACAGAGGATAAGTTCATTAGAGTTACCAGTCTCCGAAATTGCTGTCCAATAAATGCTTCATAGAGTTCAAGTAACAGACACATCTCAACATCAACTGTTCAGAGGAGACTATGTGAATCAGGCCTCCAAAGTCGAATTTCTTGAAGGAATTCCCACATATGCTGAGCACTTGTTGATTGCTTTTCCTTCACTCTGTGGTCCAACTCATCCCAAACCATCTCAATTGGGTTGAGGTCGGGTGATTGTTGAGGCCAGGTCATCTGATGCAGCACTCCATCACTCTCCTTCTTGGTCAAATAGCCCTTACACACCCTGGAGGTGTGTTCTAGGTCATTGTCCTGTTGAAAAACAAATTATAGTCCCACGAAGCGCAAACCAGATGGGATGGTGTGGTAGCCATGCTGTGGTAACCATGCTGGTTAAGTGTGCCTTGAATTCTAAATAAATCACTGACAGTCTCACCAGCAAAGCACCCCCACACCATCACACCTCCTCCTCAGTGCTTCATGGTGGGAACCACACATGCAGAGATCATCCGTTCACCTACTCTGCGTCTCATAAACCAAAAATCTAAAATTTGGATTTATCATGTTCACTGCTTGCGTTTCTTGGCCCAAGCAAGTCTCTTCTTATTATTGGTGTCCTTTAGTAGTGGTTTCTTTGCAGAAATTCAACCACAAAGGCCTGATTCATACAGTCTCCTCTGAACAGTTGATGTTGAGATATGTCTTTGCAATCTGAGGTGCAGTTAATTGCCGATTTCTGAGGCTGGTAACTCTAGCGGATTTATCCTCTGTAGCAGAGGTAACTCTGGGTCTTTACTTTCCAGTTTCTTCATAGCGCTTGATGGTTTTTGCAACTGCACTTGAAGAAACTTTGAAAGTTCTTGAACTTTTCCGCATTGACTGACCTTCATGTGTTAAAGTAATGATGGACTGTCATTTCTCTTTGCTTATTTGAGCTGTTCTTGCCATAATATGGACTTGGTCTTTTACCATTTAAGGCTATATTCTGTATACCACCCTTACCTAATCACAACACAACTGATTGGGTCAAACACATTAAGAAGGAAAGAAATTCCACAAATTGACTTTTAACAAGTCACACCTGTTAATTGAAATGCATTCCAGGTGACTACCTCCTGAAGCTGGTTGAGAGAAGGCCACAAGTATGCAAAGCTGTCATCAAGGCAAAGTGTGGTTACTTTGACACATTTTTTTAACACTTTTTTGGTTACTACATGATTCCATATGTGATATTTCATAGTTTTGATGTCTTCTACAATGTAGCAAATAGTAAAAAATAAAGAAAAACCCTTGAATGAGTAGGTGTTTCCAAACTTTTGACTGGTATTGTATAGATATTGTTTAAGGAAACATTGCACATCTAATAGTCAAATCATAGCAGGCTATTTTGGGACATTTCTGGTGTTTTGTGGTGGACAATTGGTGGGTCGAGCACAACATGTTAAAACCAGTCTGAGAAAACACACATACATCATTTATCTCCATTATATTTGTCCTGAATTCTCCCAATTAAGCTGTTCTTCTGTTGGGTTCTCGCTGCGCCCTCCCACGGCTCAACGTAAATCAGATCAGTCGGATTCTGTAGAGTGGCCTCAGTTCTTCACCAGCAAATCATCAGTAGTGCAAATATGCTTTTCAAAGGTGTATAATTGTAATTTGCCAGCTTACTCCATGGATTTGCAATAAGAGAAAACAAAGCAGTTATTTTCAGTTAGCCAAAACTAAATCTAATACTGTAAAATGTACGTAGTATATGCAGTAGACTACAGTTGGCAGATGCAGTCCCACAGGATTTAATATCAACGGCGAGTGTTTTTTAAATGTATTGTCATTTTGGTGCAGTAAGCCTTTGCAGACAGTTAGTGAACAAACATCCTGGTGGACCTTGAAAAGTGATGCCGTTGTTTGGTGCTACTATGCTGTGTTTTCACACTCAGCTGGTGTTTTGTGAGAGAATGTGCTGAGATGTCCTTCAGCAGCACACAGCACGATGTGTCTCAGAGCTGTGAAGAACATGAATATACTGACACACTGGAGACCGTTTTTCCTCAAAATATACAATTTGTAACACTTTCCATGTCTATTTTGTTGTTGTGAGTCAATGTTGATGCCCCTGAGGACTTTCTCCTGTAATGTGTATTTGTGCCATGCTTTAGTCCAGGCGCCTGCACCCCACTTTTCTTGACACAAACTCTCATCATAACAACAGAAGCCTCAGTGGCAGGCAGGCAGCCGAATCCCAGGTGGCACTTCCCTTACTGAAGGAATCGATCGTTTGCATTGAAATCAATTTGGGAGAGGGCCTGAGAGGTGCTGCAGACAAAGGGGAGGGTGGGTGAGCCAGTGTGGACTGGAGCGAGAGGGAGGTGGAGGAAGGGGGAGAGAGGGATGTGGGTTCCTCCCCTGGCTCTGCAGGGGAGCTGTGGACTGGAGCCGTCCTCTCAGCCAGAGTGGAGCGGCCCAGTGCTGTAGGTCCTGAATTATTAAACACAACATATTGCAGCTGAGCAGCGGGGTAAAGCCATGTCGGATGTGTCTACTTTTCAACTGGGCCGCTGCTCTGAGGCTCTGTGAAGGACATAGGAGGGGGTGTTTTGGGAGGAAGCGGAGGACAGAGAGGGGGTGATTTGGGAGGAAAGGGAGAGGTCTGAGTGGTCTTGCAGTGGGAGGCTGAAGCCCCGCAGAGGTCTTATTGTATAAGCACCTGTTAATTAAGAAGAAAAGATCCGGGAGCCAAGGGCTTTGTTTAAACCAGCTGCTGCTGCACCAAGGATTTAGTTATGTTTATCAACATGAGACAATTAGCTAACGGACCAAGATAAAGTACTAAACTATAGCTAACCTCTCTCAACAACACTGTTCTCAACTTCTCTCTTACAGTATGTACAGTACATGCAGACACGCACTAGACACACACACACACACACACACACACACACACACACACACACACACACACACACACACACACGCACACACACACACACACCCTGCAGTGATCTGCCAGTGATTTCTAGAGCATCCCATTTCCACGAAGGTTTGAAAGTCTGCCTCTTATTATTTCAAAGGACAGGTAACGCACTGAGTTTTCCTGGAGTCAGAATTGCACTCACGGTGGTGAAGCTTGTTACATTCTGAGTGGCATAACTCTAATATCCAGTCTCCTTTGAACGTTTTCTCATAATCACTAAGAGGACTGGCTTCAAATTCCTTGAATTTCCATAGTTAATCAATAGCAACCTATGGACCATTTAAACTAGATTAAAGTGATGTACACTGTATCTCATCAGTGAGATACAGTGTAATAGGACTATACTATAGTAATCAGCCTCAGAGCATCATCATTAGTCTGAGTGATGGAACAACCATGCTAGCTAACAGTCTCTGCATGGCAAAGTGAAGGAATTCATGGAAGCAGTGCTCGTGTTCTCCCGTGTAATATCACTGGCACAGAGGCTTTTGCCAAGCAGATTATTTTATTTTAATGGTTAACACTGCATCCATCTAATATAAGAGATGCTATATGATTGCAGATGACCCTCCCCAATTCATTTGGATTCTCCCAAGATCATTGACTACACCCATAATCTGGGTCTCGCCCCTAAGAAGAGGGAAGAGGGAACATAATTACATTTCTCGTTAGCCGCAAATGATTCCTGCGAGTCTGTCAGAGCTATTTGTCATAGCAGGGTGAATGATGGGTTTTTTAATGAAGAGGAGTGGAGTTGGGGTTTAAAGGGGCGTGAATCACAGTTCATGGCGAGGTGTGATGCTTGTCCCCTGGGACAAGGCTGACAGCAATTTATTTTGTTCTAGTAGATTATGTATTGATCCTCTGAAGGGATTTAGCCAGAATCTGGGGTTCATTTAAAGTACTAGGATTGGGTTCCAAACCAGAAACACTCTCTAGAAAGCAGAGCACTGTCAATTTTTATTTTATTTTATTTTGTATTTATTGAACCTTTATTTAAGTAGGCAAGTCAGTTAAGAACAAATTATATTTACAATGAAGGCCTACACCGGCCAAACCCTTACCCGGATGACGCTGGGCCAATTGTGCGCTGCCATATGGGACTCCCAATCACGGCCTGTTGTGATACAGCCTGGAATCGAACCGAGGGTCTGTAGTGACGCCTCTAGCACTGAGATGTGCCTTAGATCCTGTGGTTGGGCCACTTGGGAGCCCAACCAGCTCCTAATAGGAGGAGCATGGTTATCTTTCCTCCAAGAAAGAAAGAGGATAGCTACACTCTATATTGCTCAGATACAATACATTTGACAGCAAGCTGCCTTTATGAGGGCATCTTTCTACCAAGCTACTTCCTTTCAGCTCTACAGCTCCTCTCCCTGCTTTACTGTCTTGAAGTAAGAGGTGGGGACTGATGTGAGATTAGTTGCTGTAGTGTAGTGTAGCATCTTGCGACCCTGGGCTCAGCAGTGCCACTCCTGCCAACTAAACAACCCCGCTTTGCTTTGGCGTTCACCCAGTCCTTATATAACAGGCTCAGCATTAGGACATTACTGCTGTAGTTAAAACCCTGCCAAGTTCATTAGTATCTCTACCTCAGATCATTTAGGATCTTTGCAGGTGTTCAGGGTCCCAAATCAATTTCTTAGCGAAGGTAGTCATTTCAGTACTAAAATGAGACTCGATATGCAGTAATATATCTGAAAAAGCTGACTGATTCTTGAGTATGCGCTGTGTGTGTGTGTGGGTGTGTGTGCGGTATATCACCAGAGTTCTAGTTATGGCACATTACTGTATGTGTGTCTGACATGTTGAGAAATGAGGTAGAAAAACGAGATGTGTTTAGTTACCAGTGAGAGCTCCGCTGCTATTTGTCTTACTTATGGAAATACCCAGTCTCACTTTTATGATCAGTGATGAAGATAGAGAGAGAGGAGAAGGCTGTCTGTGAGTTAGAGAGGGGACAGTTGATGCTGAGGAGACGGAGAAGAAAGGGACATTAAGGTGAGGAGTCACAGTCCAATTAAACTTAGCCCTGTGAAAATACTGTTGTTACAAGATTCATAGAACAGAACAAAAGAGCAAATGAGATGCAAAACCCTGTATACAGTACATCATATTCTGTTTTCCACAGAAGATTATATACTGTATTGTGTGTAAGAGTAGTTCATCAGATGTGAATATGTCAATTGTCAAGCCAACAACGGAAGCATCCTATATCTTCAATAACAACATCTTCATCTGTGTCTGTATACTATCTATGTTCTCCCCAGCTAAAGTGCTGCTTGTCAGGCATGTTTGGCTCCCTGATAAATGTGTGGTATCAGCCGAGTGCTGAGTGCTCCTCCATGCGCCTCCTTTCATAAATCACAAAGAGATCTTCTTCACCAAAGCTTTGTAGCACTGCCGTCTCTCTTTGTTTTGACACGGAACGGGTACATTTTCAGACACGCCAATCGCCTCTGAAAGCAAAGCTGGGTAAACTAATCACTAGCATTAATACCAACAACAGAGACCTATCTTCCTTGTGTTTTCATGAGTCTGTCAAGTGAGACTTTTTTTGCCTTTTATCCATAAGTTTTTGCTTATACTTCGCAATAAATACTGAGGTATTTTTCTTTGTCTCCTTGGCTGGATAAAAGGCTACACTTATTAGCGTGATTCAATACTTTTTCGCCCCATCACCCAACACACTAGCCCCATCCCTCCCTCTCCTCCCCTCCCTCACCCGTGGTCATTGCTCTGGAATCTAGACAGTCACATTTCCAGGCTTACCCTGGTCCCTGACCCATTTCACCAGCATGGAAGTGACTCTTGTCTCTGTATCCCTGTTGCCCCTCCTCATTACCCCACACAGTGTGTTCTCTGTGGAAATGAATGCATGGATTAATGATCCCACTTTGTGCTGAAACAAATATACCATTGCTTTTGTTATAGGCTAACTGCTGTGCTGGTCAGTGCCCAGGCTAATGATAAGCATCACTGTAGTGACCTGCTGTATTGCTTGTCTTGTTCTGGGTTCTGTATCTGCACTCACTCTGAATGAGTGCATTTATGTATGTGGCTGCATGGTTCAGTGCCAATAGGAGTGAGTCTGTCTGTTAGTGTGGGTGCTGTGCTTGCAGGGCAGACTAACATTATGGGCACTATGTAGGGAATAGGGTGCCATTTGGGATGTATCCCTGGTCTGGGAGAAGAGAGTGCGGAGCTTTGGCAGCCCTTGGCAGGCTGTGTTGGCTGGCGTCCTGGTGCCTTGATCCAGCCTCCAGACGGCTTGGGAAGAGAACAACCTAAGGGCTCCCTGTACAGGACTGGATGCTGACAGTACGGCCAGCAGATCCACTCATCCTGCTTCACGCTGTACTGCTGCCGCAGCTAGCAGACCAGCTGTCACCAGGAGTGAGCCTGTTTGTTCCTCTCTCTACTTGACTGTTGGACTGTCAGACTGTCCTGCAGATCCCTTTTTTGTTTGTGTTATTTGCATCGACCCGGCCTACGGTGTTGACTGAGGGGATAAGAGGAAGTTGGTAGTTCTAATATGGTGCCAGTCTGCCAGAGCATCTTAGCATCACGCGTCATGGGTCTGTCTGTCACCATGGTCCCCTACGCCACAGACCCTTTTTAAGCCTTTTTAGACCTAGACCAGAGAGGTCACACGATAGCCTCCATGGCAGCCATTGATTGGTGGATCAAAGATAGAGAGACTGAGATAAAAGCCCTGTTGAAACTCTCCTCCAGCTCAGCTCGCACTCAGATTGCCCGTCTCCATGGTGATCTGCCTAGCGACAGGGCGCCCCGTGGGACTGTTACCGCCCTGAAAACGAACGCATCACATAGGAAACTTAAAAGCCCCCAGTTTCACAAGGACGGAATGAACAGAAACGGATGGAGAGAATATGGAGAATTTGGGCCAGAATCAGATGTGTCAAGCTTGTTATTATAACCATTAAGTGCCTGATGAGTCAAATGCTACAGATGTATAAGATGCTTTGATGGATAATCTTCTGTTCCATTCTCAACTCTAACAATCCAGTATTGAGGAGAAATCAAATGGAACGTGTTAACAGATCTTTATCCTCTATGCCTTTCAAACCTTCCCTGTGTAGGATTATAGCTGTTTAAATCCATACCATTTTTGCTCAGAGATTTTTACAGTATAGTGCTAATCTCTGAATAATTCTCCTCAAATTCAAGCTACACTTTAAAAGGTGTGCTGATAAAATGAATTATGTACAAACAGAATAGGTTATCACTGTTTTGATCTTTGAACCTGAAAAATCAGAAACTATTACATAACAAAAATGATTTGTGTGTCTGTGTGTGTGTGTGTGTGTGTGTGTGTGTGTGTGTGTGTGTGTGTGTGTGTGTGTGTGTGTGTGTGTGTGTGTCCGTGTGTACGTGTGTACGTGTGTTTGTCTGTTTTTGAAATAGCAATATTAACTCGGATGTTGCTGTTATCATTACTTTTGCTGTTAGAATCCTTTGTATTTTGTTCCTCAGGCATTCATTTATTATCTCTCTCTCTCTCCCTCTCTCTCTCTTCTCTCTAGCTGTTTCGTTCATGAGACACAGCGCATCAGCATTTGGATTTGCTGTGAGTTCCATTTATACTTATTAATTAGTCATAAAGTCATGGTGCTAATTTATTAACTCTGGTGGGGATCAGATGCAAGTTGTCTGCCATTGTTTCCTTGGTAACAGCACATCAGAACACTGTGTGATAACAGAAATATCCCCACAGATACTGTGGGAAGCTCTAGGATGCTATAAAAGAAGCTATCATGTCATGTCAGGTAAACGAGAATAGGTTACTAGAGAGAGTCTGCATATTAGACATGGATGATAATGGATGATAATGAGGAGCTGGATGATGGAGGATAATGAGGAGCTGTTAAGGCCATGTCTATAGAGGGGTCATAATAGTTTTGTAGGCCAAACTGTTCGGACACCCCGGACAATTTTGTGAGAAGACCGATTTTCTGCTTGTCTCATGGTCTGACATACACCGCTCTAGCTCTGTCACTTTTCACCACAGGTGTGGAAGTGCGACATCGGCGGATGGGTCTATTTGAGGCAGACATCTCTATTTTAAATTGACAGATTTTAATGGGGATTTGTATCCTACTGTCCAGTAACCAGCCTAGTCTATTAATAGAGCATATGGAGTTTAAGTAGGGGGGAATGGGAGTTGAGTGTTTTCCTGAATGTACTATATACTTTGTTATTTGATGTATCATCACTGGAGGCCTAATCACAGGTTGTCTGTCTGTCGTTGCAGTTTGACGCCACGTTGGACGTGCTATCTTCAATTATCGTGCTGTGGCGCTATAGCAATGCCGCAGCTGTCCACTCCGCCCATAGGGAGTACATGTGAGTGAAACGGGCGCAACATTCATATTCATCTCATTGAACATACAGGTTGCATGGTGTTCTCTATTAGAACATTCCATGTGCACCACCGTAGCAACAGTTCTCCCTCCTCTAGTAGCCTACTGGCTTATTATCTTCAGAAACCTGCCTTGTACTTTGCCTTTGGCTCGACTCTATATCAGTGTGTCTCATACTTTACATTATTGAGCTGTTGAGACATTAAATGTATTTCTAGTCCAGGCAGCCACATCCAGGCACAGTATATCTCTCCCAGTGTACAATGATACAGGACATCTTCCACAGTAATACAGGGGTTCGTCCCAGTTTACATCTTGTTCCTGGTTGACGGCCTTGTTCTGGCATGTCACAGCTACTTCCTCAGCACTGCAGGCGCTACAATGATAAAGGACAATGCCGCCCATCTACCATCCATCTTATGCCCGCCTGCTGTAAAGGGGGGATGGAGGTGGAGGGAGGGATGGATGGAGACATTCTCATTCCTCCTTTGCGGAAGTGTCAAAATGAGAGATAAATGGGGAAGAAATGGCAGAGGAAGCAACCATCTTTCTCTGGCGCCAAAGTACTGAGCTGTGAAGCTGCTGCTGTAACCGTAGCCAGGAACCCAGAGAACAGACGCGTTTCACTTTTATTTCATTGGAACAGATCTCCTCTGCCTCTCTATGCCTGATTACACCTGTGTTAAAGTAGCATTCACAATCAGTTATGGCTCCCTGGAGAACCAATCATCTACAGGATTTAAGTGTACCACGGTGAGGTGCAGCAAAAAATTAATAAAAATGAACTTAAAAATATTTTTTGTGAATATTTTTGCTTCCAATTTTACTGGAGGATGACAATGGAAGAAGCCCTGAGACTTGATTTCTGTCTGTCCACAGAGCGTGCGTGGTCCTTGGGGTGGTCTTCATCTTGTCCTCCCTGTGTATTCTAGGAAAAGCAATCCATGACCTGGCCACCAAGCTGCTTCCAGAAGTGGTGAGAGACACCCCTCACATACACAGATGTGCACGCAAGCACACACACACACACACACACACACACACACACACACACACACACACACACACACACACACACACACACACACACACACACACACACACACACACACACAATCATAGGGCGATACATAACCTGAATTTTCAGCTTTTCTCAAAGTCTTCCCCGTGTTTTATACTGCATGTACTGGCAGGTGGCTTTTTATAGCCCCAGTTTGTGCCTGTGACGTCAACGAATGCCGCCGGTTCCTCTGTCTCTCTCTGTTTCACCTGCCCATGTGATGGAGTGCAAGAGCTGCTGAAGTTAAGGCGAGGAAAAGGAAGCAGTGAAAATAGTGACTAGTTTATGACACTAATCCCGGAATAGTCTCATTTCGCTGTTGCCAGGCAATGCAATCTTTCCTACACCTCTGTAGATTGATGCTGCAGTAAACATCAAAAACATCAACAGGACTAAAGTTACCGAATCAAAACAACTGTTCAGAGATTTCCATTCTAGGTAGACAACTAGATACACTATGCACTAGCAGCTATGAGAGCAGAATTAGCACTTTTTCAGATTTAGCCCTTACAATTTCTTTCTTTAGATATTAAGTCCACAATTTGCACAAATCCTATGTGTTACTGCAATGTTTGAATGAATACAAATATACTTCCACTCTCTCTCTATCTCTCTTTTCCTTATTTGCTGTATTGGTTTGTAAATTAGTGGTTTCTCTTTCTGATTTGGAGCCGACACCTGTAATCAGTGGAGCAGAAGGACTGATAAGTCTTTTAAGTCTGCTCCATGGCAACGAAGTGCCAACAGCTGCTGTGCGATGTGCCCACTGGTCTGAAAACGACCAATTAGCTGCACATTATCACGTCAGGAAGTACAGACCTACAGCCCAGCCTAGCCTTGATCTCTGTTGTAAGGACAGAGATGGAGAGAGGGAAATGGGTCGAGAGAGAGTGGGTGGATAGGAATAGAGGGAGGGAGAGTGAATTGGGGAATAGAGGAAATCGTGTGCGAAGGGGGGGGGGGGGGGGGGGGAGCAGTGAGAAGGAGCGAGAAAATGAGAGGTAGAGAGAGACAGAATCAGAGCGAGGGGAGGAGTGATAGTTTGAGATGAGTGCCTGTGAGGGGATATCTGTTTGAACCAGCAGCTCTGCTATGTTAATCAAGCCAGTGAGTCTTGTGCTCAGGAGGATATGCAAGTCCGGGGAGGGCCCATCACTGGCTCTTCTTCTGGCGCATGCAAGCACAATCTAAAAATATCTGCAGTATTTCATCTCTCTCTCTCTCTATCTCTCTCTCTCTCTCTCTCTCTCTCTCTCTCTCTCTCTCCCCCTCCAATTAAATTAAATTCAATTCAATTGGCTTTATTGGCATGGAAAACACACACATTTTGACATTGCCAAAGCAAGTGAAATATCAACTGTACACATATCCTGTTCATTCTGGCCCTTCTTTGGACAATGTGTTAACAAACCTCAAAACAAGCTTCAAAGCTTCAAACATTCCTTCCGTGGCCTCCAACTGCTCTTAAATAATAGTAACACGAAATGCATGCTCTTCAACCGATCGCAGCCCGCACGACTAGCATCTCTACTCTGGACGGTTCTGACTTAAAATATGTTGACAAGTATAAATACTTATATCAAATCGAATCAAATTTATTTGTATAGCCCTTCGTACATCAGCTGATATCTCAAAGTGCTGTACAGAAACCCAGCCTAAAACTCCAAACAGCAAGCAATGCAGTTGTAGAAGCATGGTGGCTAGGAAAAACTCCCTAGAAAGGCCAAAACCTAGGAAGAAACCTAGAGAGGAACCAGGCTATGAGGGGTGGCCAGTCCTCTTCTGGCTGTGCCGGGTGGAGATTATAACAGAACATGGCCAAGATGTTCAAATGTTCATAAATGACCAGCATGGTCAAATAATAATAATCACAGTAGTTGTCGAGGGTGCAGCAAGTCAACACCTCAGGAGTAAATGTCTGTTGGCTTTTCATATCCGATCATTAAGAGTATCTCTACCACTCCTGCTGTCTCTAGAGATTTGAAAACAGCAGGTCTGGGACAGGTAGCATGTCCGGTGAACAGGTCAGGATTCCATAGCTGCAGGCAGAACAGTTGAAACTGGAGCAGCAGCACGGTCAGGTGGACTGGGGACAGCAAGGAGTCATCATGCCAGGTAGTCCTGAGGCATGGTCCTAGGGCTCAGGTCCTCCGAGAGAGAGAAAGAAAGAGAGAATGAGAGAATTAGAGAGAGCATACTTAAATTCACACAGGACACCGGATAAGACAGGAGAAGTACTCCAGATATAACAAACTGACCCTAGCCATCGACCCTAGCCATCGGACACAAACTACTGCAGCATAAATACTGGAGGCTGAGACAGGAGGGGTCAGGAGACACTGTGGCCCCATCCGATGATATCCCCGGACAGGGCCAAACAGGAAGGATATAACCCCACCCACTTTGCCAAAGCACAGCCCCCACACCACTAGAGGGATATTTTCAACCACCAACTTACCATCCTGAGACAAGGCCGAGCATAGCCCACAAAGATCTCCGCCATGGCACAACCCAAGGGGGGGGGGGGGGGGGGGGGCGCCAACCCAGGCCGGAAGATCACATCAGTGACTCAACCCACTCAAGTGACGCACCCCTCTGAGGGACGGCATGAAAGAGCACCAGTAAGCCAGTGACTCAGCCCCTGTAATAGGGTTAGAGGCGGAGAAACCCAGTGGAAAGAGGGGAACCAGCCAGAAAGAGACAGCAAGGGTGGTTCGTTGCTCCAGAGCCTTTCCGTTCAACTACACACTCCTGGGCCAGACTACACTCAATCATATGACCCACTGAAGAGAGGAGTCTTCAGTAAAGACTTGAAGGTTGAGACCGAGTCTGTGTCTCTCACATGGGTAGACAGACCATTCCATAAAAATGGAGCTCTATAGGAGAAAGCCCTGCCTCCAGCTGTTTGCTTAGAAATTCTAGGGACAATTAGGAGGCCTGTGTCTTGTGACCGTAGTGTACGTGTAGGTATGTACGGCAGGACCAAATCAGAGAGATAGGTAGGAGCAAGCCCATGTAATGCTTTGTAGGTTAGCAGTAAAACCTTGAAATCAGCCCTTGCCTTAACAGGAAGCGTGTAGGGAGGCTAGCACTGGAGTAATATGATCAAATGTTTTGGTTCTAGTCAGGATTCTAACAGCCGTATTTAGCACTAACTGAAGTTTATTTAGTGCTTTATCCGGGTAGCCGGAAAGTAGAGCATTGCAGTAGTCTAACCTAGAAGTAACAAAAGCATGGATTCATTTTTCTGCATCATTTTTGGACAGAAAGATTTTTGCAATGTTACGTAGATGGAAAAAAGTAGTCCTTAAAACAGTCTTGATATGTTCGTCAAAAGAGAGATCACGGTCCAGAGTAACGCCGAGGTCCTTCACAGTTTTATTTGAGACGACTGTACAACCATAAAAATTAATTGTCAGATTCAACAGAAGATCTCTTTGTTTCTTGGGACCTAGAACAAGCATCTCTGTTTTTTCCGAGTTTAAAAGTAGAACGTTTGCAGCTATCCACTTCCTTATGTCTGAAACACAGGCTTCTAGCGAGGGCAATTTTGGGGCTTCACCATGTTTCATTGAAATGTACAGCTGTGTGTCATCCGCATAGCAGTGAAAGTTAACATTATGTTTCCTAATTACATCACCAAGAGGTAAAATATATAGCGAAAACAATAGTGGTCCTAAAACGGAATTTACAGTTGATTTGTCAGAGGACAAACCATTCACAGAGACAAACTGATATCTTTCTGACAGATAAGATCTAATCCAGTCCAGAACTTGTCCATGCAGACCAATTTGGGTCCAATGTAGACCAATCTCTCCAAAAGAATGTGGTGATCGATGGTATCAAAAGCAGCACTAAGGTATAGGAGCACGAGGACAGATGCAGAGCCTCGGTCTGATGCCATTAAAAGGTAATTTACCACCTTCACAAGTGCAGTCTCAGTGCTATGATGGGGTCTAACACCAGACGGAAGCATTTCGTAAACATTGTTTGTGTTCAAGGAGGCAGTGAGTTGCTGCGCAACAGCTTTTTCAAAAAAAATTGAGAGGAATGTAAGATTCGATATAGGCCGATAATTTTTTATATTTTCTGGGTCAAGGTTTGTTTTTTTCAAGAGAGGTTTATTACTGCCACTTTTAGTGAGTTTGGTGCACATCCGGTAATAGAGAGCCGTTTATTATGTTCAACATAGGAGGGCCAAGCACAGGAAGCAGCTCTTTCAGTAGTTTAGTTGGAATAGGATCTATTATCCAGCTTGAAGGTTTAGAGGCCATGATTATTTTCATCTGTGTGTCAAGAGATATAGTACTAAAACACTTGAGTGTCTCTCTTGATCCTAGGTCCTGGCAGAGTTGTGCAGACTCAGGACAACTGAGCTTTGAAGGAATATGCAGATTTAAAGAGGAGTCCGCAATTTGCTTTCTGATAATCATGATCTTTTCCTCAAAGAAGTTCATGAATTTATTACTGCTGAAGTGAAAGCCATCCTCACTTGGGGAATGCTGCTTTTTAGTTAGCTTTGCGACAATATCAAAAAGAAATGTCAGATTGTTCTTATTTTCCTCAATTAAGTTGGAAAAATAGGATGATCGAGCAGCAGTGAGGGCTCTTCGATACTGCACGTACTGTCATTCCAAGCTAGTCGGAAGACTTCCAGTTTGGTGTGGCGCCATTTCCGTTCCAATTTTCTGGAAGCTTGCTTCAGAGCTCGGGTATTTTCTGTATACCAGGGAGCTAGTTTCTTATGATAAATGTTTTTAGTTTTTAGGGGTGCAACTGCATCTAGGGTATTGCGCAAGGTTAAATTAAGTTCCTCAGTTAGGTGGTTAACTGATTTTTGTCCTCTGACGTCCTTGGGTGGCAGAGGGAGTCTGGAAGGGCATCAAGGAATCTTTGTGTTGTCTGGGAATTTATAGCACGACTTTTGATGCTCCATGGTTGGGGTCTGAGCAGATTATTTGTTGCAATTGCAAACGTAATAAAATGGTGGTCCGATAGTCCAGGATTATGAGGAAAAACATTAAGATCCACAACATTTATTCCATGGGACAAAACTAGGTCCAGAGTATGACTGTGACAGTGAGTAGGTCCAGAGACATGTTGGACAAAACCCACTGAGTCGATGATGGCTCGGAAAGCCTTTTGGAGTGGGTCTGTGGACTTTTCCACGTGAATATTAAAGTCACCAAAAATGTGAATATTATCTGCTATGACTACAAGGTCCGATAGGAATTCAGGAAACTCAATGAGGAACGCTGTATATGGCCCAGGAGGCCTGTAAACAGTAGCTATAAAAAGTGATTGAGTAGGCTGCATAGATTTCATGACTAGAAGCTCAAAATACTTTTTTTTGTAAATGTAAATTTGCTATTGTAAATGTTAGCAACACCTCTGCCTTTGCAGGATGCACAGGGGATATGGTCACTAGTGTATCCAGGAGATGAGGCCTCATTTAACACAGTAAATTCATCAGGCTTAAGCCATGTTTCAGTCAGGCCAATTACATCAAGATTATGATCAGTGATTAGTTCATTGACTATAACTACCTTTGATATAAGGGATCTAGCCTCACATTTTGAGATGTGAGGTATCACGATCTCTTTCAATAATGGCAGGAATGGAGGAGGTCTTTATCCTAGTGAGATTGCTAAGGCGAACACCGATGTCTGGTTAGACTGTAAACTCTCCCCCCAGACTCACATTAAGCATCTCCAATCCAAAGTTAAATCTAGAATTGCCTTCCTATTTCGCAACAAAGCCTCCTTCACTCATGCTGCCAAACATACCCTCATAAAACTGACAATCCTACCGATCCTTGACTTTGGCGATGTCATTTACAAAATAGCCTCCAACATTCTACTCAGCAAATTGGATGCAGTCTATCACAGTGCCATCCGTTTTGTCACCAAAGCCCAATATACTACCCACCACTGCGACCTACAGTGCCTTGCGAAAGTATTCGGCCCCCTTGAACTTTGCGACCTTTTGCCACATTTCAGGCTTCAAACATAAAGATATAAAACTGTATTTTTTTGTGAAGAATCAACAACAAGTGGGACACAATCATGAAGTGGAACGACATTTATTGGATATTTCAAACTTTTTTAACAAATCAAAAACTGAAAAATTGGGCGTGCAAAATTATTCAGCCCCCTTAAGTTAATACTTTGTAGCGCCACCTTTTGCTGCGATTACAGCTGTAAGTCGCTTGGGGTATGTCTCTATCAGTTTTGCACATCGAGAGACTGACATTTTTTCCCATTCCTCCTTGCAAAACAGCTCGAGCTCAGTGAGGTTGGATGGTGAGCATTTGTGAACAGCAGTTTTCAGTTCTTTCCACAGATTCTCGATTGGATTCAGGTCTGGACTTTGACTTGGCCATTCTAACACCTGGATATGTTTATTTTTGAACCATTCCATTGTAGATTTTGCTTTATGTTTTGGATCATTGTCTTGTTGGAAGACAAAACTCCGTCCCAGTCTCAGGTCTTTTGCAGACTCCATCAGGTTTTCTTCCAGAATGGTCCTGTATTTGGCTCCATCCATCTTCCCATCAATTTTAACCATCTTCCCTGTCCCTGCTGAAGAAAAGCAGGCCCAAACCATGATGCTGCCACCACAATGTTTGACAGTGGGGATGGTATGTTCACGGTGATGAGCTGTGTTGCTTTTACGCCAAACATAACGTTTTGCATTGTTGCCAAAAAGTTATCTTGAGAGCCAGGTTTGCCTACGGCGTCCTCTCTCAATAGCAAGGCTATGCTCACTGTGTCACGATTTTTTGAAGTATACTCGGACCAAGGCGCAGCGTGAATGGAGTTCCACATCTTTATTATGTGAAACTCAAAACAAGAAACAAACAACGACCGTGCAGTACTGAGGTGCAACATGCACTGACTCAAAAACAAGATCCCACAAAAAAACAGTGGAGAAATGGCTGCCTAAATATAATCCCCAATCAGAGACAACGATAAACAGCTGCCTCTGATTGGGAACCATACCAGGCCAACATAGACATAAAACAACCTAGATAACCCACCCTAGTCACACCCTGACCTAACCAACATAGAGAATAAAAGGCTTTCTATGGTCAGGGCGTGACACACTGAGTCTGTACATAGTCAAAGATTTCCTTAATTTTGGGTCCGTCACAGTGGTCAGGTGTTCTGCCACTGTGTACTCTATGTTTAGGGCCAAATCGCATTCTAGTGTGCTCTGTTTTTTTGTTAATGCTTTGCAATGTGTCAAGTAATTATTTATGTGTTTCTCATGATTTGGTTGGGTCTAATTGTGTTGCTGTCCTGGGGCTCTGCGGGGTCTTTTTGTGTTTGTGAACAGAGCCCCAGGACCAGCTTGCTTAGGGGACTCTTCTCCAGGTTTATCTCTCTGTAGGTGATTGCTTAGTTTTGGAAGGTTTGGGAATCGCTTATTTTTAGGTGGTTGAAGAATTTAACGTCTCTTTTCTGGATTTGGATAATTAGCGGGTATCAGCCTAACTGCTCTGCATGCATTATTTTGTGTTTTGGGTTGTAAACTGAAGATATTTTTGCAGAATTCTGCGTGCAGTCTCAATTAGGTGTTTTTCCCGTTTTGTGAAGTCTTGGTTTGGGAGTGGACCCCAGACCTCACAACCATAAAGGTCTCTATCTATCTCTCTGTTCAGCCTCTTGTTAATAAGCCCCCAGAATACTCTTGGTTCCTGTTTAGGTAGCTGCTGGTAGGCTGGTTGTTTCAGTAGAAGAGGGCCTGTGTGGTCTAAGCTTTGTAAGCCTCAGCTGTCTGGTTAGATGTGTTACTCAGGGCATAGCTTCCGGCAGAGTTTAAGAGAAGTAGAAGAAATAATGTGAGTTAATTTGGTGCTGTATAATACAATTTAGTGACTGAGCTGATCCAAAAGATCAGTCTTTACACAGACATCCACCCTCACACCAACTCTTTTTAAAGATCTATCTCTCTCTCTCTCTCTATCTCTCTCTCTATATCCCTCTCCATCCACCTTCAATTGACTCTAAACATGGATGAGTGTGATGGGAGCGAGTTTAACAAGCTTCGATTCATTCAATGTCTTGGCCTTATTGGTCCAAAGACTCATTTAGCTGTCTCTCCTCAGTAGGCTCATCAATACTGTACTATACGATACTATACCAGGGCCTGTTGCCAAATCAAACCTACACCTGGGGTCTCCATCAAGCCACACACACACACATCTGCCTTGGCGCCTCATTTATCAAAGGGGCATGTGCACAAAAAAGACTCTAAACCTAAACTCTAAAGGTTGGTATTTATACATCTTGAACTTGAAGAGAAAGTGTGTGCATCTCCACGCAAATCTCAGACCATGCGTACATACAACTTCCAGTAGTTGATCAAGCAAATATAGTTATTTTGGGGGAAATGGAGATGTTTGATGCACAGGAATTATAATGATGGTAGGCTAATAAAAACATTAAAATGTAGGCCTAATGATAAAACAGATGCATTTGCCTTTGGTAAGAAGATCACATAGCAGCATGTTGACTAATATATTTATTTTACTTTCATTATATGGGCCTAAATCATGATCATATTGCAGGGCATGTCTCTCCTCTGCTACACAATAAATATTGGGCTACCATTTATCCATTGCTCATTCAATAGCCAACCATGCCTGAAAGTAAATAGACCGGTAGCCTATGACAGTATGGGTAGTCTACAGTATTGCTGCGTGATAGGAGCGCGACATTATAGACTATTTAATCCCAGGCGGGGGTTAAAATCCCAGGCGGGGTTGTAACATGGCTCTTGTTTATCAATGAAAACGTGTATATGTTGCGGTTGACAGTTTAATAAATCCTAATAATTTGGCACATGCAAATCCTACAATCTCCACGTACGTCTGAATTTTGTAAGAAATGTACATGAGAGGTTATCCATCAACCGGACAGGATTAACTGACCTGGGTCCTAGTTAGACACCAAGTATGGTGGATAGGGGTCATTGCTCCCAATTCAGACTGGGTAGGACTGGGGGGTAGAGAGTGTTCAGGCAGATGGCCTCATTTGGGGTGTGTGTGTGTGTGTGTGTGTGTGTAGCAGTGTATGGATGTGATTCCTATCATGTCCACCCTACCGCTCCCTCAGAGTGCCCAGTGAGTTTGAAGCCTCATTAAAAATGGAGGAGGGATATTGGTTTCCCAGCTGCTGTGTGGGAGAGGACCTTTAATTTGAACCAGGGGAAAACAACAGAAAGACACAGAAAGAAAGAGAACGAAAGACACCTTCTGTATTTCCTCTGTCTCTCTATCCCTCTCTCTCTATCGCTCTCTTACTCTCTCTCTCTCTCTCGCTCTTTCTCCCTTTCTCTCTCACTGTCTCTCTCTCCTGCCCTCTTTCTTGCTCTATCTCCCTCTATCCCTCTCTCTCTCTTTCCCTCCCTCTCTCTTTCCCTCCCTCTCTCCCCCCCCCCCCCCCCCCCCCCCCCTCTCTCTCACACACACACACACACACACACACACACACACACACACACACACACACACACACACACCCAACAGTCTCGCAGCCAGTAGGTGTTTAAGTCTGAACACGTCAAGGGAAGACAAGATATCTACACATTAGAGGGAAGAACAAAAATACGTGTTGTTCAGTTTTTATACTGTAAAGGCTTGTGATGTAAAGAATGACGCTTTAACAAAACAAGGATCTAAAAAACAAGATTGAGACTATTGAGTTTTACAGAGTGTTTATATCTAATATTTATTTCTAATAAAAAATAAATCCTACTCCATGTACAAGGCACTGAAATTGACCATCATATTAACAGAAACAAGATATGTGGCATATTGCATCAAGACAACATGTCTACACTAAGCTGATTGTCATCTCTTTGTTTTACTAATACTCTAATACTGTATCATGTGTTTGTAAAGCAGTGTGTTATTACCAGGCTCCTCACAAATGTAATGACCTTGTGGAGAGGAGAGGCACCTGATCAGGCCTCTGATCCTGGCTGTGCAATATTAATGATACTGCTGAGGACAAGAGCACCCTGTAACCCTTTGACTCATCACTCTATATTTACTACTTTTCCCCCTTTTTATTCTCTCCCCTCTCTCTCTCCCCTCTCTCACTTTCTCTCTCTCAGGATGACTTCCTCTTCAGTGTGTCTATTGTCAGTGGGATTGTATGTATCATCCTGGCTGTGTTCAAGTTCCTGCTGGGGAGAGTGCTGACCAGTAGAGCCCTCATCACTGACGGTAGGGTGGGAAAGACTGACTCACATGTCAAAATTCCAAACACGCGCGCGCCCACACACACACACACACACACACACACACACACACACACAGAGAGAGAGACACTGCACACGCACTTGCACTCACAAAGACTGAGGGCTTGCACAGCATGCCTTGTTGAACTGAAGCCAATTAAAGTAGAGATATAAGGCCTGGTGCCAGAGAGGTGAGAGAAATGGAAGAGAGGCGGAAAAACAAATGATGGTAATAAATAAGAGCTGGAGGCAACTGGTGTACGTGGTTCAGCTGTAGACGCTCCGCCCCTTCCCTCCATCTCCCTCCCCTTCTAGACTCCTTCCTCTCTTTATCTTTGTCTTTATTGTTTTTTGTCTCTGTCTCTGTCTCATGCTCTCCACCCTGTCTCTCCCGCAGGCTGCACAACACACACAGCAACAATCCAATAAACCTGATGTTGCTGTTCTGCTTTCAGACAGTCCACTTATCTCCCACTAGACACATATGGAGGCAGGTGCTAGATCGAAGCACATGACTGACTGGTTAGGGAAGGGTCTCTGTCTTTCACTCTGTTTCGGGGGTGCAGGGGAGCTCACCTGCACTGTTACCACAGGCATTGGAATAATCAAAGAGGTTTTGACTCTGACTGACTGGCTTTGGATGTCAGATATTCAGAATAGAGTAGCTTCATATATTTTAGTTCTAAAAGAGTGAAAGAAAAGGGAACGTCAATGTACAGATTTGTATGATAGCCAGGTAAATGCACATGCACATAAACTCAGACTGCTGAATGAGAACACACCTGGTTTGTTTTATCAGATGTGAAAAGGTAGATGTTATTTATTATATTTACTTTGCCTAATCAACATGTTCCATTTTCCCTCTTGTGGTTATTGATGTGGTTCTTCTCTGTGGCTGTAGCTTTTAACTCCATGGTGGGGGGCATCATGGGTTTCTCCATCCTCATCAGTGCTGAGGTGTTCAGACACCACCCTGACGTCTGGTACCTGGACGGATCCATCGGCGTCATCATCGGACTCATCATCCTCGCTTACGGTGTCAAGTAAGAGACATGTAGCCTACAAACACACACACATACAAATGCAAACAGACGCACAGACACGCTCACAAATGTAAACAGACAATCACATGTCAGACAGTCACATGACACACCTGTACACACACTCATATTATGCACAGACACCCACATACCCATTATATACTGTATTCTATTATATTCTATTATATACCCATTATATACTGTATTCTATTATATACCCATTATTTACTGTATTCTATTATATTCTATTATATACCCATTATTTACTGTATTCTATTATATACCCATTATATACTGTATTCTATTCTATTATATACCCATTATAAACTGTATTCTATTATATACCCATTATATACTGTATTCTATTATATTCTATTATATACCCATTATTTACTGTATTCTATTATATTCTATTATATACCCATTATTTACTGTATTCTATTATATACCCATTATATACTGTATTCTATTCTATTATATACCCATTATAAACTGTATTCTATTATATACCCATTATATACTGTATTCTATTATATTACATTATATTACAATATATACCCATTATATACTGTATTCTATTCTATTATATACCCATTATATACTGTATTCTATTCTATTATATACCCATTATATACTGTATTATATTCTATTATATAATATACCCATTATAAACTGTATTCTATTATATTCTATTATATACCCATTATATACTGTATTCTATTATATTATATACCCATTATATGCTGTATTCTATTATATTATATACCCATTATAAACTGTATTCTATTATATTATATACCCATTATATACTGTATTCTATTATATTATATATCCATTATATACTGTATTTTATTATATTCTGTTATATACCCATTATAAACTGTATTCTATTCTGTTCTATTATATACCCGTTATATACGGTATTCTATTCTATTCATTTTAAACTGTATTCTATTCTATTCTGTTCTATTATATACCCATTATATACTGTATTATATTATATTATATATCCATTATATACTGAATTTTATTATATTCTGTTATATACCCATTTTAAACTGTATTCTATTCTATTCTGTTCTATTATATACCCGTTATATACGGTATTCTATTCTATTCATTTTAAACTGTATTCTATTCTATTCTACTGTATCTTAGTCTATGCCGCACTGACATTGCTCATCCATATTTGTATATATTCTTAATTCCATTCCTTTACTTAAATGTGTGTGTATTGTGTGTATTGTTGTGAAATTGTTAGATATTACTGCACTGTCGGAGTTAGAAACACAAGCATTTTGCGACACCCGCGATAACATCTGCTAAACACGTGTACATGACCAATAAAATTTGACTTGATTAGCCATAAATAGGAACACATATTGACACGTGCACATATGCACACACATTCCCCCATGGAGAAAATAAAGTATTTATCTTATCTTACATTATACACAGTCAATCATCTAATGTCTTATGACACATCTTGTCTGCTCTTGTATCCCACAATGTATCTGTCTTCTCTCCCTTCAGACTGCTCCTGGACATGGTACCCCGGGTGAGACAAACCAGGAACTACGAACGCTTTGAGTGAACGCTCCTAGGACCAGGTTTACACCTGATGCACCCCTTCCCCTTCCCCTCCCCTCCTCTCTTTCTATCTCACACACACACACACACACACACACACACACACACACACACACACACACACACACACACACACACACACACACACACACACACACACACACACACACAGGCCCTAGCCTGGAGAGACTCTGAGGGCAAAATAGTTAAAGACATTATGATGTTGTTGGCGTGTTGGCCAACCTCTCAATCAAGGTTTTCCCACCTAGCCACCCCCTTCTAACTATTTGTCTTTACCTCCTGTCCATCATTATTACTATCCAGAAAGAGGGAATGAAGAGGTGAGAAAAAGGATTACGAAGAGGCTGGCATTAACGGCTGGTCCAGAGAGATCAGCATTTGTTTGCCATGTGTATCTGAACCCACTGCTGTTGCTAAGCGACCTAGAACCCCTGGCATTTTGAGAGGCACAAGATCCCTTTCATATTGCCCAAACCTTTTTTATGTTCCAACCCTGATTAGTATGGGGGGAGGGTTCACAGGAGAACACCTGTTGTAGACCATCCACATAAACTTCTGTGACTTTCAAAATCCCTATGCATTGTTAGAATCTGAATCATTTATAATGGTGGAATCATGCCACTACTTTCTGCCCTGGTCTGTTTTCACAGATCTCTATGGTTCTGTGTGTGAGTCTCCATTGCTCTTTGAGATTAGAAGCTACAGTTGAAGTCTACATAGTTTACATACACTTAGGTTGGAGTCATTAAAACTCGTTTTTCAACCACTCCACAAATTTCTTGTTAACAAACTATAATTTTGGCAAATCGGTTAGGACATCTACTTTGTGCATGACACAAGTAATTTTTTCAACATATTGTTTACAGACAGATTATTTCACTTATAATTCACTGTATCACAATTCCAGTGGGTCAGAAGTGTACATACACTACGTTGATTGTGCCTTTAAACAGCTTGGAAAATTCCAGAAAATGATGTCATGGCTTTAGATGCTTCTGATAGGCTAATTGACATCATTTGAGTCAATTGGAGGTGTACCTGTGGATGTATTTCAAGGCCTTCCTTCAAACCCAGTGCCTCTTTGCTTGACATCATGGGAAAATCAAAATAAATCAGCCAAGACCTCAGAAAAAAAACTGTACACCTCCACAAGTCTGGTTCATCCTTGGGAGCAATTTCAAAACGGCTGAAGGTACCACATTCATCTGTACAAACAATAGTGTTCAAGTATAAACACCATGGGACCACGCAGCCGTCATACCGCTCAGGAAGGAGACATGGTCTGTCTTCTAGAGATTAACGTACTTTGGTGTGAAAAGTTCAAATCAATCCCAGAACTACAGCAAAGGACCTTGTGAAGATGCTGGAGGAAACGGGTACAAAAGTATCTATATCCACAGAAAAAAACGAGTCCTATATCGACATAACCTGAAAGGCCGCTCAGCAAGAACGAAGCCACTGCTCCAAAACCTCCATTAAAAAAGCCAGACTACGGTTTGCAACTGCACATGAGGACAAAGATCATACTTTTTGGAGAAATGTCCTCTGGTCTGATGAAACAAAAATAGAACCGTTTGGCCATAATGACCATCGTTATGTTTGGAAAAAGGGGGAAGCTTGCAAGCCGAAGAACACCATCCCGACCGTGAAGCAGGAGGGTGGCAGGATCATGTTGTGGGGACAATTATGTGGATATATTGAAGCAACATCTCAAGACATCAGTAAGGAAGTTCATGCTAGGTCGCAAATGGGTCTTCCAAATGGACAATGACAACAAGTATAATTCCAAATTTGTGGCAAAATGGCTTAAGGACAACAAAGTCAAGGTATTGGAGTGGCCATCACAAAGCCCTGACCCTCAATCCCATTAAAAATGTGTGGGTAGAACTGAAAAAGCAGGTGCGAGCAAGGAGGCTTACAAACCTGACTCAGTTACACCAGCTCTGTCAGGAGGAATGGGCCAAAATTCACCCAACTTATTGTGGGAAGCTTCTGGAAGGTTACCCGAAATGTTTGACCCAAGTAAAACATTTGAAGGCAATGCTACCAAATACTATTTGAGTGTATGTAAACTTCTGACCCACTGGGAATGTGATGAAAGAAATAAAAGCTGAAATAAATAATTCTCTGACATTTCACTTTCTTAAAATAAAGTGGTGATCCTATCTGACATAAAACAGGGAATTTTTACTATAATTAAATGTCAGGAATTGTGAAAAACTGAGTTTAAATGTATTTGGCTAAGGTGTATGTAAACTTCAGACTTCAACTATATGTAGCTATAGTATATAAGCAAGATATACAGAGTGGAAGTCTAGGTAGGTCTGTGAGCAGGTCACACTGCTGGAGTTATATATTGTAAATTAATGTGCCCTCTGCAGTGCTTCTCCTTGCTTCTCCACTGACACGACCCAAGTGGGAGTAGAGGGCACAGAGATAAATCACACATGTATCTATCCCTATGGTAGAGGACTATGTCTAGTCAGTCTGCTGCAGTCCTCCACTCTCTGGCTTGACAGAGAAACAAAAGAGAGAGAGGCCCAAACAGCAGGGCCAGGCCAGTATCTGGAGAAGTGTGGCTGCCCATAGAGCAGTGGTAAGATAGAGAGTACTGTATTGTACATGCACAAAGCGAAGCACACCAGAGCAGACCAGACCTTGACTGTCAAGCAAGGGAATGACTAGTTCACAATCAAGGCTAACTTCAGGGTTGAATGCAAAAAGCAAACTGTTGGTACGGTGTCAGTAAAAAAATATATGACATTACAGTGTCACACTGAAAAGCTGAAAACAAAGCGCACATGTTTTTCAATCACTATCCAGATGGGAGCACTAATTATTGTTCCACTGTGATCTAAACTAGAGAATGGTTAGGTAGCTACAGTGATAACGCTTGTCCCAGATAGGCTTACCACACTGTTTTGTTCTAACAGTGTTCAATCTTGTCATAATAATGACTATATCCCCCCCCCACTACCTTGTCTGGGATGACCATGACGATATAATTGATAGTCATATGTTTCAGTGCCATACATGCTCAGATTCCTAAACTAAGACAACATTATTAGCCAGCTTATTTGCTTGGCATGCCATATTTGTGTTTACAATTATAGATATTTCTCTGTCGGTAGAAGTTGAGAGAAAGACTGAGGGCAAGGTGTTTTCTCTTATTTGTGAGACAGAAGTAACTGGTTCAGGTAGTGTAGTGTACGTATGTAGTGAATACTGAATTGCAAAATTGTACTCATCATTTTTTAAGCAAAATTAGAATTATTAATATGTCATGTGGTAGCCAACAGATGTGATTATGTGCCATGTTTTACAATTACACTTAATTCTATGGGGATACATTCAAGTTATTTTGCAAAAATGTAAACATCCCCACTTCATCTGCCTGTCCTGACAGTATTGACAATTACCAACATAGAGATTCAATATTATGTGACGCCATAGATCTTTATACACATCAGTGATCTGCTTCACAGCATATTGGATCATCATTAAAGGCAATGTCTTTTCTCTTACTGTTTACCTTCGCTTAAACCTCATAGCAGTAATGCCAGCACGTTTCGTGTATACTGTACGTAAATGATTGTAAATACAAAACATGAAATGTGTACAAATGTTTAATACACTGTTTAGATAGAGGCTTCTAGCTGTAGCAAACCAATAGGAATAGCCAGACTTGACAGATGAATTGTTCTAGTGCTATTTGTTCTTTTCTAAATGGTATATTATTATTAGATTATATTTACACTGTAACTTCTGCTCCGCTTTGAGTTGATACACTGTAAACTTGTAAAGTGATAATTTTCTTTATGTCTACAGTACCATTCAAAAATTTGGACACACCTACTAATTCCAATTTAAATTGTATTTTTTACTATTTTCTACATTGTGAAATAATAGTGAAGACATCAAAACTATGAAATAACACATGGAATCATGTTGTAACCAAAAAAGTTCCCACATATGCTGAGCACTTGTTGGCTGCATTTCCTTCACTCTGTGGTCCAACACATCCCAAACCATCTCAATTGGTTTGAGGTCGGGTGATTGTGGAGGCCAGGTCATCTGATGCAGCACTCTATCACTCTCCTTCTTGGTAAAATAGCTCTTACACAGCCTGGAGGTGTGTTGGGTCATTGTCTTGTTGAAAACAAATGGTAGTCCCACGAAGCGCAAACCAGATGGGATGGCGTATCGCAGCAGAATGCTGTTGTAGCCATGCTGGTTAAGTGTGCCTTGAATTCTAAATAAATCACTGACAGTGTCACCAGCAAAGCACCCCCACACCATCACACCTCCTCCTCCATGCTTCTCGGTGGGAAACACAAATGCGGGGATCATCCATTCACCTACTCTGCGTCTCACAAAGACACATCTGGCCGTGATTGGGAGTCCCATAGGGCGGCGCACAATTGACCCAGCATCGCCAGGGTTTGGCCGGGGTAGGCCGTCATTGTAAATAGGAATTTGGTCTTAACTGACTTGCCTAATTACATATTTATTTATTTTTTACATCTGGGTCGTCCTTTCCTGTGGTGGTCCTCTTTAGAGCCAGTTTCACCATAGCGCTTGATGGTTTTTTGCGACTGCACTTGAAGAAATGTTCAAAGTTCTTCAAATTTTGCGGCTTGACTGACCTTCGTGTCTTAAAGTAATGATGGACAATTTTTTTCTCTTTGCTTATTTGAGCTGTTCTTGCTATAATATGGTATTTTACCAAGTAGGGCCATCTTCTGAATACCACCACTAACCTGTCACAACATAACTGATTGGGTCAAACACATTAAGATGGAAAGAAATTCCACAAATGAACTTTGAACAAGGCACACCTGTTAGTTGAAATGACTACCTCGTGAAGCTGTTTGAGAGAATACCAAAGCTGTCATCAACATAAAGGGTGGCTAGTTTGAAGAATCTCAAATATAAAATAGATTTTTGATTTGTTTAACACTTTTTTGGTTACTACATGATTCCATATGTGTTATTTCATAGTTTTGATGTCTTCACAATTATTCTACAATGTAGAAAATAGTAAAAATAAAGAAAAACCCTTGATTGAGTAGGTGTGTCCAAACTTTTGACTGGTACTGTATATCAAGGATTGAGAGTGATCTGTTCACTGCTCATCTTTTCAACTCACCAACAGCACAGGCATTTGTATGGTCCCTTCCCTCACAAGATGACAGTCTCATAAGTCTTTAATGACTCAAAATGACAAAAGCACAGACTTTAGACCATCCAAATAAGCACATAAATAGGTGTTTCGTATTATTTGTAATAGACAAAGAAATGATATACTTAATAGATTGTGCTCTGATAATGTATACTACTAGTATCATTCCTGGTCTTACATTGTTACATTTTGTCCTTGTTTACTGCTTAGAAGTGTAGTATAACACTCACAATAACACTGACAAACTGTCTCAGCAGCTGAATTTATAGATGGTGAAAAGGATTGGAAAATCAAAACGGTACGTATACTCTCATGCCAGTCAGTGTATTAATTCCAGTGTATGATGTCATACAACTGAGTTGTGCTGTGTATATTGTAAGGTGAACATACTGTAGATGTGATAGATTGACTGATGCTATAGGAGCAATATTGATTTTGTATTGACGTCACTGTATGGATGTGTTTTCTCCTAAATGTTGCCAGATGATGTCTCGTAAAGCTGAATTCTTGCTAATCATCTCTGTTACAGTAAGTCCCGATTCAAAGCTGTGAAATCATTTCTAGATATGTGTTTAAGGATGTAAATGGCAGCAATTCTCTTTGAATGAATTGTCCCATGCGTTTGACTTCATAATAAGACAGACACAGGTATACAAATAAACACACTGGTAAGGTAGGGAAGCAGACACAAACACAAAAGCACAGTCTCACAGACAGTGTGCCATCACTTCTACTAATAATTTAATGAAGTTATATTATACTATAGCAATACAAGCCACTGCTTAGCTTTGCTTGGACTGACACAAACCTAATCTTTAAAAGTAACATGCTTTTCAGCTTTTCTAAGACACACACTAAGACACCCCCCCTCCCCCCCCACTAAGACACCCCCCCCCCCCCCCCCCACACACACACACACACACACTCTCTCTCTTCTTGACACATCTTAATGCAAAATACGCCTGTGAAGAGTTTGAGAGTAGAATTATGTGTCTGATTGTAAATATTTCAATGGTATTACATATGATGTAAACACTATGTATATTTATGTAGGACACATACATTATATATATGACAATGTGGACCTCTGTCACAGAGGAAACGTTTTATTGAAAAATAAAGTTTTATCCTGCTCATTCATTAAAAATGTTGAGTCACTCCTTTCTTCCTACTTTTGCATACTTTACATTTTAATTAAATAATACAATAAAACAAATGAAATGATAAATACATATACAAATAATTAAATACAAAACAAATATGGACATTCTCTCCGGTGTTAGAAAAAGCTAAAGCATTACCTGGGGTATAATAATAATAATAATAATAATAATACAAATTCTTCTCCCCATGGACAAGTGAGAAGACTCTGGGCAATGAGGTCATGCAGATGAGTTTGTGCTGCCTGTACTTCCATTGTAAACCACACAGGGGGCAGCAGAGACAAGCTGATACAATTATTGGGCTGCAAGTCTTCCAAAAGCAGCTTTTGTTTTTTTCTTGAAGTTAGGGTTGGGGTTATGGATAAAATTAGAGTTATGGCTAGAGTTAGGGTTTAGCCTGGGTGTGGACATGAAGCTAGGGTTAGGGTTGAGGCTTGGGTTACGGTTGAACCAAGGTGTGAACAGGAAGCTAGGGTTATGGTCAGAGTTGTGGTTGAGTCTAGAGTTAGGGTTGAACCAGGGTGTGGACATGAAGTTTGGTCTAGGGCTGTGGTTGAGAGTTAGGGTTGAACCGGGTTGTGGACATGTAGCAGAGGAGGCTGGTGGGAGGAGGTATATCAGGAAAGGCTTATTGTAATGGCTGGAATGGAATAAATGGAACAGAGTCAAACGTTTGGTTTCCATATGTCTGATGTGTTTGATACCATTATATTTATTCCATTCCAGTCTTTACAATGAGCCCCTGCTACAGCTCCTCCCACCAGCCTCCTCTGACACAAAGCTAGGTTCATGTTAGGGTTATGGCTAGGCTTAGGGTAGATTATATACAAAATAGATATAGTGAACATAGAGCAGTAAGAGAATGAGCAAATGTACAGCTCAGGCCACTCAAGTATACTGAGCTCTCTCTTCCATGTTCCAGGCAATGTTTTTACACTCCTCAATTGTCCATTGGTGGTGACTGCGTGCCCACTAATCACGTCTTCTTGCTTGATCTATTGCAATAGCCCATCCGTGACAAGGATCGACAAATTGTCCGTTCCGAGATGCCATTCTGCCCACTACTGTTGTACTGTGGTGTTATTTGTCTGTTTGTGGCCCGCCTGTTCACAGTTGTGCTAAGTCTGCTGGATGCCTTTGGTTGGCGGACCATTCTTGATACACACAGGAAAATGTTGATCGTGAAAAACCCAGCAGCGTTGCAGTTCTTGACACAAACCGGTGCGACTGGCTCCTACAAGCATACCCCGTTCAAAGGCATTTCAATATGTTGTCTTGTCCATTCACCCTCTGAAAGGCACACATACTGTACACAATGTATGTCTCAATTGTCTCAAGGCTTAAAAATCCTTCATTAACCTCTCCTCCCCTTTATCTACTCTATTTGAAGTGGATTTAACCAGTGACATCAGTAAGGGATCGTAGTTTTGACCTGGATCCACCTGGTCAGTCTACGTCATGGAAAGAGCAGGTGCTCTTAATGTTGTGTATATCAGTGTGTGTACAGTTCAAAGATGGCTTCAATCAATGTGCAGCATAGACTGCATAGTCTCTTAATGTCTCTGGTCCAGATGGCTGGTTGGTGATGCTCACAGCACGGGGGAAAGAAACTGTTCTAGTGGCAGGTGATTTTGGTCTTCATTGACCTGAATCGTTTGCCAGAGGAGAGTTTTAGGGAGAGGGGGTATTTTCCCTGCACACTTCCTTGCCCTGGAATCATACAGGTCCTTGATGGAGGGCAGGTGACAGCCGATGACCCTCTCCGCACACCAGACAATGCGTGTCAAATTTCCCTTGGAGCCGGCAGACGCATTTCGAACCAGACGGTAATGGAAGAGGTGAGGATGGACTCTATGATTGAGGATGGACTCTATGATTGATGCGTAAATGGATCATGATTGACTGGGAGAAGGTTGATAAAAACTAAAGGAGGACCGAGTTAGGGTGGTTAATGCAAATGTGTTTTGTGTCTCCAACTTCTAACCACTAGGTGGGAGCATAGGCCAGCACACGTTAGCTTGAAGCAGGTTGGCCACTGCCTAAGACACACAGTTCATTGGAAAGGGAAAGGGAAAGGGGATATCTAATCAGCTGTCCAACTGAATGTATTCAACTGAAATGTGTCTTCCGCATTTAACCCAACCCCGCTGAATCAGAGATTGTATTTATGTAATCGAGTTGTATGCAAAAAAAAGCTGGACAGTCAGAAGTCACAGAATAAATACCTTGAATCCTAATTTCTTTGGAATATCAGAAAGGATAGTATAACTACTACAGTGAGGTTTTAGCTGTTAGCTTTGGATATACTGATGAGAACTGCACCCACGAAGGCACAAAATCTTCACCAAATTTCGCTCGGCATATAGTTCCCATATCGGCCTTCTTTATTTGATTATAAAACCATTAATATGACGCGTAATAAAGTGACAATATTGAAATGTTAAAATATTGTGGTATTAACTTACTTAGCATTACAAAGATAGTTGTCTCATTACCGAAATGTTTGCTGTTAGGACAACCTTTATTGCACACAGAGTTAATCCATGCAATTTATTATGTGATTTGTTAATAAGTAAACATTTACTCCTGAACTTGCCATAACAAAGGGGTCAATACTTATGCAACCAATATATTTTAGTTACTTATTTGTTATTAATTTGTAAAAAGAATGTTTACATTATTTTTTACGTTGACATTATATGGAGTATTTTGTGTAGATCAGTGACACACACAAAAAAAAAAAGACAATTAAATCCATTTCACTACCACTTTGTAACACAACAAAATGTGAAAGAATCAAATGGCGGGTGAATACTTATATGATGGGCAGTGTATCTCCCCAGACCCAATTATTCACACAAAGCCAGAATACATTCATATTGTGAACAGCCTCATTGCTCTACCTTAATTGCTGTTCTGTATTACATTGAAATCCAAACCCGCAGATACGATGGTGTGACTCGGCTTCACAACCAACACATCCTCACACAATGTTGACACAGTGTTCTCATGGAAACCAATGATTCTTGCCATACAGTTCAAAACCAGTAAAGCAAACACCCATTAAAACTTTGTTCAAAGTTTAGCATATACCACTTAATGATTAAAGTTGGATACAGTGCACAGCACTTTAAGAGTGAGTGTGTCACTTTTGACGACGCAAATCTGGCCATTCCATATCCTTTTTTTTTATGTCGAAGTCTATGGTCTAACTTACCTTCCTAAACGCTTGAATAAATCACCTGGAATCCCAAAGGAAAACCCAAAGGAAAACATTTTGATATTGAATAACAATCATTTAAAACATACTGTGTGCAAATCACTTAATTACCGAAACTGGTTGTCTGCCGTACCTACTGTATACTTGACAAAGCCACAAAATGTCAATTGGTTAAAAAAATGTCCTCAAAAGGTTGATGATTCACATTCAGATTCACTTAAATGAAACATTTACTGCCGGATATGTACAGTGGCTCCTTTGTTTTCTCACACAATCACCTTGTTGTCCCTGTGATTTTTGTATCTGCTCACCCCCCTTTAATCCCCATCAACATCCTTTCAGCCCTAATTGATGGTAGAGTATGTTAGTGTAATCACTGGTATGCTATGTGATTAGGCCATGAGGGGGGGGACAAGAGTTGGAACCAAGAGAGATGTACAGTGCCTTCATAAAGTACTCACACCCCTTGAGTTTTTTTCACATTTTGATGTTACAATATGGAATTTTAAATGATTTAATGCGAGGCACTGGAAAATCTCCCTGGTCTTTGTGATTGAATCTGTGTTTGAAATGCACTTCTCGACTGAGCAACCTTACAGATCATTGTGTGGGGTACAGAGATGAGGTAGTCATTCAAAAATCATGTGAAACACGATTGTTGCACACATAGTGAGTCCATGCAATTTATGTCACTGTGTTATGCAATTTAAGAGCAAGATGGGGAGAGAGAGAGAGAGAGAGAGAACACTGTGGAACACAAAGCTTTTACTATCTCATCCTGGAATATACAAGATCTGAGGTCATTTGACTTTGGCCTATAGAGCAGGAACCCAGATTTCATCAAAGAAATTGGAAATACAGACATTGTCATTCTACAAGAACATGATATAAAGGAGACGGACCCACTGGTTGCCCTCTAGGTTACAGAGGGCTGGTAGTCCCATCCACCAAACTACCAGGTGTGAAACATGGAAGAGACTCAGGGGGGTATGCCAAAACAGGAACATTTTACATCTGGCTAGCAATTAATAAGGAAATTATCTCAACAGAGAAAAATGTCCTCATGTGTGCTACCTATATCCCCCCAATAGAATTCCCATACTTTAATGATGACAGCTTCTCCATCCTAGAGGGGGAGATCAACAATTTCCAGGCTCAGGGACATGTACTAGTTTGTGGCGACCTAAATGCCAGAACTGGACAAGAACCCTACCTCGAGGTGACAGCATACCCTCCCACATACGCCCCACCAGACACAATTACGTCAGCATAACCAACAAAAACAGGTCACAACTCCAGCAGCTCTGTTGGACACTGGTTATGTACATAGTCAATGGTAGGCTTCGAGGGGACTCTTATGGTAGGCACACCTATAGCTCACTGACCTCAACCCAGAGTATCTTAAAAGCATTCACAGTCAGCCCACTGACACCCCTATCAGATCACAGCAAAATCACACTCTACTTGAACAGAGCTATGCTCAATTATGAGGCATCAAAGCCAAAGGAACTGAATAATATTAACAAATGCTATAGCTCAAAGAAAAGTAGGGTGGAAATCTACCAAAAAAACAATTCGGCAACAACAAATTCAGTTCCTTCTAGACAATTTCCTGTACAAAAGGTTTCACTGTAATAGTGAAGGTGGAAACGTGGCAGTAGAAAACCTAAACAGTATATCTAAAAATGTCAAGCAGACAACCTAAGAAAATTAACAACAATGACAAATGGTTTGATGAAGAATGCAAAAACCTAAGAAAGAAATTGAGAAACATGTCCAACCAAACATATAGAACCAGAAAACCTGAGCCTACACTTTCACTATAGTGAATCACTAAAACAATACAGAAACACACTCCGGAAAAAGAAGAAATCAGCTCAATGTAATTGAAGAATCCATAGAATCTAACCCCTTCCGGGAAAATTGGAAAACAAACAACAACGAGTTATCGATCCAAAACGGAGATGTATGGATAAACAACTTCTCCAATATTTTTGGCTCTATAACAAAGAACAAAGAATGAACAGCAAAAACATATACATGATCAAATACAAATCTTAGAATAAACTGTTAAAGACTACCAGAACCCACTGGGTTCTCCAATTACATTGTCATGTCCTGACCATAGAAAGCCTGTATTTTCTATGGTAGAGTAGGTTAGGGTGTGACTAGGGGTTTTAGTCTAGTTTATTATTTATATGTGGGGTTCTAGGTTTATTTTCTATGTTGGGGTTTGTGTATGATTCCCAATTAGAGGCAGCTGGTAATCGTTGTCTCTAATTGAGAATCATACTTAAGTTGCATTTTTCCACCTGTGGGTTATGGGATATTATTTATGTTTAGTTGCCTGTTAGCACTGCATTGTTAGTCACGTTTTGTTTATTCTTTGTTTAGTTTTTTTCGAAGTTTTACTGTCTAATAAATATGTAGAACTGTACGTACGCTGCACCTTGGTCCGTTTATGCAAACGATCGTGACATACATTGAATAAACTACAAGACAAAATACAAACCCTCCAACCCAAAAAGGCCAGTGGGGTTGATGGTATCCTAAATGAAATGATAAAATATACAGACCACAAACTCCAATTGGCTATACTTAAACTCTTTAACATCATCTTCAGTTCTGGCATCTTCCCCAATATTTGGAACCAAGGACTGAAAAGTGGAGACAAATTTGACCCCAATAACTACCGGGGGATATAGAAACCTTGGGAAAATCTTCTGCATTATCATTAACAGCAGACTTAACAGCCAAAACAACGTACTGAGCAAATATCTAATTGGATTTTTACCAAACTACAGTACGACTTACACTTCACCCTGCACACCCTAATTTACAAACAAACAAACCAAAACAAGGGCAAAGATTACCACAGGTAGCCTAGTGGTTAGAGTGTTGGTTGCAAGATTGAAAAAAAGGTTGCAAGATTGAATCCCCGAGCTGACAAGGTAAAAATAAATCATTTGTTCTGCCCCTGAACAAGGCAGTTAATCCACTGTTCCTAGGCCGTCATTGAAAATAAGAACATAACTCTTAACTGACTTGCCTAGTTAAATAAAGGTAAAATAAGATAAAAAGAAAACAAACATACCAATAGGTGCACTTCTTTGCGAGGCACTGAAAAACCTCCCTGGTCTTTGTGGTTGAATCTGTGTATAGAATTCACTGCTAGACTGAGGGACCTTACAAATAATTATGTGGTGTACAGGGATGGGGTAGTCATTCAAAAATCATGTTTAAAACAATTATTGTACACAGAGTGAGTCCATGCAACTTATGTGACTTGTTAGGATTTCTTTTTTTTTTTTTTACTCCTGATCATATTTAGGCTTGCCATAATAAAGGGGTTGAATGCTTATTGACTCAAGACATATAAGCTTTTCATTTTTTATACATTTGCAAAACAACTTTCAATAAACATAATTCCCTTTTGACATCATGGAGTAATATGTGTAAGCCAATGGCTAAAAAAATGTCAAGCTGTAGTACAACAAAATGTGGATAAAGTCAAGGGGTGTGAATAATTTTTGAAGACACTAAGAGAGAGAGAGAGAGAGGGAGAGAGAGCACATACTATAAAACAATAGAAGATAATAAAACACCTGATAGAATGTGGAAGCAAATACTCACAAAAGTTATGATTACAGCTGTTCCGTGCACAGGACGTACCAGACTATTAAATCTGGTCTCAGAGTATTTCGTATTATTTGGTAAGTAAATCTAAGACACTCCATATGTTACGTTTCCTATGGTACAGCATGTATTAATTTGTGGATGTCCAACAACCATTCTGTATAATATTTTACAAATAAAAATGAGTATGATATGTTACAAATTTGCTAAAATGTATGATATGTTACAAATTCCAATGCTAATGTTAGCTAGGTGGCTAATGCTAGGAGTTTTGGTTAGGGGTGAAGGTTAGGTTTAAGGTTAGGAGTTAGGTTAAAGGTTTAGGGGAATGGTTCGCTTCCATGCTTTGTAGTTGCAGCAAAGTAGCTAAAAGGTAGTAAGTAGTTGCAAAGTTGCAAATGAGATAAAATGCTAAAGTTGTCCGTGATGAGATTCAAACACACAACCTCTGGGTTGCTAGACGTTCACGTTATAGACCTCCCCAGCCACCCCGATCAACCACCCATATTTCGTTTTAGCCTTAATTAAGTAACCTTCTGTCTTATGTAAGCATACCAAACATAACACAACAGAGCTGATTTGTGAGTCCTGGACTTACATTTACTATGTTATGTCTAGTCTATGAGACCAGGCTGGACTATTGTAAACTGTAGGCTGTTTCATATGAAAACAAACAAATGAAAGTGTGATATAATATCTTATTACATTGGGTAAAATGGATGCCCGATACTTCATTCAGATGCAAAACCACAAAAAAACATGACTTTACAGCTGTGTTCAACAGAGTACATTTACAGGCTACACATCTATGGTAATCATTATACAGAATTCTATAGAGAGCGCGTATGCAGCGTCATAACAAGGATCACTTTGCTATTTCATTTTGAATTTGAAGACCCCTTGATGTATCAAAAACATTACATTTTTTTAAATGAATTAAACATTTTATTTGGCCTTACTGCTATTAGCCTACATAAATTTAGAATAACATTCCCCAACATTTTGTAATGGAAGTTTGTTCTGAAGTGTCTGCAATATATTTGCGAGATATAAGATAGATCAGGAAACATTGTTTTTCTTATTTTTTTAACCCCTTATTTTTGGTACTAAACTGTCTAAGCCCTGTCTAAGCCTGGATAGGAAATTGTTTTACTAAGGATCATTTAGCTATTTCATTTTGAATTTTAAGACACCTTGAAGTGTAAAAAACTAATATAAAAATGATTGAATGAAACATTTAATTTGGCCTTCCTGCTATCAGCTCTTACAAACACATTGAATAACAGATTCATTACACGGAACAAAGACCAGCCACCAATAATGAATCCGTGGTATTATCTTTAAAATGTTATCACTTGAGAAAATGAGTGATATATTTAGGAACAAGGAAGGAGATGTCCATACATTATGTGACCCCTTTTTGTTATCTCTTCCCCCAAATCTTGCACATAAGTGTCAATATACAGTGCCTTGCGAAAGTATTCGGCCCCCTTGAACTTTGCGACCTTTTGCCACATTTCAGGCTTCAAACAAAGATATAAAACTGTATTTTTTTGTGAAGAATCAACAACAAGTGAGACACAATCATGAAGTGGAACGACATTTATTGGATATTTCTAACTTCTTTAACAAATCAAAAACTGAAAAATTGGCCGTGCAAAATTATTCAGCCCCTTTACTTTCAGTGCAGTAAACTCTCTCCAGAAGTTCAGTGAGGATCTCTGAATGATCCAATGTTGACCTAAATGACTAATGATGATAAATACAATCCACCTGTGTGTAATCAAGTCTCCGTATAAATGCACCTGCACTGTGATAGTCTCAGAGGTCCGTTAAAAGCGCAGAGAGCATCATGAAGAACAAGGAACACACCAGGCAGGTCCGAGATACTGTTGTGAACAAGTTTAAAGCCGGATTTGGATACAAAAATATTTCCCAAGCTTTAAACATCCCAAGGAGCACTGTGCAAGCGATAATATGGAAATGGAAGGATTATCAGACCACTGCAAATCTACCAAGACCTGGCCGTCCCTCTAAACTTTCAGCTCATACAAGGAGAAGACTGATCAGAGATGCAGCCAAGAGGCACATGATCACTCTGGATGAACTGCAGAGATCTACAGCTGAGGTGGGAGACTCTGTCCATAGGACAACAATCAGTCGTATATTGCACAAATCTGGCCTTTATGGAAGAGTGGCAAGAAGAAAGCCATTTCTTAAAGATATCCATAAAAAGTGTCGTTTAAAGTTTGCCACAAGCCACCTGGGAGACACACCAAACATGTGGAAGAAGGTGCTCTGGTCAGATGAAACCAAAATTGAACTTTTTGGCAACAATGCAAAACGTTATGTTTGGCGTAAAAGCAACACAGCTTAACACACCATCCCCACTGTCAAACATGGTGGTGGCAGCATCATGGTTTGGGCCTGCTTTTCTTCAGCAGGGACAGGGAAGATGGTTAAAATTGATGGGAAGATGGATGGAGCCAAATACAGGACCATTCTGGAAGAAAACCTGATGGAGTCTGCAAAAGACCTGAGACTGGGACGGAGATTTGTCTTCCAACAAGACAATGATCCAAATCATAAAGCAAAATCTACAATGAAATGGTTCAAAAATAAACATATCCAGGTGTTAGAATGGCCAAGTCAAAGTCCAGACCTGAATCCAATCGAGAATCTGTGGAAAGAACTGAAAACTGCTGTTCACAAATGCTCTCCATCCAACCTCACTGAGCTCGAGCTGTTTTGCAAGGAGGAATGGGAAAAAATGTCAGTCTCTCGATGTGCAAAACTGATAGAGACATACCCCAAGCGACTTACAGCTGTAATCGCAGCAAAAGGTGGCGCTACAAAGTATTAACTTAAGGGGGCTGAATAATTTTGCACACCCAATTTTTCAGTTTTTGAACTGTTAAAAAAGTTTGAAATATCCAATAAATGTCGTTCCACTTCATGATTGTGTCCCACTCGTTGTTGATTCTTCACAAAAATACAGTTTTATATCTTTATGTTTGAAGCCTGAAATATGGCAAAAGGTCGCAAAGTTCAAGGGGGCCGAATACTTTCGCAAGGCACTGTATAAATGTAATTAATTTATGGGTCAACTTGAACCCGGTCGCTTGCTTGTAGAAAATACATATATTGTTGTGTAGGCCTCGATACTCTGTTATGTGTATTTAACACACTACAGCCATGCATTTTGTGACAGTCAAATGATTAAAGGTATGTAAGGAAAATAAATAATAACAATGTTAGTGAAATTCATGAAGAAAAAAAAAATTAAGTAATTAAAAATGAAGAGCAGAACGCTGAAAGGGAATGTATAACTTCTACAGTGCCTTGCAAAAGTATTCATCCCCCTTGGCATTTTTCCTATTTTGTTGCATTGCAACTTGTAATTTAAATGTATTTTTATTTGGATTTCATGTAATGGACATACACAAAATAGTCCAAATTGGTGAAGTGAAATGAAAAAATTAAAAAAATAAAATAAAATGGAAAAGTGGTGTGCATATGTATTCACCCCCTTTGCTATTAAGCCCCCAAATAAGATCCAGTGCAATCAATTACCTTCAGAAGTCACATAATTAGTTAAATAAAGTCCACCTGTGTGCAATCTAAGTGTCTAATTGTCTCAGTATATATACACCTGTTCCGAAAGAATCCCAGAGTCTGCAACACCACTAAGCAAGGGGCACCACCAAGCAAGCAGCACCATGAAGACCAAGGAGCTCTCCAAACAGGTCAGGGACAAATTTGTGGAGAAGTACAGATCAGGGTTGGGTTATAAAAATATCCAAAACTTTGAACATCCCACGGAGTAGAGGTCGACCGATTAATCGGAATGAACGATTAATTAGGGCCGATTTCAAGTTTTCATAACAATCGGAAATCGATATTTTTGGACGCAAATTTTGCCAATTTTGTTATTTATTTAAGTTAGTTAAGAACACATTCTTATTTTCAATGACGGCCTAGGAACAGTGGGTTAACTGCCTTGTTCATCAGGGGCAGAACGACAGATCTTTACCTTGTCAGCACTGGGATTCAATCTTGCAACCTTACGGTTAACTAGTCCAACGCTCTAACCACTTGCCTCTCATTGCACTCCATGATGAGCCTGCCTGTTACGCGAATGCAGTTGAAGCCAAGGTAAGTTGCTAGCTAGCATTAAACGTATCTTATAAAAAACTATCAATCATAATCACTGGTTGATGATATTACTAGTTTATCTAGAATGTCCTGCGTTGCATATAATCGATGCAACGCTGGGGGATGATTTAACAAAAGCGCATTTGCAAAAAATGCACAATTGTTGCACAACTGTACCTAACCATAAACCCCAATGCCTAAACCCCAATTAACCAGTAATTATGACATAGCATTGAAGGTTGTACAATGTAACAAGAATATTTAGACTTAGGGATGACACCCGTTAGATAAAATTCAGAGCGGTTCCGTATTTCACTGAAAGAATAAACGTTTTGTTTTCGAAATGATAGTTTCCGGATTCGACCATATTAATGACCAAAGGCTCGTATTTCTGTGTTATTATTTTATAATTAAGTCTATGACTTGATATAGCAGTCTGACTGAGAGATGGTAGGCAGCAGCAGGCTCGTAAGCATTCATTCAAACAGCACTTTCGTGCGTTTTGCCAGCAGCTCTTTGCAAGCACAGCGCTGTTTATGACTTCAAGCCTATCAGCCTAATGGCTGGTGTAACCGATGTGAAATGGCTAGCTAGTTAGCGGGGTGCACGCTAAGTGTTTCAAACATCACTCGCTCTGAGATTTGGAGTAGTTATTCCCCTTGCTCTGCAAGGGCCGTGGCTTTTGTGGAGCAATGGGTAACGCTGCTTTGAGTGTGGCTGTTGTCAATGTGTTCCTGGTTCGAACCCAGGGAGGAGCGAGGCAATACTAAAGTGCCTATAAGAACATCCAATAGTCAAAGGTTCATGAAATACAAATGGCATAGAGAGAAATAGTCCTATAAATACTATATTAACTACAACCTAAAACCTCTTACCTGGGAATATTGAAGTCTCATGTTAAAAGGAACCACCAACTTTCATATGTTCTCATGTTCTGAGCAAGGAACTTAAACGTTAGCTTTTTTTGCATGTCACATATTGCACTTTTACTTCAACACTTTTTGCATTATTTAAACCAAATTGAACATGTTTCATTATTTATGAGGCTAAATAGATTTTTATTGATGTATTGTATTAAGTTAAAATAACTGTTCATTCAGTATTGTAATTGTCATTATTACAAATACATTTTAAAACATTGTCTTATTAATAGGTATCGGCTTTTTTTGGTCCTCCAATAATCAGTATCGGCAAACCTGCCAAGAGAGGGCCGCTCACCAAAACTCACGGACCAGGCAAGGAGGACATTCATCAGAGAGGCAACAAAGAGACCAAAGATAATCTTGAAGGAGCTGCAAAACTCCACAGCGGAGATCTGTCCATAGAATCACTTTAAGCTGTACACTCCAGAGCTGGGCTTTACGGAAGAGTGGCCAGACTGTTACGGTTTTCTTCAGTTGAAGGAAAGTCAGACCAAAATGCAGCGTGGTTAATTCGATACATCTTTAATGAAGACGAAACACGATCAATACAAAAACAATAAACGTAACGTGAAAACCGAAACAGCCTATCTGGTGACAACAAACACAGCGACATGAACATCAGGACAATCACCCACGAAACACTCAAAGAATATGGCTGCCTAAATATGGTTCCCAATCAGAGACAACGATAAACACCTGCCTCTGATTGAGAACCACTTCAGACAGCCATAGACTTAACTAGAACACTCCACTAAGCTACAATCCCAATACCAACACACCACATACAAAAACCCATGCCACACCCTGGCCTGACCAAATAAATGAAGATAAACACAAAATACTTCGACCAGGGCGTGACACAGACAAATATGCCATTGCTTAAAGAAAAACATTTTGGTGTTTGGAGTTCTCCAAAAGCATGTGGGAGACTCCCCAAACATATGGAAGAATGTACAGTAGTTCCTCCTTTAAAAGTTACGTCATACTGCGGCACACCCTGCGTGCTGCTGCAGCATTCTGTGGCAAGTCATTTAATTCTCAGCCATTTCTTCTGTTACTGCAAGTTATTGCTAGTTTGACCACCAGATGGCATCTTTGAGAAGCATTTTATAGACCATTTCACTCTTGGAGCGCACACTGGATGTTCGGGCCGAGGAGTAGGTTTGATTTGAGCATCCTGGCCTTACAATGGCAGTCAAGCTTACAATGGCAGTCGACCACTCTGACCATTTTACTCCTCCTAGCAGAACTGGTAAGGCAGTTTTCGTGTTAACCAGAGCGTTGGTGACTGCAAATGTGCTCCTGGAAACAATTTAATTACGCTTTTTTTTCTGACATTTACTGACACCGGCCATATTCAACCGGTGTTGGGCGCTCGTAAAGTAACTATTCTGTACTCTGGTTCACTCAGATGAGAGTGCTCTGAAATCCGTGTAGATCATAGGCTGGAGACACAAATTTTTTAACAACGTTCTTTTCTGATTAAAAACTAGTTCATTGCATCCGCCGTGGAGCCCAGTTTAATAATATGACCATATTTCCCAGCTTGTTGCTGTCGTTTTGAAGTAATCATGTAAAAACAGGCCTTATTTTAGTGCATTTTTCACCCTGCCAGCTCCTATTGCGCACCGTGGCACCAACTCGCCTTCCGACCGTTCTATTCCCAGCTTATTGTTCAATGTCACAATGCCTGCTTTGCTATTGTTGGCAATGAGACCTGCTCACGTAGTTATTATAGTTAAAATGTAAAAAACAAAATGTAAAAAACAAAAATAATATTGGACTGCGGTCTTCCCATTGTTTCCTGTGGGGGAAATATAGGCATGTCAGTCTATTTCGCCAAATATCTCGCAATGTGTATATTTAGATTTTTTTATTTTTTTTAATCGGGTGTAACCGGTGTGAAATGGCTAGCTAGTTAGTAGGGTGCACAGTAATAGCGTTTCAGTTGGGGGCGTCACTCGCTCTTAGATCTTGAAGTAGTTGTTCCCCTTGCTTTGCAATGGCCGTGGCTTTTGTGGAGTGATGGGTAATAATGCTTCGAGGGAGGCTGTCTGTAGGGGTGAGGAGAGGGCTGGAAGAAAAACTGTTACAAGGGCACCATTTTAAACAGGAGAATCTCCTCTTTGAAATTATGTAAGTTTGGGCAGCGAGCTCGTTCGTCATCAATTGCTAGACCAGAAATAGTCTGTTTTTATTTTTTCCCCACTTTTTGATTACGCGGACATAAGCACAGTTGACAGCATCGAGTTGTGGATGTTTACTTCCTACACAAGTTTTGTCCGACAAACAGATTGTAGTGGTAAAATAAAGGGATACATTTTTAATGGAATTCTAAGCATCACTCCAGTCAAAATAGGCTCTGCGAGCATTCAATTCCATACATTTACTATGGGCTCGCGCTAGTATTCCAGTTTAGCCAACGTTCTTAAGCCGTTTTTCAGCCTAATTTCAACTAGTTCTATTGTCCAGCCTATAGATAGCCAGAGGTAATTTACGAAAGCACCCAAATGTCCATCGAGAAAGCACAGGAACTATACCATTTAGCCAAGCTAAGAATGATGAGAATAATCAAGTCAATAAACGTTGGGTAGTTAGATTGTTAACTATAGCCTTACTGGCAAGTTTGATGTATAACTACTAACGTTAGGTTGCTAGCTAACATACCGGTACATACTGCTCTAATGATATGCTATGTGGTTCGTAAGGACAGCATAGTTAACAAATTGTCAGCCAACATAACATATAAGGTAACTTATTAGAAAAGTTATTACATTGAGTTGCAAGCTACCCCTTGGTCGTTAGGGCAAATCTGGTCTGTGATAGGAGGGGGTGGGGGGGTTCACACCTAGCTCAGCTATTAGACTATTCTTTAGTAAAGGTTGAATAGTCTATTCAGCTATTAGCCCTCCTCCCCAACGTGCAATAAATTGCTTTTCCCATCTCATTGATTTCCCCCTTCCATGCGTCATTCTGCTCCTGAGTGGCTCGCTTGTGGGCGTGCTGGCAGGATATGGCAGCATCTTCGGTTGTGCGTCAACAATTCTGCATACAGTAGCACGTTTGTATGAAGGTGTGGTTATTCACAGGCAAATTGTTATATGCTATAGAGGTACATTTGTGTCTTTGTCGAGTTGTCGAGAGCAACTATGCAACTCTAACTCCCTTCATCTGCATTAATCTGAGGACACAGGATAGTATTTCAATGAGATACTTAATTTCAACCAGTGGAGAATGTGAAATGCTTTGAAAGAAGTTCATTATCCAGGTGTTCTAAATACATAAATGCATTATAATTATGAGAATTGTAATATTATAAATACAAGTTAAATCTGTACTTCAATGCACATATGGTGTGCATTGTAAAATGAGGAAGAAAGACGAGGTGGGGAGAGAGGTGTAGAAGACAGAAAAGGAAAGAGGTAAGAACAGCGGCAGATAGCATATGATTTATGAATTACAGTGCTTCCCTAATATTCTCTCAGTTCATCACAATTGCGATGTATCCTAACCAGCCTTGGGCCCCCAGTTGGCCCGAAGGTTCTTAATAAATCCTCTTAAGGCTAGGGGGCTGTGTTCGGAAGTTCGGATAAATGACGTGCCCAAAGTTAACTGCCTGTTACTCAGGCCCAGAAGCTAGGATATGCATATAATTGGTAACATTGGACAGAAAACACTTTATTATAGAAATTCAGTTTCTAAAACTGTTAAAATAGTGTCTGTGAGTATAACGGAACTGACATGGCAGGCGAAAACCCGAGGAAAATCCATCAAGAATGTTCTCTTTTGAGGTCACTGTCCATTTCAGCTTGTCTATGGGATATAGAAATAAATAGATCCCAGATTGCAGTTCCTTTGGCTTCCACTAGATGTCAGTCTTTAGAAAGGGTTTCAGGCTTGTTTTTTGAAAAATGAATTAGTAGTTGTTGTTTTTCAAGGTGACTCTCATATTGACTGTAGTCTTGTGTCGCGCGTGGATGAGGGCGCGTACCTCATTTTTTTTTATCTCCGGTAATGAACATAGTCTTAAATTGAATTTATTTACATATTAAGGTACCTGAGGCTTGATTAGAAATGTTGTTTGACTTGTTTGGACAAAGTTTATTGGTACCTTTTCGGATTCCTTTGTCTGCATGTTGAACGAGTGGAAAGGGTGGATTACTGAATCAAACGTACCAACTAAACTGACTTTTTGGGATATAAAAGGACTTTATTGAACAAAACAACCATTAGTTGTGTAGCTGGGACCCTTGGGATTGCAAACAGAGGAAGATCTTCAAAGGTAAGTGATTATTTTATTGCTATTTCTGACTTGTGATGCCTCTGCTGGTTTGGAAAATGTTTTAAATGCTGGTGTATGCAGGGCGCTGTCCTCAGATAATCGCATGGTATGCTTTTGCGGTAAAGCCTTTTGAAATCTGACAACATGGTTGGATTACCAAGAAGTTAAGCTTTTAAATGATGTCGGAAACTTGTATGTTCATGAATGTTTAATATTACAATTTTGTAATTTGAATTTGGTGCGCTCCAGCTTCACCGGATGATATAGATTTTGATCCCTTCAACGGGATCTGTGCGCTAAGATTAAGAGCGGGTGAGGTGGCGATGACGGGACTGGCTTCCTCTCTCACATCAAAACATACCTGTAGACGAGTGACAGATGGATAGAGAGAGAGCATGATTGTTGTTTTTTTATTATCATTTATTCTTATTTCAATGGAAAGCATCTCTTGAATAATACTTCCTGTTGACCCGACCAAGTGACATCTCAGCTGTGATCATGCTGTACCCTAGTTCAGATGCGGGAGGGGTATGACCAGCATAACCTGATAAAACCTTTTAAGGATTTAAGGAGAAGGATGAAGTGAAGAAGATAGACTGTTATTGTGTGTGGTCTCACCTGGTGTCCACTCTAAGTGGATACAGAGTACTTTATGCTGAAAAACAGACACATGAGGACAAACAATCGAAGATAGTGTATGTGACACAGACACCTGACAGAGTGCACCTGACACATTTACAGTTGAAGTCGGAAGTATAATTACACCTTAGCCAAATACATTTAAACTTAGATTTTCACAATTCCTGACATTTAATCCTAGTAAAAATTCCATGTTTTAGGCCAGTTAGGATCACCACTTTATTTTAAGAATGTGAAAAGTCAGAATAATAGAAGAGAAATATTTATTTCAGCTTTTATTTCTTTCATCACATTTCCAATGGGTCAGAAGTTTACATACACTCAATTAGTATTTGGTAGCATTGCCTTTAAATTGTTTAACTTGGGTCAAATGTTTTGGGTAGCCTTCCACAAGCTTCCCACAATAAGATGGGTGAATTTTGGCCCGTTCCTCCTGACAGAGCTGGTGTAACTGAGTCAGGTTTCTATGCCTCCTTGCTCGCACACGCTTTTTCAGTTCTGCCCACAAATTTTCTATAGGATTGAGGTCAGGGCTTTGTGATGGCGACTCAAATACCTTGACTTTGTTGTCCTTTCTTTTTTGCCACAAATTTGGAAGAATGCTTGGGGTAATTGTCCATTTGGAAGAGCCATTTGCGACCAAGCTTTAACTTCCTGACTGATGTCTTGAGATGTTGCTTCAATATATCCACATAATTGTCCCTCCTCATGATGCCATCTATTTTGTGAAGTGCACCAGTCCATCCTGCAGCAAAGCACCTCCACAACAGGATGCTGCCACCCCTGTGCTTCACGGTTGGGATGGTGTTCTTCGGCTTGCTTGCAAGCCTCCCCCTTTTTCCCCCTAAACATGCAGTGGTCATTATGGCCAAACAGTTATATTTGTTTTATCAGACCAGAGGACATTTCTCCAAAAAGTATGATCTTTGTTCCCATGTGCAGTTGCAAACTGTAGTCTGGCTTTTTGGTGGCGGTTTTGGAGCAGTGGCTTCTTCCTTGATGAGCGGCCTTTCAGGTTATGTGGATATAGGACTTGTTTTACTGTGGATATGGATACTTTTTTACCGGTTTCCTCCAGCATCTTCAAAAGGTCCTTTGCTGTTGTTCTGGGATTGATTTGCACTTTTCACAGCAAAGTACGTTCATCGCTAGGAGACAGAAGGCGTCTCCTTCCTGAGCGGTATGACGGCTGTGTGGTCCCATGGTTTTTATGCTTGGACACTATTGTTTGTACAGATGAACGTGGTATCTTCAGGGGTTTGGAAATTGCTCCCAAGGATGAACCAGACTTGTGGAGGTCTACAATTTTTTTCTGAGGTCTTGGCTGATTTCTTTTGATTTTCCCATGATGTCAAGCATTGAGTTTGAAGGAAGACCTTGAAATACATCCACAGGTACACCGCCAATTAACTCAAATGATGTCAATTAGCCTATCAGAAGCTTCTAAAGCCATTACATAATTTTCTGAATTTTTTTCAAGCTTTTAAAGGCACAGTCAACTTAGTGTATGTAAACTTCTGACCCACTGGAATTGTGATACATAGAATTATAAGTGAAGTAATCTGTCTGTTAATAATTGTTGGAAGAATTATCTGTATCATGCACAAAGTAGATGTCCTAACCGACTTGCCAAAACTATAGTTTGTTAACAAGACATTTGTGGAGTGGTTGAACGAGTTTTAATGACTCCAACCTAAGTGTGTGTAAACTTCCGACTTCAACTGTATCTCAAATCAAATCAAATGTATTTATATAGCCCTTCGTACATCAGCTGATATCTCAAAGTGCTGTACAGAAACCCAGCCTAAAACCCCAAACAGCAAGCAATGCAGGAGTAGAAGCCTCTTTTGGCTGTGCCGGGTGGAGATAATAACAGAACATGGCCAAGATGTTCAAATGTTCATAAATGATCAGCATGGTCGAATAATAGTAAGGCAGAACAGTTGAAACTGGAGCAGCAGCACGGCCAGGTGGACTGGGGACAGCAAGGAGTCATCATGTCAGGTAGTCCTGGGGCATGGTCCTAGGGCTCAGGTCCTCCGAGAGAGAGAAAGAAAGAGAGGAGAGAATTAGAGAACGCACACTTAGATTCACACAGGACACCGAATAGGACAGAAGTACTCCAGATATAACAAACTGACCCTAGCCCCCCGACACATAAACTACTGCAGCATAAATACTGGAGGCTGAGACAGGATGGGTCAGGAGACACTGTGGCCCCATCCGAGGACACCCCCGGACAGGGCCAAACAGGAAGGATATAACCCCACCCACTTTGCCAAAGCACAGCCCCCACACCACTAGAGGGATATCTTCAACCACCAACTTACCATCCTGAGACAAGGCCGAGTATAGCCCACAAAGACCTCCGCCACGGCACAACCCAAGGGAGGGAGGGGGGGGGGGGGGGCAACCCAGACAGGATGACCACATCAGTGAATCAACCCACTCAGGTGACGCACCCCCTCCAGGGACGGCATGAGAGAGCCCCAGTAAGCCAGTGACTCAGCCCCTGTAATACGGTTAGAGGCAGAGAATCCCAGTGAAAAGAGGGGAACTGTGTCTCTCACATGGGTAGACAGACCATTCCATAGAAATGGAGCTCTATAGGAGAAAGCCCTGCCTCCAGCTGTTTGCTTAGAAATTCTAGGGACAATTAGGAGGCCTGCGTCTTGTGACCGTAGCGTACGTGTAGGTATGTACGGCAGGACCAAATCAGAGAGATAGGTAGGAGCAAGCCCATGTAATGCTTTGTAGGTTAGCAGTAAAACCTTGAAATCAGCCCTTGCTTTCTCTAACTTTAACTGACACATTTTTAAGGGGATTTTTTTATTACGCTAATTCGTTTTCCGTGGGGTCCTGGACATCGACTTTAGTGGGTCAAGAGCCACTCGACACGGGCTGGGTCTCCTTAGGTGGCAAAACCATGTGATGAGAGACTCTGAATTGAATGGACTCTGTTGACTTCGAGGGCTGTGCCTTACGTCAGTGCAATCCCATTAACGTTATGGTTGGTGAGAGCTTTTACGCCACAGACCCAGAAAGACTCCAAAATAAGCATAGCTCTGTTGTTGAGGGATGAATTCCACTTACGTCAATGCAATTCCATCAAAGTGGGAGAGAGCACCAGGAGAGAAAATATTAGATCTAAGACATGCTTTGGTGAAGGCTTTTACCTTAGCACGAATTCAGGGACTCCAGGATGACGTTTCACAAATTGGAGGTTTTGAGCGGGTTCGGCAAGATGGGTGTGTGCGCATATACGTGTGAGTATGTGTGCTGGTGCATGTATGCATGTGTGTGTGCTCTTTCAAAACAATCATATAAAATATATATATTTGAAGAAAACAGTTTTTTCAGGAACGTGTAAACAAATCGTGTGAAAAATCTTCATTCAGACGTGTGAAGTTTCACATGCAAATGTATTTTCCCACAGGTTTTTTTTTCCACCACTTCCAGTTACATCCGGTCTCCCTTCTAGGAACTGACAAGTACCGACCATGCTTAGCTTTATAGGCAAACCAGCAGTGGGATGCAGGGTCCTATATCGCTGGATTATATTTGTACCGGTCACGTTCTGACCTTAGTTCCTTTGTGATGTCTTTGTTTTAGTATGGTCAGGGCGTGAGTTGGGTGGGCAGTCTATGTTCTTTTTTCTATGATTTGGTATTTCTGTGTTTGGCCTGGTATGGTTCTCAATCAGAGGCAGCTGTTAATCGTTGTCCCTGATTGAGAACCATACTTAGGCAGCCTGTTTTCACCCTTGAGTGGTGGGTGATTCATATTTCCTGATTAGTGCTTTTGTCATTCACCTTACGGGACTGTTCGTTTGTCATTTATTGTTTTGTTCAGTGTTCGATTACTTTATTAAAAGATATGAACACTTACCACTCTGCGCATTGGTCCTCTTATTCTTACAGCACAGACGAGCGTTATAGTACCACAACTTGCAACTGGAAAAAAAGCTGCGGAAAATTGCAGGAAAGAGGAAGGAATTTTATTTAACCATGCATGCTATGATAAAAGAAAATACTGAAAACAAATGTTTTGCATCCATTTACAATTCATTTGTTCTCACCTTTTTTTGTTTTGCTTCAATTATAATTATTTTTGTTTGCAATACTAAGATTTTTGTCCTCGACTTCAGAGGTTTTGCTTGATATTAATGGCTTAAAATTGACTGGTGGGGTAGATCATCTTTAATAGTGCAACTAGATTGTAGCTTCCATCAATGTAATTGTCTGCATCACTTCCAATCCCCCATATATATTTTTTTGCAAATGTTTATATATATACAGTGGGGCAAAAAAGTATTTAGTCAGCCACCAATTGTGCAAGTTCTCCCACTTAAAAAGATGAGGCCTGTAATTTTCATCATAGGTACACTTCAACTATGACAGACAAAATGAGAAAAAAAATCCAGAAAATCACATTGTATGATTTTTAATGAATTTATTTGCAAAAATGTGAGAACTTGCACAATTGGTGGCTGACTAAATACTTTTTTGCCCCACTGTACATACATACATACATATACAGTGCCTTGCAAAAGTATTCGGCCCCCTTGAACTTTGCAACCTTTTGCCACATTTCAGGCTTCAAACATAAAGATATAAAACTGTATTTTTTGTGAAGAATCAACAAGTGGGACACAATCATGAAGTGGAACAACATTTATTGGATATTTCAAACTTTTTTAACAAATCAAAAACTGAAAAATTGGGCGTGCAAAATTATTCAGCCCCCTTAAGTTAATACTTTGTAGCGCCACCTTTTGCTGAGATTACAGCTGTAAGTCGCTTGGGGTATGTCTATCAGTTTTGCACATTGAGAGACTGACATTTTTTTCCCATTCCTCCTTGCAAAACAGCTTGAGCTCAGTGAGGTTGGATGGAGAGCATTTGAACAGCAGTTTTCAGTTCTTTCCACAGATTCTCGATTGGATTCAGGTCTGGACTTTGACTTGGCCATTCTAACACCTGGATATGTTTATTTTTGAACCATTCCATTGTAGATGTTGCTTTACGTTTTGGATCATTGTCTTGTTGGAAGAGAAATCTCCGTCCCAGTCTCAGGTCTTTTGCAGACTCCATCAGGTTTTCTTCCAGAATGGTCCTGTATTTGGCTCCATCCATCTTCCCATCAATTTTAACCATCTTCCCTGTCCCTGCTGAAGACAAGCAGGCCCAAACCATGATGCTTCCACCACCATGTTTGACAGTGGGGATGGTGTGTTCAGCTGTGTTGTTTTTACGCCAAACATAACGTTTTGCATTGTTGCCAAAAAGTTCAATTTTGGTTTCATCTGACCAGAGCACCTTCTTCCACATGTTTGGTGTGTCTCCCAGGTGGCTTGTGGCAAACTTTAACCGACACTTTTTATGGATATCTTTAAGAAATGGCTTTCTTCTTGCCACTCTTCCATAAAGGCCAGATTTGTGCAATATATGACTGATTGTTGTCCTATGGACAGAGTCTCCCACCTCAGTTGTAGATCTCTGCAGTTCATCCAGAGTGATCATGGGCCTCTTGGCTGCATCTCTGATCAGTCTTCTCCTTGTATGAGCTGAAAGTTTAGAGGGACGGCCAGGTCTTGGTAGATTTGCAGTGGTCTGATACTCCTTCCATTTCAATATTATCGCTTGCACAGTGCTCCTTGGGATGTTTAAAGCTTGGGAAATCTTTTTGTATCCAAATCCGGCTTTAAACTTCTTCACAACAGTATCTCGGACCTGCCTGGTGTGCTCCTTGTTCTTCATGATGCTCTCTGCGCTTTTAACGGACCTCTGAGACTATCACAGTGCAGGTGCATTTATACGGAGACTTGATTACACACAGGTGGATTGTATTTATCATCATTAGTCATTTAGGTCAACATTGGATCATTCAGAGATCCTCACTGAACTTCTGGAGAGAGTTTGCTGCACTGAAAGTAAAGGGGCTGAATAATTTTGCACGCCCAATTTTTCAGTTTTTGATTTGTTAAAAAACTTTGAAATATCCAATAAATGTTGTTCCACTTCATGATTGTGTCCCACTTGTTGTTGATTCTTCACAAAAAAATACAGTTTTATATCTTTATGTTTGAAGCCTGAAATGTGGCAAAAGGTCGCAAAGTTCAAGGGGGGTGAATACTTTCGCAAGGCACTGTATACATATCATTTTTACTTTCTAACCCTTCCACCCCTCCCCTAAATGGATTAAACTAGTGAACAAAAACACTTAAGATTCTACTTCCAGTTTATACATACTATATACATTTTATGGACACTGTCTATTTCACAATAGTTCTATGTTTGTTTTTACTCCTGTCCTTCCCCTACCCTCAACCTCTCCCGTTTTTCTGATGTCCATCCGGTTTGATTTATATTTGCTACATCTTTCAAACTGTGCTCTTTCACAAGTTCTTAACCCATATACGTTTTACGGACACTGTGTATTTTCATGTTTGTGTGTGAGAAAACCTTATTTATCTTGAGGCAGAGTGTTAAACCCTGTTGTCTTGTTCAGCTTCCGCTTTTCCTGACAGGTCTGTTTCTCACAAAGCAGCTCAACTTTCCTCCACACAAACTTCCTTTGAAGACTCCCATCCCTTTTTTTGTCAGCAATTTTTTTCTGCATCTTCTTGACTTGCTTCAGTATGAACGTCGGGAACAAAGAAACAATATGCACTGTATATATGGCAGACAAATTGCAGCACGGCTGATCGCTAGTTCCCTCAGCATCGAAGTCAGTGCTCAAGAAAATAACAAACTGACAATCACTTATTCTTTATGTTCATTGAAGGCGAGACAAACAGGGTATTGAAACATTGGCGTTACAGTTTGTCCTTTAAGGCAGTGCTTCCCAACTAGGTGTTGAACTAGGACCCCTGGGGGTATTTGGCCTATTAACAGGCTTTACTTGAGATGACTCATGAGACAATAGACCTACTGTTAAAATGCAGGGGGTACTTTAGGGGTACTCCGAGCAGAGCAAAATTCAGTTGGTGGTACAGTAACAGAACAAGGTTGGGAACCACTTCTTTAATTAAGGGACAAGACGATTATGCAGCACATAAAGGGAAGTGTGAAGATTTTGTTTCCCATTATCCAGGTGTGAGCTGTCCTCCAGATGGGACTTATAGATCTCTATTGTGTCTTTCCGTCAGCTCTTGCTGATAAGAAGCTTAGCTGTACAATATGTGTTTGGTTGACAGTGGCAGAAGCTGATAGCTGAAGATTGCTGTGCATCCCAAATGGCACCCTATTCCCTATATAGAGCACTACGAGAGCTCTGTTCAAAAGTAGTGTACTATATAGGAAATATGGGGGCATTTTGGACGCACCACTTCTGTGGTGCACTGAGCTGAATCACTATGTTCAGACCTGTGTATTTAGTTATCATGGCCTGAATCATTGCTCTCTAAAGATAGATCCAGGGGTTTATATATGTAGTATCTTAATTTGATCACCCAATTTAACATTTGTAGTGTTTTGAGGTTTAAAAAAGGCTTCTGAAGTTTGTAATTTCCACTTTGAATTTCAGACCCCTACAAAAATGGTCATTAGTTATAATCCACATAATAATTCACATTTCCTGTGGCTGCAGGATTATTTTCCTGCTGTAGCAAACTGTCTCAAACTAAGATCCTACATCTGTAGACAGGGGTGGGAGGCTGAGGGATGTGAACGTAGAGCCAGTACCTCTCTGACTGACATGTAGGAGATCCATATCTGAGCTAGAGATAGGAAGATTAACAAACAAATCTTTGCAGCTTGCAGTTTATCAAGACTGAGTTCCCATCACATTTTATAATGACATAGAAATATAAACTGACACTACGGACAGCTGCAATTCAGTAATTCAGTCAAAGCTGCACTTATCATGCATGTCAAAGTATTGACACTGTAAAAAATGTTTTTTGTTGCGCAAATCCTGATTTGACTCTAGTGGTTAGAGCGTTGGACTACCGGAAGGTAGACCAGCTCACATTGGACGTCCTCTCGTAGGCTGCATCTATAGTGGTCGATAAGGGCTCTGTCATTCCAGCCTGCTCCAGGGGCCAAGGTTCGGAATTCAAGGGCGAAGTCCTGGGCGCTCCTCGTTCCCTGCCTCAAATGGAAAAGCCTCTCCCCCGCCGCTCTGCCCTCAGGTGGATGGTCGAAGACGGCCCTGAAACGATGGGTTAAATCCTCGAAGTGGTCTGAAGCCGTGTCTCCTTCTCTCCAACTGGCGTTTGCCCACTCCAGCGCTCTTCCTGTGAGGCAGGAGACGAGAGCGGCCACTCTCTCCCCTCCCGTCGGTGCTGGGTGCACAGTGGCCAAGTAAAGGTCCAGTTGTAGCAAGAATCCCTGGCACTGTGCTGCCGTTCCATCATTCTCCCTGGGAAGGGAGAGACACATTCCTCCGGAATTCTCTCCGGATGGAACGGGTGGAGACAACCCCGCTTGTGGAGCGGCGATGGCTAGAAAGCCGGTGACGTCAATCGCCACCCGAACAAGGAGAGGAGCCGACTTCGGCGGAACTCGTGACATCTACAGTATACTTCAGTTTATTATAGAATTCTATAGTAAGTACTGTAGTATTCTATAGTAAACTGTTGTATTTTTTCACGTGGTTACATCACCCAGAGATAAGGCTGGAGGTTTAGTAACCCATACATGCATTTTGCCAAATGTACTGTGCTTCAATTGTCCATTGGACCGAGTACACTACAATCGCCTCCCGCTTATCTAATTGCCCATGTGATTATCATGATGTTTCCCCACGGCATGTGCATTTTAATAGGAGCCTGTCAAATCCACTGATCACACCTCAGTTTTGGGTTAAAGATCGTACCAACCAATATATCATTGGAAAGCAGCGCTCTCCACACAGTGAACAAATTGGTGAGGAATGTAGTGAAGTTGTTTGAGCTGTTTGAACTGTGATGAAATTACTTATCTAGGAGTCTTTGGTTTGTTATTACTCAGTGTCGACTTTCTGAACACAGATTCGTATATATTATATATTACTTCAAATAAAATCCAATCAAACTTTATTTGTCACATGCACCGCAAACAAGTGTAGAGCTTACCGTGAAATGCTTACCGACAAGCCCTTAACCAACAGTGCAGTTCAAGAAGAGTTAAGCTTTTTTTTTTTACCAAATACACTAAAGTAAAAAATAATAATGAAAAGTACCACAATAAGAATAACAATAACAAGGCTATATATAGGGGGTACCGGTACTGAGTCAGTGTGCGGGGGTACAGGTTAGTTGAGGTAATTTGTCATTTGTTGGTAGGGGTGAAGTGACTGTGCATAGAAAAACAGCGAGTAGCAGCAGTGTACAAAAGAGAGGGGGGGACGGGGGGGTCAATGTAAATAGTCCGGTGGCAATTGTATTAATTGTTCAGCAGTCTTGTGGCTTGGGGGTAGAAGATGGCAGGAAGCTTGGCCCCAGTGATGTACTGGGCCATACGCACTACCCTCTGTAGCGCCTTACGGTCAGATGCCGAGCAGTTGCCATACCAGGTGGTGATGCAACCGGTGATGATGCTCTCGATGGTGCAGCTGTAGAACCTTTTGTGGATCTGCGGACTCATCGTTTCAGTCTCCTGAGGTTTTGTCGTGCCCTCTTCACGACTGTCTTGGTATGTTTGGACCATGATAGTTCGTTGGTGATGTGGACACCAAGGTACTTAACTCTCGACCTGCTCCACCACAGCCCAGTCGATGAGAATGGGGGCCTGTTCGGCCTGCCTTTTCCTGTAGTCCACGATCAGCTCCTTTGTCTTGCTCACTTTGAGGGAGAGGTTGTTGTCCTGGCACCACACTGCCAGTTCTCTGTCCTCCTCCCTATATGCCATCTCATCGTTGTCGGTGATCAGGCCAACCACTGTTGTGTCGTCAGCAAACTTAATGATGGGGTTGGAGTCATGTTTTGCCACGCAGTTGTGGGTGAACAGGGAGTGCAGGAGGGGACTAAGTACACACCCCTGAGGGGCCCCAGTGTTAAGGATTAGCATGGCAGACATGTTGTTGCCAACTCTTACCAGATATTATTGACAAATAGACACACCCCCCCACCCTTCGTGTTACCAGTTACCAAGTAGCTTCTCTGTTCTGTCGGTGCATGGAAAATCTCACCAGCTCTACATTATCCGAATCGTCGTTCAGCCACGTCTCAGTGAAACATAAGATAATACAGTTTCTAATGTCCCGTTGGATAATCTTAATCGTAGGTCAACAATTTTATTTTCCAATGTTTGCACGTTAGCAAGAACGGATGGCAGTGGTAGTTTATTCGCTCTCCTATGGATTCTCAGAAGGCAGCCCGATCTGCGGCCCCTTTTCCTGTGTATTTTCTTCAAGCAAATGACAGGGATCTGGGCCTGTTCCAGTGAAGCATCATATCCTTCTCATCGGAATCGTTATTAAAGGAAAAGGTTTATTCCAGAGTATTCGCTGTTCTGATGTCCATGTTACGGATACAGGTATCCTGAGTGTGTGTGTGTGTATGTATCCTGTGTTCTTTTCTCTCCTTCTCCCCTCACAGGTGAAAGTCATCACTCCGCAATCAGTCACCAATCAATCATCAATCAGAAGACACACCTCCTGTTCCTACCCAATCACAGTTCCTTTCCCTTGGCTTAAAAACCCTGTCAGTTGTTTGCTCTGGAGCTCAATCTCTCTCTAAATGCCATATGTCTGTAGATCTCTCTTTTTCACCCTCTACTACAATATCTATCTCTATCGCTCTTTATGTATTGAGTTATATTTTGTTTCAAATCAAATCAAATTTTATTTGTCACATACACATGGTTAGCAGATGTTAATGCGAGTGTAGCAAAATGCTTGTGCTTCTAGTTCCGACAATGCAGTAATAACAAGTAATCTAACTAACAATTCCAAAACTACTGTCTTGTACACAGTGTAAGGGGATAAAGAATATGTACATAAGGATATATGAATGAGTGATGGTACAGAGCAGCATAGGCAAGATACAGTAGATGGTATCGAGTACAGTATATACATATGAGATGAGTATGTAAACAAAGTGGCATAGTTAAAGTGGCTAGTGATACATGTATTACAAGAATACAGTCGATGATATAGAGTACAGTATATACAGTGCCTTGCGAAAGTATTCGGCCCCCTTGAACTTTGCGACCTTTTGCCACATTTCAGGCTTCAAACATAAAGATATAAAACTGTATTTTTTTGTGAAGAATCAACAACAAGTGGGACACAATCATGAAGTGGAACGACATTTATTGGATATTTCAAACTTTTTTAACAAATCAAAAACTGAAGAATTGGGCGTGCAAAATTATTCAGCCCCCTTAAGTTAATACTTTGTAGCGCCACCTTTTGCTGCGATTACAGCTGTAAGTCGCTTGGGGTATGTCTCTATCAGTTTTGCACATCGAGAGACTGAATTTTTTTCCCATTCCTCCTTGCAAAACAGCTCGAGCTCAGTGAGGTTGGATGGAGAGCATTTGTGAACAGCAGTTTTCAGTTCTTTCCACAGATTCTCGATTGGATTCAGGTCTGGACTTTGACTTGGCCATTCTAACACCTGGATATGTTTATTTTTGAACCATTCCATTGTAGATTTTGCTTTATGTTTTGGATCATTGTCTTGTTGGAAGAGAAATCTCCATCCCAGTCTCAGGTCTTTTGCAGACTCCATCAGGTTTTCTTCCAGAATGGTACTGTATTTGGCTTCATCCATCTTCCCATCAATTTTAACCATCTTCCCTGTCCCTGCTGAAGAAAAGCAGGCCCAAACCATGATGCTGCCACCACCATGTTTGACAGTGGGGATGGTGTGTTCAGCTGTGTTGCTTTTACGCCAAACATAACGTTTTGCATTGTTGCCAAAAAGTTCAATTTTGGTTTCATCTGACCAGAGCACCTTCTTCCACATGTTTGGTGCGTCTCCCAGGTGGCTTGTGGCAAATTTTAAACAATACTTTTTATGGATATCTTTAAGAAATGGCTTTCTTCTTGCCACTCTTCCATAAAGACCAGATTTGTGCAATATACGACTGATTGTTGTCCTATGGACAGAGTCTCCCACCTCAGTTGTAGATCTCTGCAGTTCATCCAGAGTGATCATGGGCCTCTTGGCTGCATCTCTGATCAGTCTTCTCCTTGTATGAGCTGAAAGTTTAGAGGGACGGCCAGGTCTTGGTAGATTTGCAGTGGTCTGATACTCCTTCCATTTCAATATTATCACTTGCACAGTGCTCCTTGGGATGTTTAAAGCTTGGGAAATCTTTTTGTATCCAAATCCGGCTTTAAACTTCTTCACAACAGTATCTCTGACCTGCCTGGTGTGTTCCTTGTTCTTCATGATGCTCTCTGCGCATTTGACGGACCTCTGAGACTATCACAGTGCAGGTGCATTTATACGGAGACTTGATTACACACAGGTGGATTGTATTTATCATCATTATTAGTCATTTAGGTCAACATTGGATCATTCAGAGATCCTCACTGAACTTCTGGAGAGAGTTTGCTGCACTGAAAGTAAAGGGGCTGAATAATTTTGCACGCCCAATTTTTCAGTTTATGATTTGTTACATTTTTTTGAAATATCCAATAAATGTCGTTCCACTTCATGATTGTGTCCCACTTGTTGTTGATTCTTCACAAAAAAATACAGTTTTATATCTTTATGTTTGAAGCCTGAAATGTGGCAAAAGGTCGCAAAGTTCAAGGGGGCCGAATACTTTCGCAAGGCACTGTACGTATGCATATGAGATGAATAATGTAGGGTAAGTAACATTATATAAGGTAGCATTGTTTAAAGTGGCTAGTGATATATTTACATCATTTCCCATCAATTCCCATTATTAAAGTGGCTAGAGTTGAGTCAGTGTCAGTGTGTTGGCAGCAGCCACTCAATGTTAGTGGTGGCTGTTTAACAGTCTGATGGCCTTGAGATAGAAGCTGTTTTTCAGTCTCTCGGTCCCAGCTTTGATGCACCTGTACTGACCTCGCCTTCTGGATGATAGCGGGGTGAACAGGCAGTGGCTCGGGTGGTTGATGTCCTTGATGATCCTTATGGCCTTCCTGTGACATCGGGTGGTGTAGGTGTCCTGGAGGGCAGGTAGTTTGCCCCCGGTGATGCGTTGTGCAGACCTCACCACCCTCTGGAGAGCCTTACGGTTGAGGGCGGAGCAGTTACCGTACCAGGCGGTGATACACTCCGCCAGGATGCTCTCGATTGTGCATCTGTAGAAGTTTGTGAGTGCTTTTGGTGACAAGCCGAAATTCTTCAGCCTCCTGAGGTTGAAGAGGCGCTGCTGCGCCTTCTTCACAATGCTGTCTGTGTGAGTGGACCAATTCAGTTTGTCTGTGATGTGTATGCCGAGGAACTTAAAACTTGCTACCCTCTCCACTACTGTTCCATCGATGTGGATAGGGGGGTGTTCCCTCTGCTGTTTCCTGAAGTCCACAATCATCTCCTTAGTTTTGTTGACGTTGAGTGTGAGGTTATTTTCCTGACACCTCCATATCACTTTGTCCTCACCTGTGAGTATTGTTTTTGGTTATGGTGTTTGTTTGTTTGCTGGTGGGAAAAGGGGGAACCAAGACAAGTCGCCCCTGGGCATACACTACCCGTAGGTAAACTTTGTTAAATACACTAGTTAGAACTGGGCGGACCACCCACTGTATTTTTGGTTAGTTAGCTATTTGTTGAAATAGGCTAGTCCAGCGTAGGGGTGTGTTGGCGGTAATTTAGTTGTCTGTGGTTATTTCGTTCTCACTTGTACTTTTTCACTATTATAATTTGCATGAGTTATGTTACGGGTCTCGTTACCATCTCCCCTAGACTGTCGGGCCAAAAGGGATTCGTAGCAGTCCATAAGTTATTTTCAGCCATAACAGACGGTAGTAGCAGCATTATGAACAACATATGTACAAAAATAAGTTACACAAAATGCAAAAAATAAATAAAAATACACAATTGGTTGGGAGAATGTAACATGTCAGCCATGTTCTTCGGGGGCCATCTTTTGTACTTGAGTAACTTGTGGATGCATACTGTAGATGTAATTTCCCCTTTTTCCTATTTAGATTCCCCTATTCCAAGAGTACCTATGGATGTTCAGATTCCCTGAAACATTCCATGTGTTCTTTTTTCCCTTCACATACCCTTCAATTGATTGGGTGAAACTTGGAATTCCTAAAGCGTGTCACTTTGTAGAATCAGAGGCTACATGTCTTGGGTTGCTGAAATCACTGTGTTGAAGTAAGACAACTCTAATTTTCCTCTTTAAGTGATTAGAGATTACACTTGCTGGACTGTGGCGGCCAATGGCTTGTGTTTATTCAAATTATAATTGTTTGAATCAATGCCACTCGGTGGTGAATCAGCTCCAATCACAGTAATTGATCTCTTATCATAACAAAAAAAACAGCCATATGGAATGGAGTAAATAGGCATATTAACGTCATAGATTTAGCTGGTGGTAACTTGTGGAATAGACACCGGCTGGAATGCGGTTTTAACCAATCAGCATTCAGGATTAGACCCATCCGTTGTATAAACAAATCATAATTGTTTGAATCGATGCCACTCAGTGGTGACTCAACTCTATTCACAGTTATTGAGCTCTTATTAGAACAAAAAACCTACATTTACTGGAGTTGAGTGACAAAGTTAGTAACCAAAATTTTCATGTTGTAATAAGGATATAGTACCATCCTTGCATTAAATGGTTGTCCTCTCGGTCACGTTCGTCATAGTGAGGAGACCAAGACGCAGCATGATATGAATACATCTTCTTTAATTAACGAAGAACACTAAACAAACTAACAAAAACGACCGTGACGCTAATACAAGTGCTGACATGCAACTACACATAAACAATAACCCACAAAACCAAAATAGAAAATGACAACCTAAATAGGATCCCCAATCAGAGACAACGATAAACAGCTGTCTCTGATTGGGAACCAGTTCACCATAGACCTACATATACCCAGACATACTAAAACCCCATAGATACACAAAACCCTAGACAGGACAAAATCACCTAGACAATACAAGAACAATACAAGAAGATAACTAAGGTCAGGGCGTGACACTCTCCCGCCATGTAATTGGGAAAATCAGGAGTGAAGAGGAAATGAATCAACTCTTGGAGGACAGTGCTTCTTTATTGTTAAAAGTAAAACCAACACGTTTTGGCCCTTAACCATCAGATTTTTGTTCCTCTTCACTTCAGATTACTCCTTAATTCATGCTTCTTTGATGGAAAGCGTGATAGTGACAGTGTTCCCTTCCCATTGGGAAAATCAGGATCAGAAAGTCAATGTTCAACGACTCATATGCTTGAACCAGCTCATATACATAATGTAGGGAAGGCTAAATCTGTAGCAGGGTGCAGGGAACTCAAATTGCTAGTCTAGGGGTTTTTAAAATGGCATGATTGGGAAATTAGCTCCTACCAAACAACCTTTGACGTAACTGTCAATCACAAATAATAGAATTCAAAGCCATTCAATGAAGCCCCTATGGTTCTTTTCCTTTAATGGCATTTGTTGCTCTTTCTTACTCTTCATTGATCTCTGGTGCACAAAGCCACATGATAAAACAGCACACACGTGTCCCTCAAGGTTTCAAAATGTTGGTTATTTTTAAGACACCTGTTGAAAAAAACATTTCTTTCTTCCCCTGAGAGGTTGGTGAAATCCTATTGCATTATAAGAATATTATTGGACAAAGATGAAACCATTCCCCTAAGACAAAGATATAATTATCTTTGGATGAAGATATGATCATCCTGCAACGGCTTTCTTGACATACAGATGTAGGATCTTAATTGTAAAACTTGCAGTGTATTTGAGGTTTAAAAAGGCTTCTTAAGTTTGTAATTTCCACTTTGTCATTTCCATTTTCCCTTTTCGAAAAGTGTATCACACCTTACAAAAATGTTCATGAATTATGATCCACATAATAATTCTAATTTCCTGTTGCTGCAGGATTATTTTCCAACTGTAGCAAACGGTCTCAAATTAAGATCCGACATCAGTAGAAAGTCAGCAGTGTCACTCCCTGGCCAAAGAGAAGGTTTTATTCTCTATTTTGGTTAGGCCAGGGTGTGACTAGGGTGGCCATTCTAGTTTCTTTATTTCTGTTTTCTATTTCTTTGTCTTTAGCCGGGTGTGGTTCTCAATCAGAGGCAGCTGTCAATCGTTGTCTCTGATTGAGAATCATTTTTAGGCAGCTTTTTCCCACCTGTGTTTTGTGGGTAGTTGTTTTCTGTTTTGTATTTGCACCAGACAGAACTGTTTCGTTTTGTTCCACTTTGTTATTTTTTTCAGTGTTCAGTTTGAATAAATAATCATGAACACGTACCATGCTGCGCTTTGGTCCTCTTCTTCAGACGAGCGTTACAGAACTACCCATCACCAAAGGACCAAGCAGCGTGGTAAGGAGGACTGGACATGGGAGGACATCCTGGACGGCAAAGGATCCTACATGTGGAGGAGATCCTGGCCGGAAAAGATTGCCTGTCATGGGAGCAGGTCGACGCAGCAAGGCAGGCGGAGGCAGCTAGGAAAAGGGCCAAGGATTACACGGGGACAAGGCTGGCACTAAAGACCGGGAGGCCACTCGCAAAAATTTTTGGGGAGGGGGCACACGGGGAGATTGGCTGAGCCAGGTTGGAGACCTGAGCCAATTCCCCGTGCTTACTGTGGTGGGCGTCATACTGGTCAGGCACCGTGTTAGCTAGGGTGAGCATCCAGCCAGGACAGATTGTGCTAGCCCTGCTCTCCAGACCTCCAGTACGTCTCTACGGCCCAGGATATCCTGCGCTGGCTCTGCGCACTGTCTCCAGTGCGTCTGCAAAGCCCAGTGCGTCCTGTGTCTGCGCCCCGCACGTGCCGGGCCAAAGGCCCCATCCAGCCAGGACGGGTTGTGCAGACTCTTAGCTCGAGACCTCCAGTGCGCCTCCACGTCCCAGTGTATCCGGTGCCTCTGCCAAGGACGGGGCCTCCTGTATGTCTCCCCAGCCTGGTGAGCCCTGTGGCAGCTCCACGTACCAGACTGCCCATACATCTCCTCCCTCCAGTGATGATCCATGGCACGAAGCCTCCAGTGAGAAGTCATGGCACGAAGCCTCCAGTGAGAAGTCATGGCACAAAGCCTCCAGTGAGTAGTCATGGCACGAAGCCTCCAGCGACGGTCTCCAGTCCGGAGCCTCCAGCAGAGAAGGTCTCCAGTCCGGAGCCTCCAGCAGAGAAGGTCTCCAGTCCGGAGCCTCCAGCAGAGACGGTCTCCAGTCCGGAGCCTCCAGCAGAGACGGTCTCCAGTCCGGAGCCTCCAGCAGAGACGGTCTCCAGTCCGGAGCCTCCAGCAGAGACGGTCTCCAGTCCGGAGCCTCCAGCAGAGACGGTCTCCAGTCCGGAGCCTCCTGCAACGACGGGGGTGGTGTGTGACTAGGGTGGGCATTCTAGTTTCTTTGTTTCTATGTTTTCTATGTCTTTGTTTGGCCTGGTGTGGTTCTCAGAGGCAGCTGTTTATCATTGTCTCTGATTGAGAATCATACTTAGACAGCTTTTTCCCACCTGTGTTTTGTGGGTAGTTGTTCTCTGTTTTGTTTGCACTAGGCAGAACTGTTTCGTTTTGTTCCACTTTGTTATTTTGTTTCAGTGTTCAGTTTGAATAAATAATCATGAACACATACCACGCTGTGCTTTGGTCCATCTTCTTCAGACGAGCGTTACAAGCAGTTGTATTAGTTTTCTAGTGGCCGTATCTATGATCCGTCACTGTCTTTAATATCATGGTGGGATCATGGCTCCTGACCCACTAGCTACAGGTGAAAGGAATCAACTATGTTTTCATGACCCCTTCAAAGAAAGGCCACATGGAGTTAACATTTGAGCACCATAGCATACTCTTTCTTTGCTCTCCCTCAAACTCTCTCTCTCACGCACAATTGCTTTCATTCTCTATCCCTCTCTCGCTTTCTCTCTCACTTGTTTTCATTCTCTATCCCTCTTTCTGTCTTTTTATCTCTTACCATGATTACAGTATGTCACAGATACAGTTTGAAAAGTAATAATGAGGTCATTTTTGCCAGGTGTACTGAACAAATGAATGAAAGCGAGGATTAATTAGTCTTTGAAAGTGGAACATCAATCAAATGATTGAAGCATGTCTTGCCAGTTACCACACTGACTGTTACAATACGAGTATTGCCAACCTAAGGTGTAAAGGTTCTGTTTTTTTCACTGTTGTGGTGTGAAACTTCACAGTACATTTGCTTTTCTCAAGTGACTGAGGAAAATATATTTGTGTATACTGGGAATAAGGCTGTGACAGCATCACAAGGCTGTACTGGCAGCTGACTAGACTACTGGACACAAATAAACATAAGAAATAAACATTTGTACACGCTGTGAAATGAAAATCCATTTAGAAAGCTAATAAGCTTGAGCATAGATTTGGTGGATAGTTTAAGTTTTAAGCAAAATTATACTAGTGAAAGCAAAGCAGCCCCAACTTGATGAAGAACAACATATTCTATGTGGGAGCCCTTATTACAGAACTCTGGCAGAGCAGTTTGCCCAGGCGGGTGTAGGCGGGACTGGCTGATCTGTTCTTAAGGGCTGGATTCAAGCCGAATTGACGAAGTATGGAGGAAGATGCGCATTAATGTAAAGGTAATTTTTGATTGGTCCGACATATGTAGTGTTTACTGTGAAGGCAGTCTCCGTGACACGGGAACATTGCCTTTACTGGTCAATCGCGCTATAAAGCAGATCTACAGATTGAATAGAGCCCTTAGATAGCAATTATCCTGTGGATTTGGGCTGCGGAGGATATGGAGGCTGTGGCGGCAGGGACAGCATGGTGCACTACGTCACCTACTGGGAGGGAAGACGAAAGTAGTAACACTGACTAGACTAGAGGGTCATACCCAGGTTCACACCATCTCATCATGCAGCATACCACAGGGAAACCAGAAAGCAAACACCAAATACCAAGGCTTATCTTGGTCCAATAAGAATTGAGTTGGCCTTTTCTCAACGTGCGTGCATCCGTGTGTGTGCATGCGTGCATGCATTCTGTGCGGTTGAGAGAGAGAGTGCTTCAGGGAGTGTGTGTGTACTTCAGTTTGTGTTTAAAATCTGTTTACGTCTACTTTTGACGAAATAACCAACAAGAACATGTCAGTGTTGGAAGCAGCCCAAATGGTTTTTGCACTCTACCTCCACAGCATATTTGAAATCAAATCAAATTTTATTTGTCACATACACATGGTTAGCAGATGTTAATGCGAGTGTAGCGAAATGCTTGTGCTTCTAGTTCCGACAATATAGTAATAACCAACAAGTAATCTAGCTAACAATTCCAAAACTACTACCTATAGACACAAGTGTAAGGGGATAAAGAATATGTACATAAAGATATATGAATGAGTGATGGTACAGAGCGGTATAGGCAAGATACAGTAGATGGTATTGAGTGCAGTATATACATATGAGATGAGTATGTAAACAAAGTGTCATAGTTAAAGTGGCTAGTGATACATGTATTACATAAAGATGCAGTAGATGATAGAGAGTACAGTATATACATATACATATGAGATGAATAATGTAGGGTATGTAAACATTATATAAGGTAGCATTGTTTAAAGTGGCTAGTGATATATTTTACAACATTTCCCATCAATTCCCATTATTAAAGTGGCTGGAGTTGAGTCAGTGTGTTGGCAGCAGCCACTCAATGTTAGTGGTGGCTGTTTAACAGTCTGATGGCCTTGAGATAGAAGCTGTTTTTCAGTCTCTCGGTCCCAGCTTTGATGCACCTGTACTGACCTCGCCTTCTGGATGATAGCGGGGTGAACAGGCAGTGGCTCGGGTGGTTGTTGTCCTTGATGATCTTTATGGCCTTCCTGTGACATCGGGTGGTGTAGGTGTCCTGGAGGGCAGGTAGTTTGCCCCCGGTGATGCGTTGTGCAGACCTCACTACCCTCTGGAGAGCCTTACGGTTGTGGGCGGAGCAGTTGCCGTACCAGGCGGTGATACAGCCCGACAGGATGCTCTCGATTGTGCATCTGTAGAAGTTTGTGAGTGCTTTTGGTGACAAGCCAAATTTCTTCAGCCTCCTGAGGTTGAAGAGGCGCTGCTGCGCCTTCTTCACGATGCTGTCTGTGTGGGTGGACCAATTCAGTTTGTCTGTGATGTGTACGCCGAGGAACTTTAAAACTTAAAACTCTCCACTACTGTTCCATCGATGTGGATAGGGGGGTGTTCCCTCTGCTGTTTCCTGAAGTCCACAATCATCTTAGTTTTGTTGACGTTGAGTGTGAGGTTATTTTCCTGACACCACACTCCGAGGGCACTCACCTCCTCCCTGTAGGCCGTCTCATCAAGCCTACCACTGTTGTGTCGTCCGCAAACTTGATGATTGAGTTGGAGGCGTGCGTGGCCACGCAGTCGTGGGTGAACAGGGAGTACAGGAGAGGGCTCAGAACGCACACTTGTGGGGCCCCAGTGTTGAGGATCAGCGGGGTGGAAATGTTGTTGCCTACCCTCACCACCTGGGGGCGGCCCGTCAGGAAGTCCAGTACCCAGTTGCACAGGGCGGGGTCGAGACCCAGGGTCTCGAGCTTGATGACGAGCTTGGAGGGCACTATGGTGTTAAATGCCGAGCTGTAGTCGATGAACAGCATTCTCACATAGGTATTCCTCTTGTCCAGATGGGTTAGGGCAGTGTGGTTGAGATTGCATCGTCTGTGGACCTATTTGGGCGGTAAGCAAATTGGAGTGGGTCTAGGGTGTCAGGTAGGGTGGAGGTGATATGGTCCTTGACTAGTCTCTCAAAGCACTTCATGATGACGGAAGTGAGTGCCACGGGGCGGTAGTCGTTTAGCTCAGTTACCTTAGCTTTCTTGGGAACAGGAACAATGGTGGCCCTCTTGAAGCATGTGGGTACAACAGACTGGGATAGGGATTGATTGAATATGTCCGTAAACACACCAGCCAGCTGGTCTGCGCATGCTCTGAGGGCGCGGCTGGGGATGCCGTCTGGGCCTGCAGCCTTGCGAGGGTTGACACGTTTAAATGTTTTCCTCACGTCGGCTGCAGTGAAGGAGAGTCCGCATGTTTTAGTTGCGGGCCGTGTCAGTGGCACTGTATTGTCCTCAAAGCGGGCAAAAAAGTTATTTAGTCTGCCTGGGAGCAAGACATCCTGGTCCGTGACGGGGCTGGTTTTCTTTTTGCAATCTGTGATTGACTGTAGACCCTGCCACATACCTCTTGTGTCTGAGCCGTTGAATTGAGATTCTACTTTGTCTCTATACTGACGCTTAGCTTGTTTGATTGCCTTGCGGAGGGAATAGTTACACTGTTTGTATTCGGTCATGTTTCCGGTCACCTTGCCCTGATTAAAAGCAGTGGTTCGGGCTTTCAGTTTCACACGAATGCTGCCATCAATCCACGGTTTCTGGTTTGGGAATGTTTTAATCGTTGCTATGGGAACGACATCTTCAACGCACGTTCTAATGAACTCGCTCACCGAATCAGCGTTTTCGTCAATGTTGTTGTCTGACGCAATACGAAACATATCCCAGTCCACGTGATGGAAGCAGTCTTGGAGTGTGGAATCAGCTTGGTCGGACCAGCGTTGAACAGACCTCAGCGCAGGAGCTTCTTGTTTTAGTTTCTGTCTGTAGGCAGGGATCAACAAAATGGAGTCGTGGTCAGCTTTTCCGAAAGGAGGGTGGGGCAGGGCCTTATATGCGTTGCGGTGTTATATTTGCATTTAGCTCAGGGGGTGGCATTGGTAGGATATGTTTACAATGAGCCTAAATACAGAGTAGAAACTACTAGAGACTATTTCACAAATGAACATGCTGTGTAATGATTTGCAAGCCACAGAAACACTGCTGTATAAAAAAATAAAAATAAAAATTTCATTGAAATCTAAAGAATTAAAAGTGGGTAATTTATTCATAGACTTGTCACTTGTGTCTAGACAAAAAAATATAGAATTGGATGTAAGGAGCTTACCTTTCAATTTGGCAAATTGTCACATATTTCAGTTTCTCAGCTCCATATGCTAGAGCTATAAGGCGAGACCCAGCAGACACAGGAGGCAGATGGTTGAGCTCCAATATTTATTATAACACAAGGGGTAGGCAAAAGGCAGGTCGGGTACAGGCGAGAGTTCATAAACCAGGTCCAAACAGTACAGGGCATTAGAAAGTCTAGAGGTCAGGACAGGCAGGGGTTCAGTAACCAGGTCCAAGTCCAAACAGTACAAGGTGTTAGGCAGGCTCAAGGTCAGAGCAGGATGAATGGTCAGGCAGGTGGGATCGGTGTCAGGACAGGCAAGGGTCAAAACTAGGAGGACTAGGAAAAATAGGAGCTAGGAGATAAACGCTGGTTGACTTGGCAAACAAGATGAACTGGCACAGAAAGACAGAAAACACAGGAATAAATACACCGGGGACGATGAGTGACACCTGGAGGGGGTGGAGACAAGCACATGGACAGGTGAAACAGATCTGGGTGTGACAAGATCTCTCTTGAGGTATGCAAATGTTCAGTGGTGCTACTTTTTTGTATATCATTGATAGCCATTTTGAGACTTTGGTTTTAGCTGTTTGTTTAATTGCGTCTTTAAAGACTAAAATACCATGAGCAGTTTTAGGCAAGGAAGAGTCAAAGCTGTTACTAACTGGTGAGCAGCAAGCTCTTAAAAAAGATTCAAGTCTGTTTTTTTATGTTATTTGAGTACTGGTATTGTTGGAACACAATGAGTAGTAAACCAATCAGAAGAGATTCTTAGGATTATAGGGCTCTCTGTTATGAAACAATGAATTATAATTACCATACTAGTAATAACCAATGTTGAAGGCTGTTGTCAGTCATTCACCTACATTTCAAGGATACTACTATGCGTACTCACACAAAGCCACAGTATGTGGATTGTGGACTTGAGTGCACAACTGTTTACCCAAGAATGCAAACAGAAGTGAGGAAATTGTGCCCAGCTGGCAAAACAGGTTCCCATTACGTCATCACCCGTTTGTGTACTGGTTGTTTGAAGAAGATGATAATGCTTCATGTTGTTACATGGTACCAACTAAGAAACTATGTGGTAACAATGGATATTTTCCAGTACTTGGTGGTATTTGGTATGTTCAAAAGAAAAGTAAAATTAGCAAGTGTGCATCCTCCTCATCTCGCGCCCGCAGACTGATTTCCAACTGTGACTCCCGGTGCCAAAACTCAAAATTCTTCCTTGTTTGGGAAGAAACAAGCCTGAAAACTTGAACAAAGACTGTTGACATTCTTGGAAGCCATAGGAATTGCAATCTGGGAGCCGGATTTAACATTGTCCCTATACGTTGTAATGTAAGAGCATGGGATCTCAAAAGAAATCTTTGGATTTTCTCTTACTACATCACTTGTTTTATAGTTTTTTTAACCGCCAACTTGTTTAACCGCCATCGATAAGAAACATTACTGTGCAGCCGTATTCATTGATCTGGCCAAGGCTTTCGACTCTGTCAATCACCACATCCTCATCGGCAGGCTCGACAGCCTTGGTTTCTCAAATGATTGCCTCGCCTGGTTCACCAACTACTTCTCTGATAGAGTTCAGTGTGTCAAATCGGAGGGTCTGCTGTCCGGACCTCTGGCAGTCTCTATGGGGGTGCCACAGGGTTAAATTTTTGGACCGACTCTCTTCTCTGTATACATCAATGAGGTCGCTCTTGCTGCTGGTGAGTCTCTGATCCACCTCTACGCAGACGACACCATTCTGTATACTTCTGGCCCTTCTTTGGACACTGTGTTAACAACCCTCCAGGCAAGCTTCAATGCCATACAACTCTCCTTCCGTGGCCTCCAATTGCTCTTAAATACAAGTAAAACTAAATGCATGCTCTTCAACCGATCGCTACCTGTACCTACCCGCCTGTCCAACATTACTACTCTGGACGGCTCTGACTTAGAATACGTGGACAGCTACAAATACTTAGGTGTCTGGTTAGACTGTAAACTCTCCTTCCAGACCCATATCAAACATCTCCAATCCAAAGTTAAATCTAGAATTGGCTTCCTATTTCGCAACAAAGCATCCTTCACTCATGCTGCCAAACATACCCTTGTAAAACTGACCATCCTACCAATCCTCGACTTTGGCGATGTCATTTACAAAATAGCCTCCAATACCCTACTCAACAAATTGGATGCAGTCTATGACAGTGCAATCCGTTTTGTCACCAAAGCCCCATATACTACCCACCATTGCGACCTGTACGCTCTCGTTGGCTGGCCCTCGCTTCATACTCGTCGCCAAACCCACTGGCTCCATGTCATCTACAAGACCCTGCTAGGTAAAGTCCCCCCTTATCTCAACTCGCTGGTCACCTTTGCATCTCCCACCTGTAGCACACGCTCCAGCAGGTATATCTCTCTAGTCACCCCCAAAACCAATTCTTTCTTTGGCCGCCTCTCCTTCCAGTTCTCTGCTGCCAATGACTGGAACGAACTACAAAAATCTCTGAAACTGGAAACACTTATCTCCCTCACTAGCTTTAAGCACCAACTGTCAGAGCAGCTCACAGATTACTGCACCTGTACATAGCCCACCTATAATTTAGCCCAAACAACTACCTCTTTCCCTACTGTATTTAATTAATTAATTTATTTTGCTCCTTTGCACCCCATTATTTTTATTTCTACTTTGCACATTCTCCCATTGCAAATCTACAATTCCAGTGTTTTACTTGCTATATTGTATTTACTTTGCCACCATGGCCTTTTTGCCTTTACCTCCCTTATCTCACCTCATTTGCTCACATCGTATATAGACTTGTTTATACTGTATTATTGACTGTATGTTTATTTTACTCCATGTGTAACTCTGTGTCGTTGTATGTGTCGAACTGCTTTGCTTTATCTTGGCCAGGTCGCAATTGTAAATGAGAACTTGTTCTCAACTTGCCTACCTGGTTAAATAAAGGTGAAATAAATAAAATAAATTAAAAAAAAAAGTCTCATGCATTATTTTAACATTTCTACAAACTTCAAAGTGTTTTCTACCCAATGCTACCAATTATATGCATATCCTGGCTTCTGGGCCTGAGTAACAGGCCGTTTACTTTGGGCACGTCAGTCAGACAGGAAGTGGAGAAAAATAGACCCTATCCCGAAGATGTTCCAGTGACTCTACTGGGTATTGTGAAGTTACGTACGTAACTCAGCTGATGTGTCTTACACAGTGTACCATATGGATGTGACAATGCCAGATAATTTTCTTCTAGTAGGAACATTGGACAGGAAAGTTGGACATAATGACATGCATATACTGTAGCCTTACAGTAACAATCTGGTATTAGAGCTAAAGTATTCAGACCCCTTTCCCACATTTTGTTACATTACAGCCTTATTCTAAAATGGATGCAATTATTTTTTTCTTCATCAATCTACACACAATACCATATAATGACAAAGCGAAAACAGGATTTTTGAAATTTTGGCAGGTTTATTGAAAATAAAAAACAAAAATACCTTATTTACTTAAGTATTCAGACCCTTTGCTATGAAACTTGAAATTGAGCTCAGGTGCATCCTGTTTCCATTTATCCTCCTTGACATGTTTCTACAACTTGATTGGATACCACCTGTGGTAAATTCATTTGATTGGACATGATTTGGAAAGGCACACACCTGCCTGTATAAGGTACCACAGTTAACAGTACATGTCAGAGCAAAAACCAATCCATGAAATCGAAGGAATTGTCTGTGGAGCTCAGAGACAGGATTGTGTCTTTAAGCCATCTCCTCCCCTTCATTTTACAGCCTTATTCTAAAATGGATGAAATTATAATTTCCTATAAATTTCAAACGACTAAGTGAAAACAAATTAAATGTTTACGAATTACATCCTGTTTCTATTGATCATCCTTCATATTGGAGTCCACCTGTGGTAAATTCAATTGACTGGACATGATTTGGAAAGGCACACCTGTCTATATTAAGTCCCACAGTTGACAATGCAAAAACGAAGCCATGAGGTAGAAGGAATTGTCCGTAGAGCTACGAGACAGGATTGTGTCGAGGCACAGATCTGGGGAAGGGTACCAACAATTTCTGCAGCATTGACGGTCCCCAAGAACACAGTGGCCTCCCTCATTCTTCAATGGAAGAAGTTTGGAACCAACAAGACTCTTCCGAGAGTTGGCTGTCCGGCCAAACAGAGCAATCGTGGGAGAAGGGCCTTGGCCAGGGAGGTGACCAAGAACCCGATGGGCACTCTGACAGAGCTCCAGAGTTCCTCTGTGGAGATGGGGAAACATTCCAGAAGGACAACCATCTCTGCAGCACTCCACCAATCAGACCTTTATGATAGAGTGGCCAGACGGAAGCCATTCCTCAGTAAAAGGCACATGACAGCCCACTTGGAGTTTAGCAAAATGCACCTAAAGGACTCTCAGACCATGAGAAACAAGATTCTCTGGTCTGATGAAACCAAGATTGAACTCTTTGTCCTGAATGCCAAGCGTCAAGTCTGGAGGAAACCTTGCACCATCCCTACGGTGAAGCATGGAGGTGGCAGCATCATGCTGTGGGGATGGTTTTCAGCGGCAGGGACTGGGAGACTAGTCAGGGTCAAGGGAGAGATGAACAGAGTAAAGTACAGAGATCCTTGATGAAAACATGCTCCAGAGCTCTCAGAACCTCAGACTGGGGCAACGGTTCACCTTTTGAATAGGCCAATAACCCTAAGCATACAGCCAAGACAACACAGGAGTAGTTTCGGGACAAGTCTCTGAATGCAGCGACACTCCCCATCCAAACTGACATAGCTTGAGAGGATTTGCAGAGGAGAATGGGAGAAACTCCCAAAATACAGGTGTGCCAAGCTTGTAGCCTCATACCCAAGAAGACTTAAGACTGTAATCGTTGTCAAAGGTGCTTCAACAAAGTACTGAGTAAAGGGTCTGAATACTTATGTAAATGTTATATTGAAGTTTTTATTTGTAATAAATTAGCAAAAAAATTAACTGTTTTTGCTTTGTCATTATGGGGTATTTTGTGTAGATTGACGAAGAAAAAAACTATTTCAATTTTAGAACAGGGCTGTAAAAGTAACGAAATGTTGAAAAGTCAATGAGTCTGAATACTTTCCGTATGCACTGTATATAGCAAGCATACTCACAAGGAACACAGGACATAATTATAGTACTGCATATATACTGTGTATCCTACAGTAGTAATCTCTTGTAAGCTTAATTGACCATAGGTGGACAATAAGGCAAACAGTCTCTAAGATACTTTAAGTTTAATTGTAGCTGCCTGCCACAACTGTATTGTACAGTGAGCAACAGGAGAAAGGTAGAACACATGGTAGGGTATTAGGGGGTAACTGACCCTCCCCCCTGGAAGTCACATTAAAAGACCACAAGATGTCACCAAATTATTTTCCCAACACTTTCCCTGGTTGACACTGCTCTTGCTCAACCAAAAATGTCCTCTGTGTCAATTTTTTTAAATAGTGAAAAAGTTGTATCTATATTCCAATGAAGTTAGATCTATACAGTGCCTTGCGAAAGTATTCGGCCCCCTTGAACTTTGCGACCTTTTGCCACATTTCAGGCTTCAAACATAAAGATAAAACTGTATTTTTTTGTGAAGAATCAACAACAAGTGGGACACAATCATGAAGTGGAACGACATTTATTGGATATTTCAGACTTTTTTAACAAATCAAAAACTGAAAAATTGGGCGTGCAAAATTATTCAGCCCCCTTAAGTTAATACTTTGTAGCGCCACCTTTTGCTGCGATTACAGCTGTAAGTCGCTTGGGGTATGTCTCTATCAGTTTTGCACATCGAGAGACTGAAATTTTTTCCCCTTCCTCCTTGCAAAACAGCTCGAGCTCAGTGAGGTTGGATGGAGAGCATTTGTGAACAGCAGTTTTCAGTTCTTTCCACAGATTCTCGATTGGATTCAGGTCTGGACTTTGACTTGGCCATTCTAACACCTGGATATGTTTATTTTTGAACCATTCCATTGTAGATTTTGCTTTATGATTTGGATCATTGTCTTGTTGGAAGACAAATCTCCATCCCAGTCTCAGGTCTTTTGCAGACTCCATCAGGTTTTCTTCCAGAATGGTCCTGTTTTTGGCTCCATCCATCTTCCCATCAATTTTAACCATCTTCCCTGTCCCTGCTGAAGAAAAGCAGGCCCAAACCATGATGCTGCCACCACCAATGTTTGGTGTGTTCAGGGTGATGAGCTGTGTTGCTTTTACGCCAAACATAACGTTTTGCATTGTTGCCAAAAAGTTCAATTTTGGTTTCATCTGACCAGAGCACCTTCTTCCACATGTTTGGTGTGTCTCCCAGGTGGCTTGTGGCAAACTTTAAACAACACTTTTTATGGATATCTTTAAGAAATGGCCTTCTTGCCACTCTTCCATAAAGGCCAGATTTGTGCAATATACGACTGATTGTTGTCCTATGGACAGAGTCTCCCACCTCAGCTGTAGATCTCTGCAGTTCATCCAGAGTGATCATGGGCCTCTTGGCTGCATCTCTGATCAGTCTTCTCCTTGTATGAGCTGAAAGTTTAGAGGGACGGCCAGGTCTCGGTAGATTTGCAGTGGTCTGATACTCCTTCCATTTCAATATTATCGCTTGCACAGTGCTCCTTGGGATGTTTAAAGCTTGGGAAATCTTTTTGTATCCAAATCCGGCTTTAAACTTCTTCACAGCAGTATCTCGGACCTGCCTGGTGTGTTCCTTGTTCTTCATGATGCTCTCTGCGCTTTTAACGGACCTCTGAGACTATCACAGTGCAGGTGCATTTATACGGAGACTTGATTACACACAGGTGGATTGTATTTATCATCATTAGTCATTTAGGTCAACATTGGATCATTCAGAGATCCTCACTGAACTTCTGGAGAGAGTTTGCTGCACTGAAAGTAAAGGGGCTGATTAATTTTGCACGCCCAATTTTTAAGTTTTTGATTTGTTAAAAAAGTCTGAAATATCCAAAAAAATGTTGTTCCACTTCATGATTGTGTCCCACTTGTTGTTGATTCTTCACAAAAAAATACAGTTTTATATCTTTATGTTTGAAGCCTGAAATGTGGCTAAAGTTCGCAAAGTTCAAGGGGGCCGAATACTTTCGCAAGGCACTGTATATTTTTATATATATACAAGAAGGAGAAAAATAAGATAAATAATCCCCTTGTTTAGAGAGAAACATTTAGATAATTATTTTGTAAAGTAGTAATATGTTGGATGAGTGTATTGGAGGCAAGTCGCCCCCCCCGCTAGGGGTAACTGACCCCTGGGGATATGTTACCCCTTTATGGTTATGAATGTATTTCTACCATTAATTTAGACATTTAGTGTGTGCTAGTTTATGTTAAGCTTCTAGGTAGCATTTACATTATTATTTTTTATTTTTTTTACATTTAACCTTTATTTAACTAGGCAAGTCAGTTAAGACCAAATTCTTATTTACAATGACAGCCTACCCCAGCCCAACCCAGACTACACAGGGCCAATTGTGCGCCAATCACAGCTGGATGTGATGCAGCCTGGATTTGAACCAGATACTGCAGTGATCCCTCTTGTATTGAGATGCAGTGTCATAGACTACTCTACCACTCAGCAACCACACTAGCAGTAAATGCTAGTTAACATAAGATGCTAGCAGTGCTAGCGAGCAACCTTACTACAAGATCATTTGTGGTAAAATATATTAAAAAAGATAACATACCTTAATTGCAGTTGTAAATGTTTCCACTAGTGACTGATAGCTTTACTTTATAGCCTTTTAGCTATTTTACACAGCATTTTATGACATATAGTTTTATAGCTAGCTATGTGTTTATTTTAATTGTATTTTTATTATTGTTTTGTTGGTTATTTTCATTTTTTAAAATGTACCCCCTTTTTCTCCCCAACTGGTAGTTACAGTCTTGTCCCATCGCTGCAACTCCCGTACAGACTCAGGAGAGGCGAAGGTCAAGAGCCATGCATCCTCCAAAACACGACCCTGACAAGCCGCAATTCTTCTTGACACACTGCTCACTTATCCTGGAAGCCAGCCGCACCAATGTGTCAGGAGAAACACTGTCCATCTTGTGACCATGTCAGCGTGCATGTGCCCGGCCCGCCACAGGAGTTGCTAGAGCGCAATGGGACAAGGGCATGCCAGCCAAACCCTCCCCTAACCAATTGTGCATCACCACATAGGTCTCCCGGTCATGGCCAGCCTCAACACAGCCCGGGATCAAACCCGGATGTGTCTAAGGCATTGCAGTGTCTTAGACAGGCTGCACCACTCGGGAGGACAGCTAGCTACATTTTTAAAAGAGAGCTTTTAAATTGGCACCTTTTCCCCCTGCAGGTTAATAGGGTTAGGGGCCATCTATTAGATTAGTGGTTAGGGTTAGGGAGGGTTTTGGATAAGGGTTAGGGGCCATCTGTTAGATTAGGGGGCAGGGTTTAGGTTAATGGTCAGTTCCTTACAGTTCCTAATATAATTTCATGTTTTTATTTCCATATGAGAATATACAAGAAGAAAACAGACTGTGGAAGCTATGTCTCTGAGATGATACAGCATGCCCTGAAGGCAGTACAAAATGTGCAGAACTTAAAGGGGGCTACCAGGGTGTTCAACATTCCACCAAGAACCCTACGGTCTACAGAGGAAAGGAGGTGAAAACCCCAGGAATCAGCCAAATGCGCAGAGTGCCAGTCTTCTCTTCCATGTAGGAAAGTTACCTTGTCAACCACATTCAACAAACGAAAAGAGCCCTATTTGGTCTAACATCATGGGACTTGAGAAGACTCGCCTTCGATCTGGCAGAGAGGATGGGAATCAAGCACAGGTTCAGCAAAGGAAAGGGGTATGCAGGGGTGGATTGGTTCAGTGACTTCATGAAGCTCAACCCTCAACTGTCAGTTCGAGTACTGCAAGCAACCAGTCTTGCGAGGGCCTTGGGCTTTAATTAATAAGCTTAAGGTTGACCAGTTTTTTTACGGCCTAAGAGGACATTTTAAACAGGATCATGGACATCGGGCCAACGAAGATTTGGAACATGGACGAGACAGGAATAGGAAACATCCAGAAACCGTTGCCAGTGGTGGCCACCAAGGGAGTAAAATAGGTTTCACGGATGACTAGCACAGGAGGTGCTTCACAGTCACAGTAATTTGTACTATCAGTGCAGCGGGGCAGTACGTCCCGCCCCTCTTCATCTTCCCCCAGAAGACGATGAACGAACACCTGCTGGTTGGAGCACCTCCAGGGTCCATTGGAAGGGTGAGTGACTCTGGCTAGGTGGAAAGTACCATATTTGTCGGCTGGCTCCACCACTTCGCCCACAGTGTTGGTTGTACCCCTGAGGAACCCCACATCCTCATCCTCGATGGGCACCACTCCCATAAGACCCTGGAGGCTGTTCTGACAGCAAGAGGCCATGGAGTGATTCACATCACTCTGCCACTCCAATGCAGCCACAAGCTGCAGCCGTTAGACCGTACCATCTTCAATATATATTTGCATATACTGATTAGAAGTGTTTATTGTACCAATACTCATGTGTTCTTGTTATTTGTTTGTTTTTGTTTAAACCAACAACCAACAGATGCAGCTGCAGCAGTTCTATTGGAGTTGTCCCCAAGGCCGAGGATCCAGGAGGCGAGACCAAGGAAGAGGAATGCAGAGTCTGCGGCTGTACTGAAAGCCTCACCTTACAAAAGGATGCTGGAGGAAATTGCTAGACAGAAACATCAACAAGAGGAAAAGAGAGAGAGTAAGAAAACGAAGCAGGTTCTTCAAAAAAAGGTTGTCTCAAAGAAGGTTGTTGCAACACAATTAATTAAGTAACAATTTATTGTTATTAAAAGTTATTTCTCAATGTTATTAGTTATATTCCATTCCAATATTATATACCAATGCATTTTTATGAATTAAAAACAGCTATTGAAAACCTTTTGCTCTTGAATGTCATTTTAAAGACTGCTGGGATTGTAAAATCTTGCATTATTCCAATAAAATGTAGTGCAATTGTACATAATGGATTGTAAGGAAAAGGAACAACAATGAAATAACAAAGAAGATGAATGTGCAGGTGAGTTAAAAAGAGGGACTTTACATCAAATATCTGTTATTAAGGCTGTGTAAGGGAGGCGAAGTCAGGTGCAGGAGAGCAGAGTAGAGTAAACAGGCACACTTTTATTCCGATCAACAAATAGGCACAAAATGACATCTAAGTGCCCAAATTACACGGAACAATAAACAAAAGTATAGCGTGTGAACATACACCATTAACAATAAACAATCACACACAAAGACCTGGAGGGGAACGGAGGACTAAATACATGTAGTGTGATTATGGAATGAAAACCAGGTGTGTATGAAACAAGACAAAACAAATGGATATATGAGAAATGGAGCGGCGATGGCTAGAAAGCCAGTAATGTCGATCGCTGAACGAACACCGCCCGAACAAGGAGAGGAGCCGACTTCGGCGGAAGTTGTGACAATCTCCTCATAGTACAGATATTAATTGTGACATGTCGAACACCATTTTCCCCCATATTTTATTTAAATATTTAAAATAAGACAACTAAACTTCGCTTTTAAGTATTACTTATTAAAGAATTTCTAAATAAAACTGATTAAATGGGGGATACTTTAACCCTGGTACTTTAAAAAAGCGCCCCTTCTCTAAAACCAACATTTCATGAAATGTAAACTGAAAAATGTAAACAATAACCATTTTTTCCCCTTTAGAGTTTATTTGCCTAAGCATGACCTTCGTCCACATACCAATTGTTTTTCTCCAAACATTGCTTTTTTTGTGTCAGCAATTAAACATTGTCATTAGGGGGGGCTAGTTACCCCCTAGTAACCTACAAATGTGTTGAGGTGAGCTTAACTCAATCCAACAGGGGTTTCTGATCCGACAAGCCTCAGAGTGAGCAATTCAATTCAATCGGCCCAGGACAGAAATAATGAAATATTACAATATTGGGAATACAATTGTATTTACGTATATTGTCCAGAATATGACATGAAGTGAGGCACCACTCAAAGATTATTCCACACTGTAGTTGCATTGGGAGTTAATTGAGTTGAGATGATTGATGATTAGAGCTGTAGGGGAACTGATGCTTTGGGGGAACGGATGTTTGTGGATTCATTCACATGCTAGGCTGATAAACATCTTGGAGACAACATATGTGGAGTTCAGGCCAAGTTTATTATGTTATTTTACCATCAGATGGAAGGGAACAAAATCAAATAGAACACCCTCTCTCACACACTTTGGTGGAGTCTGTGAGTTTTATTGTGCAATTATTGATGTTTCACTTTTTTGATCCTGCTTCATACCCAGTTCATAGATAAGTTGCCGACTTCCTGCTCTGTACATTGGCTGTGTCTAAAAAAATACATTATTCCCTTTATAGTGCACTTTACCAGGGCCCATAAGGCTCTAGTCAAAAGTAGTGCACTATATAGGGAATAGGGTTACATTCGGGATGTGACCTGTGTATCTGGAGGAACTAGTAGAGAGGACGACATCAAGTGTTATATTTTAATTAGCATTGATAATTGGATGCTCGGAAGGCACCATGCCAATACTAGTTGAGCACATGCTGCTTCTATCTTCTATAAGGAAAGGATGGTTTAGTGTGATGCACACACACACACACGTGCGTAGCTTCTGATTACAGTCTGCTTGTATTATTTCCAGCGGTTGTTCGTGCCTCCATTCGCAGTGGTATGGTGAGTAATATCAATGGAAGCGGTCATGTTACTCCACAGCTTGCAAAGTACAACATGTTTTGGTCACATATGAATGTGATTTCAAATATATTGGCAGAGTAGGCCTATTTAGTGTTTAAATTATTTTGTCCTGGTATGACATCGGACATGTTTTTATCCACTCGGCTAAAGACAGAGATTATTTCCTCCATTTATAGCGCCCATGCCAACTTTCGGGTCAGTCCTTCAAACGAAGTTTCAGCACCAAGGATAGCTCATCAGCCACTTTAGCACGGCAGAACGAGGACAGCAGAGGAAACCTCGCTTCATATCCCAAATTAAGTTAAACGGTCCTTGAATAGAATAGAGTTGCTTCAAAATGTGTTTCTGCTTACGATGCATTGCGCGATCAAACCTGCAACGTGATATATGTATTAGGTGGATATATGTGGATATATGTATTTCGTGTCAGGATATGCAACGCTGTTAATTTACTGTTCAGTCATTTGGATGCTGATAAAACTGCACTGAATGTACAAGGACTCTTTGGAAATGAAAGAAGAGTACGGGTGATTTTGCCGAACCACCAAAAGATCCCTGCGCTTTAGTTTAGCCGTATCAACAGCACGTGCCTTTTCACGTCTTCACTAAGCTTGTTGAGGACGGAAAGAGAATTCGAGCCCTTCTCTCTGAAAATACAACTGGAATGTACAAACTTGTTCTGAGAAGTCGTGGCAGAATGCATATGCTTTAGCCTACTATATGGAAGAAAAAAAAAATGTGTATTATGGATAAGGAATTATTGTTAAATGTGTTTGCGAGCTCTCTCTTTCATATATTTTCATATTTTTTTGCGCTTGTTATTGACATTGTATGAACATGTTAACTTATTTTTATTATCGTAAAAACGTGTTTTGAAGATTTTTCAGTCATAGTCGAAAAAAAGTCAGACATTTGTCATGTGCCCTACATGGAAAGGTGAACCAGACAACGACTATTGGATTCGGAATAGCAAATAATTATTATTTGAAATTACGTTTAACCTAACTACATTTAGAGTTTCAAATAGATAGGTGACGCTTTTTCTACAAACAGTTATGACATTTGCCCTGTTTGGAAGTATGGTGAAGTGGATCTTATGGATCTTGGTCTCATTCGCCCTGTGCTGGACATGTGTTAACGCACAGGTAAGAAACAAAACGTAGTCCTAATTGTTCAGCTGTGTTCAGAATAGGACAGGAAATTTCCGATTTTTTTAAATTAGTGCATTATGTTTAGAATAGTATAAATTGCCAAAGTTTAACATTGAGTCGGCAAACAATTTTTATCAGCTGTGGAAAATCATATTTATATTTTCACAATGAATCAAATATTTAAGACTCCGTTCCCACTGGGCACAGGCGTTAATTCAATGTATATTCCACGTAATTTCATTGAAATGATCGTGGAAACAACGTTGATTCAACCAGTCTGTGCTCAGTGGGTTGTCATTCAGTTGTGAAAATTCACTCCATTTGTCATCTCATTCATACAATGAGAAATCTGAAATTCGTCATCAGCGGGCAGCAGGCTCACTGATCTTGTTCAATTTAGAGACCCCTGTTATAATGTAGGTATTATGGAGACAGTGTTGATATTCCCCACCTCACTGAATGCAGTGTGTGACTCACTATTGTACAGTGCTGTGAAGGATGTTGTTTCCTTGTGTTTTTCTACATGTAATTACAACATTTGTGATGTTTACTCAAATAAAAGACAGGATAGATACCCCGTATTTTTGCTTAGAGTGTGTATGATGCATCTAATTAAGGGATTGTGGTGTATATAATTATCTGTGCTCACTGTTAGTCAGTAGTGTGGTTTAGTTGTGCTTCAAACTTATCAGCCATGCACTGTAGAGAATGGAGTACAACTCCTCCTCATGATCTCAAATACGTTTCTTAAGACACATGAGATCAACTTTGCAGGCACACATGTGGAAATAGAAAAGATACAGAATAGGCCATAGATGAGTGTAGGATATGTACTCATCTTTGCACATATTAAACCGTAATAATTGTAATGTCTGATCAACCAGTACCACCTCTCACATCTGATCAGCCAGTACCACCTCTCCCCCACCTTGGTGACTGCAGAGTCTCTCATTCTGCCTCTATGCATCTCACGTAACAGAATGATAACCATTGTTAACCATCCTCCTACAGAATATTTATTACGTATGAACTCCCCTCTGAGTATTCTATAAGAGGTACTCGTGCTGAAGAAGTATATATATTGAAAATTATAATATTCTAAAATTGATGAAATTGTTATTTTTCTCATCAAACTACAGACAATACCACATTATGACAAAGCAAAAACAGTTTAGACATTTTTGCAAATACATATGAAAAAAAAAAAAACTTAAATATCACATTTAAAATAACTATTCAGACCCTTACTCAGTACTTTCTTGAAGCATCTTTGGGGGCGATTATAGCCTCAAATCCTCTTGGATATGACGCTACAAGTTTGGCACACCTGTATTTGGGGTGTTAGTCCCATTCTTCTCTGCAGATCCTCTCAAGCTCCGTCAGGTTGAATAGGGAGCGTTGCTGCACAGCTATTTTCAGGTCTCTCCAGAGATGTTCGATCAGGTTCAAGTCTGGGCTCTGGCTGGGCTACTCAAGGACATTCAGAGACTTGTCCCGAAGCAACTCCTGTGTTGTCTTAGCTGTGTGCTTATGGTTGTTGTCCTGTTGGAAGGTGAACCTTCGCACCAGTCTGAATTCCTGAGTGCTCTGGAGCAGGTTTTCATCAAGGATCTCTCTGTACATTGCTCTGTTCATCTTTCCCTTTACCCTGACTAGTCTCCAAGTCCCTGCCACTAAAAAACATCCCCACAGCATCATGCTGCCACCACCATGCTTCATCACACCAGAGAATCTTGTTTCACGTGGTCTATGAGTCCTTTAGGTGCCTTTTGGCAAACTCCAAGCGGGCTGTCGTGACTTTTACTGAGGAGTGGCTTCCATCTGGCCACTCAATCATAAAGGTCTAATTGGTGGAGTGCTGCGGAGATGGTGGTTCTTCTGGAAGGTTCTCCCATCTCCACAGCGTAACTCTGGAACTCTGGAACTCTGTCAAAGTGACCATCGGGTTCTTGGGCACCTCCCTGACCAAGGCCGTTCTCACCCGATTGCTCAGTTTAGCCAGACAGCCAGCTCTAGGAAGTGTCTTGGTGGTTCCAAACTTCTTCCATTTAAGAATGATGGAGGCCACTGTGTTCTTGGGGACCTTGAATGTTGCAGAAATGTTTTGGTACCCTTCCCCAGATCTGTGCCTCGACACAATCCTGTCTCGGAGCTCTACTGGCAATTCCTTCGACCTCATGGATTGGTTTTTGCTCTAATATGCACTGACAACTGTGGGACCTTATATAGACAGGTGTGTGCATTTTCAAATATTTTCCAATCAATTGCATTGACTACAGATGGACTCCAATAAAGTTGTAGAAACATGTCAAGGATGATCAATGAAAACAGGATGCACCTGAGCTCAATTTCGAGTCTCATAGCAAGGGCCTGAATACTTGTGTAAATAAAACATTTATGTTTTTAATTTTTAATACATTTGCAAACATTTCTAAAAACCTGTTTTCGCTTTGTCATTATGGGGTATTGTGTATAGATTGATAAGGAAAAAAATAATTCAATACATTTTACAAGAAGGCTGTAACATAACAAAATGTGGAAAAATCAAGGGGTCTGAATACTTTCCGAATGCACTGTACCTCTGCTCTCTCCTATCTCTCTCACAGTATAACGGAATCCCACACAGTAGCCTTGGGATCACTGAATGTATGACCTGTTTGGAATGAGCACTCCCTCACCTGCTTGGCTGCTACAGGGTAAAGCGATATCAGTTTGCCCTGGAGAGAAACAACTGTCCACAGGTGTCAGAGAAGGGGACTGTCAGTTATGACATATTAGTAATTTATATCTACTGCAGAGTACCTTAGTGGAATGGCGAGGGTTCAATGAACCACTCTCGCATGATGAGTGACCTTGGGTCCAGGCTATGATGAGTAACCTTGCCTGAAACCTGAAGACTTGAATTCTCTCCCCAAGTTAATGCTTAAGGCTAAAACAGTAGTGTAGAGTGCAGGAGACTGTAACATCAGCTTGAGAGGGGTGCAGGGGCCAAGTGGCAATTGTGATAGACAGTGGGATATGCCACATATCGTCACAGCCTGTAATTATAATATCTATCCATTCCATCTGCTCATCAATGAAGGTTTATGGTCCCAATGCTCCCCAGTGCTCCACATGCCCCTTGGGCAAGAGATGTTCATCACAGATAGCACACATTCGCCTTCCTATCATTTCCATTTCCATTAGATGCTCCTAATGTGTCTGTGTCTGTAACTGTTGAAGTTGTTAGCATCTATGAGGTTGACCCCTGGTCAACACCATTCAATAATTTACTGTAGGTGTACATGTAATGCAGACTGCCAGTGAGATGTGAAGGGCCATTCAGCTCCAGGCCTTGATGGACAATGTCAGTTATTTTTCCAGGAATATACTTGCAATTCAAATCAAATTTGAAGATATGCATGTGGTCTGTGTGCCATTGAAAAATGTGTTCTGTATGAAGACATACACCATCTAAATAGTGATTTCCATGGTAATATAAAACACATGGAAATAATGTTATTTTAAAAGGATATACAACCACAAACAAAAAGGCAAACTCTTGCAACTCCTTTCTTGTCTGTATGTCATGGCAACAACCAAACTTTACCTTCTGAGAAAAATCTATTATCAAAATGAAAATAAATGAATAATTTATCTTGACTCTGGTTCATGCCATTCAATGAGTCATCCACATCCACAAATCGTTTTCTTAACTCAAAAGTGATATGGCATTTGAAGACACCGTACAGTAACTGAACTCAAAAGGGCATAGAGTCATTCAAAGTACTTTAGGCTACTTTGGGCTCCCAGGTGGCGCAGCGGACTAAGGCACTGCATCTCAGTGCTAGAAGCATCACTGCAGACACCCTGGTTTGAATCCAGGCTGTATCACAACAGGCTGTGATTGGGAGTCCCATAGGGCGGCGCACAATAGGCTCAGCGTCGTCCAGGTATGGCCGGTGTAGGCCGTCATTGTAAATAAGAATTTGTTCTTAACTGACTTGCCTAGTTAAATAAAGGTTAAATTCTAATGAAAAATAATTGAGGAAAGCATACACATACTTAGAATATGTTTGTTATTCCATAAGGCACAAATATAACAACAGAAGAAGTTCCAAAACTTTTGAAGTAAATATCCTTCACAAGATGGTATTGATTGTGCATCCTGTATTGTTTGAACACGGTTCAATATTTTGTGTGGGATTTGAAAGGGAAGCATTACTTTAATTGTTATTGGGTTCAAATACATGTGTATTTGAGTATCTGGTATTTAAAATACTAGTATTTTCAAAAACACAGCCCAAAACAAGTACTTTTATTTGAGTATTTGACTCGTTATTTGTAATATATATATATATATATATATATATATTACAAATAACGAGTCAAATACTCAAATAAAAGTACTTGTTTTGGGCTGTGTTTTTGAAAATACTAGTATTTTAAATACCAGATACTCAAATAGTATAGTATTTGCATTTAATGTATTTGAAAATAGTATTTGAAATAAAAATTTGAAAATACTCTTCAATACAATTTTGTAAGATATATATATATATATATATATATCTTACAAAATTGTATTGAAGAGTATTTTCAAATTTTTATTTCAAATACTATTTTCAAATACATTAAATGCATGGGAGTGTATTTGAGTCAATGGATGAGTATTTTCAAATACATTAAAATATTCAACCACTTGCCTTTTCAAATAAAATATATCTGAGTACTTACTTTGAATATACATGAAAGAAATTCATATATTTGAAATTGTATTTAAACCCAGGTCTGGTTGTTATGTGGGTGCATTGTTATAAATGTTTTCTTCATGTTAACCATTTCCGATCTCTTTGCATTTCCAATCTCTTTCATTACTTGTGACCAACCTTTATTTCGCTGTGTGAAATACTGTAAGGCCGTAATCAGAACATAGGTATTTGAGAACATTAGACAACCACTCAGAAGAGGTGTTAACTTAGTATTTTTTTTGTCAGAAACTTGTAACTTGTAAACCTCTATTTATCTCAGAAGAATGTGAGACTGACACTAGCCACTGCTTGTCGTCTGCAGGGTGGATCTGATGAGAGTCTGACAGCAGAGGAGCAGATGTACATTCTGTATGACATTAAACTCCAATGCCACCAGAACCTCTCCACCCGCGACCCTGCAGGTAATAACAACATATACTGTGGACTGTAACCTTAAACCTGCCTTAACTTGACATATCTCTGTGGTGCTGTATTGCTTCTGTGAGTCATAGTTAAGCAGACATACTCTAAGTAAATACGTTTTCCCTGAAACCAACGTGCATGTGGTAAAATAAGACGTCTGCCTCCTGACTGACTTCCAGAATTACAATGCAAGTCAAGGAAATAGTAAATCAGTATGCAGTATGGACACTGTCTCGTTGGCCAAACGTTATATCCTAATTTGACTTTGGGCAGGTCATGTTGTTCTTGACATTACTGTCTCATTACCATCTCTACACACTATCAAATCAAATCAAAGATTATTTGTCACATGCACAGGATACAGAAGGTGTAAATGGTAGTGAAATGGATACTTGCCTAGTGGAGTCTTTTGTTTAGACATGTAGCTAGCTAGTTAAACAATGAACCATAATCCCAACTCATAAAGTTACTACCCTGCATGATTCTGCAGGTAGCTAACCAACTAGGTTCAACGTTAGCTAGCTAGCTAACATTAGGCTATAACTAGCAATGCCAATGGCTCTGAGATACGAATAATATTACTACACAAATCATTAACGTAACGTTAGCTAGCGAGCCAGCCAGCTAACGTTAGCTAGCTAGCTAACAGTATGCTTTAACTTGCAATAAAAACAACTTTCTGACTAAATTACAAATGTATAATAACTGAAAATGTACCTAGCTAGACTCTCTTACCTGTATACACGGATGCCATGGTTGCCCTTAGTTTGAAGATGTAATCCGGAGACAGGTGTTTTATACAACAGTGTTCTCTTTTTGACTCTCTCCGCATATTTGCAGTCAAATGCCAGAATTGTCTCCATCTACTAAGCTATCATACTCATGCTTCCACGGGCATTCCACTGATTTTTTTCTGTGTGAAAAAGGATAACCTACACATACGGTGCAGCTCATGTTATAGACAGAAGTGTGCTACATGGCAGACCAACCCGAACTCATCTCTAGGCATGTCCAGCCCATCCATTATCTCAGCCATTCATGGCTAGCGAGAAGTTTCCTGCCTTTTTCCGTGGCTAAACCAACTAGGCTTGTAATTTAGCAATTGTATTCGTATTTACAGATGGCATACACATTTGTTATTAAGGCACATGAATGTTCACATGTTCCAGAATGCATTTCTGCCCCAAAAAATTCAAATGTCTCTCTTATGAAGTAATAACGTGCAACATGTACACCTAGCTCCCAGAAACAAGTCACATTTTGTTGTATTACAGCTTAAATTCAAAATGAGTTAAATATTTTTTTTCTCACCCGTCTACACACAAAATACCCCATAATGTCAAAGTGAAAACATGTTTTTAGAAATGTTTACAAGTTTATGGAAAATTAAATACAACAATACCTAAATTACATACACTACCGTTCAAAAGTTTGGGGTCACTTGTTTTTGAAAGAAACACACATTTTTTGTCCATTAAAATAACATCAAATTGATCAGAAATACAGTGTAGACATTGTTAATGTTGTAAATGACTATTGTAGCTGGAAACGGCAGATTCTTTATGGAATATCTACATAGGTGTACAGAGGCCCATTATCAGCAACCATTACTCCTGTGTTCCAATGGCACGTTGTGTTAGCTAATCCAAGTTTATCATTTTTAAAGGCTAATTGATCATTCGAAAACAATTTTGCAATTATGTTAGCACAGTTGAAAATTGTTAGGCTGATTAAAGACGCAATAAAACAAGACTTCTTTAGACTAGTTGAGTATCTGGATCATCAGCATTTGTGGGTTCGATTACAGACTCAAAATGGCCAGAAACTAAGAACTTTCTTCTGAAACTCGTGTCTATTCTTATTCTGAGAAATGAAGGCTATTCCATGCGAGAAATTGCCAAGAACTTGCAGTTCTCGTACAACTCCCTTCACAGAACAGCGCAAACCGTCTCTAACCAGAATAGAAAGAGGAGTGGGAGGCCCCGGTGCACACCTGAGCAAGAGGACAAGTACATTAGAGTGCCAATGAAACTCCGGAATGCTCGCCTTCTAAGCAGAGTTGCAAAGAAAAAGCCATATCTCAGACTGGTCAATAAAAATAAAAGATTAAGATGGTGTAAGTGTTCACACCCCTGAGTCAATACTTTGCAGAACCAAAGTAATCAGCTTCGCTGAAGCACAACGATTACAACTGTGAGTCTTTCTGGGTAAGTCTCTAAAAGCTTTCCACACCTGGATTGTGCAACATTTGCTCATTATTCTTCAAAATTCTTCAAGCTATGTCAAATTGGTCATAATTGGCAACTGTTTTCAGGTCTTGCCATAGGTTTTCAAGTACATTTTAATCAAAACTGTAACTCAGCCACTCATGAACATTCATTGTCTTCTTGGTAAGCAACTCCAGGGTAGATTTGGCTTTGTGTTTTAGTTTATTGTCCTGCTTGCCACATTTCTTGCAAACAGGATACATGTTTAGGAATACTTTTATTCTGAAAAGGCTTCCTTTTTTCACTCTGTCATTTAGGTTGGTATTGTGGAATAACTACAATGTTGTTTATTCATCCTCAGTTTTCTCCTATCACAGCCATTAAACTCTGTAACTGTTCTAAAGTCACCATAGGCCTCATGGTGAAATCCCTGAGCGGTTTCCTTCCTCTCCAGCAACCGAGTTAGGAAGGACGCCTCTATCTTTGTAGTGACTGGGTGAATTCAAACACTATTCAAAGTGTAATTAATAACTTCACCATGCTCAAAGGGATATTACATTTTTGAAATCTACCAATAGATCTTCTTTGCGAGGCATTGGAATACCTCCCTCGTCTTTGTGGTTGACTCTGTGTTTGAAATTCACTACTTGACTGAGGGACCTTACAGATAATTTTATGTGTGGGGTACAGAGATGAGGTATCAAACATCATGTTAAACACTATTTTTGAACACAGAGTGAGTCCATGCCATTTATGTGACTTGTTAAGCACATTTTTACTCCTAAACGTATTTAAGCTTGCCATAACAAAGGGGTTGAATACTTATTGACTCAAGACATTTTTGCTTTTTATTTTGTATTAATTTGTAAAAATGTTAAAAAAAAACATTCCAATTTGATATTATCTGGTATTGTGTAAAGGCCAGTTACAACAACATTTTATGCTTTTTATATTCAGGCTGTAACACAACAACATTTGAAAAAAGTCAAGGGGTGTGAATACTTTCTGAAGGCACTGTACTGTATATACTGTCTGTAACCAGAGAAGGCCATCGAGATACATGAACAGTCTCGGAAGAAAAAAACCCAAGATGGAGCTCTGGCCTGCAAGATTGGTGGCTCCCAAGTGACACAGCGGTCTAAGGCACTGCATCTCAGTCCTAGAGGCATCACTGCAGACCCTGATTTGATTCCAGGTTGTGTCACAACCAGCCGTGATTGGGAGTCCCATAGGGCGGTGCACAATTGGCCCAACGTTGTCTAGGTTAGGGTTTGGCTGGGGTAGGCCGTCATTGGAAATAACAACTTGTTCAACTTGTTCTGTTTTACAAACTTTTTATAAAAATGACACATCAAAGTAGTAAGTTTAAGGTTAAATTCAACCACTATTTATTGCTAAACCTGGCAGGTTTTGTCTGACTAATAGTAATTCATTCATAAACCTTTTTAATTTTCATATGTAGGGAAAGGGAAGTACCTAGTCAGTTGTCTAACTGAATGTATTCAACTGAAATGTGTCTTTTAACCCAAACCTTCTGAATCAGACAGGTGTGGGGGGCTGTCTTAATCAACATCCACAGTACACAAACAAACAGTGGGTTAACAGCCTTGCTCAGAGGCAGAACAACTGATTTTTATCTTGTCAGCTCAGGGATTTGATGCAGCAACCTTCTGGTTACTGGCACAACACTCTTCCCACTAGGTTACCTGCCTAGTGGTTAGATGCACTTTGATATTCCCACGGTCAATTAATTATACTCCCACGGTCAATGAATTATGCATTCAATTATATATATATTTTAAAGCTGTCATTGTTGCTAGCCATGGTGCCACCAAAAAGAAAACAAAACATCAAATTCAAGCTCGCAGTGATCACATTTGCAGAGCAAAATTTGGGCGAGGCAACAGCCAGACATTTAGGAATTGATCCAAAACGAGTGAGAGATGTAAAAAAAGTCAGACTTCAACATTTGTCTGTGGTGGATCAGAAGAAGGCGAGACTGCAAGGTGGGTGCATTAAGGGAATAGACACCTACCTGAAATACAAGCCTGTCTCTAATAAGCGACAGTTATGTATTTCTATTTATTAGGCATCCACAAGGCGGCAGTTACGCTTCTTGGGGTCCAGCAACATTAAGGCAGTTATATACAATTTTAAATATTACATGACATTAAAACACTTATTTTCAGTGATTGAAGCAAATAAACACCCAGGCTATTAATTTAAGTTTTACAGGTAAACAATTGAACCGTTATGATCGAGGCATAAAATCAGCCAAAGTGTGCACTCCTTGTGTTGCATGGGGAAGTGTGCTGATATATCAATACAGTAAAGTATCAGTATTCCGAACAACCTCCATTCCCAACGTGTTCATATTTCTGAGGTTGTAAACCGGTCACATACTGTAGTTGAAAAGAGTAAACTCTGAATTTGAAGCATTCAACCTCTCCTCCAGATGACCTTTGCCCCCCTGGTTGGGACGGCCTGGTTTGCTGGCCTCAGGGTTACCCAGGAGCTGTCACCAAGGTCCCCTGCCCCAGCTATGTCTACGACTTCAACCACAAAGGTAACACCCAACTCTACTCTGCATGCATGGAAGAATGGGTTGCACATATAAATAGGATTAGAACCCAATATCTCTTTACCAGTGAATTATTGATAATATTGTACATTTTTTGTGAATTTTAATGCTTGAATTACCATATGTATTATCTCACATGTAACATGTGGAACCAAGTGAAGCGCTACAGTGTGTTGTTGATATGTTCCAGGTCATACCTACAGGAAGTGTGACATCAATGGGTCGTGGGTGTTTGTGGAGAGCCTGAACAGGACGTGGCCTAACTACTCAGAGTGTCTGGGCCCTGGGTTTATGAAGCCAAGCAACGAGAGAGGGAAAGTGGGTACTGTTCTTTAGCTACTGTAGATTAATCTTAAACGCAAACATAAACCCTCCATGTCACCATATATTGCATGTAAAATCATGTGCTTTCATTTAAAGTCACTTATAGTTGACAGTGACACATAGAATATATCAGTATATGTGGCCCATGCAAGGAACAAACCCACAACCCTAGTGTTGCCAGAACCATGCTCAAACCCACTGGAACCACTACATGACAGTTTCAGCTTATCTAGTAACACCTCTGTATGGGCAGCTTTACGGTTATACATCCCTCCCTCTCTTCCAGCAGAACTTCTTTGAGCGGCTGTATGTCATGTACACTGTGGGCTATGCTGTGTCCTTCAGCTCTCTACTAGTGGCTATCTTCATCATTGGATACTTCAGGTGAGTGTGTGTGTGTGTGTGTGTGTGTCTGTGTGTGTGTCTTTCTGAAAGAGTGTGAGAGGCTGCCAGTTATAATCATTTGATCAATAAAGACTCAGTTTTGCATACAAACACTGTGCCAAACGAATTTTGGTTTGACTTGTGCAATTGAGCACTATATAGCTGTTCCGTGGCTGTGCACTGCAAGGGTGAAAATATATTTGTCAACATGTAAATGCAGACTGCAGAGTAATCCAAAATGAAAGCCACATTTTTTGCAAATGTATTAAAAATAAAATAACAGAAATACCTTATTTCCATAAGTATTTAAACACTTTACCATTCCACTAAGGTACTCTGCAGCAGATATAAATCACTGATATGTCGTAACTGACAGTCCCCTTCTCTGACACCTGTGGACAGTTGTTTCTCTCCAGGGCAAACTGATATATCTTTACCCTGTAGAAGCCAAGTAGGTGAGGGAGTGCTCATTCCAAACAGGTCATACATCCAGTGATTCTAAGGCTACTGTGTGTGATTCCGTTATACTGTGAGAGAGATAAGAGAGACTGGAGGTACAGTGCAAGAGAGAATACAGTAGACGGCACACGTCAAACGTGTGATTTATGACCCTATGTCATGGGTCACGTGTGTATGCCCATATATGGGAATCCTGTCAGGACATCCTGGTGGTAAGTTATCACGTGCTCTAGGGAGTGCCCATAAATGGGGATGCTGTTGTTCCTGTTCTCACGCTTTAGAATGGGTGTTAATTTCTGCATATATTTCATCTGTTGCTTTGAAGCTGTCATGATGATTGATGTGTAGGGACCTCGTTGAACTGGGGGATGTGTTTGAACATTTCAAAGAGTATGGCCCCCACCCTGTTTTAGTGACCTTAGGGCTGTTGTCTATGTAACAGGAATGTCCAGGGATATTGGGGGGGCAGACACATTATAAATAAGCCCCAGAACACCCCAAGCGCCCACGATAAACCACTAAAGAAATTAAACATGGATTTTGTGATCAGTGACACACCCGTGATGACCGTAACAACGGAAGCAGGACCTCGGTTGAAACATAGAGAAAGGTCCGAGTATAAAGCATCAATATACGATGCGGTTTCTAAATATGTATAGAACCCAAATACCGCCCGCAACTGCGCTGAAAGATCAAGTGATGATGCCTAATGGACAGCAATGGGGTTATCTGTTTGATTACCCGGCCTGTAGAGTGAAACTCTATACCGTAGCCGAAGGAGAAGAATATACAGACCAGACTTTGGAAGTAGACTACAGGCTTGAAGACTGGCAGGTAATAATAATAATGTTATATTATTTATTTATTTATAATAATATGCATCTGTCAATGAAACAAATGTATTTCGTAAAAGTCCCTTTTGCATCTTCAATAGTTACAACCGTTAATGTTAGATGACCCATATCAATTATTCACGATCTCAGCTGGGTTCCTTTAGACGTTTTAAATAATTGAAAGATTAGTGGAATCTGTGTTGGTAGCTGGACAGGTAGTATGACTGACAGTGAAGGTGAACAGGTGACAGAGGAATGGATGAGACTGAGGCAGGAATTCCTTTAACCATAAAGTGTTATATTTACTAAGGAGTCTGTGCTGCGTAACACAGGAAACAGAATAACAGGTATCCAATCAAATTAAAAACATGTATCCAATCAAATTCATAATCACAAAGATCAAATCATAACAATCATTCATTATTATCATATTTAGGGAATTCAACAATCCAGTTCATTAAGAAGTCAATAGGAATCATCCTTGAGTCATTTATGCTCGTAACTATTTATCATAATCATGAGAAGAATAATACATACAGTGATCGGTTATTCAATCTATAATCCCCATTAGTTTGATATCAGAATTGATCAGTTCAGCAGACAATGACGTTTCATATTTCACCCTTTCAAGTGTCTTAATATGTATATGTAATTTAATGACATATTAACCATATATCGTTGGCCTAATTGGCCTGTGATGATCCATAGGGCCGTGATCATGGACCATTCACATTACACAATAGATTTGAAGCGTGCGCTCCAAGCCGCTCTCTGCGGTAATAACTATAAACAATAACTGATGGCCCACTCTCCCGATTGCAACAGAGAGTTCAGCTGAAATGTAACAGATTCCCCTCAGGGAACACCACCCCCCCCCCCCCCCCACCCCCCCCCCCCCCCCAGGGAATTCAAAATTATTCTTTAGAAATATTTAACTTTCACACATTAACAGGTTCAATACCTCAAATGAAAGATAAACATCTTGTTCATCTACCCATCATGTCCGATTTTTTAAAATGTTTTACAGTGAAAACACAACATATTTATGTTAGACCACCACCAAATCAAAGGGAAAACGCAGCCATTTTTTCCAGCCAAAGATAGAGTCACAAAAGCAGGATTAGAGATAAAATGAATCACTAACCTTTTGAAAATCTTCATCAGATGACACTCATATGACATGTTACACAATACATTTATGTTTTGTTCGATAATATGCATATTTATATCCACAAATCACGGTTTACATTGACGCCATGTTCAGAACTGCCTCCAAAATATCCGGAGGAATTATAGAAAGCTACGCCAGATAACAGAAATACTCTTCATAAACTTTGACTAAAGATACAGTGGGGCAAAAAAGTATTTAGTCAGCCACCAATTGTGCAAGTTCTCCTACTTAAAAAGATGAGATAGGCCTGTAATGTTTATCATAGGTACACTTCAACTATGACAGACAAAATTAGAAAAAAAATCCAGACGAATTTATTTGCAAATTATGGTGGAAAATAAGTAATGGGTAAAATGGGTAAGTTTAGTGTTTTTCGAGCGACATCCTCTATGCAAAAATGAACCGATAGTAACGGTATTTTAGGGGGCTGTCTAGACCTTTTATATGCAGGGCTGGCTGGATTGTCTTTTGCTTCCTACATCCTCGGGGGATATTACACCTGCTGTTTTTGGTGAAACCCAGTATGCATAATGAACCATTAGTACCTGTGTTGATTAGAAATAATTGTTTTTAAACCTTAGGGGGTGTCTAGACCGATTATATTGTGGCTGTGGGGTTTGACTTTTGAGCCACCACATCCACTGGGGGGAAATACATTTGGATTTGAGAGGCTTATGTGTTAATGACACGAAAGTGCCTACCTGGTTTCAAACACCCCGTGCAGACACACACCCTTGAAAAACTCAGTCATTTTTAAACACACACACATACACGCCTGCATGCGCACGCACACACACGCACACACACCTGTCTTTCCTGAAAGCCTTTATTCTGAGACACACAGGGAGAGAGGGAGCGTGATATTCCAGGCGTTAAAGGTGAGATACAATTTTAAAACCCTTTATTTAATTCAACATTTTTAGTACAGACCTTTTAAAACATGCTATAATTAGTACAAACAATTTTACTATTATTTTCTTACAGATGAAGGGGCCAACTATAGGGTTAGCCCTGACATCCATCCGTTTCCAAATCACCATCGTCAAGACAGGCTCTCTTGCTCGCTGGATATCCCGCACATTCCATCTTCCGTAAGTTTTCATTCCATGGATAGATCAAACGTCTTGCATGTAGACCCTGGGTATGTCTTAAGGATAGAAGCGCCCAGCGGCGTAATTGTTCACGATTTTGGAAAAGATTGTCCAGCGTTTTCGTATCTTAAGCCATTCTCTCATACTGAGCAATCGGGGGAGAAGGGCCTTGGTCAGGGAGGTGACCAAGAACCCGATGGTCACTCTGACAGAGCTCTAGTGTTCCTCTGTGTAGATGGGAGAACCTTCCAGAAGGACAACCATCTCTGAAGCTCTGGCCACTCCTCAGTAAAAGGCGCATGACAGCCCGCTTGGAGTTTGCCAAAAGGCACCTAAATAATCTCTGACCATGAGAAACAAGATTCTCTGGACTGATGAAACCAAGACTGAAACCTTTGGCCTGAATGCCAAGCGTCACGTCTGGAGGAAACTTGGCACAATCCCTATGGTGAAGCATGGTGGTGGCAGCATGTTTTTCAGTGGCAGGGACTAGGAGACTAGTCAGGGTCGAGGGAAAGATGAACAGAGCAAAGTACAGAGAGATCCTTGATGAAAACCTGCTCCAGAGCACTCAGGACCTCACCACGGGGCAAAGGTTCACCTTCCAACAGGACAACAACCCTAAGCACACAGCCAAGACAGAGCATGAGTGGCTTCGGGACAAGTCTCTGAATGTCCTTGAATGTCCCAGCCAGAGCTCGGACTTGAAACCAATGTAACATCTCTGGAGCGACCTGAAAATAGCTGTGCAGCAACGCTTTCCATCCACCCTGACAGAATTGGCAGAGAAGAATTGGAGAAACTCCCCAAATACAGGTATGCCATGCTTGCTGCGTCATACCCAAAAAGACGCAACGCTGTAAGCACTGTTTAAGGTGCTTCAACAAAGTACTGAGTAAAGGGTCAGAATACTTATGTAAATGTCATATTTCAGTTTCATTTTTTATAAATTAGCAAACATTTCTAAAAATCTGTTTTTGCTTTGTCATTATGGGGTGTTGTGTGTAGATTTGTGAAGGGAAAAAAAACAATAAGCAATTTTACAGAAGGACTAACTTAACAAAATGTGGAAAAAGTCAAGGGGTCTGAATACTTTCCAAATGCACTGTAAAATAAATTGTACCTCGGTGTAAGCTCTGTCTTTCTGATGTCAACTGTGTAGCCAGTTTAACAAGTTGCCATCTGCATGAAAACCTTGTGTCACGTTGAGCGTAACAAGTTAACTTCTCTAGGGTAGGGGGCATCATTTGGAATTTTGGATGAAAAGCGTGCCCACATTAAACTGCCTGCTGCTCAGGCCCAGAAGATAGGATATGCATATAATTGGTAGATTTGGATAGAAAACAAAAGTTTCCAAAACTGTTAAAATAGTGTCTGTGAGTATAACAGAATTGATTTGGCAGGCGGAAACCTGAGAAAAATCCATCCAGGAAGTAGGATTTGTTATTGTTTTGTAGTATTCTATTCAATGCCATTACAGTAGCCATTGACTTAGGACTCAAATTGCATTTCATCTGCCTTCCACTAGATGTCAACAGTCTTTAGAAATTGTTTCAGGCTTGTATTCTGAAAAATTAGGGAGTAAGAGCAGTCTAAATGAGTGGACCCTGCAGTGTCACAGAGCTTTTTCATGCGCAAGACCGAGAGAGTGCCTTTCTAGTTTACCTTTTATATTGACGACATTATTGTCCGGTTGAAATATTATCCATTATTTAGGTTAAAAATAACCTGAGGATTGAATATAAACATTGTTTGGCATGTTTCTATGAACTTTACGGATACAATTGGGATTTTTTTGTCTGCCTGTTGTGACTGCGTTTGAGCCTGTGGATTACTGAAGAAAACGCGCAAACAAAATTGAGGTTTTTGGATATAAAGGGACTTTATCGAATAAAACAAACATTTATTGAGTAAATGAATGTCTTCTGAGAGCAATCAAATGAAGATCATCAAAGGTAAGTGATTAATTTTTTATCTCTATTTCTGACTTGTGTAACTCTTCTACTTGGCTGGTTACTGTTTGTAATTATTTGTTTGTTGGGCGATGTTCTCAAATAATTGTAAGGTATGCTTTCGCTGTAAAGCCTTTTTGAAATCTGACACGTGGTTGGATTCACAAGAAGTTCATCTTTAAACCTATGTAAAATACTTCTATGTTTTCTGAATTTTTATAATGAGTATTTCTGTATTTGAATTGGGCGCTCTGCAATTTCACTGGAAGTTGGCCAGGTGGGACGCGTCACACATACCCTAGTGAGGTTAACCCAAGAGCAGACTCAGACGAGGAGGCTGGGATGAGGTAACCGAGATATTTGATGAAACACAGCGGGAAGCTCGAGCGGAATACAGGAAGCCAGATGTTGAGGCTGAGGCTGGAGCGAGGGGAGTTGGGACTGGGTAAGCAGGTCCGGAGAGGAATCCAAGGAAGCAGTAGAGTGGGGGGCCCAGGACAGGGTATCGGGACTGATGAGACGTGGGACTAGAGTCAGGGGCCAAAGTCAGAGCGGGCAGAACTGTAGCGGAGAGTAAAACAGTGTAAGGCAAGGGAAAACAGGCATGCCACAAAAACAGGATCTAAGCAGGAACAGAGCACTGGGGGAGTGGCGGCAGTTAAGGGGGGGACAGGAGGAGAAGTAGAGGCCGTGGCAGGAGCAGATGTAACAGTACCCCCCCTCTATGGGTGCCACCTGGTGCCTGACCAGGCTTATCTGGGTGCGAGGTGTTGAAAGCACGTAAGAGGGAGGCGCTCCGCTCCGCAGGCCCATATCCCTCCCAGTCCACCAGGTACTACCAGCCGCGGCCCCGACGGCACACGTCCAGAAGCTGCTGATGGTACAGGCAGGATGGTCATTGATGAGCCGAGGGGATGTAGGAGCTGTTGCAGGAGTAGACAGGGGACTGGAACTGACAGGGATACATGGAAGGTAGGGTGGATCTTGAGAGAGGCTGGGGGTTTCAGGCGCATAGAAGAGGGATAGGTGGTACTATCCATTTCAAAGGGACCAATGAATCGGGGAAAGTTTCTTAGAAGCCATCTTCAATTACAGGTCCTTCGATGAGAGCCATACCTTTCGGCCTGGAGTGTAGACTGGGGCTGAGGCACGGCAACGGTTGGCTTTGGACTAGATCCTGGCGGCGGCACGAAGAAGGGCATCCCAGGCCTTCCTCCAGGCGCGATGACAACGGCGCATATTGTCATGGACTGAGGAACCGCCACCTCAAACTCTTGGGCGGGGAATAAGGGGGGGGGGGGGGGGGGGGGGGTTGATAACTCTGAGCACACTCAAAGGGTGTCATACCTGACAAGGTGTTGGTGAGGGTGTTGTGGGCATATTCCACCCAGGGTAGCTGAGCACTCCAGGAGGAAGGGTTATCCCAAGTTGCGCAGTCTCCATCTCCTGGTTGGCCCGTTCGGTCTTGCCATTGGTCTGGGGGTGATACCCAATGCTGAACAGAAGGATCTCCATACCTGGTATGTGAACTGGGGTCCCCTGTCGGAAACAATGTCAGTAGGAATGCCATGCAGACAAAACACATGGGATGCCAGCAGGTCCGCAGTCTCCCTGGAGGACGGAATAAAGAGAGCCGCTGTGGAAAATCTGTCAATTATGGTGAGGATGTCTGACTTACCATTGGATGGGGGAAGGCCAGTGACGAAATCCAGAGCTGTGTGTGACCAGGAGCGACTGGGTATGGGAAGAGGGTTCTGGTTCTGCTGAGCCTGGCGAATGCGGGACTCAATCTCGGAACCAGTGTTGTTGGTGTTGAACTGGCGGGAAAGGGCGAGATGCTGCCAGATGGCTGTAGTTGTGGATGAATCATCTGTAAACATTTGCAAAACCCAGGAAACGTTGTAGTTGCATCAGGTTTAAATGTTTTTAATTGAACCTTTATTTAACTAGGCAAGACAGTTAAGAACAAATTCTTAACTCGGCGCAGGCAACTGTGACTGCCCTGACCTTGGTGGGATCCATGCGTAAATGTCCCTGTGCAATAATGTAACCCAGGAAATACAAAAAGCATATTCTCCAACAGCCGTTGGATAACTTGGCGAACGTGTTGCTGGTGAGCCTCAGAGTCCTTCAAAAAAATCTGAATGTCATCCACATGGACAAAAACGAAGCATCCAATCACATCCCTCAGTACATCATTGACTAGGCTCTGAAAAACAGCAGGGGCGTTAGTGAGACCAAAAGACATGACCAAATACTCAAAGTGTCCAAGTGGTGTGTTGAATGTCGTTTTCCACTCGTCCCCCTCTCTGATGCAGACCAGATGATAAGCATTCTGGATGTCGAGTTTGGTGAACACCACAGCACCATTGAGGGGGGCAAAAGCATAACTGATGAGTGGCAAGCGGTACTTGTTCTTCGCAGTGATGTTATTCAGCCCACGGAAGTCTATGCATGGCCTCAGCGACCCATCCTTTTTCTTCACAAAGAAAAAAACAGCACCCACCGAAGAGGAAGAAGGCCTGACATGTCCTGCAGACAGGGAATCCTGGATGTACCCCACCATGGCCTCCTGCTCGGGGCGAGAGAGGTTATACAACCGGCTACAGAGGAAAGGAGCTCCAGGCTGGAGGTCAATGGCACAGTAGTATGGCCGATGAGGCGGCAGCGATGGGGCATGGTGTTTGCTGAACACAGTAGCTAGATCGTGATACTCGAGAGGAACTGATGACAGGTCCGGAGGTTCTGGAATGGACTGGGGCACAGACAAGGCAGGGGCAAGGGCAGAACTTAGACACTTTGAGTGACAGAATGTACTCCAAGTGGTTACCTTTCCAGTGGTCCAGTCGATCTGTGGATTGTGCAGATTTAACCAAGGATGACCCAGGACCAGGGGAGAGCGAAGGCAGTTGATTATGTGGAGACGGATTCTTTCCTGGTGATTCCCAGAGAGATGCAGGATGACAGGGACCGTTCTCTCACAGACACGGGCATGGAGCTGTCCATTGAGAGCGTTGGCATCGAGGGGTGAATCGAGTGGAACAGTTTCCAGGCCCTACTGGATAACGACACCTCAGTCCAGGAAACTCTTGTTGGCGCCCGAGTTGATGAGGGAAGGCAGAGGAAAAGCCTGGCTCTGCCACACAAGGGTGCCGTCTAGCAAGGGTCTGGGGGGAGCTGCCCCACTACTGCCGAGCCACCTCCCTTTGCTGGGGAACAAGTGGAGATGATGTGACCAACCTGGCCACAGTATAGGCAGCTCCTAGTGCTGATTTGTTGCTGCCTCTCCTCAGGTGAGAGACAGGCCCGGCTGAGCTGCATGGGTTCAGGTTCTGGAAGAGACTTAGGAAGGGCAGTCGGAGGGTTATGGGTTATGTAGCAGTAGCCAGGGGTACCCTAGGATATGGGGGATCTTGGGAGCAGTGATTCAAAGAAAACTAAGTCTCTGAGTGGTTCATCCCAACCTGCAGTAGAATGGGCTTGGTCTGATATTCCACCTGGCCGATGGGGCGTCCATTGAGGGCTTGAATCTGCAGAGGGATGGGACATTCCACGCAGGAGATTTGTTATTCTCTGGCGAAGTCTTGGTCATTTCTTTTAAAAATATTTTTTATTTCACCTTTATTTAACCAGGTAGGCCAGTTGAGAACAAGTTCTCATTTACAACTGTGACCGTGTCAAGATAAAACAAAGCAGTGCGACAAAAACAACAACACAGAGTTACACATAAACAAACGTACAGTCAATAACACGCTAGAAAAATCGATGTATGTGCAAATGTAGAAGAGTAGGGAGGGAAGGCAATAAATAAGCCATAGAGGCTGGGATCTTAGGTTTCCGGTGCAGGTTCCCTGGAGGAAATACGGCGACGACTGTAGCACTGGGCGATGAGACTTGGGCATTGGCTCCTCCTGGGTTGGGGTTGGGCCGTGGTTGGAGGGAACCGGTAAGTGCCCGGAGGGTCTCGGATATTTGGGAGAGTTGTTCTTGCTGCCGCCCCAGCAGTGCTCCTTGGTGGGTTATAGCATTCTGGATTTGGTTGATCTCTGCTGGGTCCATGTTGAGGAAGAAGCTTGCTGTGACCTGGTGAGGTTGGACTCAGGTGTAGAGAAGAGACCAGACGAGGAATCAGTGGTTAAGGATAAACATAATACTTTACTTAGAAACAGTAGCGGCAGGACACTTGAAAATGTTTTGGAGGATGCATGACTCGACCTTTGCTCTCTCCTAAGCCTGTTGGGGAGTTGCAGCGATGAAACAAGATCGAAATTGGGGAGAGAATGTGGGGAAAAAAATGGTTAAGTTAATTGTCATATCCAACAGCAGATCTCTTTGTTTCTTGGGACCTAGAACTAGCATCTCTGTTTTGTCTGAGTTTAAAAGTAAAACATTTGCCGCTTTCCACTTCCTTCTATCTGAAACACAGGCTTCCTGGGTAGGCAATTTTGGGGCTTCACCATGTTTCATCAAAATGTACAGCTGTGTGTCGTCGCATAGCAGTGAAAGTTTACATTGCGTTTCCGAATTACATCACCAAGAGGTAGAATAAGGCTGTAACGTAACCATTTTAGAATAAGGCTGAACATAACAAAATTTTGAAAAAGTCAAGGGGTCTGAATACTTTCCGAATGCACTTTATATAGTGAAAACAATAGTGATCCTAAAACGAAACCTTGAGTAACACTGAAACGTGTAATTGATTGTCAAAGGACAAACCATCCACACAGACAAACTGATATCTTTCAGAAAGTACTTGTCCGTGTAGAACAATTGTTTACAATCTCTCCAAAAGAATGTCGTGATCGATGGTGTCAAAAGCAGAACTAAGGTCTAGGAGCATGAGGACAGATGCAGAGCCTTGGTCTGACGCCATTAAAATGTAATTTACTAACTTCACAAGTGCAGTCTCAGTGCTATGATGGGGTCTAAAACCAGACTGAAACATTTTTTATACATTGTTTGTCTTCAGGAAGGCAGCTTTTTCTAAAATCTTTAGAGGAATGGGAGATTCAATATAGGCCGATATTTTTTTTCATTTTCCGGGTCAAGGCTGGGTTTTTTCAAGAGAGGCTTTATTACTGCCACTTTTAGTGAGTTTGGTACACATCTGGAGGATAGAGCGCCGTTTATTATGTTCAACATAGGAGGGCCAAGCACAGGAAGCAGCTCTTTCAGTAGTTTAGTTGGAATAGGGTCCAGTATGCAGCTTGAAGGTTTAGAGGCCATGATTATTTTCATCATTGTGTCAAGAGATATAGTACTAAAACACTTGAGTGTCTCTCTTGATCCTAGGTCCTGGCAGAGTTGTGCAGACTCAGGACAACTGAGCTTTGAAGTAATACGCAGATTTAAAGAGGAGTCCGTAATTTGCTTTCTAATAATCATGATCTTTTCCTCAAAGAAGTTCATGAATTTATTACTGCTGAAGTGAAAGCCATCCTCACTTGGGGAATGCTGCTTTTTAGTTAGCTTTGCGACAGTATCAAAAATATATTTCGGATTGTTCTTATTTTCTTAAATTAAGTTGGAAAAATAGGATGATCGAAGAACCCTTACCAGCAGTAAGGGCTCTTCAATACTGCACAGTACTGTCTTTCCAAGCTAGTCGGAAGACTTCCAGTTTGGTGTGGCGCCATTTCCGTTCCAATTTTCTGGAAGCTTGCTTCAGAGCCCGGGTATTTTCTGTATACCAGGAAGCTAGTTTCTTATGAGAAATGTTTATAGTTTTTAGGAGTGCATCTGCATCTAGGGTATTGCGCAAGGTTAAATTGAGTTCCTCAGTTAGGTGGTTAACTGATTTTTGTCCTCTGACGTCCTTGGGTAGGTAGAGGGAGTCTGGAAGGGCATCAAGGAATCTTTGTGTTGTCTGGGAATTTATAGCATGACTTTTGATGCTCCTTGGTTGGGTTCTGAGCAGATTATTTGTTGCAATTGCAAACGTAATAAAATGGTGGTCTGATAGTCCAGGATTATGAGGAAAAACATTAAGATCCACAACATTTATTCCATGGGACAAAACTAGGTCCAGAGTATGACTGTGACAGTGAGTAGTTCCAGAGACATGTTGGACAAAACCCACTGAGTCGATGATGGCTCCGAAAGCCTTTTGGAGTGGGTCTGTGGACTTTTCCATGTGAATATTAAAGTCACCAAAAATGTGAATATTATCTGCTATGACTACAAGGTCCGATAGGAATTCAGGAAACTCAATGAGGAACGCTGTATATGGCCCAGGAGGCCTGTAAACAGTAGCTATAAACAGAGATTGAATAGGCTGCATAGATTTCATAACTAGAAGCTCAAAAGATGAAAACGCCTTTTTTTTTTGTAAATTGAAATTTGCTATTGTAAATGTTAGCAACACCTCCGCCTTTGCGGGATGCACGGGGGATATGGTCACTAGTGTAACCAGGAGGTGAGGCCTCATTTAACACAGGAAATTCATCAGGCTTAAGCCATGTTTCAGTCAGGCCAATCACATCAAGATTATGATCAGTGATTAGTTCATTGACTATAACTGCCTTTGAAGTAAGGGATCTAACATTAAGTCGCCCTATTTTGAGATGTGAGGTATCACGATCTCTTTCAATAATGGCAGGAATGGAGGAGGTCTTTATCCTAGTGAGATTGCTAAGGCGAACACCGCCATGTTTAGTTTTGCCCAACCCAGGTCGAGGAGCAGACACGGTCTCAATGGTGTATATATACACTGCTCAAAAAAATAAAGGGAACACTTAAACAACACAATGTAACTCCAAGTCAGTCACACTTCTGTGAAATCAAACTGTCCACTTAGGAAGCAACACTGATTGACAATACATTTCACATGCTGTTGTGCAAATGGAATAGACAACAGGTGGAAATTATAGGCAATTAGCAAGACACCCCCAATAAAGGAGTGGTTCTGCAGGTGGTAACCACAGACCACTTCTCAGTTCCTATGCTTCCTGGCTGATGTTTTGGTCACTTTTGAATGCTGGCGGTGCTTTCACTCTAGTGGTAGCATGAGACGGACTCTACAACCCACACAAGTGGCTCAGGTAGTGCAGCTCATCCAGGATGGTACATCAATGCGAGCTGTGGCAAGAAGGTTTGCTGTGTCTGTCAGCGTAGTGTCCAGAGCATGGAGGCGCTACCAGGAGACAGGCCAGTACATCAGGAGACGTGGAGGAGGCCGTAGGAGGGCAACAACCCAGCAGCAGGACCGCTACCTCCGCCTTTGTGCAAGGAGGAGCAAGAGGAGCACTGCCAGAGCCCTGCAAAATGACCTCCAGCAGGCCACAAATGTGCATGTATCTGCTCAAATGGTCAGAAACAGACTCCATGAGGGTGGTATGAGGGCCCGACGTCCACAGGTGGGGGTTGTGCTTACAGCCCAACACCGTGCAGTACGTTTGGCATTTGCCAGAGAACACCAAGATTGGCAAATTCGCCACTGGCGCCCTGTGCTCTTCACAGATGAAAGCAGGTTCACACTGAGCACGTGACAGACGTGACAGAGTCTGGAGACGCCGTAGAGAACGTTCCGCTGCCTGCAACATCCTCCAGCATGACCGGTTTGCCGGTGGGTCAGTCATGGTGTGGGTTGGCATTTCTTTGGGGGGCCGCACAGCCCTCCATGTGCTCGCCAGAGGTAGCCTGACTGCCATTAGGTACCAAGATGAGATTCTCAGACCCCTTGTGAGACCATATGCTGGTGCGGTTGGCCCTGGGTTCCTCCTAATGCCAGACAATGCTAGACCTCATGTGGTTGGAGTGTGTCAGCAGTTCCTGCAAGAGGAAGGCATTGATGCTATGGACTGGCCCGCCCGTTCCCCAGACCTGAATCCAATTGAGCACATCTGGGACATTATGTCTCGCTCCATCCACCACCGCCACGTTGCACCACAGGCTGTCCAGGAGTTGGCGGATGCTTTAGTCCAGGTCTGGGAGGAGATCCCTCAGGAGACGATCCGCCACCTCATCAGGAGCATGCCCAGGCGTTGTAGGGAGGTCATACCGGCACGTGGAGGCCACACACACTACTGAGCCTCATTTTGACTTGTTTTAAGGACATTACATCAAAGTTGGATCAGCCTGTAGTGTGGTTTTCCACTTTAATTTTGAGTGTCACTCCAAATCCAGACCTCCATGGGTTGATAAATTTGATTTCCATTGATAATTTGTGTGATTTTGTTGTCAGCACATTCAACTACGTAAAGAAAAAAGTATTTAATAAGAATATTTCATTCATTCAAATCTAGGATGTGTTATTTTAGTGTTCCCTTTATTTTTTTGAGCAGTGCAGCACTACCGTTCGAAAGTTTGGGGTCACTTAGAAATCTCCTTGTTTTTTAAAGAAAAGCACATTTTTTGTCCATTAAAATCATTGAAAATGTATCAGAAATACAGTGTAGACATTGTGAATGTTGTAAATGACTATTATAACTGTAAGTGCCTTATGTTTAATGGAATATCTACATAGGCGTACAGAGGCCCATTAATAATTAACCATCACTCCTGTGTTCCAATGGCACGTTGTGATAACTAATCCAAGTTGATCATTTTGAAAGGCTAATTGATCATTAGAAAAACCCTTTTGCAATTCTGTTAGCACAGCTGAAAACTGTTGTCCTGATTAAAGAAGCAAGTGAACTGTCCTTCTTTAGGCTAGTTGAGTATCTGGAGCATTTTCATTTGTGGGTTCGATTACATGCTCAAAAGGTCCAGAAACAGCACTTTCTTCTGAAACTCATCATTCTACTCTTGTTCTGAGAAGTCAAGGCTATTCCATGCGAGGAAATGCCAAGCAACTGAAGATCTCGTTCAACGCTGTGTACTACTCCCTTCACAGAACAGCACAAACTGGCTCTAACCAGAATAGAAAGAGGAATGGGAGGTCCCGGTGCACAACTGAGCAAGAGGACAAGTACATTAGAGTGTCTAGTTTGAGAAACAGAACTTGCAGATTTATTAAATAGTACCAGCAATGCATCCCAATGCATCCCACAGTTGTGTTAAGTTGTCTGGATGTCCCTTGGGTGATGAACCATTCTTGATACAGTACACACAGGAAAAGGTCGAGTGTGAAAAATCCAGCAGCCTACCCCGTTCAAAGGCACTTACATTTTTTGGTCTTACCTATTCCCCTTCTGAATGGCAAACAAACACAATCCATGTGATAGAATCATTTGTATGTTATAAGATAATGGCTAAAGTGTTCCACTCTGAAACTGTATAACTGTGTGAAATGTATTAGAATTATAAGACTATAATCCAATAATGTGTGTGTAAGACAAAAAACATTGTGTTACTATGTAGCAAGGTGAGAAATGTATAGTTGAGACAACAAAGGACAACTGAACTGCAGATGACCTAGTTATAACTCTGAAAAGTGACAACAGGAAAGAAAGGCCCCTCTAATCTAGGGAGGAGAGGAATGGCTAGAAACTGCCAGGCCGGTAGAAAAGTAATAAACTAGGAATGTGAACGGTGGGAAAAATACAGCCCACCTAAAAGAAAGGTGGAGTTTCTATTGAAAAGAATTCAGTTTGTGTGTGTGTGTGTGTGTGTGTGTGTGTGTGTGTGTGTGTGTGTGTGTGTGTGTGTGTGTGTGTGTGTGTGTGTGTGTGTGTGTGTTATAAAAAGACTGGGTTCTAATTTTGAAGTCAGAGTACTCTCTGAGTAAAGGATTGATCTATTGCAGACTGGGGGCTTTGTCTAATTCTTCATTAACCAGGGTCTTTCAAACTTATAAAATAGTTCAGTTAGGACATTGGGATAAAAAATATCGTGGCACCATGTCTCCTGAGTGGGGCAGTGATATAAGGCTCTGCAACTCAGGGCTACAGGCATCACTACAACCCCTGGTTCGATTCCAGGCTTTATCACAGCAGGCCGTGATTGGGAGTCCCATAGGGTGGCCCAGCATTGTCCAGGTTAGGGTTCATCTGGGGTAGGCTGTTGATGTAAATAAGAATTTGTTCTTAATTGACTTGCCTAGTTAAATAAAGGTTAATAATATAATGCCTCAATTGTCTCAGCTTAAAAATCATTATTTAACCTGTATCCTCCCATTGATCTACACTAATTGAAGTGGATATAACAAGTGACACAAATAAAGGATCATAGCATTCACCTGGTCAGTCTATGTCATGTAAAGAGGTGTTCTTAATGTTTTGAATGATCAGTGTATAAGACCAGTGCTTATATGGACTATATGGATGTGGGAGACATATCTTTATTAAGAGTAGTTCTGGATGAAAGAATACTCTTTCTCCAGTTAATGGAGCTTTTGAACAGAGTGAAATAGAGACTGCAGAGAGAACACTCAGGGACTGACTCAACGGTCCCCAGAATCAATGTGAGTGGGTGGCTTGGAAAGTGTATCTTTCCTCTGAGCAAAGAGTAACCGATTTTGTCTATAATCCAGCTAAATTGTGTGGGAGACTATTATGCCTTGTTCAGATTTAATAGCAGAGATGAAATGGCTTTAAGTCTTGGCCTTAACCTTTTACTGTGGGCTAAATCAGTCTTAAACAAATCTACTTTGAAACAAAAGTATACACCTCACACACATGGTTATGGTTATTCAATTTTGAGTTTGCATCCAAATTTGACATTTTATACATCACAGAAGACTGAAATATAACAAAACTGTTTAACATAGAAACACCAGATTTTCATCTGTTTCTTCTAAATAATCTTTATGAATGATTACATTTTGAAAAATATTAATAACATATTAATATTAAATAAAGGCCAAAGAAGGCACTTTTGGTCATTGACTGCAGGAAAGGGCTACAAGACGAGACACACTGTGACGGCAAACAGATAAAACCAGCAGGCCTCTGACAAGAATATTGCTGACATTTTCTGTTAATTTCCAGGTGATTTTATATGTTGGATCATGACCGTTCGTCGACACCCAGCAAGTGATAGCTAACACACCGCAGCTACCCGCTGCTTTTCAACGTTCTTACTTGCATTTTGTCTCAGCTATAAGAGACTTTAAGGACTATTGCTAACTTTTCCTGGGTCTGTGCTCTATTTCAGGCGTCTCCACTGTACCAGGAATTATATCCACATCCACCTGTTTGTCTCCTTCATGCTCCGAGCCATCAGCATCTTCGTCAAGGACCGGGTGGTGTACGCCAGCGCCGGCCTGCAGGAGTTTGATGCGGTGCTCATGGACAACTTCAAGACTGTGGCCATGGCGCCACTGGACAACTCTCAATATGTAAGTAGTGGTGCTGCACCTCCTGCCAGCGCATCCCACTCCTCCTCTCCTCCACTCCTCTGCATCCACTCCTGCCCTCCTCCACTAATTCTCCCTAAAGATCCCAATAAACCCTGCTCTTACAGGACTCATGAAGAAATTAAATAGTGAAATAGAGTAAAATATTTAAATTAAATTGGGATCCTTAACGTTAAGAAAAATACCTAAACAAAACCTACATTTTTGGTTTCCCCCCCCACAAAATTTCATTCATAGTGCAGTTATCACAAAACAGATCATTTTCCGTGTTATAGCCTAACTAGATAATAGGCTAATTGGGAATTTAAATAAAAACAGAGAGGTGCACTATAGGCTATTTTGGTGAATTTGTGAGGCATGCAAGACAAGCGATACAGATTACCAAGATACTGTATATACACACCACAGTTCTTTCTGCCTGCCCCCTCCTCTCTTTCCTTCGTGCTGGTTAGCCTGCTCTTTCTCTTAGCTAATGAAGCAAGTTTGTGTTCAGTCTTCAGTCTTTTGTGTGTAAAATATCCTAGCCTATTCATTGATGATAGGGCCTGTTTTACTGAAGTTGCGAGACATAGCAAGCCAATAAATTGCGAGATACAGCATTCCATTGAGAAATACAGATTGATTGCCGATACATAGGCCTAGTGCATGATTTTGACTCTGTCTGCCTCGTGGCTGACCTGCCTATAGTGTGCCCTTACCCTCTCTCTCTATCCCTCACTAGCTCGCCATGAAAGATGCGATTGTTTGTGTTCTCGGAAGTATCGCAACTAATCAGTCTCCTCTGTTCCAAAAATACGTTGTTAACAGTTTGAAAAATTGCAGAGAAGGCAAGCAACAGCAGCAAAGTCCTGTATGGTAATACTTTGAGAAGTTAAAAGAGAAGGAAATGCAAACTTTGCGAGGTGGAATTGAGGTACAGTAATGGTATTACAGGTGCAATGCTTAACCATCTGAAAGGGACGCACCATGAGACCCAAACCATTGCTGGCAACAGCGCAGGTGTATTGTGAATTCACGTGGAATTATGATGATTTTTTCAGGTTTTAAGAGAAAACCGGTTAAAAACTGGCAGTTTAAACGAAAATGTGTTTTTGTCACTTCCCTAACCTGGACACACGATTGCTCCAACACATACCATTAACTAGGCTAGTAAATGCAACCCTGTCTGAGGGACCTACTTCATTCCTATATGTTTTTTTCAGTCCACCATGCCTGTGATGTGCGTTTGAATATACAGACTAGTCTTCCATGACTCATGCCCATTCAACCCACTGCACATTTAATGAAGAGCTCAAGCCAGGGGGCTATTTCATTTTTCCTGGTCTTTCCTCAACACCTCAAAATCATGCATGCTGTTGCACTCAAAAAGCTAATCAGACTGGCTATGCTCAGTACCCCAAGGCTATAGTCTCCACTTGTCTGTGATTTTAATTGTCCAGCTCTGAAAATGCTCTGTCAGTCTGTCTGTTCCCCTACTGTAGCCTCCTCTGCTCTGTAATTGCTGTATAGACAGGGATAAATACAGCAAACATGTGAGGGAGGATATACCACAGGGAGCACTAGCTTAGCGCTTTAGATTGCTAGCCCGCTGCCATAGGCTTTACAGGTGTTACACAGAAAATGTGTATTTTCTATGAGGGATAGCTGGTTCAAAGAGTTCAAAGCTATAGATACTGCCATGTTTTACTTTAATCTCTTTCCTTTGTATAGTAGTTCCTCAGGACCATTTAAAATGGTTTGTGCTTCTTACTGTACTGTATTTTGTTTTCTGTTTTGTCTTAAGTCATTAAGCCTTAAGGCTGTCTGTTGCATGTCTAATGAGGGCTGGAACATAACAAGATATACAGTGCCTTGCGAAAGTATTCGGCCCCCTTGAACTTTGCGACCTTTTGCCACATTTCAGGCTTCAAACATAAAGATATAAAACTGTATTTTTTTGTGAAGAATCAACAACAAGTGGGACACAATGATAAAGTGGAACGACATTTATTGGATATTTCAAACTTTTTTAACAAATCAAAAACTGAAAAATTGGGCGTGCAAAATTATTCAGCCCCCTTAAGTTAATACTTTGTAGCGCCACCTTTTGCTGCGATTACAGCTGTAAGTCGCTTGGGGTATGTCTCTATCAGTTTTGCACATCGAGAGACTGAAATTTTTTCCCATTCCTCCTTGCAAAACAGCTCGAGCTCAGTGAGGTTGGATGGAGAGCATTTGTGAACAGCAGTTTTCAGTTCTTTCCACAGATTCTCGATTGGATTTAGGTATGGACTTTGACTTGGCCATTCTAACACCTGGATATGTTTATTTTTGAACCATTCCATTGTAGATTTTGCTTTATGTTTTTGATCATTGTCTTGTTGGAAGACAAATCTCCGTCCCAGTCTCAGGTCTTTTGCAGACTCCATCAGGTTTTCTTCCAGAATGGTCCTGTATTTGGCTCCATCCATCTTCCCATCAATTTTAACCATCTTCCCTGTCCCTGCTGAAGAAAAGCAGGCCCAAACCATGATGCTGCCACCACCATGTTTGACAGTGGGGATGGTGTGTTCAGCTGTGTTGCTTTTACGCCAAACATAACGTTTTGCATTGTTGCCAAAACGTTCAATTTTCATTTCATTTGACCAGAGCACCTTCTTCCACATGTTTGGTGTGTCTCCCAGGTGGCTTGTGGCAAACTTTAAACTACACTTTTTATGGATATCTTTAAGAAATGGCTTTCTTCTTGCCACTCTTCCATAAAGGCCAGATTTGTGCAATATACGACTGATTGTTGTCCTATGGACAGAGTCTCCCACCTCAGCTGTAGATCTCTGCAGTTCATCCAGAGTGATCATGGGCCTCTTGGCTGCATCTCTGATCAGTCTTCTCCTTGTATGAGCTGAAAGTTTAGAGGGACGGCCAGGTCTTGGTAGATTTGCAGTGGTCTGATACTCCTTCCATTTCAATATTATCGCTTGCACAGTGCTCCTTGGGATGTTTAAAGCTTGGGAAATCTTTTTGTATCCAAATCCGGCTTTAAACTTCTTCACAACAGTATCTCGGACCTGCCTGGTGTGTTCCTTGTTCTTCATGATGCTCTCTGCGCTTTTAACGGACCTCTGAGACTATCGCAGTGCAGGTGCATTTATACGGAGACTTGATTACACACAGGTGGATTGTATTTATCATCATTAGTCATTTAGGTCAACATTGGATCATTCAGAGATCCTCACTGAACTTCTGGAGAGAGTTTGCTGCACTGAAAGTAAAGGGGCTGAATAATTTTGCACGCCCAATTTTTCAGTTTTTGATTTGTTAAAAAAGTTTGAAATATCCTATAAATGTCGTTCCACTTCATGATTGTGTCCCACTTGTTGTTGATTCTTCACAAAAAAATACAGTTTTATATCTTTATGTTTGAAGCCTGAAATGTGGCAAAAGGTCGCAAAGTTCAAGGGGGCCGAATACTTTCGCAAGGCACTGTATTTACAGAGTCATTTTCCTTTCAAGTGTGAGACACCAGCTGAACTTTTATTAGCACTATGGCACAGCGTAACATGCTCATGTCGCAGTGCTTTTGCTCAGAGCTTGGGCAACAAAGCAGTTTCAATGGTTCTTCCCATGGTATGTGCATCTTGATTAAATATGTGTATGCTTTTTGTTTACCCTGTGATTAAATGTGCATTGCTGCAGCTGTCACGGATTCTCCGGTACTAATGCTCATTCCATGCACCAGTTCCGGAGGTTTACGTCACCGGCCTCTAGGCGTCACGGAACTGTCTCATTACGCACACCTGATTCCAATTCCATTGATTAGTAATTGTATATGTGTGCCCTCTGTTCACCATTGTCTTGTCGGTTATTGTTACCATGTCGATTGGTCTTGTGAGTACCTGCGCTTTGTTGTTTCGGCTTTCGTGCTGCGTGTATTTTGTACTCGTTGTTACGGGTCTCGTCCCGTGTATTGTTATTACGGGTCTCGTCCCGTGTATTTAATGTGTTTGGGTTACATCCCTGTGTTTTTGTAAACGTGTTTGTTTTGGGCTTCGTCCCTGTGTCTTTCATTTGGGTGGAGTATTAAAACCCGGCGCTTGTCTCCAATAATTTATACAACGTGACAGCAGTCTATTGGGAGAAGACAATTGTTTTTAGTTAATTTGTGATGCGATTTGTGAGTAGACTTTTGTTTGAGACTTCAAAGAAGGAAGTTTGTCTGATCTGACTTTGGTGATTAACAGCAGAATCAGCTAAATTTAATCTCCTCCCTCTCTCGCTCTCCCCCCTCCTCCTCCCATTCCTACCCCTCGTTCAGCTTCTTCTATTCCTCCCTCCTCGTCCTCCTCTACCCTGTTTTATACTTAAAGGCTCCTTGCAAGGATGCAGAGTTTTTTCATATCAGATGTCATGTGCCATGACACACTTTTATATCATATCATACCTGCCAGCTTCAAAAAGCTGAGCGTTCACATATCACTAACATGAAACACCCAAGAAGCGAGCCTCAGATGGTGACACCCCATTATTTTGAGGATAACTTCAACTGCCTGGGTCCTCTTCCTCCCTGACAGAGAAACTGACCTAAGTATGTGGAGAAGCAGCTATCAGCCCAGGTTGATCAGAGAGACAGTACTGACCATGTCTCATAGAGGTGTAACATACTGTATGAGTGACACTTTGATGACTTGTCTACCTCAGATTGGTGAGGAAAAACAGTTACTGAAAGTTGCAAAGATACTGTATGCTATTCTGAATGCTGCAGATCAACTGTTTGAGGCAGCCGTTGGAACATATTATACAGTATATTTATAACAGTGGAACAGAGTAAGTGGGAGGACAGAGAGAGAGATTGAATGTCTTAGTGTGGTGTTTGAAGGCCACTGTATTGAGTAATCCGAGGATACGCTTCAGTCTGATCTTCTGTAGGTGGGGCAAACTCCTCATTCACCTTAGTTTGTTGTGATAATGAAAGAGGTGTCAGAGCTTCAAAACTCAAACTATCTGGGTAATATAAAATGTGAGAAAAAGGTTCAAGGTCTCTAGTAGCACTGTGTCAGCAGAAGCAGAGGGAACAAAGAAATTAAGTGAGATAAAAGGAGAGCGAGAGAGAAAGGGACGTAGTGAGAGAGGAAGAGAAATGCAGGGAGAGAGAGGGAGAGAGCTCCATCAACAGTTTGTGGAGAAACAGAGGGAGAGAATATTGCGAACTGAACACATTACAAAGTATAGGCTCCCCTGGGGTCGTTAAGACAACACAGAGGAATGCTTCTACTCTTATTTGTCAGGCAGCAGCTATTTGATATTTCATAAGGAGGCCACAGGCACCAATTCTTACGGGATCATCATCTGACCTCTCCTTAGCAATTATCCTAAAATAAACTTAAAAGCACTGTGGCATAGTTAGATTAGAGACACAAACAGGTTCTAACAAACCTGTTAATGAACTGATCATGTTTTCCTCTGGAAGACTAATTAGTTAGTTTTTTTGGCAATGAATCCCCCATTTTTTCTAACAGCTATTTTTTTTAAATCCTATATTAATACAATATATATTCTCATTGTAAGATGTGTGTCACGTTTTGACCTTAGTTCCTTTGTTTTGTCTTTGTTTTAGTATGGTCAGGGCGTGAGTTGGGGTGTGCAGTCTATGTTCTTTTTTCTTTGATTTGGGATTTCTGTGTTTGGCCTGGTATGGTTCTCAATCAGAGGCAGCTGTCAATCGTTGTCCCTGATTGAGAACCATACTTAGGTAGCCTGTTTTCACCCTTGAGTTGTGGGTGATTATTTTCTGTTGAGTGTTTGTATTCTGCACCAGACAGAACTGTTTCGGTTTCGTTCGTTCAGTTTGTTGTTTTTTATTTCAGTGTTCAGTTTGATTAATTAAATATTAACATCATGAACACGTACCACGCTGCGCTTTGGTCCTCACCTTCTTCCACCAACAACGGCCGTTACAATGTGAATGGAATTTCATTGCCTTATCCTTTGAGCTCTTACTGAGAATTCAGGTATTAAGTGAATACCTGAATTCCATGTCCTCACTATTCAAACAGCATGTCGTGGTCTAATTGCACTGACTTGGTAAAATGACACATTTGCTAATGTATACAGCTTGAATAGGAATGTGTGGTTCTATTGTGTGAGTGGAAGTCTCATGACAAAAGAACACAGAGTGTTCTTGTCTGAAAAGAGGAAGACCAATGATGATGTGACGCGGTGCAGGTCCTAATCCAAGTACTTGTCCTCTCCCGTCTGGACTACAGCAACTCAATGTTGGCTGGGCTCCCAGCTTGTGCCATCAAACCCCTGCAACTTATCCAGAATGCTGCAGCCCACCTGGTTTTTAACCAGCCCCCGCTCCTCTGCACACTCCACCGGCTTCCAGTCGAGGCGCTAGTCAAATTTAATTTATTACACATTTATTCACAAAATTAATCATATAATTGTTGAATAATCATAATCAATAATAATTATTATGAACACTTTATGTCAAGGTACCTTAATAAATCCTTTATAATACTTATGGTATTGTGGTACTTATAAACCAGTTATAAAGGAGGTATTGTCAACAAATAAGATTATTTACAAGTCATTTGTGAATGTTTGATTAATGGTTTGACTCACCATTTATATGCATATTTATACATCTATTTATATATGTCATGAATTGGATATTTATTGATTGTTAATAAGTGGATTTGTGAGTGTGAGTTCATGCACTTACTAATATCTCAGTTGATGATTAATGTAGACCCTTATAAGCCATTTACTTAATGTAATCTAAAGTGTGCAATATATATTTTATTTATGTTTATTTGCGCAAATGTAGTAAGGTTAGAGAGGGAAGGCAATACATAGGCCATAGCGGCAATTTTTAAAATCGTATTTTACCTGGGTTTTGTGGGTTTGGCAACGAATATGTAGCGAGGACCAGCCAACAAGAGCACACAGGTCGCAGTGGCGGGTAGTATATGGGGCTTTGGTGACAAGATGGATGGCACTGTGGTAGACTGCATCCAATTTGCTGAGTAGAGTGTTGGATGCTGTTTTGAAAAATGACATCGCCAAAGTCAAGAGTCGGCAGGATAGTCAGTTTTACGAGGGTATGTTTGGCAGCATGAGTGAAGAAGGCTTTGTTGCGAAATAGGAAGCCAATTCTAGATTTAACTTTGGATTGGAGATGCTTAATAGGAGTCTGGAAGGAGAGTTTACCGTCTAGCCAGACACCTAGGTATTTATAGTTGTCCACATATTCTAAGTCAGAACCATCCAGAGTAGTGACGCTAGTCGACCGAGCGGGTGCGGCAGCGATCGGTTGAAGAGCATGCATTTAGTTTTACTAGCATTTAAGAGCAGTTGGGAGCCATTGAAGGAGTGTTGTATGGCATTGAAGCTCATTTGGAGGTTTGTTAACACAGTGTCCAAAGAACGGCCAGATGTATACAGAATGTCTTCTGTGTAGAGGTGGATCAAAGAATCACCCGCAGCAAGAGCGACAGCATTGATATATACAGAGAAAAGAGTCAGCCCGAGAATTGAACCCTGTGGCACCCCCATAGAGACTGCCAGAGGTCCGGACAACAGGCCCTCTGATTTGACACACTGATACTCTATCTGTGAAGTAGTAAGTGAACCAGGTGAGGCAGTCATTTGAGAAACCAAGGCTGTTGAGTCTGCCGATAAGAATACGGTGATTGATAGAGTCGAAAGCCTTGGCCAGGTCGATGAAGACGGCTGCACAGTACTGTCTTTTATCGGTGGCGGTTATGATATCATTTAGGACCTTTAGCGTGGCTGAGGTGCATCCGTGACCTCATCGGAAAACAGATTGCATAGCGGAGAATATACGGTGGGATTCGAAATGGTCGGTGATCTGTTTGTTCACTTGGCTTTCGAAGACTTTAGAAAGGCAGGGCAGGATGGATATAGGTCTGTAATAGTTTGGGTCAAGAGTGTCTCACCCTTTGAAGAGGGGGATGACCACAGCTGCTTTCCAATATTAAGGAATCTCAAACGATACGAAAAAGAGGTTGAACAGACTAGTAATAGGGGTTGCAACAATGGCGATGGATAATTTTAGGAAGAGAGGGTCCAGATTGTCTAGCCCAGCTGATTTGTAGGGATCCAGATTTTTCAGCTCTTTCAGAAGATCAGCTGTCTGGATTTGGATGAAGGAGAAGCAGGTGAGGGCTTGGGCCAGTTGCTGCGGGGGGTTCAGAGCAGTTGGCCGGGGTTGCGGTAGCCAGGTGGAAAGCATGGCCAGCCGTAGAGGAATGCTCATTGAAATTCTCGATTATCATGGATTTATCAGTGGTGACAGTGTTTCCTATTCTCAGTGCAGTGGGCAGCTAGGAGGAGGTACTCTTATTCTCCATGGACTTTACAGTGTCCCAAAACCTTTTGGAATTAGTGCTGCTGGATGCAAATGTAGTTTTAGTGCTGCTGGATGCAAGGATGCTTTCCTAACTGACTCTGTGTATTGGTTCCTGACTTCCCTGAAAAGTTGCATATCGCTGGGACTATTCGAAGCTAGTGCAGTACGCCACAGGGTGTTTTTGTGTTGGTCAAGGGCAGTCAAGTCTGGAGTGAACCAATGGCTATTTCTGTTCTTAGTTCTGCATTTTTTGAAAGGGACATGCGTATTTAAGATGGTGAGGAAATCACTTTTAAAGACCTACCAGGCATCCTCTACTGACGTGATGAGGTCAATATCCTTCCAGGATACCCAGGCCAGGTCGATTAGAAAGGCCTGCTCACAGAAGTATTTTAGGGAGCGCTTGACAGTGATGAGGGGTGATCGTTTGACCGCGGACCCATAACTGTCGCAGGCAATGAGGCAGTCATCACTGAGATCCTGGTTGAAAACAGCAGAGGTGTATTTTGAGGGCAAGTTGGTCAGGATGATATCTATGAGGGTGCTCATGTTTATGGATTTGGGGTTGTACCTGGTAGGTTCCTTGATAATTTGTGAGATTGAGGGCATCTATCTTAGATTTTAGGACGTCCGAGGTGTTAAGCATATCCCAATTTAGGTCACCTAGCAGCAGCTCTGACGATAGATGGGGGGCAGGAGGCTTCTGATGGAGGCTTCTGATGTTAATATGCATGAAACCAAGGCATTTACAGTTGCAGAAGTCAACAAATGATAGTGCCTGGGGACACACAGGGCCTAGGTTAACCTCTACATCACCAGAGGAACTGAGGAGGAGTAGGATGAGGGTACAGCTTAAGGCTATAAGAACTGGTCGTCTAGTGCTTTGGGAACAGAGAAAAAAAGGAGAAGATTTCTGGGCGTGGTAGAATATATTCAGGGCATAATGTACAGACAATGGTATGGTAGGGTGCGAGTACAGTGGGGGTAAACCTAGGCATTGAGTGATGATGAGAGAGGTTTCATCTCTGGAGGCGCCAGTTAAGCTAGGTGCGGTCTCCGCATTTGTGGGGGGTTGGACAATGGGGCTATCTGAGGCATGTTGAGCAGGACTAGGGGCTCCGCAGTATAATAAAACAATGAGAGCTGCCCTAAACAACAGTATACAAGGCATAGTGACGTTAGAAAAAGGCATAAAGCAAACACAGGTGTTGATTGGGAGAGCTAAGACATCAGCGGATGAGACAACAACGGGTAAATAGCTAGGACAACAACAATGGGTAAATGGCGATGAATAGGCAGAGAGGGTCAGTTCGCTACACACAGGGCCTGAGTTTGAGGCTTGGCCGACAGATAAACAAAATGAACCGTGTTAATAAACAGTCCAGCAGGCATCAGCTGTTTAGCGGAGTGATCATTGGGTCCAATGAGCAGCAAAGATGAAACAGGGAGCTGTTCGGTTGTCGATTACTATGCAAGGCGAGCGGGGGACACAGCGTTCAGGAAGCTAGCAGGCCAGGGCTAGCAGATGGATCAACACCAACATCCAGCAGAGGCCCGGTTGAGAGCACCTAGGCCGAATTACGTCAGCAGACCATCAGACCAGTCGTGATGGATCGGTGGGACTCCGTGTCGACAAAGGGTCCAGGCAAATTGGCAAGATAGGTTTTGTAGTTGGTGTACTTTGTTTGCTAGCAGGAAATGGGCCTAGCTCGAGGCTAACTGGAGGCTAGCTGGTGCATGCTTCTGGACAAGGGCATTAGCCACAATAGCCACGTGGTAGCAACTAGCTAGCTGCGAAGATCCGGCGTAATGGTCCAGAGCTTGTGGCAGGAATCCGGTGATGTTGTGGGAAAAAAGGCAGTCCGATATGCTCAGGGCAGATATCGTGCTGTGCAGACGGGCAGGTATCATCTGGGCTTTCTGGGCTAAAGCGGCTGGAGTCCAAGGTAAAGACTGCTAGCAGTGGCTAACAATGACAAAAAAATTGTAGACTATTAGCTGGCTAGCTTCTGATGGAGGTTCCAGTTAAGAGGTCCAAAAATAGCAGATCTGTACCACATTGGATGAGGCAGGTTGCAGGAAGGTAAAAAAGAGATTGAAATGTATACAAAACCCCCAGAAAAAGACAATATTTACATGGGACGAAAACAAACACGTCTTACTGCTTCGCCATCTTGGTAACATCTGAAATAATTACAATTTAGCATTAACACTGGAGTGATAGATGTGCAGACGATGATGTGCAAGTAGAGATACTGGGGTACAAAATAGCAAAAAAATAAATAACAATATGGGGATGGGATAGTTGGGTGTGCTATTTACAGATGGGCTGTGTACAGCTGCAGCGATCGGTAAGCTGCTCTGACAGCTGATGCTTAAAGTTAGTGAGGGAGTGAGGTCTCCAGCTTCAGAGATTTTTTTCAATTTGTTCCAGTCATTGGCAGCAGAGAACTGGAAGGCATGGCGGCTTAAATAGGTGTTGATTTTGGGGATGACCAGTGAAATATACCTTCTGGATTGCGTGCTATGGATGGGTGTTGCTATGGTGACCAGTTAGCTGAGATAGGGTGGAGCTTTACCTAGCAAAGACTTACAGATAGATGACCTGGAGCCAGTGGGTTTGGCGACAAATATGTAGCGAGGACCAGCCAAGGAGAGCATACAGGTCGCAGTGGTGTTTAGTATATGGGGCTTTGGGGATGGCACTGTGAATGACTACATCCAATTTGCTGAGTAGAGTTTGAGGCTATTTTGTAAATTACATCGCCGAGTCAAGGATCGGTAGGATAGTCAGTTTTACGAGGGTATGTTACAAAAGGCGGCTTTGTTACAAAATAGGAATACGGATTTAATTTTGGATTGGAGATGCTTAAAGTGAGTCTGGAAAGAGAGTTTACAGTATAACCAGACACCTAAGTATTTGTAGATGTCCACATATTCTAAGTCAGAACCATCCAGAGTAGTGATGCTAGACGGGCGGGCAGGTGCGGGCAGCAATCGGTTGAAGAGCATGCATTTAGTGACACATATACAGTGTATATTTTATAAATAATTATGTGATTTTTACTCAGCAAAAGTAGTACCTGACGATGCACCAATGGCAAAAAACAACAACATAAACATACAATGATAAAAGAAGAAGTACACAATACAAGGAAGCATAAGAACATAACACCCCCCCCAAAGAAAAAATAGAGCATCTCCAGAATCAGTTTATTTAGTTGACTTGACAAGACGAACTGGCAACAGACAAACAGGGAACAGGACACCTGAGTGCCATCTCCATGTCTTGAATGACTCGCTCAGACTGGCCATTGGATTGGGGATGAAACCCGGAGGACAGGCTGGCCGACAACCCGATAAGGGTGCAGAACGCCTTCCAGAATCGGGACGGAAACTGAGGACCCCGATTCAAGACAATGTCGACCGTCTCCTTGACTGAAGGTAACTTAGGAAGAGGGATGAAATGGGCGGCTTTTGAGAACCTATCTACCACCGTCAGAATGGTAGTGTTGCCATCTGACAGAGGAAGTCCAGTGACAAAATCCAGGTAAATATGGGACCAGGGGTGATGGAACAGGGAGTGGCTGAAGGAGGCCAGACGGAGCTTGCCGCGGAGTCTTGCTTTGAGCACACACCATGCATCCGGTGACAAAGGCCGAGACATCAGGAGCCCATTCCTCTCTCTACTCTACTGAAAATCCCTTTGTTAACATTGAGAGAGAGTCTGGTGACATCAAAAGATGGGAAACGGAACCATATTGTGGTAATCCAACCAGTTGAAAATATGCATTGGGACTTAATGAATATGATGCCAGTTCAGTTGGCGTCTGAGACATGATTACTGATGATAGGACGACATAAACTGTATCTTGGAAAATCTACACATTGAATTGTTGTGCAATTTAAATGTTTAAATATGAAACTATTTGTGAAAAGATTAAGCGTCATTTTTAGCTCCTAAATGAGAGAATTGGTTTTCATGAGTGAACTATGCTCAACTCAGTGGCCCTGCCCATGTGAACAGATACTGGTTGTAAACTATGAAACACGGCCCTCTCCCTCAATCCTATATAAGCCCTTGATGAAAATGTAACTTCCTGTTCCAAGGACATGTGGACTTGAGGTCCCCACGTTGAAAGGATAAAGACCACCTACAGAACTAAGCCAACTTCAGCAAGAACCTGACGAAATTAGCATTGAATTTCAATGTGAAGGTGACGACCTACACGCCGGAAGGATAAATTCCGACTATACCAGCCAGAATATAGCATGAGCTTAAAGTATGGCAACTTGGTATGAACTTTGAGCTCTTATTCACTAAAGAAGTGATACCTCCTAGCCATTGCGTTAGCGCAGCAACTGTAAACATGGGCTAGGAAAGGACGGATGAACGTATCCGGTCTAACAAACACAACGTTACTACAACTTATCCAGTTTACCACCAGAGACGTTCTTCAGATGACCAGAGATCCATGCTGGACCACCCGGTCTTCCATCTACGAACAATCTACCGAAGCGCAGCTCAGAGTAAATATTTATTGCATTCTCCTTTTTCAAATGGGTGGTAATTTAGAATGCATAAGATACTGTATTTACGATAGCATAGCTTCTCCCTTTGTTACTCAGTCTTCCCGCTCTTTCACTCAAACCCAACCCCCCTCTCTTTGTGTAACCAGGAGTCATAGCTGTTGCATCCGCTAGGGACGTTTTCCTTGATGACATAATTTGCAATCAATGTATTCTGTGTAATTCTGTGTGATTATTTGGGTATTTAGTAAATAAATAATTTAACCAAATTTTGTATTGCTGATTCAACTTGTTAGCCAGGGTTCGTGAAGATAACCAAGAATTTACAACTTTCAGATGAGACTAAATAAGGTGACGATTAAATATTGACTGCCACTGATGTAAAAGATTACTAGGTCTTTAAGAGTTTATTCAGAAGATTACAGCTCTATAAACATTATTGTCCTTCTTTTCCACAAAGAAGAACCTTGTGCCGGCAGGAGAGGCAGAAGGGCGAATGCTCCCAGCCGCCAGAGAGTCCTCAATGTACTCCTCCATGGCCTTGGTCTCAGGGTCAGACAGGGAATATAGCTGACCTCGAGGCGGTGTGGTGCCCGGGAGGAGGTCAATAGCACAATCGTAAGGACGATGTGGAGGAAGGGATTTTGCACAAGCCTTGCTGAAAACCTTCAGCTGGTCATGATACTCTGCTGGAACGGCAGAGAGATCTGACGCCGTACTTAATCCTGGAGGTAGATGTTCTAGGGAAGGCAGCGCCAGTCTTAGGCAGTGTGAATGCTTATGTGAACATTCCCTAGGCGATAATCTAGCTCTGCCCAGTTGCATCGGTTCCGTTGTATCTGACTCACCTGCCGCTTATGATTCTCGAGGGAACTCAGGTGGCTTCGGGTCTTCTAGGAAATACAGCCTTCGGGGACTTCCGGATTCCCTTGGAGATGAACGAACAGCAGCGGATGAACGAGTGTGCCTTGACGTAATTCAAATAATTTTCGTGCCGCCTCTCTTCCGGATACCGGAGAATCAAACACCTTCCTCACCTCTGCCATGAAATTCTCCAGATGATGACAAATGGCAGCTTGTTGTTCCCAAACTGCCGTAGCCCAGGAGAGCGCCCCTCCTGACATTAGCGTAATAATATACACTATCTTCGAATGGTCCGAAGGGAATGAAGATAACTGTAGCTCAAAAATAAGGGAGCACAGAGAAAGAAAACCCCGGCAGGTTGGGAGGTCTCAGAGGTGGCGGGCTGTCTATGAGCTAACTCACTGATTTGCTCTATAATAGCCTTGAACCCTTGGTCATGGCGTCCCGTCAGGGAACGAAGCCCTTCCAAAAGGTTCTGCAGTAGCTCCTCATGCTTCCCAATGGTGACGCCCTGCAAGGTAGCTGTTCCAAGTCTGCTGGGTCTGTCATGGCGAGTTCGTACTATAAGGGCACAGGGCGAGACCCAGATGAGGGTAGCTAAACCTGTAACACGACTAGCCATCACATGATAGAGTAGGTTGCTAGCTTGGTGCATGCCAGCTAGTAGTAAAGTTACAACAGGGCAGCTAAGTTACCTTCAACCACAACTATGGAATCTGACGGGAAATTGGTCTTGAGTCATGACCTATCAGAACTGTATATTGTATAAATATAACTTTGCCATAACTATTCCCCCCCCCCACCCCCAACCCCCCCCTTTATTTGTAGCCATTGGTGGAGCATCAGGTACTGTCTAGTAATGTGGCCAGCTTTTGGGGAGTAACAAGTAATTTACAAACATTTATAATGTATATTTTATAGTGCACACTTTAGATTAGGGACTGAAAATAGTTGATTCATAATTAGTAAATGGTTTAAAAGGATCTACATGAATAATCAACTGGAGGTATTATTAGTAAGTGCATGTACTATAAATACACTCATTAACAATTAATAACTAACTATACCATTCATGACATATATGAATATGGCAACAAAACCCATATAAATAATCTGATGAGTTGACAATAACTATTTTACAACTCTTATAAATACATTAGTACTACATTATTAATCATTTATGAATTAGTTATTAATGTTCATATAAATCATTAATCATCATTTAAAATAGTGTTTGTAGATGTATAAAATTATAATTACAAATGTAGGAATAATGATTAATAAATGGTAAGTTAACACTTTACAAACTATTTATAAATGGTTTATACAGGGACCTTAATATAAAGTGTTACCTGCTGTCAAAGGTTAACTAATGCAGGGTTTCCCAAACGTTTTCAATCAGGCCCCCATTCCAGCATTGGGGAACATCCCGCGCCACGGCTATTTCTATGGGCATAGGTCCTAACAGAAACTTTTCACATCCCTCTTGTTGGTGAAGATAAAATTCAACACATTTTGTAATGGGGTGCAGAGAAAACTTCACAGTTTTAAAGCTAATTTTAGTGAATCAAACATTACAAGAGAGAAGAGTGGATTCACTTTTTCAATGCAAGTTAGGGATACCATTTCATATTGGATTTATTATCCACAAAAAGGTAAGATGTGTTTTTAATTATGGTGCTGCTCTGCACACACAAGCTGTTAGCTAGCTCTGGTCCAATGTTAACCTCTCTGGGATATTCGGGACGGTAGCGTCCCACCTCAACAACAGCCATTGAAAGTGCAGGGCGACAAATTCAAAACAACAGAAATCCCATAATTAAAATTCCTCAAACATACAAATATTTCACAGATAAACTTGTTGTAAATCCAGCCACAGTGTCCGGTTTCAAAAAGGCTTTACGACGAAAGCACACCAAACAATTATGTGAAGAGGTATTTATGACTGTCATAAACCAACCCCCCAGGCTAAAGTCATGACATATGTTAGGTCAGTACCTAGTCACAGAAAAACACAGCCATTTTTCCAGCCAAAGAAAGTAGTCACAAAAAGCAGAAATAGAGATAAAATGAATCACTAACCTTTGATGATCTTCATCAGATGACACTCATAGGACTTCATGTTACACACTACATGTATGTTTTGTTCAATAAAGTTCATATTTATATCCAAAAATCTCAGTTTACATTGACGCGTTATGTTCAGTAGTTAAGAAAAATCTGGTGATTTTGCAGAGAGCCACATCAATTTACAGAAATACTCATAATAAACCTTGCTAAAAGATACAAGTGTAATGCATGGTATTTTAGATCCACTTCTTCTTAATGCAACTGTGTCAGATTTCAAAAAAGCTTTACCGAAAAAGCACACCATGCAATAATCTGAGTACAGCGCTCAGACAACAAAGCAAGCCATACAGATATCCGCCATGTTGTGGAGTCGACAAAGTCAGAAATAGCACTATAAATATTCACTTACCTTTGATGATCTTCATCAGAATGCACTCCCAGGAATCCTAGTTCCACAATAAATGTTTGATTTGTTCAACAACGTCCATTATTTATATCCAAATACCTCCTTTTTGTTTGCGCGTTTAGCCCAGTAATCCAAATTCATGAGGCGCGAGCAGACGAAAAGTCAAAAAGTTCCGTTACAGTCCATAGAAACATGTCAAACGATGTATAGAATCAATCTTTAGGATGTTTTTATCATAAATCTTCAATAATGTTCCAACCGGAGAATTCCTTTGTCTTCAGAAATGCAATGGAACGCAAGCAAACTCTCACGTGAACGCGCATGGTCAGCTCATGGCACTCTGGCAGACCTCTGACTCGTTCAGCTCCCATTCCCCCCTCCTTCACAGTAGAAGCATCAAACAAGGTTCTAAAGACTGTTAACATCTAGTGGAAGCCTTAGGAAGTGCAATATGACTCCATAGACACTATCTTGGATAGTCAAAGAGTTGAAAAACCTCAGATTTCCCACTTCCTGGTTGGATTTTTCTCAGGTTTTTGCCTGCCATATGAGTTATGTTATACTCACAGACATCATTCAAACAGTTTTAGAAACTTCCGAGTGTTTTCTATCCAAATCTACTAATTGCATCCATATTCTAGCTTTTAGGACTGAGGAGCAGGCAGTTTACTCTGGGCACCTTTTTATCCAAGCAACTCAATACTGCCCCCCTGTCCCAAAGAAGTTAAGCCAACTCTGAAGTTAAAAGACGTTCAAAGTTCCTCCATAGGTATAATTCATCACAAGATGCCCAGCGCTTCAAGCCAAGCCTCCTCCTCCACCCTCACTCACTCTCTCCCCCCTCACTTCCTCTCTCCCCCCTCACTCCCTTTCTCCCCAACCTACACTTGTCTTAAACAACTTGCTGAGACATAGCTTGCCCGCCCCATAGCAAGCTGTTCTGTCCGCATTGCGTGATTGGTGAAGTAATTTACTGTTGCACTAAATGTAAAAACAAACACGATTTCAGAGGTTTAACCTTTCTGATCTCCCCATCCCGGATCCGGGTTCGTGAATACAGACTCAAGCTCATTACCATAACGCAACGTTAACTATTCATGAAAATCGCAAATGAAATGAAATAAATATGCTAGCTCTCAAGCTTAGCCTTTTGTTTTGAGGGCATGGCAGATTTACGCCCCCTTTGGAGAAATTGGGTACCCCTAGTAAACTGAAAAAAAAAATATCAAAAATTGCTAATATATGCATATAATAATTATTATTGGATAGAAAACACTCTAAAGCTTCTAAAACCGTTGGAATTATGTCTGTAAGTATAGCAGAACTCACAGGGCATGCATTCTTCCAAACTAGTTTTTGTGGCCATGAAAGTTGGAGCAACTTTGACGTCATGGCCCCCACCCTTCCCGACCACTTATGGATCTGGGGACACTTTCCATCTCTTCCACTAGATGTCCTCTTTATTTGGAGCGTTCAATCGTTCAAATCGCGCGAGAATTGGCCCTATAGGAGTGATTGGAGGAAGTGTCGCGATAAAAAAACCTGTGCGTTAGGGCGCGAATTGGTCACAGCCATTCCTTTGTTCCAGCACTCCTGGGAAGAGCAAACGATGCCCGGTTGAATTGAAGTTTGTTTTGCACGTCTAAAACATCATAAAGCTTGCTTCTGCACTTAGTTTGACCTGTTTAGTCGACATATAATGTGTAATTTTGAAGTTTTGATGCGCAACTTATCCGGACCGGAGGACGTTTTGGGTGCATTTCAGCTGATGTTATTAGCAGTAGCTAATACAAAGACGCAAGACTTGAAACCAAACGATGTATTGGGTAAGTATGAACCCTTCCAGAACATTCTGAACGAAGACCATCGAAGGTAAGGGAATATTTATGCTTAAATCTGTGTTTCTGTTGACTCCAACATTACGTGGAAATGTAGCTTGGAACTGAGCGCTGTCTCAGCATATGAAATAGTGTGCGATTTCTGTAACGTTAAAAATAAATCTAACACAGCGGTTGCATAAAGAAGCAGTGTATCTTTCTAACTATATGTAGAACATGTATATTTAGCCAAAGTTTATGATGTCTATTTACGTTATCTTGCCGAGCTACCTAGATTTCCTGCGGGCATTTTTGAGTAATTTCTGAACATGAGTACACTGTAAATGGACATTTATGGATATATATGGCATATTATTGAAAAAAAAAAAAATGTACTGTGTAACATGTCCTATCACTGTCATCTGATGAAGATTTTCAAAAGGTTAGTGAGCGATTTATTTTTTAATCCTGCTTTTATAATTTTATATTTTCTGGGACAAAATGGCTGCCGCTTGTCTTTGTTTCGGTGGTGGTCTAATATAAATGTGTGGTGTGTTTTCGCCGTAAAACATTTTAAAAATCTGACATGCTGGGTAGATGAACAAGGTGTTTATCTTTCATTTGAGCTATTGGACTTGTTAATGTGTGGAGGTTAAATATTTCTAAGAATATTTTTGCGTTCCATGCGCCACCGTTTGAGCTGAACGGGGGGGAGGGTGTTCCTCCAGAGGAACTCCTGGCATCAACAGGTTTTAACAACACTGTCATCTCAGATTTTCAAAATATGCTTCTCAACCATTGCAAAACAAGCATTTGTGTAACAGTATTGATGGCTAACGTAGCATTTAGCATTAGCATTCAGCTGGCAACATTTACACAAAAAAACAGAAAAGCATTCAAAAAAATCATTTACCTTTGAAGAACTTCAGATGTTTTCAATGAGGAGACTCTCAGATAGCAAATGTTCAGTTTTTCCTGAAAGATTATTTGTTTAGGACAAATCGCTCCGTTTTCTGCGTCACGTTTAGCTATGAAAAAACCCCTGTATCCAGGATTGTGTAAATCTATCAGCAAGCTCATTAGCATAACACAACGTTAACTATTTATGAAAATCGCAAATGAAATGAAATAAATATGCCATCTCTCAAGCTTAGCCTTTTGTAAACAACACTGTCATCTCAGATTTTCAAAATATGCTTCTCAACCATAGGAAAACAATAATTTGTGTAAAAGTAGCTAGCTAGAGTTAGCATTTCGCGTTAGCATTTAGCGTTAGCATTAGCGTTAGCATCCAGCACGCAACATTAACAAAAACATAAAAGCCTTCAAATAAAATCATTTACCTTTGAAGAACTTCTGATGTTTTCAATGAGGATACTCTCAGTTAGATAGCAGATGCTCAGTTTTTCCAAAAAGATTCCTTGTGTATTAGAAATAGCTCCGTTTTATACATCACATTTGGCTACCAAAAAAAATCCATAAATTCAGTCCTCAAAACGCAAACTTTTTTCCAAATTAACTCCATAATATCGACTGAAAACATGGCAAACGTTGTTTAGAATCAATCATCAAGGTGTTTTTCACATATCTCTTCATTGATACATCGTTCTTGGACACATGCTTTCTCCCCTGAATCAAATGGTAAAGTAGAAGCAGCTGGCAATTGCGCACCGAATTCGACGCAGGACACCAGGCGGACACTTGGAAAATGTAGTCTCTTATGGTCAATCTTCCAATGATATGCCTACAAATACGTCACAATGCTGCTAAGACCTTGGGCGAACGACAGAAAGTGTAGGCTCATTCATTGCGCAATCACAGCCATATAAGGAGAGAATGGAAAACAGAGCTTCAGAAATTCTGCTAATTCCTGGGTGATGCATCATCTTGGTTTCGCCTGTAGAATGAGTTCTGGGGCACTTACAGACAAAATCTTTGCAGATTCTGAAACTTCAGAGTGTTTTCTTTCCAAAACTGTCAAGAATATGCATAGTCGAGCATCTTTTCGTGACAAAATATCGCGCTTAAAACGGGAACGTTTTTTATCCAAAAATGAAATAGCGCCCCTAGAGCTCTAACAGGTTAAAAAGAAACAGGAAGGATCGGAATAAACCAGTACTTTTTGGGGGTTTCTAATCGGTTCAGAAATGTATTTTGCTGGTAGAAACAGTGGAATGGAATTTAAAAAATAATCGTTCTGTTCATAAGGAAACAATTTGAAAAAATTTCTGTTCCAACCATCCCCTGACTGTAACGGATGACATTTAGTAAGTCACTTACCCAACCCTGATCAAGTCATCACTGGTAGCAGCCAATGAGCAACAGTAATGTGTCCCTTTCTTTTCGAATGGCTTGGCATTACTGGAACGTGGGCTGGCAGGGAAGCCATTTAGAGAAATGTCACATTGTAATGTTTCCGCTGTCTCCCACTGTGATAGACATGTCTATAGTGTTTCTTGGGCGCTGTTATTTACATTTAGACTCTAGCTTCCTCTGGCACCTAACAGACCTTTTGCAGACGCTGAAAATGTGAGTGTTGCGTCTCAACATCTTGAGACAGTATAGGCCTCTCTGATACAAGGAAATCACAGAACCTGTTGTCTCTACAGAAGAAGGGAACTTTTATAAAGTACCTGCAGTGAGAACAAGTAATTTTGGGGGGGAAGGATGAGTTTCAGACAGTGAAACCTTGGGCAATTCCAAAGCTTTATTGCGTTCCTATATTGTCATTTATTTATTAATCATTCTTCTTTCTCAATTGTTTTGAGTCTCTCTCTCTCTCCATCTCTTCCCCCTATCTCTCTCACTGTCTCTGTCTCCCTGTCTGTCTCTCTCTCTTTTTACAGATTGGTTGTAAAGTGACAGTGCTGCTGTTCATCTATTTCTTGGCGACTAACTACTACTGGATCCTAGTGGAGGGCCTGTACCTCCATAGTCTCATCTTCATGGCCTTCCTCTCTGACACAAAGTACCTGTGGGGTTTCACCCTCATTGGATGGGGTGAGTGTGTGTCATAATTTTATTTTAATTTACCTATGTCGCTACAGGTTATTCTTATTGAGATTAAAACTATTTTGCAAGAGAGACCTGTGTGTGAGGATATCATTGTAGGACTGCAGCGTTTATGCGATTTGATTGGGTTGGTGTGCATTCTAAAAACAAATGTAGTACCCAAATTGTTGTTTACTTCATTTCATCAAGAGCTTTGGTAATCATGCTGTAATATTTGTTATCTAAATGCCAGTACACATTGAAAATGCACTCTGACACCAGAGACCTATACTACGTGCTTGGTTTGAGGAGTTAGCGTGTTAACTTTGATCAACTCTGAGTTCAACTCGGGATAACCAGAAGTGGAAAGAGTACTGAAGTATCCTACTTAAGTAGATGTACTGTTACTATAATAACATTTTACTAAAGTCGAAGGCAAACTAATGGTGTAAAAACTACTTAAGTAAAATGTAGTTTGCTAAAAAAAGTACGCAGAGTAAAAATAATGTAGTTACTTTTGTATAAAATGTTTTACCTTCTCTGTTGTTGTTGTTCCACATTATCTTTTCCATGCAATAAATAGAAAAAAGAAGAGAGGAAATACACTGAGTGTACAAAACATTAGGAAAACCTGCTCTTTCCATGACATAGTGTCACGACTTCCGCCGAAGTTGGTTCCTCTCCTTGTTCGGGCGGCTTTCGGTGGTCGGAGTCGCTGGTCTTCTAGCCATCATTGATCCACTTTTAATTTTCCATTTGTTTTGTCTTGTCTTCCCACACACCTGGTTTCAATTCCATCATTACATGTTGTGTATTTAACCCTCTGTTCCCCCCATATCCTTGTCCGGAATTGTTTATTGTAAGTGCTTGTGCACGTTATGTCTGGTGTGCGACAGGTTTTGAACCCATTGTGTTTGATTGTTTTGTTTACGGTGATTTTTATTATTAAACTGCGCCGTTGTAACACAGTTTTTGCTCTCCTGTGCCTGACTTCTCTGCCGCCAGTACGCACCCCTTACACATAGACTGACCAGGTGAATCCAGGTGAAAGCTTTGTTCCCTTACATATGTCACCACCTGTTAAATCCACTTTAATCCGTGTAGATAACGAGGAGGAGACGGGTAAAAGAAGGATGTTAGCCTTGAAATTGAGACATGGATGCTGTACTTTATGTGTGCCATTCAGAGGGTGAATGGGAAGGACAAAATATTTAATTGCCTTTGAATGGGGTATTGTAGTAGTTGCCAGGAGCAACAGTTTGAGTGTGTCAAGAACTGAAATGCTGCTGGGTTTTTCACACTCAACAGTTTTCACGTTCTGACCTTTTATTTCCTTTGTTTTGTCTTTATTTAGTATGAGTTGGGGTGGGCAGTCTGTTTGTTTTTATGTGTTTGGTTTCTGTTTCGGCCTAGGATGGTTCTCAATCAGAGGCAAGTGTCAATAGTTGTCTCTGATTGAGAATCATACTTAGGTAGCCTGGGTTTCACTGTTGGTTTGTGGGTGTTTGTTTCCGTGTCTGTGTTTGTCGCCACACGGTACTTTTTCGGTTTCGTTTCTTCACGTTCCTTTTGTTATTTTTGTATTCAGTGTTCAGTGCTTTTTTGATTAAAGTTATGGACACTTACAACGCTGCATTTTGGTCGGATCCTTACTCCTCTTCAGACGAAGAGGAGATCTGCCGTTACAGAAACACCCACCAACCAAGGACCAAGCAGCGTGGTAAAGGACAGCAGCAGCAGCAGCAGCAGGGAAATGGACTTGGGAGGAGATTTTGGACAGCAAAGGACCCTGGGAACACCCAGGGGAATATCGCCGCCCCAAAGCAGAGCTGGAGGCAGTGAAAGCAGAGAGACGGCATTATGAGGAAGCCCGAGAGGCAGCCCCAAAAATGTATTGGGGGGGGGGGGGGGGGGGGGGGGGGTGGCACACGGGGAGTGTGGTGAAGGCAGGTAGGAGACCTGCGCCAACTTCCCGTGCTTACCGGAGAGCGAGAGGGACCTGGCAGGCATTGTGTTATGCGGTGGAGCGCACGGTGTCCCCGGTGCGTGTGTATAGCCCGGTGCGGTACATTCCAGCTCCTCGTATCGGCCGGGCTAGAGTGGGCATCGAGTCAGTTGCCATGAAGCCGGCTCTACGCATCTGGTCTCCAGTGCGTCTCCTCGGGCCGGCGTACATGGCACCAGCCTTACGCATGGTGTCCCCGGTTCACCAGCACAGCCCAGTGCGGGCTATTCCACCTCGCCGCACTGGCATGGCTACCGGGAGCATTCAGCCAGGTAAGGTTGGGCAGGCTCGGTGCTCAAGAGCTCCAGTGCGCCTGCACGGTCCGGTCTATCCAGTGCCACCTCCACGCACGCACCTCCGGTGGCAGCCCCCCGCACCAGGCTGTCTCTCCGTCTTCTGGCTACAGGTGTTCCCGTCTGTCCAGCGCCGCCGGAGTCTCCCGTCTGCCCAGCGCCGCCGGAGTCTCCCGTCTGTCCAGCGCCGCCGGAGTCTCCCGTCTGTCCAGCGCCGCCGGAGTCTCCTGTCTGTCCAGCGCCGCCGGAGTCTCCCGTCTGTCCAGAGCCGCCGGAGTCTCCCGTCTGTCCAGCGCCGCCGGAGTCTCCCCTCTGTCCAGCGCTGCCGGAGTCTCCCGTCTGTCCTGAGCCGCCGGAGGCTCCCGTCTGTCCTGAGCCGCCGGAGTCTCCCGTCTGTCCTGAGCCGCCGGAGCCGCCCGTCTGTCCGGAGCCGCCCGTCTGTACTGAGCTGCCGGAGCCGCCTGTCTGGCCTGAGCCGCCGGAGCCGCCCGTCTGGCCTGAGCCGACGGAGCCGCCAGCAGCATGTCCGGCGCTGCCGGAGTCTCCCACCTGTCGGGCGCCGCCGGAGGCTCCCGTCTGTCCTGAGCCGCCGGAGTCTCCCGTCTGTCCTAAGCTGCCGGAGCCGCCCGTCTGTCCGGAGCCGCCCGTCTGGCCTGAGCCGCCGGAGCCGCCCATCTGGCCTGAGCCCCCGGAGCCGCCCGTCTGGCCTGAATAGTTGTCTCTGATTGAGAATCATACTTAGGTAGCATGGGTTTCACTGTTGGTTTGTGGGTGTTTGTTTCCCGCCACACGGTACTGTTTCGGTTTAGTTTCTTCATGTTTATTTTGTTATTTTTGTATTCAGTGTTCAGTGCTTTTTTAAATTAAAGTTATGGACACTTACCACGCTGCATCTTGGTCCGATCCTTACTCCTCTTCAGATGAAGAGGAGATCTGCCGTTACAACAGTTTCCCATGTGTATCAAGAATGGTCCACCACCCATAGGACATCCAGCAAACTTGACACAGATGTGGGAAGCATTGGAATCAACAATCGCCAGCATCCCTGTAGAACGCTTTCAACACCTTGTAGACTCCATGATATTACTGCACTGTTGGAGCTAGAAACATAAGCATTTCACTGCACCTGGGATGACATCTGCAAATATGTGTACGCAACCAACACATTTGATTTGAGTACAATAGCCCAAACACAGACCTTACATGCTTATTGTTCTCAGTAACTGAGAATGTAGTGAGTTTGTCAGATGTTCTCAGACCTAAAAAGATGCCTAATGTTGAGATGAATTCATATTTCGCTGTACCTATTATGTAAACTCACACAGTTATATGCAAGATTAATTCATTTAAACCAACCCATCTATTGTTCTCTCTCACTTCACACACACACAGACACACACACAATAACATTTGGATGAGGCGTAGACAAAACGTTACTTGTGTGAAATCAAAGAATAGCCCAATATCACATTCATTACATTCAATCACATAGAATTAATGTTTGCTGGGTAAAACGTTACTTTAACTGAGGCCTGAAGCCTAAACTTTACATAAGTATTCATAACACCTTTATGAAGCCGTTCATGAAACCTTAATGAGAGTTGAAGTAGGCCTATCATTCATTACATTAACCTTCATGATTGATGTATTCATTCATCATCATCATGTATAATGACCATACATCATCATGTATGATTTCATACATCATGATCTAACTAAATATAATTAGCTAAAAGAAGAATACAATTTGACCCAGATTCTATCGGAAACTTATTGAGACTTACTGAGGCTTTTAAATGAACGTTATCCTTATTTACACAGACACAGTGCATAGCTAAAAATCCTATTATCATTGGTTGGTGGTTAGCCATGCAGCTAGTTAGCTAACTTAGCTGCAAGGATAGCTAGCTACTAACTGCTACAGCTTGCATTGCAGCTTGCATTGCATGATTACACACTCACCTCTCCAGTACTTAAAGGAGCCCTGGTCACTGAAATGCCGCCATAGATGCTTCTCTTCGTCTTCTTCAGAAGACGCAGACACTGGATAGCTCTACTCCGTCTCTATGTCTCTCTAACTAGCTAAATTATTTTTGTCTTTTTGAATATCTTCATTATCGTTCAGTTTGTGTGCACAGTTTGATTTGATTGGCCTGTTTTGCACGCCAATTGAGAAAATAAACACGCTAATACACCAGAGTACATATCTGTAATATCTGAATAAGTACAAGGTTGTCTCTAGTTGTTACACAGGATTTAACTATTTAAATTGAAGTGTAACTTTATAGTTACCTATGAGCAATTTCTATATATTTACTTATTACTCAGTACCAAGTGAAAATACTTACAAACAATTTTATTGCAATGTAAAATACCTTACAGGATTTTTATTGTTAGATTAATAATTTGATTAATTAGATTAAACAAAGATATTGTCCTACTCAATAACATAAAAATAACTATTCTAGTGTTGACTCAAATCTGTAGCCTATAGTATGGTGAGTAGCTTAGATAGCTAATTTAGAAAAATAGAATTGTATTTTTCTTCCCTTTTTAGCATTACAAGTAACAAGGGAAATTGACAACTCAGTCTCTGACTCTGTCTTCATCTGTTTCTTTTTTGTAAGCATTTTCCCATCCTGGAGTCTAAGAGTTTGTGGTAGAGAAGAACAATGTATGATGGTTTAGTATAGACACTACATTACCCCTAGTTATCATCATCATGATTTCTATAGTTTAGGCATATAGCTAGTTATTGTGTTATCCAGCTGGCAATAATAGTGCTTACTAACAATAAAAAGTTAGCTAGTGTTTAGCTACATTGAAAAGGAACTCATGTTACTCATAATGTGTTGACACAAGTAGGTAGCTAGCTAACATTGTTATGCTGGGTGTGTCTAAAGTAATACCCTGAGAACAAGGTTCAGGGAAGATAAGAACTAGATAGCCTAGTTGGTGGGACCAATAAAAGTGCTAGTGAACGTTTACTAGCTAACCAACACTAGGCTAGCTAACAAAAGTTCTTCTTCTTCTTTAAATTTGTATTGGCGGATCGCAACCGAGAGGTGCGTACACCACCACCTACTGTACTGCAGTGTGAAGCCGGTCACTGCCTCCCTATTCATCAATTTCTCTTTTCTAGCACTCTGTTTCCGCCTACTGTTCTGGAATGTGAATTCATTACAATTAGTGACACAAAAAGGGAAGGGGAAAAGGATGGAGAAAGGGGAAGAAAAATGCCTTACCAACTAACCCTACTAAGGTCGATAACTAAGGTTGATGTCCTCACTCGCCTCGGAAATCTAATTAGATTAATACAACAATCCCCTTAGAAATCCGTCATTTTAAGCTAGAGATGTTTTTTTTGCGTTGGATGCGTCTCAATCCACCTCATGCACCTATGTCTCATTTCCATTTCTCCGGTAAAAGTTGACAGAGCTACAGTAGAGAGGTGTTTATCAGACCATGAGATATCCCAAAAATCGGTATTTTCACAAAATCGTCTGTAGCATCCAAACAGTTTGGGCTACACACTAATAGGCCTCATCTGTGGAAACGTGAGACTCTCACCTTCTTTTGCTCTAGGATGTGCACAAGACTCACTAGACTCGTTTGAAGGTCCTCCGGTACCATTTAAAAAAATGTATGGAAGTATATACAGTACAGAGACTGTTTAGTGCCAAATATGAGGGGTTAAATACAAAATAACAAAAGTTTCCTGGTCTTTCTTACATCTCTCAGATATAGGACAGACACTTCAGAACAAACTTCCATTAGATTGTTTGGGGGGACTTTCAGGTATGTTATTCCATTTGTATGGGCTAATAGTGGAAAAGCCAAAAATAATTTTAGATTTTTGGGGGGGATACTTCAAGGGGTCTTAAAATTCAAATTCAAATAGCTAAATGATCCTTGGTATGACTTCTTTAAAAAATCCATATAATTAGTAGACACCCCCCTCCCCCCCCACCACCACTACTCCTCCGGCTTAGGCAGAGTTTATATTCTTATGGGTTAAAACCTCACCACTATTTCACTACTTGGCCCTATCTGATCATACACCAGGCTGGCAGCCTGGGAGGATGGGACACTGTCGTTCAACACACCTTGTAACTCTTCTGCAGTAAAATCTTTTACACCTAAGTACCTCCCTGCAGCTGCCACCACAACATATATTTTCTGTTATTTACGTTCCATTTCATTAGTACAGTTGATAACCATGGTTGTGAATGCTAAGAAACCAACCTTAGTGAAGAATGTTATTCATATCACTCTCTATTGGCCTCGGCCTACTCATTGGTAGTCTCTTAGGATCAATCGCCCTGGACACATCTTCATCTTTCATCAATATTTCCGCTTTCTTCCTGTTTTCTTCCGAGCTACTGAAATATGGTTTTCAATTTCTGTGCCTGACGCCTATCAACCTCCCATCCTCCCATCTGCTTTCTCTCTCCTGTGTTGACGTTTTTGACCTACAACACTGTCTCTTTCAAGGCAATCTTTCATGTCTGGATTTTGCCCACTGACCATCTCGACCCAACCTTCACTGACCTTCTCACCTTTGCATGATCTCAGTGTCAATACATGGGGGCACGTTCGAGGTCGTCGTTATTTTGAGTGTGTTGCGCAGACCTAGCAATGATGTATATAAACCCTGGATTACTGATGCTATAGATACAGTAAAGAGGACAGTCAAACTCGACCAAAGCAATCGATTTGCAATGGAAATGTGTGGGCCATTGGGGAAAGATCCCGAATATCCTTATTGCCCCCCAGCAGAATTAGCCTACATTTTGGCTATTATTTCTGTGTATTTCACACTATGTTGAGGTAAAAATCTGAGTATAATGCTTGTATGGATGTTAACCCCAACACATATTCATGTTCATGTCACTTTAAACCTTAAACCTTAAAAAATTACTTTGAAACGACTATGATGACCATCTATTCTAACCAGATTATATGAACGGGAGTAAGCATTTAACAGTCACTTTTTCTAAACCTGAAAAGGGACAACTTCGAAATGTTATGCCGTGAAAACAGCCGATTATATCAAAATTGGACTTGAGTAACCACATTGTGGACCTGTTACAATAGATATCATGACGGATTTGACGAATATCCACTTTGTTAGATTAGACATGTTGAATGTGCATTCCATGTTGAATGTGCGTTCCATTGACCCCTTTACTGCATCTATGTATTGGCCATTGAGGGGCTTTGAAGCCACCGGTCGGCCATATTGGCACTCCCCAGTAGCAGCAGTCCTCCATAGGAATGAATGGAATTCTACAATATTTCAGTTTAATGTTTTTTCTTGTAGTGGGGACAGTAACGTTAGTAATCTTAACAATATATTCTTTAAAGGTGCACTATGAAGAAATTGCTCTGCCATTTCCTAGTTGCTAAAATGTTGACCTTTTACTGCAGTGGGATAGATCAGGTTCACACAGAGTGTTTCTTGTTAGTCTTAAACAAATCTACTTTGAAACAAAATTATACACCTCACACATGGTTATGGGTTTAGAAAAAATAAGACACCTGTTCGGGCGGTGTTTGGCGGTCAGCATCACCGGTCATCTAGCCATCGTCGATCCAAATGTCATTTTCCATTTGTTTTGTCTTGTTTTCCAACACACCTGGTTTCCATTTCCCTCATTAAGTGTTGTGTATTTAACCCTCTGTTCCCCCCATGCCCTTGTGTGCAATTGTTTGTTTGTAAGTGCTTGTGCACTATGTTACTGGTGCTCGTCGGGTTTTGTACCTATGTAGGTCCTTTTTATTTGCCATTGGTTTTGAAATTAAACTGCTCCGGCTATTACCTATTTCTGCTCTCCTGCATCTGACTTCACTGCCACCAGTTCCGCAACCCTACTCATTAAAGGGTTTTCTTTATTTTTACTATTTTCTACATTGTACAGTAATAGTGAAGACATCAAAACTATGAAATAACACATATGGAATCATGTAGTAACCAAAAAAGTGTTAAACAAATCAAAATATATTTTATATTTGAGACTCTTCAAATAGCCACCCTTTGCCTTGATGACAGCTTTTCACACTCTTGGCATTCTCTCAACCATCTTCGTGAGGTAGTCACCTGGACTGCATTTAAGTTAACAGGTGTTACTAGTTAAAAGTTCATTTGTGGAATGTCTTTACTTCTTAATGCGTTTGAGCCAATCAGTTGTGTTGTGACAAGGTGGTGGGGTATACAGTGAGGGAAAAAGTATTTGATCACCTGCTGATTTTGTACGTTTGCCCACTGACAAAGAAATTATCAGTCTATAATTTTAATGGTAGGTTTATTTGAACAGTGAGAGACAGAATAACAACAAACAAATCCAGAAAAACGCATGTCAAAAATGTTATAAATTGATTTGTATTTTAATGAGGCAAATAAGTATGTGATGTGCCTTTTTTTCTCCACACATAGTGTTGTGTGTTCCTTCCAAACAACACAACTTTAGTTTCATAGTTTCATCAGAATATTTTGCCAGTAGCGCTGTGGAACATCCAGGTGCTCTTTTGCAAACTTCAGACATGCAGCAATGTTTTTTTGGACAGCAGTGGCTTCTTCCATGGTGTCCTCCCATGAACATCTTTCTTGTTTAGTGTTTTAGGTATTGTAGACTTGTCAACAGAAATGTTAGCATCTTCCAGAGATTTTTGTAGGTCTTTAGCTGACACTCTAGGATTCGTCTTAACTGGCAAGTGTCTTCACTGACATTTTCAACCTCTCCCTGACCGAGTCTGTAATACCAACATGTTTCAAGCAGACCACCATAGTCCCTGTGCCCAAAAACACGAAGGTAACCTGCCTAAATGACTACCAACCCGTAGCACTCACATCTATGAAGTGCTTTGAAAGGCTGGTCATGGCTCACATCAACACTATTATCCCATACCGCCCCAACTTATCCACAGATGATGCAATATCTATTGCACTCCGCACTGCCCTTTCCCACCTGGACAAAATGAACACCTGTGTGAGAATGCTATTCATTGACTACAGCTCAGCATTTAACATCATAGCGCCCTCAAAGCTCATCACTAAGCTAAGGCCCCTGGGACTAAACACCTCCCTCTGCAACTGGATCCTGGACTTCCTGACAGGCCGCCCCCAGGTGGTAAGGGTAGGAAACAATACATCCGCCACGCTGATCCTCAACACGGGGGCCCCTCAGGGGTACGTGCCCAGTCCCCTACTATACTCCCTGTTCACTCATGACTGCACGTTTTCTGATGACACAATAGTGGTAGGCCTGATCACTGACAACGACGAGACAGCCTATTGTATAGGGAGGAGGTCAGATACCTGACGGTGTGGTGCAAGGACAACACCCTCTCCCTCCATGTGATCAAGATAAAGGAGATGATTGTGGACTACAGGACGGGGCTGTAGTGGAGCAGGTTGAGAGCTTTACGTTCCTTGGCGTCCCCATAACCAACAAACTAACATGGTCCAAGCACACCAAGACAGTCCTGAAGAGGGCATGACAAAACCTATTCCCCCTCAGGAGACTGGAAAGATTTGGCATGGGTCCTCAGATGCATCCTGACGGGTTGCATGACTGCCTGGTATGGAAACTGCCTGGCCTCTGACCGCAAGGCACGGCAGAAGGTAGTGCGTACGGTCCAGTACATCACCGGGGCCAAGCTTCCTGCCATCCAGGACTCCTACACCAGGCGGTGTCAGCCCGAAAAATTGTCAAAGACTCCAGCCACCCTAGTCATAGACCGTTCTCTCTGCTACCGCACGGCAAGCGATACCGGAGCACCAAGTCTAGGTCCAAGAGGCTTCTAAACAGCTTCTACCCCCAAGCCAGAAGACTCCTGAACATCTAATCAAATGGCTACCCAGACTTTTTGCAGTGTCCCAATCCCCTCTTCTATGCTGCTGCTAATCTCTGTTATTATCTATGCATAGTCACTTGAATAACTCTACCTACATGTACATATTACCTCAATTACCGACTAACCGGTGCCCCTGCACATTGACTCTGTACCGGTACCCCCTGTATATAGCCTCACTATTGTTATTTTACTGCTGCTCTTTAATTATGTAACTTTTTTAGTTATTTTCTTAACTTAAAACTGCATTGTTGGTTTATGGCTTGTAAGTAAGCATTTCACTGTAAGGTCTGTTGTATTCGGCGCATATGACAATTTAATTTAATTTAATTTGATTTAATTTGATTTGAGTTTGGCATTCGGCTATTCACGTGCAACATGATTGCACAATTCCAAGCCTGATGGAGTTAGCGGAAGACAGACGAGCAGTATCCACCGTCGAGATACGGAGCTGGCTAGCTTTAGAAGACGCTGAGTAGATCTAGCTTGCATCGTAGTATACCCCTCCCAAACGATTTACCAGTGACAGCGTGGTTCAAGCAGAGTTGAATTGAACCACACTCAAGTCCACCATGACAACCCTTAAAATAACATGCTTGTTTGTGTGTGTGTGGGTGTGTTTATTAGGGCTGTGAAGGTCATGCAATTTTGGATGATGGTTTTTTGTCAGCCAAATGACTGCGGTCCCCATAATAACCTTTTTTTTAAATACTGGTAACCAAAGACTTGTTTGCTGCAACACTGTGCTTGTTTCAGCCAAGAGCAACAAAGTTTAGTCAAGTTGTAGAGCCCATGTTACAGCAGAAACAGACTCAACTGCACGAATGCCCGGCCGTCCCGTCTACAGTCAGCTGTTCGTTCCACGCAACAACAAAAAAGGGTCATGACAGTCTTAAGCTGTTGGTTACATGGTTATTAAACAGTAATTGTGCCAGCCCTAGTGTGTGTGTGTGTGTGTGTGTGTGTGTGTGTGTGTGTGTGTGTGTGTGTGTGTGTGTGTGTGCATAAGTACATATAGTTTTGTATAGTTTTGTGTGTGGTTGAGAATAAAAAGATTGTTGTTAATTGTAAATGTCACGTGCTCCCTCTCCGGCCTCTATGCGCTGTTCGTGTTTACTTGTTTTGTATTATGTTGTGTTTATTTATTAAAACACTCACTCCCTGCACTTTCCTCACCTAAGGGAAACATCAGGGAATGTTTATTTTTTTTGTGTCAGTGGGAATGACGTTGGGTCCGGGAGCCGCTACAGGTTCTTATGCCTCAGCCAGATCGCCAGGCTCTCCTGCCTCTGCCGGCTCGCCAGGCTCTCATGCCTCAGCCGGATCGCCAGGCTCCCCTGCCTCAGCTGGTCTGTCAGGTTCCCGCGGCCCAGCCAGCGACAGGTTCCCGCGCATCAGCAGGGGTGACCGTTCCGCTCCTGATCCCTGGGATCGTCATTTTGGTCGGCGTCCTACAACTGGAGCCACGTGTAGGGCAGGGAGTACTGTCACGTGTGCTCCCTCTCTGGCCTCTAGGTCACCAGGCTGCTCGTTATGGAGCACACCTGTCACCATCATTACGTGCACCTGCGCGTCATTAGACTCAACTGGACTCCATCACCTCCCTGATTACCTTCCCTGATTATGTCACTCCCTTTGGTGCCTTCCCCCTGCGTCATTGTTTCTGTTCCAGTGTCATGTCTGTGCGTCATTCGTTTTTCCTTGTTTTGTATTACGTTGTGTTCATTTATTACAACACTCACTCCCTGAACTTGCTTCCCAACTTTCAGCGCACATTGTAACAATAAACTACATTCATCTGACTGAATAAATGCTATAGGTCAAACGTAAACCAAAATAGACATAACCATTTTGCGAGTTTCGGCATCCCCACTCGGATATTTTAAGTACCTGTATTCTAACATAACTTTATGTTTTTTTGGATGAAAAACATTCCCGTTTTAAACAAGATATTTTGTCACGGAAAGATGCTTGACTATGCATATAATTGACTTTGGAAAGAAAACACTCTGACGTTTCCAAAACTGCAAAGATATTATCTGTGAGTGCCACAGAACTGATGCTACAGGCGAAACCAAGATGAAACTTCAAACAGGAAGTGAGCAAAATTTTCGAGGCGCTGTTTTCCATTGTCTCCTTATATGGCTGTGAATGCGCAAGGAATGAGCCTACACTTTCTGTCGTTTCCCCAAGGTGTTTGCAGCATTGTGACGTATTTGTAGGCATATCATTGGAAGATTGACCATAAGAGACCACATTTACCAGGTGTCCGCCTGGTGTCCTGTGTCGAAATTGGTGCGTAATCTCCAGCTGCAAGTATTCTTCCATGTGATTCAGAGGAGAAACCAGACTTCCACGAACGATATATCATCAAAGAGATATGTGAAAAACACCTTGAGGATTGATTCTAAACAACGTTTGCCATGTTTCAGTCGATATTATGGAGTTAATTTGGAAAAAAGTTTGGCGTTTTGATGACTGAATTTTCAGGTTTTTTTGGTAGCCAAATGTGATGAACAAAACGGAGCGATTTCTCCTACACAAAGAATCTTTTTGGAAAAACTGAACATTTGCTATCTGACTGAGAGTCTCCTCATTGAAAACATCCGAAGTTCTTCAAAGGTAAATGATTTTATTTGAATGCTTTTCTTGTTTTTGTGAAAATGTTGCCCGCTGAATGCTACGCTAAATGCTACGCTAGCTGTCAATACTCTTACACAAATGCTTGTTTTGCTATGGTTGAAAAGCATATTTTGAAAATCTGAGATGACAGTGTTGTTAACAAAAGGCTAAGCTTGAGAGCTAGCATATTTATTTCATTTCATTTGCGATTTTCATGAATAGTTAACGTTGCGTTATGGTAATAGGCTTGAGGCTGTATTTACGATCCCGGATCCGGGATGGCTAGTATCAAGAGTTAAGAGGCTTATCGGACTTATGAGCTGTTTATAGCGTCCACATTCCAAGCTTTAACTTATAAAATCTATCGTAGCCAGAGATGTAAAGTTAAAACCTATGCATAATGATATGTGTATAGTGTAAATCACATTTACCAACAGACCAATGCAATTTTTAACATATAATCAATCAAAGAGTTTACTCTTTAAATGAGGCATGCATTTACTCCAATCAACTAATACGTTGTATTAGTCACAAATTAATTGACACTTCCAGTGTACATGAGCATTCATTATAGTATTAGACAGAGTAAATAACTCTACTAATAAGATGTACGTGGTTCCAAGTTTTTTTTTATAATCTCCAAGTGAAAAAGTTTAATGTGTGTCTGTCTGCACACACATGGAGCTTGCCAACAACTTCACAATTAGACTTAGACCTTTTATCCATGGAAAAAACGGAAACTCACCCCCAACATAAATTAACATTACTTTGCACATTTCTGGGGGAAGACAAAAGGCAGGACATCACACCCAGATTAAAATCGAATCAACAAAATTCAATTTGAATGTTACGGACAACAGAAATGTGCCTGAAAACCGAAAAACCAAACATACAATTTCAGCCCTGTCTCTCTGAAAATGCATCAACCGGAAAACATACAATGTAATAAGACATGTAAAAATGTACAGCTCTTTATGAACTCTTGAAACAATCCAAACACAACAGTTTCATTCACACAGTAACATTAATTTTGTTGATTCAAGTTTTCATCAGTCTTCACACTTCAGACGGTGGCCGTACTCCCAAGGTCTGTGGGAACGTTCTTCTCTGGAAAATGCCACTGTGGAGGTGTGCTTCCCTCCTGTGATGGCAAACATAATATGGCCAGCCATTGGGACAATGCCATAAATTGTGATTGAATCATCACTCTGTGCTCCCACGCCAGCCTGTCGCCGACGCATCTGAATCACAGACTCCAAGGTCATCATCTCTCCCACTATGTGTGTGTTTTCCACCTGCCGATGACAAGTACTCATAACATAGATTCCCACTGAGTCCCCAGTACTATAGGATCAGGTCCTACTAGTTTCTCTATTGGAGTAAAGGTTGGACTCCATTTTAAGGGAAAAAGACATTCTGAGTAGTATACTATAACTGAGACAGGATGATTGTGGTTTTAATACTCTTCTCTACCACTCGGTTTCAGGTGTGCTGCTCAGATAGGTGTGTTGTGGCAATTATGGTTATAGTGGTGTTGGTTATTTAGCTTGAGGCAAACTTCTCTTTTCCGCCTGTCTCACGTTGCTGATTGGATATGAGACTATGAAGTTGGTTGGACGTGGTGTAGATCTTAAGAACTAATATTCCTTTCTATTTCTTTCAACATAATATTAAATAATTATCTTGGTCTTCATTTTATCCTTGGAACCACAATACCCACAGGACAAGGGGAGATGTTGAGAACCTTTCCCTGGCCCCTTAGGGCGCCCGGCCACTGAAATTGTGGCCAATATCAAATCCTTACTTTTATGATCCTAGAAACCACAATACTTTATGACCCCCAAGGACCCTCCATAGGACACTTCAATGTTGTTCTTAATCGGTGAGCATCACAGAAACTCAAGGCATGCCTCTGTCTCTGCAGGGAGACAACTCTACCAACACATACAGCAAAGCTAGCTGAGCATAAGCAAGTCTACTGGCATGAAGACGCCGGATTCACTCCTAACTTAAACTTATTCCCTACTTTGTAACTGCACTCCTCTATTCACACTGAATATCATTTGTTGGAGCATTTTTCTTCACACTCTTTTTAGTAGGTATTTAATAAAATGCTCAGATAGTGAATCCTGCCCCAGGAAGAATTGATTGTTAATCTCACAACTCTACTATTAGAGTAGTTTCTTCTCACCAATGCTGTGTAAGAAGCACATTCAGAAAACAATCATCAGAAGCAGCATCGATACAAATCTGCTTACAACCTCCTCTGACTATTGCTCTGTTTGTTTTTATACATCAGAACGAGGATGGGGCATGAATAAAGCACATCAAACGAGGATGGGGCATGAATAAAGCACAATTTACCATAAGAGGTCTCTTATGGTAAATTGTGCTTTATTCATGCCCATCCTCGTTTGATGTGTTCCTCCTGGTAGGGAGCAGGAGGCATGAAAGACACCTTTGAAATGTAGATACTGAATAAATACTTTTTTCAGAAGGAAAGGCAGTGCTTGACTTGGGGCGGAGCTGTCCAGAGCCCCTACCAGTGCCTCCCATTTTTTCAGGAAATGCATACCGGCACCTCTGTAAAGCAAAGTAGCCTATCACCAGCCTGGAATCACACACAGTCAAAAAAAGTTGGTCAAAGCAGAATGAAGGAGGGATCTGCAGTGAATAACAATGGAGTGTAGGCAATCATATCCTGATTCTGCTTTGTTTAAGTTTATTTGCACTAGTCTGTGAATCTGGTGTATGCTGGCCAGGAGGCCAGCATCACGGAGTCGCTTCTTCACTGTTGACATTGAGACTGGTGTTTTGCGGGTACAATTTAATGAAGCTGCCAGTCAAGGACTTGTGAGGCATCTGTTTCTCAAACTAGACTTGTCCTCTTGCTCAGTTGTGCACCGGGGCCTCCCACTCCGCTTTCTATTCTGGTTAGAGCCAGATTGCGCTGTTCTGTGAAGGGAGTAGTACACAGCGTTGTACGAGATCTTCAGTTTCTTGGCAATTTCTCACATGGACTAGCCTTCATTTTTCAGAACAAGAATAGACTAATGAGTTTCAGAAGAAAGTTATTTGTTTCTGGCCTTTTTGAGCCTGTAATCGAACCCACAAATGCCGATGCTCCAGATACTCAACTAGTCTAAAGAAAGTCAGTTTTATTGCGTCTTTCGTCAGAATAACAGTTTTCAGCTGTGCTAACATAATTGCAAAGGGGTTTTCTAATGATCAATTAGCCTTTTAAAATTATAAACTTGGATTAGCTAACACAACGTGCCATCCACAGGAGTGATTGCTGATAATGGGGCTCTGTACGCCTATGTAGATATTCCATAAAACATCAGCCGTTTCCAGCTACAATAGTCATTTACAACATTCACAATGTCTACACTGTATTTCTGATCAAATTTATGTTATTTTAATGGACAACAAAATGTGCTTTTCTCTCAAAAACAAGGACATTTCAAAGTGACCCCAAACTTTTTAAGGTATAACTTTAAGGTATTTAAGGTATTTATAAGGTATACACATATATATATATATATATATATATATATATAACATAACATTTAGAGAATAAAGCACTTAACCTGTTGTGTTAAATTGTGTTAAGGACAAAGGATTGGTTGATTTCCAGTTTAAGTATACGTTTTTTCAAGACGATTGACCAGAAAAGTATCATCCAACTCATCGGGTATCACACTGCACCCTCATATGCCATGTCTTCAAATATGCAGTCAGATGAATTAAAAGTACATTTACATTGTAATACTTCTGACAGCCAACTTTCTAGCTCCACCCATAACTTGTTGACTTTTCCAAGAAGGCATGGATTATTGAGTCATTGTTAGTTTTACACTTAAGACATGACTTTGTGCCATTGTGCTTTATAATTTCTTAATTAATTTTTACTGGATTAGGTGTACATTTTCGTTAGTTACGTTCCAACATTCCCTCCATCTTGTGCCAATATCCGTTCCTTCTAAGTCTTGTTTCCAATAGTTTATATTTTTCGAAGAGATTGTGAGTTGGATAGGCTCTCGATTGAAAATATTTCAAATCGACATTTTGTGATATTGTAATGCTCGTTGTTGAGAGAGAGGAGGACCAAGGTGCAGCGTGGTAAGTATTCATATTCTCTTTTAATGAAAACGAATACTCGAACAAAAACAACAGAGAACGAAACGAAAACAGTCCTGAACGGTGAAATACAAACACAGAACAGAAAAAAATCACCCAACAAACACAATAGAAAACAGGCTCCCTAAATATGGTTCTCAATCAGGGACAACGATTGACAGCTGCCTCTGATTGAGAACCATACCAGGCCAAACACAGAAATAGCAAATCATAGAAAAACTAACATAGACAACACACCCAACTCACACCCTGACCATACTAAAACAAAGACATAACAAAAGAACTAAGGTCAGAACGTGACAGATATAAAACTTTTAAGTTGCATGTATTTGAAAATAACTGCATTGGTGAATCCAAAATGTATTTTTAATGCTGTCATGGAAATAAATGTATTTCCTATGGCCAAGTCATTTATGGTATCAATGACTTTAGTTTTCCAAGTGGACCAATTTATCCATGAATTCTGAAAAGCTATCCAAGGATTGTTCCATTGGGTTTTCTTTTTAAGGAGTGATATTGGTTCTTGTAGAATACGTTTAAATCTCATAAAATGTATTTTTTTAAATTCTCATCAATCTATACACAATGCCCCATAATGATAAAGAAAAAACAGGTTTTAGAAATGTTGGCACATTTATAAAACAAACAATGATTGAAATATCATATTTACGTAAGTAATCAAACCATTTACTCAGTACTTTGTTGAAGCACCTTTAGAAACAATTACAGCCTCGAGTCTTCTTGGGTATGACACTACAAGCTTGGCACATGTATTTGGGGAGTTTCTCCCATTCTTCTGTGCAGATCCTCTCAAACTCTGTCAGGTTGGATGGGGAGCGTCTCTGCACAGCTATTTTCAGGTCTCTCCAGAGATGTTCGATTGGGTTAAAGTCTGGGCTCTGGCTGGCCCACTCAAGGACATTCAGAGACTTGTCCCAAAGCCACTCCTGCATTGTCTTGATTGTGTGCTTAGGGTCGTTGTCCAGTTGGAAGGTGAACCTTCGCCCCAGTCTGAGGTCCTGAACTCTCTGGAACAGGTTATCATCAAGGATCTCTGTACTTTGCTTCGTTTGTCTTTCCCTCAATGTAAATATTCTTAAAGTGGCATTATCCTGACTGGTCTCCCAGTCCCTGCTGCTGAAAAAAATCCCCACACCATGATGCTGCCACCACCATGCCTCACCGTAGGGATGGTACTAGGCATTCAGGCCAATGAGTTCAATGTTGGTTTCATCAGACCAGAGAATCTTGTTTATCATGGTCTGAGTGTCTTTAGGTGCCTTTTGGCAAACTCCAAGCAGGCTGTCATGTGCCTTTAATTGAGAAGCGGCTTCAGTCTAGCCACTCTCCCATAAAGGCCTGATTGGTGGAGTGCTGCAGAGATGGTTGTCCTTCTGGAAGGTTCTCCCATCTCCTCAGAGGAACTCTGGAGTGCTGTCAGAGTGACCATCAGGTTCTTGGTCACGTCCACAACCAAAGCCCTTCTCCCTCGATTGCTCAGTTTGGCCGGAGAGCCAGCTCTAGGTGGTGGTTCCAAACTTGTTCCATTTAAGAATGATGGATGCCACTGTGTTCTTTGGGACCTTCAATGCTGCAGAAATGTTTTGGTACCCTTCCCCAGATTGATGCCTCGACACAATTCTGTCCCAGAGCTCTACTGACAATTCCTTCAACCTTGTGGCTTGGTTTTTGCTCTGACATGCGCTGTCAACTGTGGGACCTTAAATAGACAGATGTGTGCCTTTCCAAATCATGTCCAATCAATTTAATTTACCACAGGTGGACTCCAGTCAAGTTGTAGAAACATCTCAAGGATGAACAATCAAAACAGGATGCACCTGAGCTCAATTTTGAGTTTCATAGCAAAGGGTCTGAATAATTATGTAAATAAGGTATTTCTGTTTTTAATTTCTTAGAAATGAGCAAACATTTCTAAAAGCCTGTTTTTGCTTTGTGGGGTATTGTGCGTAGATTGATGAGGGAAAAAAATAGTTTCATCAATTTTAGAATAAGGCTGTAACATAACAAAATGTGGAAAAAGTCAAGGGGTCTGAATAACTTTTCGAATGCACCGTACACTAGGTGTACAAAACAATAAGAAAACATTCCTAATATTGAGTTGCACCCTCTTCTGTCCCCAGAAAAGCTTTAATTCATCGGGGCATAAGCTACAAGGGGTCAAAAGCATTCCACAGGGATGCTGGCCCATGTTAACTCCAATGCTTCCCACAGTTGAGCAAGGCAGTTAACCCACTGTTCCCCGGGTGCCGATCACGTGGATGTCAAATAAGGCAGCCCCCCGCACCTCTCTAATTTAGAGGGGTTGGGTTAAATGCGGAAGACACATTTCAGCTGAATGCCAAGTATCCCCTTTTCCCTTTCCCAGCTGTGTCAAGTTGGCTGGATATCCTTTGGGTGGTGGGCCATTCTTGATACACACAAGAAACTGTTGAGCATGAAAAACACAGCAGCGTTGCAGTTCTTGACACACTCAAACTGGTGCGCCAGGCACCTACAACCATACCCCTTTAAAGACGTTTAAATATTTTGTCTTGCCCATTCCCCCTCTGAATAGCATACATACATAAACATGTCTCAATTGTATCAAGGCTTAACATTAACCTGTCTCCTCCCCTTCATCTACACGGATTAAGGTGGATTTAACAGGTGGTGACATCAGTAAGGGATCATAGCTTTCACGTAGATTCACCTGGTCAGTCTATGTCATGGAAAGAGCAGGTCATGTTCCTGTTACGCCCTGAACATAGAGAGCTTTTTATTCTCGGGGTGGGGGTGTGACTAGGGTGGGTCATCTAGGTAATTATATTTCTACGTTGGCCTGGTATGGTTCCCAATCAGAGGCAGCTGTTAATCGTTGTCTCTGATTGGGGATCATATTTAGGCAGCCAGTTCCCCTTTGTGGGATCTTGACTATGTGAGTACTATACTGTAGCAGCTTCTCGTTTCATTTTGTATTTATTGTTTTCTTTGAATTTCACTTCAAAATAAAGAGGATGGAACCATACCACCTACATCTTGGTCCACTCATTCAGACGAGCGTGACAGTTCCTAAGGTTTTGTACATTCAGTGTATATTTCAGTCATATTGAAATAAATATAATGTCCAGTCAATTGAGTTCTATTTTTGTATGCTACACTGTCACGTTTTTTCCTCTATATTTCATGATGTGTTACAATGTGCACAATTGGAAATGATGCAGACAATTATATTCATGGAAGCCACAATCTATCTGCAATATTAAAGCTGATATAGCCCCTACAAAAAGGTGACATCTCTCTAGGAGCTGAACCATCGGCAGGATTGTGGAATGATTAGAACGTTAAATTAAGATATGACTGAAGAAAGCTTATCAGAGAGCAGCTCTGCCTTTCTTTCAATCCTATCAGTATCGGTATAGTACATGGTCCAGCGACGCACTTAACGAACGTTCTTTCTGCGTGGTGTTTTGGGAAACACATTTTATTTACATCTTTGTAGTAAAGATGCATCATTAAAACACTCGTAAGCCTAAAAACACCCGTAAGCCTAAATCCCATCGCTAACGAGAAACGTGGCCTATGGGTGTGCTCCGGAGGTTTGTGTATTTTGGAAGGAAATTATTATTTGGGATTTGAAAAAAACGCCAGGCCACTCTTGAATGTCTAAGACGAAACTCAGCAAAAAAAGAAACGTCCCTTTTTCAGGCCCCTGTCTTTCAAAGATAATTTGTAAAAATCCAAATAACTTCACAGATCTTCATTGTAAAGGGTTTAAACACTGTTTCCCGTGCTTGTTCAATAAACCACAATTAATGAACATGCACCTGTGGAACGGTCGTTAAGACACTTACAGCTTACAGACAGTAGGCAATTCAGGTCACAGTTAGGAAAACTTAGGACACTAAAGAGACCTTTCTACGGACTCTGAAAAAAACCAAAAGAAAGATGCCCAGGGTCCCTGCTGTTTATCGTCGATGGAATGAGCATTACAACGAGGCCTGTACTCTGGAGCGGGATCGATTTGGAGGTGGATGGAGGTGTAACAGTTTAGTTTCCGTCCCTCTCATCGCCCCAACCTGGGCTCGAACCAGGGACCCTCTGCACACATCAACAACTGACACCCACGAAGCATCGTTACCCATCGCTCCACAAAAGCCGCGGCCCTCGCAGAGCAAGGGGAACAACTACTTCAGGTCTCAGAGCGAGTGACGTCACCGACTGAAACACTATTAGAGCGCATCACCGCTAACTAGCTAGCCATTTCACATTGGTTAGAGAGGGTCCATCATGGTCTGGGACAGTGTGTCAGAGCATCATAGGACTGAGCTTGTTGTCATTGCAGGCAATCTCAATGCTATGCGTTACAGGGAAGACATCCTCCTCCCTCTTGTGGTACCCTTCCTACAGGCTCATCCTGACATGACCCTCCAGCATGACAATGCCACCAAGACAGGAATGTCAGTGTTCTGCCATGGCCAGCGAAGAGCCCGGATCTCAATCCCATTGAGCACATCTGGGACTTGTTGGATCGGAGGGTGAGGGTTTGGGCCTTCCTTGGTGGAAGAGTGGGGTAACATTTCACAGCAATAACTGGCAAATCTGGTGCAGTCCATGAGGAGGAGATGCACTGCAGTACTTAATGCAGCTGGTGGCCACACCAGATACTGACTGTTACTTTTGATTTTGACCCCCCTTTGTTCAGGGACACATTTTTCAATTTCTGTTAGTCACATGTCTGTGGACTTGATCAGTTTATGTCTCAGTTGTTGAATCTTGTTATGTTCATACAAATATTTCCTGAGTTTAGATATACAGTATGTAGAAGTTATAATGGACCTGTATATATATTTTCTATTGTTTTTGACAAACATATTGGTCTGAAAAAAATCTGTGGCCCTCGAAAATCCTGTTGTTGACAAACCCAACACGTGCAGATAGCTGGCAAGCAGGCAGGCACAAACACTTACCCTGACTTACACACAGACACACACACAAAAACAAACAAACAAATCACAGTCAATCAGTGTGATTTTGTCTCTTTGGTTAAACCACACAATTGCAATCCATGTCAATCCAGCGAACCATGTAATTACATTTATATGAAGGAAATATGAGGTTATTGGAGTAAAGAAGTTATGATGGAACTGTTATGTTCAGCAGAGCGGCATGTTTTCTTGTTTGAAGTTTTTAAAAATGCAAATGTGATTGCTTATGTAAAATTCCAAGATTAAATTTGTCCCCCGAAAATCTTCTCTCTCTCAATAGTTTTTACACTCGCATTATATATACTTGCTGTTCTAATGCAAAAAATGACTTAGACCTTTATGCTCCAATCGTATAACTATTTAGGCCCAGCATTGTCCTTATTCACAAGTTTCAGCTCCAACGGGAAGAGAGACATATTTGTTGAGTATGAGTCACAACTTCCTGCTTTCTAGCTAGCTGGCTCTAAAATACCTTCACTGGAAGAGAAATCCTACGCACTCAATTATCCTGCTTTCAAATATTATGCTCAGAGTGCCATGTATGAGTTGAGTAACTCATTGTTTGTCTAACTAGCCTGTTCCTGAGCTATTAGAGCTGCTATTAGTGAGCTAAGAACATAATAATGCAACAAGTAATTAAGTAATTGCATTATGTTTAGTAAGTGTTTAGAACATTTGTAGAAAGCTGATGTTCTTTTCCTCATGTACAATTTCAGGTGTTCCAGCTCTGTTCGTGGCAACATGGGCAGTTGTCCGGGCAACACTAGCAGATGGAAGGTGAGTGAGACACTAGTCCAAATTCAGTATTTAGGTAATTCATGTAGATACAGTATCTAATAGCTATCTTCAATGATCTTCTCACCAGATGGAATCCTCCAGCTATGGCCCTTGAAAGCACCTTGGCAGGCTTCCATTATACATACCCTGCCCTTCATATGCACTATATAAATATGAATTTATGTAGAGTGCCCTTACCAGCAGCAAGTGCACCATATCTCCTCCAAGGAATTGGGATGCAAAACATCATAATATTCAACATCACAATAGTGAATACATTTAAATTAACATCACCGTAGTGAATAGATTTACCTCTGTTTCATAGCTTTCTAGATAATTATATTGGTTTGAGCATTTTGTACTTACTTACTGTATATAGGCCTTTTTGTTCTTTGCGGAACATAGGCCATCGATGTATCGCCTCCATCCCTTTCATTATTTTGCTCTCCGCTCCAGGTGTTGCCATGTCACACCCTCAGCCTTCATTTGAGCATCTGTACCAGCATGATATGTTGGATGAATCTAGACAAACTATTTTATGCTTTGAGTCATCAAAGGTCAATTAGGGGTGCTTATATTTGTCCTGTTTCACACATGTACAAGTGCATATCCCATTCCCCCTGAGACACCCTCGGAGAGTGAGGTCAGGGCCATGTGCGAGACAACACATGTACGAGACAAATTCTGCTGGCTGGGCAACAGGTTTTATTCAGACCTGGTGCCAGGATAGAGTGACTAAGGGGGCAGTTGAAATCTGCGAGTGGGCACAATATTTTGGGGTTCTTACATTGGAATGATATTTAATTATCAAAACCGGAGGAAAACTCAAATCACACCCAACAGGCCATTCAATGCTGAGCCTGCCCTCTGAAGCCCCGCCTTCCTGGCTATAATTCATTACCTTAATTCTTCGCTCTTCAGCTCGCCTGAAGGAAGAATGTGTCAAGCAATTTAAACACTTTTTAAGTACTCGAAGACTAGATTCAGCTCCGACTTAGGTGTCTGTTAGTGGGGAGAGCGTACTCGTCCCCCTAGATGTTGCGAGTTTGGTCTTGGTATTGTTTTTTGTGTTTGTTAAAAGCTCACTACTTTCTGCTCTGCTTGTGTAGCCAGTGCTTGAGTAAGATGGCCAGTGGTAAGAGTAAGTTCAAAAATATTTCCTGGGATTCTCTTCATTTAGCCATCTGGTGCTACCAGGTTATGGTGAGTTCATGAATGTAGAGGGTATGGAGGAGAAGGGGTTGCAATATTTGAATGAGCCAGTTTCCCCAGCAAGGTTGTTTGGCTCGGCTATGGAGTACTTACTTGCCATTTCGAGGAGAAACATAAACAGGACGCAGCTCTTCCGTGACTTTTCCCATGAAAATCCTTTGCGGAGGCATCTCGGCAGTTCCCGAGGCATGAAGGAAAGGGTCCAGGCCAGAAGCGGGTTTCCCCGGGCCAGGGGGTGGCTTCGAGGTCAGTTTATGACCATCTTGGTGCTTCTGGGCAAAGGCAGATGTCTGGGTTGAAGGAGAGCATGGTGAAAGCAGATTCTTCCATGGTGCGGGGAGTGTAGCAGACCTTGCGACCCTAGCTGGAGGCCAGGGGAGGGGGCGTGTTCTCTGGGTCCTCCTGCCCAAGCATTAACTGTGGCAACAGTGCTCACAAGTGGCTCGGTCAATGATGACAAGTTACTAGTTGCCGAAGTCCCCAAACCCAGTGTGGGCCGGGGATCAGAACGGCAGTACCACGAAAGCAGATTATTCAGGGGTATCGAGAGTGCAGTATCATCTAGGTGTGGGAATAATAAACACAGTTCCTTCCCCACGTTCAGACACATGGTTGTCAAGAGTGGTGGAAATGAAAACAAGCATGACATAAAAAAACACATTTTCCAGCCTCCGTAGTGGCGCAGCGGTCTAAGACACTGCATCGCAGTGCTAGAGGCATCACTATGTACCCGGGTTCAATCCTGGGCTGTATTACAACTGGCCTTAACCGGGAGTCCCATAGGGTGGTGCACAATTGGTCCAGTGTCATCTGGATTAGGGGAGGGTTTGGCTGGAGGGGGAGCTTTACCTGGCTCATCGTGCTCTAGTGACTCCTTGTGGTGGGCTGGGTGCCTGCAGGCTGACTTTGGTTGTCAGTTGGTGTCAGGTGTTTCTGCCAGCACATGCAGCTGGCTTCTGGGTTTAGCGGGTGGGTGTTAAGAAGTGCGGTTTGGCTGGTCATGTTTCCAAGGATGCATGACTTGACCTTTGCCTCCTGAGCCCGTTATGGAGTTGCAGCGATGAGACAAGATTGAAATTGGGGCGAAAAAGGGGGTAAAAACCCTTCAAAAGTTTTGGGTTACTAAGAAATGTCCTTGTTTTTGAAAGAAAAGCTATTTTTTTTGTCCATTATAATAACATCTGTCACGCCCTGACTTTAGTTATCTATGTTTTATGTATTATTTTGGTCAGGTTGGGGTGTGACAGGGGTGGGCATGTGTGTCTTTGTCCTGTCTAGGGTTTTTGTATATCTATGGGGTTTTTGTATGTCTAGGTAATGTAGGTCTATGGTGGCCTGAATTTGTTCCCAATCAGAGGCAGTTGTTTATCGTTTTGGTTTTGTGGGTTATTGTCTATGTGTAGTTGCCTGTCAGCACTCGGTTTATATAGCTTCACGTTCGTTTTGTTAGTTTGTTTAGTGTTCTTTCTTTATTAAAATAAGTATGTATTCATATCACGCTGCGCCTTGGTCTCATCAATACTACGAACATGACAACATCAAATTGATCAGAAATACAGTGTAGACATTGTTAATGTAGCTTATTTTTTAATGGAATATCTACATTGGTGTACAGAGGCCCATTATCAGCAACCATCACTCCTGTGTTCCAATGGCACATTGTGTTAGCTAATCCAAGTTTATCATTTTAAAAGGATAATTGATCATTAGAAAACCCTTTTGAAATTATGTTAGCACAGCTGAAAACTGTTGTCCTGATTAAGGAAGCAATAAAACTGGCCTTATTTAGACTAGTTGAGTATCTGGAGCATCAGCATTTATGGGTTCGATTGGCCAGAAACAAAGGACTTTCTTCTGAAACTCATATCATCACGGGTGAGCTCACCATTGATAAAAATAATAGAGTAAAACACTTTCTAAAAATTTGAAAGTAATCTGACGATAGATAGTGTGTGCTTGCCACCATATTTGTTTTTTCATGTCAAACGAAGATAAGAGGGGACAAGATGAGTTTGGTCTGCAGTATTCATATTGATGGGAGTGTGTCTTCTACCATCTTTAATGTCGACGCAGGGAGTCAGGAAGCAGGTGCCATTGGTGAATTTAATAATAACGAACATAGAACGATAGAAAACAAGTCAAAAAGAAAAAAGAAAAAATAACCAATACTACCTAATAACAAGAGTGTTATATAAAGGGTAAGTAATCATGGAGTAATGAAGTCCAGGTGTGACTGATGATGAGACGCAGGTGTGCTTATAGATTGGTTGCCAGGACCGGTGGTTAGTAGTCTGGCAACATTGAGCGCCGGAGAGGGGGAGCGGGAGTAGACTTGACAACATCATTCACTTCCCTTCTGGAAGTTTACTTGAAAGATCCCTTCACCTCATTTTGTTTAACATCTTTGTTCTGACAGATGTTTACGTGACACCCAGAATGTATCTCTGCTGACGTTGAGCGCCGGAGAGGGGGAGTAGACATGAGCACTACGTCAACCCCCCCCCCCCCCCCCCCCCCCGGCGCGAGGACGACGACGGCCCCAAGGGCGAGGAGCAGGCCGGTCCGGATGGCAAAGGGGGAATTCTTGGATGATGTTGGGATCTAGAATGTCGTCCATTGGAACTCAGAACGCAGCGCCATCTAGGAGTGATCTGACGGCATAGGCGGGGCTCCCCTCAATGTCCAAGGGAGGCGGAGGGGTGTCGGGGGGTGTTGTGAGGAACGGGATCAGCCAGGGGACCAGGAACCACCGGCCTTAGTAGGGAAACATGAAAAGATGGTGAGATCCGGTAGTTAGCGGGGAACGGCCCTACAAACCTGGGACTCAGCTTCTTACAAGGCAGGTGGAGTGGGAGGTTCCTGGTGGAGAGCCCTTTCTGACGGCGGACGGGGCGCTCGAGTCTCGTGGGCATTGTTCCATACCTCTTCTGTGCACCTGAAGCATTCGTCCACTGCAGGAGCTTCGGTCTAGCTCGGAGTCCACCGAGCCAGGGCCGGCTAATAACCCAGAACACACTGGTAGGGAGTCTGCCTGGTGGAAGTGTGTTGCAATGAATTCAGCCCAAGGAAGGAAATAGGGCCCAATCCCCCTGTCGGTCCTGGAAGTGACTCCTCAGGAACATCCCTAGCTCCTGGTTCATCCTCTTCACCTGCCTGTTAGATTGAGGCCGGTACCCGGAAGTGAGGCTGACCATGACCCCCAGCTTCTCCATGAAAGCCTTCCAAACATGTAATGTGAATTGGGGGCCACGATCGGAGACGATATACTCCGGGATGCCATAGTGTCATAAGACCTACTGGAACAGTGCCACAGCGACCTGGAGAGTGGTAGGGAGACCAGAGAGAAGGATGAAACGGCATGATTTTGAGAATCTGTCCACAACCACCAAAATGGTGGTGAAGCCATCAGAGGAGGGGAGATCAATGACAAAATCAGTAGACAGATGAGACCAGGGACGCTGAGGCACGGGAAGGGGAAGGAGTTCTTGCTGGAGCGCACCGGTAAGATTTAGATTGAGTACATACTGAACATAAATTGACATAGTGTGCAACGTCCTGTGCCAAAGTGTGCCACCAGTATTTCGCAGAAAGGGAGTGAGTGGTGCGGGTGATACCTGGGTGTCCAGCAGCGAGGGATGTGTGTGCCCAGGTCAACAACCGATCTCTCACCCCTGTGAGGACATAGATGCGCTATAGAGGGCTGGTGGCAGGAGCAGGTTCCCTCTCCTGAGCCTGGCGGATGTCCACATCTATGTCCCAAAACACGGGACCAACAATACAGGAGGACCGATTGAAAGCGAAGGTACAATTATGAATAGAACTCTGAAGGATGGAACGAGGTTTAACATATTTTTGCCCTGCGCCATCAGGGGTTTGGTCTCACTGAAGAGCGGTACTGAATTGAGGAAATTAATGCGAGCCCTGGTATTATCGCCAGGAAGGCGGGGCTTCTGATGTAGGGCTTGGCATCCATTGGCCCGTTGGGCGAGTTTCATTTTCTTCAGGAGAATATGATTGGTCGTAGACATAGAAAGTCCCCTATCCGCCTCCCCTCTGGACTCTATCACGTCCAATGTCCCTCTCATTGGTTGCTGGTTTAAAACAAGTTACTCAATAATGTCCACAATCGCCGACAAATGCATGCAATTTCTTGCCAGTTGCCCAAACCTTAACAAGTGTCGATACCTCAGTTCCCATAGCACTTTGAACTTGTTTTTCTTTCAATAGTGCAGTGCATTACAAATGCTCCTGGCTTTATGCGTGCCTAGCGAATCCTTTGGTACTATGAATCGCATGCTTCCGGTTAGAATTTCCAGCTTGGGTGAAGGCCTTGTCTGTATTAGCATTGGACCCAATACAGAACTTTCGACATGGGAAACAAAGTGCTGCATCTGCAAAATGCGAGTATTCCAGCCACTCTCTTCCTATGAATCGGTTGCTAATAAATGTTTTTGGACAGAAAACATGCAGCTAGGGTAGGATGCTCTTCTGTTCCAAGATCGTCAGGAACGGTTGGAGGTGGAGGGGGCTGTGGAGCAATTATCCTGGCAGCGCCAGGATAATGGGGGGTGGTACGCAGAGCTAGCTGGAGCTCAACAGCTTCATCGCTGCTGGGCTTGGCAGAGGCTTTGGTGGTTTGATGCTGCTACTGCTGTTCATTGCTCTCAAATCAAATCAAATCACATTTTATTGGTCACATACACATATTTAGCAGATGTTATTGTGGGTGTAGCGAAGTGCTTGTGTTCCTAGCTCCAACAGTGCAGTAGTATCTAACAATTCACAACAATACACACAAATCTAAAAGTAAAAGAATGGAATTAAGAAATATATAAATATTAAGACGAGCAATGTCGGAGTGGAATGAGTAAAGCAGCATGTAAACATTATTGAAGTAACTAGTGACCAGTGATTTCATGTCTATGTATATAGGGCAGCAGCCTCTAAGGTGCAGGGTTGAGTAACCGGATGGTTGCCGGCTAGTGATGGTTATTTAACAGTCTGATTGGGATAGATGCTGTTTTTCAGTCTCTCGGTCCCAGCTTTGACCACCTGTACTGACCTTGCCTTCTGGATGGTGAACAGGCCGTGGCTCGGGTGGTTGATGTCGTTGATGATCTTTTTGGGCTTCATGTGATATCGGGTGCTGTAGGTGCTTAGAGCTAATGCTTTTTAAAGCAAGATAATTATATCACATTATTCACATAGCCTACCAGCGTTTTTCTCACTTTTTATGAAAACAAAAAAGGAGTCTTACCTAACCACCCAGTGACTTTCCATAGCACCCCTACACACACGCACACACACTCCACATTCTGTCCATGGTGCTGATACAGTGCAGTGGAGATACAGATTTCACGCCAGGGCGGCAAGTAGCCTAGTGGTTAGAGCATTGGGCCAGTAACTGAAACGTCGCCGGTTTAAATCCCCGAGCCAACAAGGTGTGTGTGCTCTGTCGATGTGCCCTTGAGCAAGGCAGTTAACCCTAATTGATCCTGTAAGTCACTCTAGATAAGGGCATCTGCTAAATGACATATAGGAACATAAAACTAGTCGGAAAAGTTTCAACTGAGGGGTCACTAACTAAGCCCCCTTTTAAGGGTCACACAGTTTACCTGTAGCCAATTAGCTAAACAAAATAGCTGGTTTGTGCCCTACAGTGAGTGTCAAGGCAGTTATCATCACACAAGCTTACATAAATATCCCAAAAGGAATATGAATCCTATTCTGCTTGTCTATTAGTCATGGAAATTAATTTTTCCCTGCTGTTACTTAGCACCTTCCTTAATTAAGGACCGGAGCGGGGAATTGGCCTCCTGCTGCAAATGTTAGCTGAGGAAATCTGAAAGTGCTTGCTTTATATTTATTTAAACCTAAATGACACCCTGGGCTATATTATTTTTCTCTCTCTCTCTCTCTCTCTCTCTCTCTCTCTCTCTCTCTCTCTCTCTCTCTCTCTCTCTCTCTCTCTCTCTCTCTCTCTCTCTCTCTCTCTCTCTCTCTCTCTCTCTCTCTCTCTCTCTCTCTCTCAATGTTTTTTCATCAATTATTCTCTCAGTAAGCAACCTTAAGAGAGTAAGCATTTGTAGAAAGGGCAATCATTTAGAAAAAGAGCCAGCTTTTGAACAAGGCTGTGTAAATGGATAAGTTCTTGGTATGTTTATAGATGATGTACTTAATACACAACCTTTTTAGATCATCATAGTTAACAATACATTAAAGATAGAATCCTTAATGGTGAAACAGCCACATCTGTTTGCGATATTACAACAACAAAGAAGTTACTGCAAACAACAAACGCTGTTTTCCCCCTCGAACATCATTGTTTGTGTTGGGGCGGCCAGTGGCGCTGTTTCCCCCTACTGCGGATTCCATCTTTAAGGATTTTTCTGTCATGGATTACTTGCAGCCAGCTTCACTGTCAGTTTTAAATGAGACCGCCTAGTTCTAAATCAAGTGTCAACTGTCCATTTGAGACACACTGCTGCTCAGTGCAGAAAAAACACAACTGCAAGGTTGAATACCTCAAATCGCCTACAATTTCCAATTATGGCTAGCTATCATACCTAAATGTGGCACATTTTTGGAGTGAAAATAAGACTTTTGCAGACTTTTTCAAACAGCTTCCTATCTAATGTGTGTTCAAAAACCTTCCAACTCATGTTAGCGGAATGTCTACCCAGAATCTCCCTTGGTTCTCAGCATGACTCCACTTTGGATGGGTGTTTTATTTTCAGAGCTTGTCGTTCTGCGATTCATGAAGTAAACACCCCTAACTGGATTAAGTGTGCTCAAATAGCGGGTAAACAAACATTTGACAGAATAAGCTAAACACGTTCTCACATTGAATGGGTAGGCAGGCATAGCCTTTGCCATTGGCCCTGATGGAACTCAATGGAGCTCTCTTTAACTGCCCTGTCTGTCACTGTAATGAATATGGAGGAGTCTCTTAATGGAGTTCATTATCCTATCCCAGGAATGTTAAGTGCAGTTCTCCTCTTTCTCCAGCTCACTGCATCTCTCTCTCTCTTCACCTCTTTCACTCTCTCCATCCCTCCACTTCTCTTTCCGTTTCTTTGTTTTGATCCCCCCATATTTATTCCTTCACTCCCTCTAACTTTATCCTCATGGTTTGTCTTTTTTTAACCATCTATTTTACTCTCCTATTTTCTAGGTGCTGGGAGTTAAGTGCTGGGAACATTAAGTGGATATACCAGGTTCCCATTCTGACAGCCATCGGAGTAAGTCAGAGAAATGCTTTGCTTTTTGCCTGCAATCTCAGTCTCAGGGTTGGTGCAGCTTAAGGATGACACGCTTCCTCAGGAAAATAGATCAACTATCCCCCCTAACTTTTCTCTCTGTTTCATAATACACAGCTGAACACCCCTGTGGCAGCGACACGGACTGATATGAGAGCAGGAAAGGCAAACTCAGTTCACATGATAATTGCTCTTTCTCTCTCTCTCTCGTGCGTGTGTGCAGGTGTGCGTCTGTTTACGTGTGGGTATGTGTGGGCGTACGTTTGTGCATGTATACATGTGTGCATGTGCCTATCTGACGATCCCACCAATTATTCAGCAGATAACACCCACAATGAAGTATAAGAATACATCTCCTTTCCCTGACAGTCGGAATCGAATGTCTAATAATATCATTACCAGAAAAATAACAACAACATTGTCACTAATATGCAAATCCATACAAGGAGCTGAGCAGCATCTAATGAATGTCAGACAGGGACAACATGAGCTCAGAAGTCTCTAATGACCTTGGTGACCATGGTGTTACAATTGCGAACACTACAGGACAGAGGCCAGAGAGAGGCAGGAAATGGAGATAAGAGGATAGCGAGAGATCATTCAAATTCCCAGAATATAATGGGACTTTAGGTCTATCGTAGGCATGAGTATATAATATACACATAATGATTATGATGTTTAGTAAGTCTTGTTGTGTCATTTGATTCACTGATTGGTTCAAACCTTTGTTATAGAGTTGTTCTTACTTTATAATTATGACTACAGTGCACACAAATCCTTGGGAGAAAATATAGACAACCAATGAAGTATATACTGTATGTTTACAGCCTCAGTATTTATTTAGTTCAGACGACCTACTTTTTTGTCAGTGTGTGGGTTATCGGGAGCTTTAAAGATTAGACACACAGATCTGCCTGCTGAGAACCATCACCAAGCGAAGTTGTTTCAGACACAGTATGACGATGTCTGCTTCTTACACTGTCTATGGGGGTCTCTCGCATGAATGAAGCCAGCTAGTGAAATTTGAGAATCTTTAACTGGAAGAAAATTGCACTCTGGCAAAATATAATCGATTTTGATGGAGTTTAAACATTCAACTCTGCCTCCCATTTCCCCGCCAGCTCTGTGTTAACTCTGGGAAATCATATGCAGACTGCGATGTGAGCAATTGTAACTCCTTTGGAGGCACACTTACAGTATCTTATCATAAGAGCCAATTTGCCAGTTGCAGCTTCCACTCCACTGACTGTCTGACTGACTTTGAAGTGTTATCCTTTGCGATGGGAGTTCACAATGCCCGATCGGATCATGTAGGATTAATAACATACTGTACATAATTTAAATCCTTATGTTGTTTCTGTTCACATTTCACTTACTCGATCAGCCAAACTATGTATTCTAAAGAAGGTGCGTTGTTAAATGTTACATTAAAATGTATTTTGCCTCGTGGCTGTCTGTTTTAATCAGTTGTTCTCCCATCCTTCCTGCCGGTAAGCAGCTTTGGTCTCAGTCTCTGTTCCCTTTGGGTCTGAGACTGGAGGGAATGTATACAATTACACTGATTTGAAATGAAGGAGTATGAAGTGATTGGGATCTGAGGAGGGTGATCTGAATCTATAAGTAAGGTGGAATGAATAAGAGATCAAGGTTAAATCCCAAATGGCACCCTGTTCCATTTTTACCTGGTCAAAAGTAGTGCACTATAAAACAAATAGGGTGCCATTTGGGACGTAATAAAATAATCTGTCTGGAAGGAATGAACTGAGGTTGAGATTGGTTGTCTGAAAATATTATATATGTTCTGAGAATATACTGGTTCTGGGTCTGAAGGCTTTCCGTCCAGCCCCGCTACTCGTCATTTAATTATGGTCCAGGGAGAATACTTTTTAGTTAAATAGTTAGAGAAGTTGAATATTTGAATGAAAGTGTGCTAGTTCAGGGCTGGCTAGCTCTCCAGTATGGGATTTGGAAAACATTCTCACTCATATGGTGAGAATGGGCTGTCAAAGGCCGATCATATATCTTGTCTAGATGTCATTAGTTACATATACACGCTACATGAATGGTAAAACAAATTAAGCCCCAACAGTCTCACCAAGATGGTTGAGATGATCAAATTAAAATTCCATCCATTGCAGTCTGTTCCCACTGCAATGGATGGCACAATAACCAATCACTCTAAAATGAGACTACTGTTGAATGTGTTTTGTATTCATATTGCCATGATTTTTCTCATGCAAAGTGATAGAATGGTGTTTAATGGATGTTAGGTTTCATTAGGAACCCCAATCCAAAAGCCCTCTCAGAACGAAATGCCTAAATACATAAACGACAATTTGCATTTTTCCAATTATTTAATTCTATTGTGGCAAAGGCATTCAACTGATTGCCACATATGTCCAAAGTAATACTTTTCTTAATGCTATTCTCACCAGTCACTGAGAGGTTTTCCTCAGAGAGAAACGATCATTCATCATAAATGGAACATTGACCTGATTTCGTTTATGAGTCAGGTATATTTTTGAGTTTGGAATCGAATGCTGCCCCAACACTCGGAACATTCCTTGAAGCCCATTACAAAGCCTATAGTCTCCCTTATATTAGATTTGGAGTTATATAACTCACACTCGTACTTGTGCTGAATTGCTTTATGTAATGATATATACAGTGCCTTCTGAAAGTTATTTAGACCCCTTGACTTTTTCCATATTTTGTTACGTTTCAGCCTTGTTCTACAATTGATAAAATTACTTTTTTTCATCATCAATCTACACATAATACCCTATAATGACAAAACCAAAAACAGGTTTGTGCATCCTGTTTCCATTGATCATCCTTGAGATGTTCCTACAACTTTATTGGAGTCCACCTGTGGTAAATCCAATTGATTGGACATGATTTGGAAAGGCACACGCCTGTCTATATAAGGTCCCCCGGTTGACAGTGCATGTCAGAGCAAAAACTAAGCCATGAGGTCGAAGGAATTGTCCGTAGAGCTCAGAGACAGGATTGTGTCATGGCACAGATCTGGGGAAGGGTACCAAAAAAAGTATTGAAAGTCCAAGAACACAGTGGTATCCATCATTCTTAAATGGAAGAAGTTTGGAACCACCAAGACTCTTCCTAGACCTGGCAGCCCGGCCAAAATAAGCAATTGGGAGAGAAGGGCCTTGGTCAGGGAGGTGACCAAAAACTCAATGGTCACTCTCCAAAGTTCCTATGTGGAGATGGGAGAACCTTCTAGAAGGACAACCATCTCTGCAGCACTCCACCAATCAGGTCTTTATGGTAGAGTGGCGAAACGGAAGCCACTCCTCAGTAAAACGCACATGACAGTCCACTTGGAGTTTGCCAAAAGGCACCTAAAGGACTCTGACCATGAGAAACAAGATTCTCTGGTCTGATGAAACCAAGATTGAACTCTTTTTGGCCTGAATTCCAAGCGACATGTCTGGAGAAAACCTGGCACCATCCGTACAGTGAAGCATGGTGGTGGCAGCATCATGCTGTGGGGATGTTTTTCAGCGGCAGGGCCTGGGAGACTAGTCAAGAACGAGGAAAATATTAGCGGAGCAAAGTACAGAGAGATCCTTGGTGAAAACCTGCTCCAGAGCGCTCAAGACCTCAGACTGGGGCAAAAGTACACCTTCCAACTTGACAACGACCCTAAGCACACAGCCAAGACAATGCAGGAGTGTCTTCGGTACAAGTTTCTGAATGTCTTTGAGTGGCCCAACCAGAGCCTGGACTTGAACCCGATTGAACATCTCTGGAGAAACTTGAAAATAGCTGTCCAGCGATGCTGAATGGGAGACACTCCCCAAATACAGGTGTGCCAAGCTTGTAGCATCATACCCAAGAAGACTTGATGCTCTGATTGCTTCCAAAGGTGCTTCAACAAAGTACTGAGTACAGAGTCTTAATACTTATGTCAATGTGATATTTCCATGTTATTTTTTTCATACATTTGCAAACATTTCTAAAAACCTGTCATTATGGGGTATTGTGTGTGCATTGATGAGGGAAAAAACGAATGATTTAATACATTTTATAATAAGGCTGTGACGTGAAAAAGTCAAGGGGACTGAATACTTTCCGAAGGTACTGCACTGTACATTCACATGGTAGATAGAACCTGTGTTTTCAGTGCATCCACTGTATGGTCTATAATCTATCAACTGCCTCCTGACAGTTAAACCCATTTTCTCTATAATGGGAGTATAAAGAGATATGAAGTGCTAGGAAAATAGTATTTTCAGGGAATTGAGACGAGATTAAAGAAGTGAGGCAATTAGTTTCAAGCAGAGGAGTTGTACTCTCTGCAATGAAGTGTCTAGTATCTCTGGCTCGGCTAATTAGAACTTTTTCCAATTGTCCTTTCAGCTCAACTTTATCCTTTTTGTGAACATTGTGCGAGTGCTGGCGACAAAGATCAGGGAGACCAATGCAGGGAGATACGACACAAGAAAACAGTACAGGTGGGTAGATCAATGTCACAGTGACATTGGCACAGATTTACATTTACATTTTAGTCATTTAGCAGACACTCTTATCCAGAGCGATTTACAGTTAGTGCAAATATTTCTGTAAGATGTCTGTAAGGACCTACTAGTTATTTGAATCTCTATGGATTCAAATGTGAAATTGAATTTCACAATGAAAGTCAACTGTAGAGAAGGCATTCTACCTTGAATTATTTCTAAATGCACAATGTGTTTTAGGCTGTAGAGTTGCACATTTGAAATTAAATATGCTATTTACTCTGCTCTGCATTTTGTTTTGTATTTGATTTGACCTTTTGTTCCTCCTTTCATGTTCCCTTTTGAAAATAACTTGATTGGTGTACATTTTGCCTAGGGTGTAAAATGTCTTGCCTCTAGTTTACAATTCAAGTTCTGTCTGAAATCTCCTCTGAGCCTCCTTTAACATGACAAAATAGGATGATACGTCATAAAGCATACAGAAGAGCATGCCTCAGGCAAGGTCCATGCCTTCAACTTCTTTATTCTAGGCCTCAGGGAACTTATGGTACCAGTGTGTATTTGACCAAAACCAATTAAGCTTAATTGAACATTATGCTTTGAGAAAGTCTGCCCCTGGCCCAAAGCCTTATGATTTTATCCATATTTATCCATATAATATTTGGATGTTGAATTCCTATACTTAGTACTAACTATATCCTTACATTTAGAAAATGTACTCATCAGCCTTGTTGTTATTACCCATGATGGTAAAAAACAACATCCACAGTGGATGTTGAAAGCCGCTGTAATGATAGGGCTGTGTGTTGGGGAGGTAATAGTTATTCAGGGGTTCATTCAGAGCGTGCATCTCAAATGACACTCTAGTATTCCCTATAGGCTCTGGTCAAAAGTAGTGAACTATAATGGGAAGAGGATGCCATTTGGGACTGATCCAGAGTGTTTCCACCAGGGTCGCAGTTGGGCCAAACCCCACGTCACTGCTAGACTTAATAATAGTCAGTGATCAATTGGTTCTGCCTCTCCTCCCCTGCTGAGCAGCGTACCACATTGCAGTGCTGGGCACCAGGTGGCCGGTTAACAGCTGACATGATGCCAGGGATGTCTCATGTTTGCACACACACACACACACACACACACACACACACACACACACACAGGCATTGATGCCGACGTACACACACACACAGGAGCGCACAGGCACACACACGCACATTTACACACATGCACAGGCACAACACACACACGCAGATAACATCACTCTGCTGGAGACTGTCAACCCTGCTGTGAGAGTCAGTCATGTGTTCACTGAACTGTAGCATGACTGATGATGCCTGTTGATACGAGGCACTGAACTAAATGTGCCATTACAACCCATTTACATCATTCTCCAATCAGAACGTCGGCCTACATGCCATTTAAAAATGCTTTATAATTAACGGTAGATTTTGTTGCTTATTGGCATTTTCACTGATGGATCAGGAGATTGGTTGGATAGATAACTAATGCAGAACAGATCTGAGGGGAAGAACCACCAGAGACCCCTCTGGAGAGGAGATCAGAAGGCAGCAAATGTGAAATGACTAATGGCCATCTGTGAAACTTGAAACACTGTTGGTGAGTGTCGATGTCAGGACTGAATCCACTGTGATGTAAAAACTGGTGATGTTCAGCTTTTGTTTTTGTGAGAAAACCAATTGCATTGAAGTCGGGCTTTACTGATTTCAATTACTGATCACCTTCCATCCCAGATAATGACCTATTATGAGATAAATATTCAGCAATTCTACATCTCGTCTTGTCTTGCTCAAAGTGATCCCCTCCTATCCTCTGTTTTTGTCTGTATCCACAGGAAGCTAGCTAAGTCCACCCTAGTGCTGGTGCTGGTGTTTGGGGTCCACTACATTGTGTTTGTGGGGATGCCTCACACCTTCCAGGGCCTCAGCTGGGAGGTCAGGATGTACTTCGAGCTCTTCTTCAACTCCTTCCAGGTAACTAACTATCTTTTGAAAATTAGTCATTTGTTACATTTGTTACTTGACATGTATGATGTGAGGTACACATCCCTCAGGTTTATCAAGCTGGCATACTTTCACTTTGTTTTTTGTGTATTACACTTATATTGTTGAAGACATTTTTATCAATTTCAGGGAGACTTCAATAACTTCAGGGAGAACTTTACTTTTCAACACTCCTTGAACTTTATTCTGTAAAAATAATTTCTCACCTGAGGGAAGTGAGGCTGTTTGTGGTCCCACCAACATTCATCACAAATAATCAGGCAATGAAATTATGATTTAGCTTCTTCAACTCTACTTTTATCTATCACCACAGGTCGATGACACTTAATCGATTCAAAACTCTGCCACAAGCATTGGGAGAGGATCAATACAACTGATTGCTACTGTACTTTCTATATTATCATCTTTGTCCTTGGCTCTCCCTGGCCCTCACTGTCTAGACCTGTATGAGAAATGATGCAGTACCTGGGGGAAAATGAGGAAAATGTGTTTCTACTAGAGATACTCCTACTGAGGTGATAGTGAAAGATTACTCTTACTCTATTCTAGTCCTGCATTCCTCTCCCTGAAGAAAAGCCAATCTACTAGGACTGATAAAATTGAGTCTGCTTTAGTGTACTCTAATAGCAACACTTACAGTAACCCTGGCCCACAGGTAATGCTAATAATGGGCTCTGAATCATATGATAAGTCATGTGTGGCTCGGTTGGGTAGAACATGGCGCTTGCAACGCTAGGGTTATGGGTTCTATTCCCACAGGGGAACAATACACAAAAGTATGAACAATTATGCACTCGCTGTTAGTCACTCTGGATGAGAATGGCTAAAATGCGGTGTCAATAACATATGGGTCCCACCCTCTTTTGGCACCTACAATCACATTCTGTACTAAATCATTCCTTTTGAATAGCATCCACTGTGAATGGAAGATGGTGTTTACTGTGTTCTGTAGGCCTAGCTCATAATAGTTACTTTAATTACTAATGTGGCAGAATAAGCCACTATATCCTGAAAGTTGAAGCCAAATCGCTAAATTAAATGAGGGAAAAATATTACACATTTTCTTTGTTTCTTGAAGAACACAGTTTGAATTCTACAATAGAACCGGTCCTCAAGGTTGAATGTACATGTAGCTACGAAAGCTGATACAACAGTATCCAATTAAAAATAAAGTAGGATCCAATTTTTAAAGAAAGTTTTGAAGTTGTATCCCACGAAAATAAGTTGGAACAGGAGTTTGACCTGAACCAGGGAAAGCTACTTTGCTGTGTAGCATTCGCTACGTATCATTCGCTCCGTTGAGTTCACTCAGACTGGTGCAGTTTGACAGGGTCCTCAGGCAGGTGGGGAGATTCCCTTCCCTCCTGCTACTGCCTGTCTAGCCGAGTCTAGCTGAGGCCAATAAAGACAGGGAAGGTCCTTCTCCGGACCAAGTGCTAGTGACAGATCAGGTTCACTTGGATCAGCTGCACTCTGTCTGTCATATGGCATTTGAATCACATCTTTATTTGGGGAGTTTCTCCCATTCTTCTCTGCAGATCCTCTCAAGCTCTGTCAGGTTGGATGGGGAGCATCGCTGCACAGCTATTTTCAAGTCTCTCCAGAGATGTTCGATCGGGTTCAAGTCCAGGCTTTGGCTGGACCACTCAAGGGCATTCAGAGACTTGTTCCGAGGCCACTTCTCTGTTGTCTTGGCTGTGTGCTTAGGGTAATGTCCTGTTGGAAGGTGAACCTTCGTCTCAGTCTGAGGTCCTGAGCACTCTGGAGCAGGTTTTCATCTATGTTCTCTCTCTACTTTGCTCTGTTCATCTTTCCTTCGATCCTGACTAGTCTCAGAGTTCCTGCTGCTGAAAAAGCGGGCCATAAAATCTTGTTTTTCATTGTCAGAGAGTTTTTAGGTGCCTTTTGTCTAACTCCAAGCGGGCTTTCATGTGCCTTTTACTGAGGATTGGCTTCCGCCTGGCCACTCCATCATAAAGCCCTGATTTGTGGAAGGATCGGACCATTTTTTTCAATTTTGTTCTAAAATGACATACCCAAATCTAACTGCTTGTAGCTCAGGACTCAGGATATGCATATTGGGGCGGCAGGGTAGCCTAGTGGTTAGAGCGTTGGACTAGTAACCGGAAGGTTGCGAGTTCAAACCCCCGAGCTGACAAGGTACAAATCTGTCGTTCTGCCCCTGAACAGGCAGTTAACCCACTGTTCCCAGGCCGTCATTGAAAATAAGAATTTGTTCTTAACTGACTTGCCTGGTTAAATAAAGGTAAAATAAAATAAATAAATAAATATTCTTGATACCATTTGACCATCTGATAAAGGTAATAGAAAGAAAAAAAACATGCATTTTCTATTTTCTATTTCATCTTTGAAATGCAAGGGAATTAGGACTTAGGAGTCTAGAAGCAATTTAGATTGTGGCCACTAGATGGCAGCAGTGTATGTGCAAAGTTCTAGACTGATCCAATGAACCATTGTATTACTGTTCAAAATGTTGTATCAAGTCTGCCCAAATGTGCCCAATTGGTCAATTGATACATTTTCAAGTACATAACTGTGCACTCTCCTCAAACAATAGCATGGTATTTTTTTCACAGTAATAGCTACTGTATATTGGACAGTGCAGTTAGATTAACAATAATTTAAGCTTTCTGCCCATATAAGACATGTCTATGTCCTGGAAAGTTTGCTGTTACTTACAACTGTCATGCTAATCACATTAGTGCATGTTAGCTCAACCATCCCAGGACAGGGACACCCTATCCCGTAGAGGTTAAAATCACCTTTGACAGCGATTACAGCTCGGAATCTTTCTGGGTAAGTCTCTAAGAACTTTATAAACCTGGGTTGTACAATATTTGCCCATTATTCTTGAAAAAATTATTCATGCTCTGTCAAGTTACTTGTTGATCATTGCTAGACAGCCATTTTCAAGTCTTACCATAGATTTAAGCCAATTTAAGTCAAACCTGCAACTAGGCCACTCAGGAACATTCAATGCCTTCTTGGTAAATCCACTCGGATCAGCTTTACTCTGTCAGACATGAGAGCCTTCTGTTTTCAGTCAGTTTATCACAGCTGTGCCAGACAGTGTAATAGTGTGTAGGACGCCTTAGTAGTGGCTCACCACCAAGCATTTTCATCTCATTCTACTAATGAAATATTTCAGCTTCAAAACATACTTTTATGCTTTTGAATTGAATGATTTAAGTGGCTCATTATAGACACACCAAGCTGTTGTTTTAACGAGCAGTGCTACATCTGACAGCTTGGTAGCTGCATTATTAGAAACCTCTGGTTAATCCTCATAAGCTGCTCATCGCATCTTAGCCTCCTTGTTATATATCTTTAATAGTAGTTCTTCAGGCAAAAGGAAAAACACTTTGTTTGACTACAAAGCGTGGCTTTCCTCGCACAATGTAGAACTGTCTTATTTGTCTGGTTGTCTTTCTATGGAATTGCCCAGAGGATCAGAGCTTTCCTCCCATTTGGTTTTGTTTCCACGTTTGTTTGTGATGTGTTTTGTAATATCTTTCCCTTCCCTTGTCTCCAGTTAGCAAAGGGCATTAATATTATTCCGGTTTCTACATACATCATAGCTGCATTACCCTGAGGCATTATTCTTCATACAGCACAATATGAAGTGTGGAAACCTTCGTACATTAAAACATTAGTCGTTTAGCAGACACCCTCATCCAGAGTGATTTACATGAGAAATTAGGGTTACGTGCCTTGCTCAAAGGTCATGGTAATTACAATTTAGCAGATTAACACTGGAGGGATAAATAAGCAGATGATAATGTGCAAGTAGAGATACTGGTGTGCAAAAGAGCAGAAAGTAAATAAAAACAGTATGAGGATGAGGTAGGTAGATTGGGTGGGTTATTTGCAGATGGACTATGTACAGCTGCAGCGATCGGTTAGCTGCTCAGATAGCTGACGTTTAAAGTTAGTGAGGGAAATATAAGAACAAGTTCTCATTTGCAACTGCAACCTGCGACCTGGCCAAGATAAAGCAAAGTAGTTTGACACGTACAACAACACAGAGTTACACATGGAAATAACAAACATACAATCAATAATACAGTAGAAAATTATATATACAGCATATATATACAGCATGTGCAAATGAGATAGGATAAGAGAGGTAAGGCAATAAATAGGCCATGGTGGAGAAGTAATTACAATATAGCAATTAAACACTGGAATGGTAGAATGTGCAGAAGATGTATGTGCAAGTATAGATACTGGGGTGCAAAGGAGCAAGATAAATAAATAAATACAGTATGGGGATGAGGTAGATTGGATGGGCTGATTTACAGGTGAGGTATGTACAGGTGCAGAGATCTGTGAGCTGCTCTGACAGCTGGTGCTTTAAGCTAGTGAGGGAGGTAAGAGTCTCCAGCTTTAGTGATTTTTGCAGTTCGTTCCAGTCATTGGCAGCAGAGAACTAACAGTGTGACAATATTTTAGTTTTACTCATCATTCCGTTTCTCTATTTATCAGCTCAATGTGGTGATGAGATAAAGGAGTGTAAATTACACCATGTGTTCTTTGCAAGTTTAGTGCTCTCTGCTTACTAGGCAAGTCACATGCCTGCCTCAGCTCTGTCTACAGCAAAGCCAACCACTGTAATAGATCTGCAACCTTAACCGAGAGCAAAAGGGTGTTGCTGCTTACACAAAGAAAGCAAGAGTGGAGAAAAGGGCTAGATTTGAAAGAGAGACGGACAGATCTAATGGGCTGTGAGATATACCAGAAGGGATGCCGATCAATGCAAGACCTTTTCTTATGATTGATGATTCCTATAAATGATGATTTGAGAAATGAAGGTTGAAATAAACATATGTATCATCAAAACATCTCATGCATTCTTATGGCATTTCAGAAGTCTGTGTTGTGTTGAATAGAGAGAGAATAAAGGGGAGAAGGGCACTTTTCCCCCCTGGAATACAGTGCCTTTCGAAATGATTCTCTCCCCATGACTTTTCCACATTTTGTTGTGTTACAAAGTGGGATTAAAATGGATTAAATTGTCATTTTTTGTCAACAATCTACACAAAATACTCTGTAATTTGAAAATCGATTAATGAAAAATGGAACACTAATATAGTTTGATTAGATAAGTATTCAACCGCCTGAGTCAATACATGTTCAAATCCCCTTTGGCAGTGATTACAGCAATCATTGATTGTACGATAGTTGCCCATTTGTTCTTTTTAAAAATTATTCAAGCTCTGTCAAGTTACTTCTTCATCATTGCTAGACAGCCATTTTCAGGTCTTGCCATAGATTTTCAAGAAGATTTGAAGTCAAACCTGTGACAAGCATACCCATAACATGATGCAGCCACCACCATGCTTTAAAGTATGAAGAGTGGTACTCAGTTACAGTGCCTTCGGAAAGTATTCTGACCCCTTGACTTTTTCAACATTTTGTTGCGTTACAGTCATATCGTAAAATGTATTAACTAATTGTTACCCTCAATCTACACACAATACCCCATAATGGCAAAGCAAAAAAGGTTTTTAGAAATATGTGTTAATTTATCAAATTGCCTTTTACTGAGGCGTGGCTTCCGTCTGGCCACTCTCCCATAAAAGCCTGATTGGTGGAGTGCTGCATAGATGGTTGTCCGTCTGGAAGGTTCTCCCATCGCCACAGAGGAACTCTAGAGCTCTGTCAGAGTGACCATTGGGTTCTTGGTCACCTCACTGACCAAGGCCCTTCTCAGTTTGACCAGGTGGCTAACTCTTGGAAAGGTCTTGGTAGTTCCAAACTTCTTCCATTTAAGAATGATGGAGGCCACTGTGTTCTTGGGGACCGTCAATGCTGCAGAAATGTTTTGGTGCCCTTCCCCAGGTCTGTGCCTCAACACAATCCTGTCACAGAACTCTACGGACAATTCCTTCGACCTCAAGGCTTGTTTTTTTTCTCTGATATGAACTGTTAATTTTGAAACCTTGTATAGACCGGTGTGTGCCTTTCCAAATCATGTCCAATCAATTGAATTTACCATTTACCACAGGTGGACTCCAATCAAGTTGTAGAAACATCTCAAGGATGATCAGTGGAAACAGGTTGTACCTGAGCTCAATTTCGAGTCTCATAGCAAACGGTCAGAATAGTTATTTAAATAAGGTATTTCTGTTTTTAGAAATTTGCTAAACTTTCTGAAAAAACTGTTTTCGCTTTGTCATTATGGAGTAATGTGTGTAGATTGCTGTAAATGTATTATTTAAAAAATCCATTTTACAATAAGGCTGTAATGTAACAACATTTGGAAAAAGTAAATGGGTCTGAATACTTTCCAAAGGCACTGTATGTGTTGCGTTGGATTTGCCCCACACTTAATGCTTTGTATTCAGGATAAAAAAGTACATGTATTTATTTATTATTTTTGCAATATTACTTTAGTTCCTGCAAACAGGATGCATGTTTTGGAATATTTGTATGTGTCTTTGTAGTGACTGGGTGCATTGATACACCAACCAAAGAGTAATTAATATCTTCACCATGCTCAAAGGAATATTCAATGTCTGCTTTTTATATTCTACCAGTAGGTGCCCTTTGCGAGGCATTAGAAAACCTCAAACTTTGTCATTGAATCTGTGCTTGAAAGTCAGTGCTCGACTGAGGGACCTTACAGATAATTGTATGCGTTGGGTAGTCATTAAAAAATCATGTTAAATACCATTATTGCACACTGTCACCTTCTGACCTTAGTTATTTTGTTATGTCTTTGTTTTAGTATGGTCAGGGTGTGAGTTGGGTGGGTTTTCTATGTTCTTTTTTCTATGATTTAGGATTTCTGTGTTTGGCCTGGTATGGTTCTCAATTAAAGGCAGCTGTCAATCGTTGTCCCTGATTGAGAACCATACTTAGTTAGCCTGGTTTCACTTTTGAGTTGTGGGTGCTTATTTCCTGTTTAGAGTTTTTGTCTTTCACCTTACAGGACTGTTCATTTGTTATTTATTGTTTTGTTCAGTGTTATAGTACGTCATTAAAAGCTATGAACACATACCACGCTGCGCATTGGTCCTCCTCTCTTTCTCCCAACGACCAACGTTACAGAATTACCCACCACCAAAGGACCAAGCAGCGTGGTAACGGGCAGCAGCAGCGATCTCAGGACTCCTGGACATGGGAGGAGATTCTGGACGGCAAGGGACCATGCGCACAGGCTGGAGAGTATCGCCGTCCCAAGGCAGAGCTGGAGGCAGCGAAAGCAGAGAGGCGGTGGTATGAGGAGGCAGCACGGCAGCGCGGTTGGAAGCCCGAGAGGCAGCCCCAAAAATGTATTGGGGGGGTGTGGCACACGGGGAGTGTGGCTAAGTCAGGTAGGAGACCTGAGCCAACTCCCCATGCTTACCGTGGAGAGAGAGGGCCCGGGCAGGCACCGTGTTATGCCGTGAGGCGCACGGTGTCCCCCGTGTGCAGGCATAGCCCGGTGCGGTACATTGCAGGGCCTCGTATCGGCCGGGCTAGAGCGGGCATCGAGCCAGGTGCCATGAAGCCGGCTCAGCGCATCTGGTCTCCAGTGCATCTCCTCGTGCCAGGGTACATGGCACCAGTCCTACGCATGGTGTCCCCGGTTCGCCAGCACAGCCCAGTGCGGGCTATTCCACCTTGCCGCACTGGCCTGGCTACGGGGATCATTCAGCCAGGTAGGGTTGGGCAGGCTCGGTGCTCGAGACCTCCAGTGCGCCTTCACGGTCCGGTCTATCCAGTGCCACCTCCACGCACCAGCCCTCCGGTGGCAGCCCCCCACACCAGGCTGTCTCTCCGTCTCCTCCCTACAGGTGCTCCCGCCTGTCCAGGGCTGCCAGAGTCTCCCGTCTGTCCTGAGCTGCCAGAGTCTCCCGTCTGTCCTGAGCTGCCAGTCTCTCCCGTCTGTCCTGAGCTGCCAGAGTCGCCCGTCTGTCCTGAGCTGCCAGAGTCGCCCGTCTGTCCTGAGCTGCCAGAGTCGCCCGTCTGTCCTGAGCTGCCAGAGTCGCCCGTCTGTCCTGAGCTGCCCGAGTCTCCCATCTGTCCTGAGCTACCAGAGTCTCCCGTCTGTCCTGAGCTGCCAGAGTCTCCCGTCTGTCCTGAGCTGCCAGAGTCTCCCATCTGTCCTGAGCTGCCAGAGTCTCCCGTCTGTCCTGAGCTGCCAGAGTCTCCCGTCTGTCCTGAGCTGCCAGAGTCGCCCGTCTGTCCTGAGCTGCCAGAGTCGCCCGTCTGTCCTGAGCTGCCAGAGTCGCCCGTCTGTCCTGAGCTGCCAGAGTCTCCCGTCTGTCCTGAGCTGCCAGAGTCTCCCGTCTGTCCTGAGCTGCCAGAGTCTCCCGTCTGTCCTGAGCTGCCAGAGTCGCCCGTCTGTCCTGAGCTGCCAGAGTCGCCTGCCAGTCAGGAGCTGCCAGAGCCGTCCGTTACTCCGGCGCTGCCGGAATCGCCCTTCACTCCGGAGCTGCCGGAGTCTCCCGCCTGTCCGGTGCTGCCGGAATCTCCCGTCTATTCGGGACCCGTGGCTAGGGTCCCCAGTCCGAGGTCGGCGGCGAGGGTCGCCTCTCTAAAGAGGCCACGGAGGCGGTTAAAGAGGCGGAGAAGAGAAAGACTATGGTGGAGTGGGATCCACGTTTCACGCCAGAGCCACCACCACGGACAGACACCCACCCAGACCCTCCCCTATAGGTTCGGGTTTTGCGGCAGGAGTCCGCACCTTTGGGGGGGGGGGGGGGGGGGGGGGGGGTTACTGTCACGTTCTGACCTTAGTTCTTTTGTTATGTCTTTGTTTTAGTATGGTCAGGGCGTGAGTTGGGTGGGTTGTCTGTGTTCTTTATTCTGTGATTTGGGATTTCTGTGTTTGGCCTGGTATGGTTCTCAATTAGAGGCAGCTGTCAATCGTTGTCCCTGATTGAGAACCATACTTAGTTAGCCTGGTTTCACTTTTGAGTTGTGGGTGCTTATTTCCTGTTTAGAGTTTTTGTCTTTCACCTTACAGGACTGTTCATTTGTTATTTATTGTTTTGTTCAGTGTTATAGTACGTCATTAAAAGCTATGAACAGATACCACGCTGCGCATTGGTCCTCCTCTCTTTCTCCCAACGACCAACGTTACAGAATTACCCACCACCAAAGGACCAAGCAGCGTGGTAACGGGCAGCAGCAGCGATCTCAGGACTCCTGGACATGGGAGGAGATTCTGGACGGCAAGGGACCATGCGCACAGGCTGGAGAGTATCGCCGTCCCAAGGCAGAGCTGGAGGCAGCGAAAGCAGAGAGGCGGTGGTATGAGGAGGCAGCACGGCAGCGCGGTTGGAAGCCCGAGAGGCAGCCCCAAAAATGTATTGGGGGGGTGTGGCACACGGGGAGTGTGGCTAAGTCAGGTAGGAGACCTGAGCCAACTCCCCATGCTTACCGTGGAGAGAGAGGGCCCGGGCAGGCACCGTGTTATGCCGTGAGGCGCACGGTGTCCCCCGTGTGCAGGCATAGCCCGGTGCGGTACATTGCAGGGCCTCGTATCGGCCGGGCTAGAGCGGGCATCGAGCCAGGTGCCATGAAGCCGGCTCAGCGCATCTGGTCTCCAGTGCATCTCCTCGTGCCAGGGTACATGGCACCAGTCCTACGCATGGTGTCCCCGGTTCGCCAGCACAGCCCAGTGCGGGCTATTCCACCTTGCCGCACTGGCCTGGCTACGGGGATCATTCAGCCAGGTAGGGTTGGGCAGGCTCGGTGCTCGAGACCTCCAGTGCGCCTTCACGGTCCGGTCTATCCAGTGCCACCTCCACGCACCAGCCCTCCGGTGGCAGCCCCCCACACCAGGCTGTCTCTCCGTCTCCTCCCTACAGGTGCTCCCGCCTGTCCAGGGCTGCCAGAGTCTCCCGTCTGTCCTGAGCTGCCAGAGTCTCCCGTCTGTCCTGAGCTGCCAGTCTCTCCCGTCTGTCCTGAGCTGCCAGAGTCGCCCGTCTGTCCTGAGCTGCCAGAGTCGCCCGTCTGTCCTGAGCTGCCAGAGTCGCCCGTCTGTCCTGAGCTGCCAGAGTCGCCCGTCTGTCCTGAGCTGCCAGAGTCTCCCATCTGTCCTGAGCTACCAGAGTCTCCCGTCTGTCCTGAGCTGCCAGAGTCTCCCGTCTGTCCTGAGCTGCCAGAGTCTCCCGTCTGTCCTGAGCTGCCAGAGTCTCCCGTCTGTCCTGAGCTGCCAGAGTCTCCCGTCTGTCCTGAGCTGCCAGAGTCGCCCGTCTGTCCTGAGCTGCCAGAGTCGCCCGTCTGTCCTGAGCTGCCAGAGTCGCCCGTCTGTCCTGAGCTGCCAGAGTCGCCCGTCTGTCCTGAGCTGCCAGAGTCGCCCGTCTGTCCTGAGCTGCCAGAGTCTCCCGTCTGTCCTGAGCTGCCAGAGTCTCCCGTCTGTCCTGAGCTGCCAGAGTCGCCCGTCTGTCCTGAGCTGCCAGAGTCGCCTGCCAGTCAGGAGCTGCCAGAGCCGTCCGTTACTCCGGCGCTGCCGGAATCGCCCTTCACTCCGGAGCTGCCGGAGTCTCCCGCCTGTCCGGTGCTGCCGGAATCTCCCGTCTATTCGGGACCCGTGGCTAGGGTCCCCAGTCCGAGGTCGGCGGCGAGGGTCGCCTCTCTAAAGAGGCCACGGAGGCGGTTAAAGAGGCGGAGAAGAGAAAGACTATGGTGGAGTGGGATCCACGTTTCACGCCAGAGCCACCACCACGGACAGACACCCACCCAGACCCTCCCCTATAGGTTCGGGTTTTGCGGCAGGAGTCCGCACCTTTGGGGGGGGGTTACTGTCACGTTCTGACCTTAGTTCTTTTGTTATGTCTTTGTTTTAGTATGGTCAGGGCGTGAGTTGGGTGGGTTGTCTGTGTTCTTTATTCTGTGATTTGGGATTTGTGGGAGTTGTGGGTGCTTATTTCCTGTTTAGAGTTTTTGTCTTTCACCTTACGGGACTGTTAATTTGTTATTTATTGTTTTGTTCAGTGTTTAAATACGTCATTAAAAGCTATGAACACTTACCACGCTGCGCATTGGTCCTCCTCTCTTTCTCCCAACGACGAACGTTACACACACAGAGTTACAGTAGTCCATGCAACTTATTATCTGACTTATTAAGCATTTTTTTTGAGTACTTATTGACTCAAGACATTTTAGCTTTTCATTTTTTATTAATTTGTAAAAATGTCTTATAGCATAATTCCACTTTGACATTATGGGTTATTGTGACAAAATCTACATCTTCCTCTTTCCTGCAGTCGATGACCAAAAGCGCCGTCTTTGGCGTCATGGGTGTAATGCTCTTAATATTTTTCATCATTTCATAATTACCTAATACATTTTTTAAATCAGACAAACAGTTTGGTTATATTTCAGTCTTCTGTGATGTATATAAAGTGTAACATTTTGGGATGCAAACTCAAAATGATATCTTACTTTATATCTTAAATACAGTATGTGTGTGAGGTGTATATACTTTTGTTTCAAAGTAGATTTGTTTAAGACTACCAAGAATCACTCTGTGTGACCCTGATTTAGCCCACTGCAGTAAAACTGTGAATCCGTTTAAAATGCAAGCTGTAACACAACAAAATGTGGAAAAAGTCAAGGAGTGTGAATACTTTCTGTACATGTCACCAGATTGACAAAGGCTTTGCGATTTACAGCAGATGCTCTCATCCAAGGCACACCAACAGATTGTTTCACCTATTCTGTTCTTAACTGCTAGGTTACCTGCAGCCCCAATGCTACACACTTTCCATTGATTTACAATATGAACATTGAATTGCAAAGCCCCTGCAACCCAGAAATAAACTGATCTTCTTTATGACATTGGTTCTCACCTCACACTCTTCTGTCTCTTCCAGGGGTTCTTTGTATCCATCATCTACTGCTACTGCAATGGAGAGGTGAGTGTGGATGATTTTACACTCTGTATAAGTTGTGTAACTTCAACATAAGACATCTCTAAGTTGAGAACATCCCTAGAGCGGCTCCTTAGATCTCTGTTCTTTCGACATATGAGAAACAAGGGCTAAGATTCCCCCCAACCCTTTTCCTCTCTATTTCTTCCCATCTTCCTCCCCAACCACCCCACCTACACCCTCTTTCTCCCCCTCACCCTCTCCTCATCTCCCCCAAAGGTCCAGGCAGAGATCAAAAAGACGTGGACTCGTTGGAACCTGGCGTTTGACTGGAAAGGTCCGGTGGTGTGTGGCAGGTACCGCTACGGCTCGGTGCTCACAGTGCTCAACAACAGCACCATCAGCCAGTCCCAGCTGGCCGGGATTGGCCCTGCCACCCGATCCACCACCCTCTTCTCCAGCCAGGTCTACCGGAGCAACGGACCCCCTACACTCAGCACCCATGCCACCCTGCCTGGCTACGTCATTAGTAACTCAGACCCAGACAGCCTCCACCCCTCCATCCCTGAGGAACCAGAGGAGGACAGTGCCAAGCAGGTGGATGACATCTCTCTGAAGGAGACGCTGCCTGTACTTAACAGTAGCATGACCGCAGATGATGATGAGGAGACGCTGTAGACAAGGGGAGATACGGGAGGATTTCCTGAATATTTATAATATATATCTTGGCTGGGAAAAACACCAGGCCTTTGGAACAGGGACCAAAGACTCCTGGCCCTAGACTTGGAACCGCATGTACATTCATAGAGATACAAATGTATTAGTGCTGTGCAGGTTGACTCATAACCCGCAGTCCCCGCGGTTATATCCGCAAGGCGGGTGGGTTTAGGGTCCTTAATTATTGTGTGGATGAAGGGTCGGATTGAATGGGTTAGCGTATAACGCGAGCGTCTACATACAGAGTAATATGAAATGCTCTGAGACCAGTTTGTGAGAGAATGCAAATATTCAGTTAGATACCATCTGTAGAGGTGCTAAATTTATCAGCGTCCTAAAAGCTGATAGTATTTTAACCACATAAAAAATGCATCCAAGCCGAACTGAAATCTTATCAGAAACATGTTGGGTCATTTTCATAGCTTTCTATTTCCTTACAACTGGTCAAACTGATGTCATTGGAAAATGTTGCACAGAAATCTTTCCAGCTTTTTTTTTGTTTATTGTGTTTTCTCCCCGCTCTCTAAATGTCTGCTCTGACGCTGAGAACTTTACCGATGTCAACTAGATTGAAGCATTAATTTTTATCGATTTATGACATTATTTTGGTGAGCAAGGGTTTATTTAGTATTCAAGGGTAACATATTAATGACGAGAGAAGTTGCATGTATCGAACTATGGACAAGTTGGCTAACAAATAGCCTACCAAAATGTCAGAAAATATAAGCAGAAACATATCTAAATCAGGGGGGAAAAAACCTTAACCCCCTGTCCCCAAAAAATTCTACCATCTCTGACTGTAGCCTACAGCACATTTATATATTAGCAGGTTTGGGTCGGGTGTGGGCCTCAGATTTTCATTTTATCACATATTGAGTGTTGAGTGGTTGTGGATGGGTTATTAACAATTGTGTGCCGAACAAACAGCTGACTATCACATACTGTACAGGTATAAAAACATACATTAGGCCTACAGTATATAGATACATACAGTAGACCTATATGGATACATACAGTAGGCCTACAGTATATAGAGACATACAGTAGGACTATATGGATACATACAGTAGGCCTTTATGGATACATACTGTACAGTATACCTATATGGATGTATACAGTAGGCCTTTATGGATATATACAGTAGGCTTATATGGACATATACTGTACAGTAGGCCTATATGGATACATACAGTAGGCCTTTATGGATACATACTGTACAGTAGACCTATATGGATGCATACAGTAGGCCTTTATGGATACATACTGTACAGTAGACCTATATGGATGCATACAGTAGGCCTTTATGGACATAAACAATAGACCTATATGGACACATACTGTACAGTAGGCCTGTATGGATACATACTGTTCAGTAGGCCTATATGGAAACATACAGTAGGCCTATATGGATGCATACAGTAGGCCTTTATGGATACATAAAATAGGCCTATATATATACATACAGTAGGCCTTTATGGATACATACAGTATGCCTATATAGATACATACAGTGCGCCTATATGGATACATACAGTATGCCTATATGGATACATACAGTATGCCTATATAGATACATACAGTATGCCTATATAGATACATACAGTAGGCCTATATAGATACATACAGTATGCCTATATGGATACATACAGTATGCCTATATAGATACATACAGTATGCCTATATGGATACATACAGTATGCCTATATAGATACATACAGTATGCCTATATAGATACATACAGTAGGCCTATATGGATACATACAGTATGCCTATATAGATACATACAGTATGCCTATATGGATACATACAGTGTGCCTATATAGATACATACAGTATGCCTATATGGATACATACAGTGCGCCTATATGGATACATACAGTGCGCCTATATGGATACATACAGTATGCCTATATGGATACATACAGTGCGCCTATATGGATACATACAGTAGGCCTCTATGGATACATACAGTAGGCCTCTATGTATACATACAGTAGGCCTCTATAGATACATACAGTAGGCCTATATGGATACATACAGTATGCCTATATGGATACATACAGTATGCCTATATGGATACATACAGTGCGCCTATATGGATACATACAGTAGGCCTCTATGGATACATACAGTAGGCCTCTATGTATACATACAGTAGGCCTCTATAGATACATACAGTATGCCTATATGGATACATACAGTATGCCTATATAGATACATACATGCAAAAAATACAAATGTTCATTGCTTTATCCATGTGATTTTGGGCCAAGGATCCATGTTTTCTGCCAAACACTCCCCAGTTGTTGACAATCAGACATTCCATCCTTTAGGGGAGGTGAGGGCTAAAGTCAGTACTAAGGGCTAGAGGAACTGACTGCATCATGTGTCTGTTTGTGCAAAGCATGATTTTTTAAAATCCAAAATTACATTTGACTGACTAACAGATGTTTGGATGCCAACAGTATTTTGTTTCCCCCCTTGTCAAGCTGAGTTCTATCCAGTCTAGAAAAATACCTTTAAAAAAAGCACATTTCTCTCAGAGTCTGGCTTGTTGTTGGCTTACGTGATTACAGTCATGTCTCAGTGATATTTGTTGTTCTCTTCTCTGTTTACTTGTGATAAATGTTATTTCACTGCTCCCTGTTCTCGATTCTTTCTGTCTTTTAAAGTTACTTACATTACTGTCACTCGTACAGAGAGATTGGTAAATTCACTGTGTATTGTAGACAGCTCTTTTTTTCTCCCTCAGGTCTGTATTGTGTATTTACTGTATCGTTCTTTCAGACGAGGGTCTCATCAAATCAAACCTCTATTACTGTGTTTGTACAGACAAGGCTATTCTATTATATTTCCTGGAAGTCATTTTAGTCGAGCCAAGGTTGATTCCTATATGCATCAAAATAGATATGGTTCTCAATTGTACAGTTCCTAAACAAGCCAAAATGGTTTAATCATGTTAGTAAGTGTATATGTGTATGAGCACGTCCATTCAGGGGTGTCAAACTCATTTTCACACATTCGGTCTCCAACGAGGTCCAGAGTGCTGCACTGATAGTTTTTGTATATTTTTATATTTTTAAAGTATTTTGAGTTGTTTTTATTTTTTATATTTTTTTTTACTCAAACCACCCAAGGGCCAAATTGAACCCCCTGCTTTAAGCAAACCAAAAGCTATTCCTGTAAAAATATGGCCCTCAATTTAACAGGGTGCCAAGAGAAGCCCAATGGATCAATAATGGTAGTTAGTTTATGGGCACTTACAGGTCAAGTCCTGTTGAGGCCATATCGCCTGACTGTAAAAAAAATTGAAAATAACAGGGACTTAGTAAATGGAAAACAAAAGTGTGTTCAACAAGGACAAACTGGAGTAAGCAGATTTCAAGGACGTTTTCACAAAGTGTTTAAGTTCACACTGACGATAGGTATGCCACGTCCACAAAAGTCACATTTTGAACATATGCAGCAAAATATTCCACAAATCCTGAAAAATAGGCTCTGATTAGAGTGGTTCACCATGCGCAATTACAGTGGTTGGCGCCACTGGCCCTCCAACTGTGAGTGTAATTGAACCAGCACCTCTAAAATCATGAGGAGTTGTGGTGAAATGAACAATAGTAATGTCCCAGCCAAAACGGTGTGACTAGAGGAACAATGGATGGAATCAATGTTCTCTATAACAGTAGAAGTTTCGCTTGGAATCGATTGCATGGAATTGATTCAAAGGCTAAGCTAAAAAGCCAAACAGCCTTGGCTTTTGGAAAATTACATCTCTCTATGGTCTAACCAATAGACTACATTCATGTCTAAAATGGGAACCGTGATGTCGTGTCTTTGGCTATGCTTGATTAAGTGATATGACATGTTATTCTATAAAATAATTTCTCTGTAATTAATATCACCTGATTAAGCTAATCAGGTAAACGTAATTAACTAGAACGTCGGGGCACCACAAAATAATGTTTATAGAGCTGTTATCTTCCGAATAAACTCTTAAAGACCCAGTAATCTTTTACAACAGTAGCAGTCAATATTTAATCCTCACCTTATTCAGTCTCATCTGAAAGTTGTATATTCTTGGTAATATTCACGAACCCTGGCTAACAAGTTGAATCAGCAATACAACATTTGTTTTAATTTATTTACTAAATACCTAAATAATCACACAGAATTACATCTACACGGAATGGATCATACATTAATTACAAATGATGTCATAAAGGAAAACGTTCCTGGCGGACGGAACAGATATGACGGCTGGTTACACAAAGAAAGGGGTTTGGGATTTGAATGAAAGAGCAGGAAGACTGAGGAACAAAAAGATTTTGTGCCGTAGGCAGCTATGCTATCATCAATACAGTATCTTATGCATTCTAAATAACCGCCCATTTGAAAAAGGAAAATGCAACAATTATTTACTCTGAACTGCGCTTCAGTAGATTGGTTGTAGATAGAAGGCCGGGTTGTCCAGCATGGATCTCTTGTCCTCATCATCTTCACGTTGAAATTCGATGCTAATTTCGTTAGGTTCTTGTCGTTCAACCAGAGCTCACACTGAGGTTAGCTTAGTTCTGTTGGTGATCTTGTCCTTTTAACGTGGGGACCGCCGTCCTCTCGTACTTGGAACAGAAAGTTGAATTTTTGTCAACCGGTATATATAGTGGTGAAAGAAGGGCGTGTTTCGTAGTTTACAAACAACGTCTGTTCACTTAGGTGGGGCCTCTGAGTGAGCAGAGTTTCTCTATGACAAACCGTTCTCTCATTTAAGAAGCTAAAATTACATTTAATATTTTCACAAATAGTTTCATGTTTAAACATTTAAACTGCACAACAATTCCATGTGAATCTGATAACTAGAATGTGTCCACTTTCCAAGATACAGTTTATGTCATCCTGTAGCAGTAAGTAGAAATGTCTCAGACAACAACTGATCTGAGATCATATTCATTAAGTACCAATGCATATTTTCAACTGGTTGGATTACCAAAATATGGTTCCGTTTCCCACCTTTTGATGTTACTATGTTACAAAGGCTTTACAAGAGTCAGCTCTATAAAGTAGAGAGAGAGAAAAGGGGAAAGGTATTTAGGAGGGTCATAAACCTCCCCCAACAGGCCAACGTCATGACATTGAATACGTCTGGTTAGGGGGCACAAGCAGAACCAGGCCTTTTTAGCAAAGTTCTCTTTTGTTCAAAAAAGTATCTGTTTCTTCAAGCATTATGGCAAAAGCCTTCATCGGTAGGGGCAGAGATAAAAAGCTAAATATATGTGTAAAAAAATGAGAGAAAATATGTTTTCACAACATCAAAGAGAAATGCAAATGCCATCAAATTCTGCTTGTCATCATTGGCAAGCAGCACCCGCATCAACACAGCACACATGCAAGGTTCACCTCTCTCGATGTCAAGTCTGTTTTGATGGGTTCTGTGCCAATTGCTCTCCCTGGAAAGTGGGGGCTGAGGTACCGACCTCCCATTATTGCATTGATAAGAGATGAAAGAGAGAGAAAGAAAAAGAGGAAGGGATCTACTCTTTGGCAGCAAGGAGCACAGCTCTCTCTTGTGTCAATTAAGAGCTTAATTGGTTACCTGTTTGCTCCGGTATACTGCTGTGTATGAAACACTCATGCCACAAAGAAGTCACTTGGAGACAAGTGGAGCGCCCAGGACTAGGACACTGACATTCCTATAATTCCTGTACTCTCTTCACCGCAGTGACCCATTAGTAGGGAAAGTGTATGAGGTCTGAAGCTTGTTATAGCGACTCTATGACAAACAACTTTCAGCAGTCAACAATTGTTATGCTCTTTTAAACACCCTCATTAGCACAGGGAAGATGAGAATGATCTCTGGCCCCCTCCCGTGCTCTCGAAGGAGTTTGAAACGTTTCAGCTGTATCGCTGCCCTAAAATGAATACCTCAAGGAACTTTGCAATAACAAGAATGTTTCCTTTTGTGACAATTTTAATTTGCTATGGGAACAACCAACGCTTTTTAAAGGGACGCGATTCACCTTAACCGCAGGGATTCCAGGAATATTTCCTGCAACATTGCAAACTGTTTTAGAGACTGATGGTCCGGGTCTGTTAGCGCTCCAGTCCTGCCTATTATAATTAGTAACAGAGGACACGGAAAGCATGTTATGTCCCGTACAAGTGTGGCTAATGTAAGTACCCTCATTTATGTTCTTCTAACTCCCCTGGATACCTCTGCCAATCCGGCAGCTTGTGATTAACCCGGCAGCTTGTGATTAACCCGGCAGCTAGTGATGAACTCGACAAGTGCTATTAGTTCTATTGTGAATTGAACAAAACGGTGACCCCCTTGGTTTTCAAATCATATCTTGGGCTGAGGGGAGGACGGCTCATAATAATGGCTGGAAAGGAGCGAATGGAATGGCATCAAACATGGAAACCATGTGTTTTATGTATCTGATACCATTCCACCAATTACGCTCCAGACATTACCACAAGCCCGTCCTCCCCAATTAAGGTGCCACCAACCTCCTGTGCTCAAGAGCTGTATCATGGATAAGGACATTGAAATTGCTGATTAAACATCTTCTGGTGCGATAGACTGAAGGGGGAAGGGTGGCTATACAGTATACACTATGTGACCAAATGTATGTGGACACCTGCTCGTCGAACATCTCATTCCAAAATCATGGGGATTATTATGGAGTTGGTCACCCCTATGCTGCTATAACAGCCTCCACACTTCTGGGAAGGCTTTCCACTAGATGTTGGAACATTGCTGCTGGACTTGCTTCCATTCAGCCACAAGAGCATTAGTGAGGTTGGGCACTGATGTTAGGCGATTAGGCCTTGCTGACACTCAGCATTCCAATTCATCGCAAAGGTGTTTGATGGGGTTGAGGTCAGGGCTCTGTGCCTGCCAGTCAAGATCTTCCACACCACACTCGCTTTGTGCACAGAGGTCCAATGTGTGGCTGCTTGGCCATGCAAAAACATTTCATGAGGCTCTAGACGAACAGTTATTGTGATGACGTTGCTTCAAGAGACAGTTTGGAACTCGGTAGTGAGTGTTGCAACCGAGGACAGACGATTTTTACACACTATGTGCTTCAGCACTCGGCGATCCGATTCTGTGAGCTTGTGTGGTCTAACATCTCGCGGCTGAGCCGTTGTTGCTCCCAGACGTTTTCCATGCTCAAAAACAGCACTTACAGTTGACCTGGGCAGCTCTAGCATGGCAGAAATTTTATGAAGTGGCTTGTTGGAAAGGTGACATCCTATGACGGTGCCATGTTGAAAGTCACTGAGCTCTTCAGGAAGGACATTCTACTGTCTGTTTGTCTATGGAGATTGCGTGGCTATGTGCTCGATTTTATACACCTGTCAGCGACGGTTGTGGCTGAAATAGCTGAATCCACTAATTTGAAGGGGTGTCCACATACTTTTGTAAATATATTGTACTTTACATGCTGATATTGTCTTTTGTATTAAGGCATGTACCTGATAGGCCTATCTGCCTTATATGGTTATGATGGCAATCACAATACCAGTGTTATCACAAGTTATGTCACCTGTTATGACATATGACATGGTTATGATCGTGTCATAATGTGTTATAATGCTGGACGTCAAGTAAAGTGTTACCATATTTTCGCCTCTGTAAGCCTAAGCAGCCTGTAGCTGTGTAGACAACTTAATTCCCCACAGAGGAACATTTTATGAAAGTCAGAGCCAGGGAGAAAACAACAACAACAAAACATATGATTAAACTTTAAAAGCTTGGTCATGCTTCCTTTAATAGTAGTTATTATAGTCACAGGAGGAGACTCTGCGTGAAGATTCAACGTGTTGTATTAGAATTTCACCATACAACGGGTAAATTGGTGGCAGCTTTTAAAGGGCTTTTAGCGACGTTTACTGCCTGATATTCTCAGTCACTAAACTATGTCTGTGTCTTAAATAGCACCATTTTCACTACATAGTGCACTACTTTTGACCAGAGCCTAATGGGTCCTTGTCAAAAGTAGTGCATTATAGAGGGAATAGGGTACCATTTGGGACGCGCAGCCTCTGCCTCCGTGCCGATTTGCTTTTACCTCTTTAATGTGCAGAGGGGGGCATGCTGAGTCTCTTGCAAGTGGCCCAGAGTCACAAAGGGTTACATCCACTGACAGGATAGGGGGAACTCAGGGTGTCACCAACACTATCTGGCTTCCAGTCGTTGAAAGGGTTGACTTTTACGTTGCTCACTAGGATTGCATAATCAAGCGGAGCCGAGCACGTTGACTTGACCCGTTAGTTCAACAACCCTGGAGTGAATTTGTATTCCATGTTCCTAAAGGTATCAAAGGTCAATCAGGAGAGATATGGATTTATATAATTTACCCTTAAATCATATCTAATACCTTTTAAGACTTTTTCTGCTAGATGTTTTCTTAGACCCCTTTTCCGTCTGTTTGACCAGAAACAAAAGCCTGCTTATTCCAAATTTTTAGGGTGGAAAATGGTTGAAAATGTCAATACTGTATGCCTTCATTTCTCTAGAAAATATAAACTCTTACCTTTCATTTGACAAGAAATCTGATGTGCTCCTATGAACTTCACATGTTAGTGCTCATGGGTCCTTTTACATGGAAATGCTCCAATACAATTCACAAAAATTGTGATAAATGCATTTAAAATACCACTTTCTGTTCTATGAAACTAGTGTTGTGTAGAAATTCCATACAATTACTATATATTTTTTCTCCTTAAACAATGGACATGAGGACAAAATGCACTACCCTGCATATTTATTTGGACAGTGAAGGTAAAACTTTTAATTTGGCTGAATACTCAAACATTTTGAATTTGAGATCAAAAGTTTTACAGTACAGAATGTCACCTTTTTTGAAGGTATTTTCATATTTTAATGTTTAGAAATGAAAGCACTTCACAAGTATTTAGTTCCCCCAAGTATTTTTTACAAATTCACTTATAGTGTATTAAATGTAGTCACGTTCACTATTTGGTCCTATATTCCAAACACGCAATGGCAACATCAAGTTTGTGACTCTACAAACTTGTTAGATTCATTTGCAGTTTGTTTTGGCTGTGTTTCAGATAATCATTAGTGAATCGTGAATGATGATAAGTGAAAAGTTCCTCCCAGTTATTGGTAATGGTGAGAGGTTAGCATGTTTTGTATTTTATTTCACCTGTTCCTAGGCTGTCATTGAAAATAAGAATTTGTTCTTAATTCACTTGCCTAGTAAAATAAAGGTAAAATAAAAATGTAATAAAAATGTAACCAGGTAGGCTAGATGAGAACAAGTTCTCATTTACAACTGCGACCTGGCCAAGATAAAGCATAGCAGTGTGAACAAACAACACCACAGAGTTACACATGGAGTAAACAATAAACAAGTCAATATCACAGTAGAACAAATTAAAAAAGAGTCTATATACATTGTGTGCAAAAGGCATGAGGAGTTAGGCGAATAATTACAATTTTGCAGATTAACACTGGAGTGATAAATGATCAGATGGTCATGTGCAGGTAGAGATACTGGTGTGCAAAAGAGCAGAAAAGTAAATAAATAAAAACAGTATGGGGATGAGGTAGGTAAATTGGGTGGGCTATTTACTGATGGACTATGTACAGCTGCAGCGATCGGTTAGCTGCTCAGATAGCAGATGTTTAAAGTTGGTGAGGGAGATAAAGGTCTCCAACTTCAGCGATTTTTGCAATTCGTTCCAGTCACAGGCAGCAGAGAACTGGAAGGAAAGGCGGCCAAATGAGGTGTTGGCTTCATGGATGATCAGTGAGATACACCTGCTGGAGCGCGTGCTACGGGTGGGTGTTGCCATCGTGACCAGTGAACTGAGATAAGGTGGAGCTTTACCTAGCATGGACTTGTAGATGACCTGGAGCCAGTGGGTCTGGCAACGAATATGTAGCGAGGGTCAGCCGACTAGAGCATACAGGTCGCAGTGGTGGGTGGTATAAGGTGCTTTAGTAACAAAACGGATGGCACTGTGAAAAACTGCATCCAGTTTGCTGAGTAGAGTATTGGAAGCTATTTTGTAGATGACATCGCCGAAGTCGAGGATTGGTAGGATAGTCAGCTTTACTAGGGTAAGTTTGGCGGCGTGAGTGAAGGACGCTTTGTTGCAGAATAGAAAGCCGACTCTAGATTTGATTTTGGATTGGAGATGTTTGATATGAGTCTGGAAGGAGAGTTTACAGTCTAGCCAGACACCTAGATACTTATAGATGTCCACATATTCTAGGTCGGAACCATCCAGGGTGGTGATGCTTGTCGGGCGTGCGGGTGCAGGCCGCGAACGGTTGAAAAGCATTCATTTGGTTTTACTAGCGTTTAAGAGCAGTTGGAGGCCACGGAAGGAGTGTTGTATGGCATTGAAGCTTGTTTGGAGGTTAGATAGCACAGTGTCCAAGGAAGGGCCAGAAGTATACAGAATGGTGTCGTCTGCGTAGAGGTGGATCAGGGAATCGCCCGCAGCAAGAGCGACATCATTGATATATACAGAGAAAAGAGTCGGCCCGAGAAATTAACCCTGTGGCACCCCCATAGAGACTGCCAGAGGACCGGACAACATGCCCTCTGATTTGACACACTGAACTCTGTCTGCAAAGTAGTTGGTGAACCAGGCAAGGCAGTATTTAGAAAAAACGTGGCTACTGAGTCTGCCGATAAGAATATGGTGATTGACAGAGTCGAAATCCTTGGCCAGGTTGATGAAGACTGCTGCACAGTACTGTCTTTTATCGATGGCGGTTATGATATCGTTTAGTACCTTGAGCGTGGCTGAGGTGCACCCGTGACCGGCTCGGAAACCAGATTGCATAGCGGAGAAGGTACGGTGGGATTCGAGATGGTCAGTGATCTGCTTGTTGACTTGGCTTTCAAAGACCTTAGATAGGCAGGGCAGGATGGATATAGGTCTGTAACAGTTTGGGTCCAGGGTGTCTCCCCCTATGAAGAGGGGGATGACTGCGGCAGCTTTCCAATCCTTGGGGATCTCAGACGATATGAAAGAGAGTTTGAACAGGCTGGTAATAGGGGTTGCAACAATGGTGGCGGATAGTTTCAGAAATAGAGGGTCCAGATTGTCAAGCCCAGCTGATTTGTACGGGTCCAGGTTTTGCAGCTCTTTCAGAACATCTGCTATCTGGATTTGGGTAAAGGAGAAGCTGGGGAGGCTTGGGCGAGTAGACGCGGGGGCGGGGGGAGGCTGTTGGCCGAGGTTGGAGTAGGCAGGAGGAAGGCGTGGCCAGTCGTTGAAAAATGCTTGTTGAAGTTTTCGATTATCATGGATTTATCGGTGGTGACCGTGTTACCTAGGGCAGCTGGGAGGAGGTGCTCTTGTTCTCCATGGACTTCAGTGTCCCAGAACTTTTTGTAGTTAGAGTAACAGGATGCAAATTTCTGCTTTAAAAAGCTGGCCTTTGCTTTCCTGACTGACTGCGTGGATTGGTTCCTGACTTCCCTGAACAGTTGCATTTCGCAGGGACTATTTGATGCTATTGCAGTCCGCCACAGGATGTTTTTGTGCTGGTCGAGGGCAGTCAGGTCTGGAGTGAACCAAGGGCTATATCTGTTCTTAGTTCTGCATTTTTTTGAACGGAGCATGCTATTCTAAGATGGTGAGGAAGTTACTTTTAAAGAATGACCAGGCATCCTCAACTGACGGGAGGAGGTCAATATCCTTCCAGGATACCCGGGCCAGGTCAATTAGAAAGGCCTGCTCGCAGAAGTGTTTTAGGGAGCGTTTGACAGAGATGAGGGGTGGTCGTTTGACTGCGGACCCGTAGCGGATACAGGCAACGATCGCTGAGATCCTGGTTGAAGACAGCGGAGGTGTATTTGGAGGGCCAGTTGGTCAGGATAACGTCTATGAGGGTGCCCTTGTTTACAGATTTAGGGTTGTACCTGGTGGGTTCCTTGATGATTGGTGTGAGATTGAGGGCATCGATCTTAGATTGTAGGACTGCCGGGGTGTTAAGCATATCCCAGTTTAGGTCACCTAACAGAACAAACTCTGAAGCTAGATGGGGGGCGATCAATTCACAAATTGTGTCCAGGGTACAGCTGGGAGCTGAGGGGGGTCGGTAGCAGGCGGCAACAGTGAGAGTAATTTTTAAAATTAGTAGTTCGATCTGTTTGGGTATGGACCTGGAAAGTATGACATTGCTTTGCAGGCTAACTCCTCCCCCTTTGGCAGTTCAATCTTGACAGAAAATGTTATAGTTTGGTATGGAAATCTCAGAATTTTTGGTGGCCTTCCTAAGCCAGGATTCAGACACGGCAAGCATAATCTTTGTACATCTGTAACTTTGTCATTCATCATTATCCACAATTCATTCAGGATTATCCATAATCATGGTAGCATCCACATGAATGTAGAAGTGATTGTCACGGTCTTCTAGGTGTGAAGGAGAGTCAGACCAAAATGCGGCGTGGCTATTGCGATCCATGTTTAATAGGACAAAGTAAACACGATCAAATACAAAAACAAATAAACTGAAACAGCCTAATACTGGTGCAAAGTAACACAGCGACAGAACATCAGGACAATCACCCACAAAACCCAACACCAAACAGGCTACCTAAATATGGTTCCCAATTAGAGACAATGACGAACACCTGCCTCTGATTGAGAACCATATCAGGCCAAACATAGAACTAGACATGTAACATAGAATTCCCACCCAGCTCACACCCTGACCAACCAAAACATAGAAACATACAAAGCAAACTGTGGTCAGGGAGTGACAGTACCTCCCCCAAGGTGCGGACTCTGGCCGCAAAACCTGAACCTATAGGGGAGGGTCTGGGTGGGCATCTGTCCGCGGTGGCGGCTCTGGTGTTGGACGTGGCCCCCATTTCACCGTAGTCTTAGTCCCCCACCTTGTCCGCTTCCGTGGCGTCCTCACCATGGCAACTCTTCTCAATGGACAGAGGGGCGGCAGCTCGGGACAGAGGGGCCGGCAGCTCGGGACAGAGGGGCCGGCAGCTCGGGACAGAGGGGCCGGCAGCTCGGGACAGAGGGGCCGGCAGCTCGGGACAGAGGGGCCGGCAGCTCGGGACAGAGGGGCCGGCTGCTCGGGACAGAGGGGCCGGCTGCTCGGGACAGAGGGGCCGGCTGCTCGGGACAGAGGGGCCGGCTGCTCGGGACAGAGGGGCGGCTGCTCGGGACAGAGGGGCTCTGGCGGCACCTGGCTGACTGGCGGCCCCTGGCTGACTGGCGGCACTGGCGGCCCCTGGCAGACGGGTGGCGCTGGGCAGACGGGCTTCACTGGCGGCGCTGGGCAGACGGGAAGCTCCAGCAATGCTGGAGAGGAAGGCCCCGGCAGCGCTGGAGAGGCGGGAGACTCCGGCAGCGCTGGAGAGGCGGGAGCCCCCGTAAGGATGGGCCGGAGAGACAGCCTGGTACGGGGGGCTGCCACCGGAGGGCTGGTGCGTGGAGGTGGTGACGGATAGACCGGTTCTTGAGCACCGAGCCTGCCCAACCTTACCCGGTTGAATGGTCCCGGTCGCCCTGCCAGTGCGGCGAGGTGGAATAGCCCGCACTGGGCTATGCAGGCGAACCGGGGACACCGTGCGCAAGGCTGGTGCCATGTAAGCCGGCCCAAGGAGACGCACTGGAGACCAGATGTGTAGAGCCGGCTTCATGGCACTTGGCTCGATGCCCACTCTAGCCCGGCCGATACGCGGAGCTGGAATGTACCGCACCGGGCTGTGCACCCGCACTGGGGACACTGTGCGCTCCACAGCATAACACGATGCCTGCCCGGTCTCTCTAGCCCCCAGGTAACCACAGGAAGTTGACGCAGGTCTCCTACCTGGCTTCGCCATACTTCCTGTGAGCCACCCCCCAATAAATTTTTGGGGCTGACTCTCGGGCTTCCATCCACGCCGCCGTGCTGCCTCCTCATACCAGCGCCTCTCCGCTTTCGCCGCCTCCAGTTCTTCTTTGGGGCGGCAATATTCTCCTGGCTGAGCCCAGGGTCCTCTTCCTTCCAATTCCTCCAAATAGTGCAGCCTCTCCCACTGCTGCTGCTGCTGCTTTTGCTGTTGCCCGTTACCACACCGCTTGGTCAACACCAAACAGCCTAATAGTGGTGCACAAACACACAGAACAAGGACATCACGACACTAAGGACAATCACCCACAAAACCCAACACCAAACAGCCTAGTGGTGCACAAACACACAGAAAAAGGACATCACGACACTAAGGATAATCACCCACAAAACCCAACACCAAACAGCCTAATAGTGGTGCACAAACACACAGAACAAGGACATCACGACACTAAGGATAATCACCCACAAAACCCAACACCAAACAGCCTAATAGTGGTGCACAAACACACAGAACAAGGACATCACGACACTAAGGATAATCACCCACAAAACCCAACACCAAACAGCCTAATAGTGGTGCACAAACACACAGAACAAGGACATCACGACACTAAGGACAATCACCCACAAAACGCAACACCAAACAGCCTAATAGTGGTGCACAAACACACAGAACAAGGACATCACGACACTAAGGATAATCACCCACAAAACCCAACACCAAACAGCCTAATACTGGTGCACAAACACACAGAACAAGGACATCACGACACTAAGGATAATCACCCACAAAACCCAACACCAAACAGCCTAATAGTGGTGCACAAACACACAGAACAAGGACATAAGGACAATCACCCACAAAACCCAACACCAAACAGCCTAATACTGGTGCACATACACACAGACCAAGGTCATAAGGACACTAAGGACAATCACCCACAAAACCTAACACCAAACAGGCTACCTAAATATGGTTCCCAATCAGAGACAATGACGAACACCTGCCTCTGATTGAGAACCATATCAGGCCAAACATAGAACTAGACAAACTAGACATGTAACATAGAATGCCCACCCAGCTCACACCCTGACCAACCAAAACATAGAAACATACAAAGCAAACTATGGTCAGGGTGTGACAGTGATCAAAAACATATTATGTTCTTATTTACAATAAAAATGATTCCAAAATGACACAATACATTTACATTCATTTCTATTGGGCACAACATAATGCGAAACACAACAAAACAAACTACAAATGCATCCAACAAGTTTGTAGTCACAAGCTTGATGTAGTCATTCTGTGCTCGGAATATGGAACCAAATTCTAAACTTTTAACGAAATGTAATAGAATAGTAGTTCATTTGTCCAAATACTTAAGACACATTCAAATGGGGGGAGTAGACACATAGTGTGCATTCATTTCTAAATGGTAAAACAGATATGTATGAAAATACCGTCAAACAAAACATGATGTTCTCTAACGTCGACTCACATACCACATTTAATCTGAAATCCAAATTGGTGGAGTATAGAACTAAATGAATAGTCCAAATAAATATGTAGGGAACTGTATGTGTGTGATTAGAGAAGCACTCTACCACACTCACAATAGCAATCATAATATCCTCTCACATCACACAATCATTAATCAAAGTGTGTTTAGTTTCGCATCCCCATCTAGGCTACTTGTTAACATGGAACATATCACACACATCAAAACCCAATGCCATTCATGCATGTTTTCATCTCAATTAACATGTATTGGAAAAAAATCGAAAAAGCCATGCTAACTCAAATGGACATGCCTGCCATCTAAAAACAGACTATGCCATTAATTAGCTGTTTCTTGGAATCAGAAAAACAACTGTGCTGACGTAAGGCAAGATGATCATGACGATAAATCCATAATGGACATTATCTCCATTTCCCACGCTGACAACAACAGCCACTTATAGAGGTCTCGGAAAGTCATACAGAGCAGGGAGTAAAGAGCAGAAGATATTAAAGTATATCAATTAAGTCTCAGACACACAGAGAGGTAAACAAGGCTGGAGATGGAACAGTGATAGAAAGGCGAAGTGTGGCAGCAGGAGTCAGGAGGAGTTAGAGCAACAAATTAAATGGGTGCGCCCCAAATGGCACCCTATTCCCAGTATAGTTCACTACTTTTGACCAGAGCCCCTATGGTCCCTGGACATAGTGTTACACTATAAAGGGAATAGAATGCCATTTGGGACGTAGACCATTTCGTGATGTCTGTGATAGGATAGTATAGGATGAACTTTAATGTCCCAATGGGGAAATTGTCTTGAACACACAGTACTGCTGTATACAATATAGAAACTGTACATTACACATTGCATGCATGCATTGCATGTTACCCTTATCATCATACCCTTCTCATTTAGCCACATACATAAAACTTTGCATATTCCCTTATTCTGTCAGAGGCGTACTAACACAGCTCAGCTTTACTGATTGCTGTTTAGGTATTTGATGGACATGGGAATGAAGGAGTGCTTATACCTGTTCAACTTACATGTGGGGACTGTCTGAAACTGGATACCTGAGGTTCATGGAAATCTGAGACCATTTTCTTGCAGTTTGGAAAACACTAAGGCTGCGTTGACAAATCACATCAGATCTTTTCACATCAGATCTTTTTTAGAGAAAATCTGATTGTTCAAAAAACAAATTAGAAAGAAAAGTATCAGAATTGGGCTGCCAGTGTAAATGCACATACTCAGTCCCTGGGGTGGGCAGCCCGAGTGGAAGAACGTGCCTCTCCTATCGCCTCCTTGAGTGTGGAGATCATGTTGATACCCCCAAGACTCTCCTCTCCATGAACCTTGTGTCTGAGCATGGTTGTCATCATCTCCCCTGCCGAGACTAAATATGTGTATAGAGCTAGACTGACAGGTATGAGGAGATAAAGGAACAGGTGGCACCTACAGGAAACAGTGGAGCGTTAGGCAAGGAGAAATGATAGAGGAGCTGCTTCTGCGTCCTCGATTACCTATCTAGTGTCTGTGATCTATTCTTTTCAATGTCAAAACAGACAGCTACTCCTCCTGTTCATTCCCATTTACTGTGATTGAACTGGAGTGGGCTGTAATGAAAAATGAGCTGTCACTCCATGACAGATAAGAGGTTGTGCATCACTCTTGTTCTCTCTGTCTCACAGCAAGCTATTTGTAATGTTCTCCTTCACCCCAAGGTTGATGTAATGATCATGTGTATAGGGGGGCATGCTGAGTGTTTTGCAGACGGCCCAGAGTCACAGGGGGTTACATCCATTGACAGGAAGGGGAGCTCAGGGTGTCACCAGCGTTATGTGGCTTCCGGTCATTGGAAGGGTTTACTTTTACATTGCTTGCTAGGATTGTATAATCAGGCGGAGCCAAGCACATTTGTTGCATTGTTGCCACCCATAGCATTGAATTCAATAGCAAGGGAAGCCAAGCCAATCACATCACAAAATCAAATCAAATCAACGTTTTTTGGTTGCGTACACAGATTTGCAGATGTTATCGCAGGTGCAGTGCAATACTTGTGTTTCTATCTCCAACAGTGCAGTAATATCTAGAAATATAATAACATTACACACATAATCCAAAAGTAATTTTTTTAAATAATTTAAAAAAGAAATTAAGACACATCAGAATGAGCAATGTCAGAGACCGGAATATAAATATATATAAATGGAGTGTATAGAAAGTATGGACAGTATATGAATAAAAAAGCAGTATTTACAGTATATAAGATGGGCCTTGACTAGAATACAGTATATACATATAAAGTGGGTAAAACAAAATGTAAACATTATTAAAATGACCAGCGTTCAATGACTCTTTGTTAATAGGGCAGCAGTCTCTAAGGTGCAGAGTAGGGTACCGGGTGGTAGCCGGCTAGCGACGGTGTCTTAGGTTCAGGGCAGGGTACTGGGCAGTGATGACTATTTAACAGTCTGATGGCCAGGAGATAGAAGTTGTTTATCAGTCTCTCGGTCCCAGCTTTGCTGTACCAGTACTGTCTCCGCCTTCTAGATGGTAGCGGGGTGAACCGTAGGCCGTAGCTCAGGTGGCTGAGGTCCGTGATGATCTTCTTGGCCGATGATGCGTTGGGCTGACCTGACCACCCTCTGGAGAGCCCGGCGGTTGTGTACGGTGCAGTTTCCGTACCAGGTGATGATACAGCCCGACCATAGAGAGTGATAGAGGCCTCTAGTGCCAAAAGGCCATATTGGCATGGGCAGAGCCCAGTAGTCAACTGGGTGGGACTTCCAACTTCATTGGCTGATCCCTCCTGGTGACCTTGTTAGAGTCATGTCCAACTGGGGTCATGAGGAGGGATCAGCCAATTATGAAGAAAATGGAGATCGTCACAATGGTGTTCCAATGCTTTCATAGACGGTATAATGGCAGAGATACAAAGATGAGTCCTCTATCTATCTCTATGAGTCCGACAGAACGCTCTCGATGATGCATCTGTAGAAGTTTGTGAGGTTTTTAGGGGCCAAGCCAAATTTCTTCAGCCTCCTGAGGTTGGAGAGGCACTATTGCCTTTTTCATCATGCTGTCGGTGTGGAGGGACCATTTCAGGTCCTCAGTGATTTGCATGCAGAGGAACTTTTGACCCTCTCCACTGCGGCCCCGTTGATGTGGATGGGAGCTTGCTCTCTCTGCTGTAGTCCACAATCAGCTCTTTTATTTTGTTGATGTTAAGGAAGAGATCATTTTCCTGGCACCACTCTGCCAGAGCTCTCACCGTAGGCTGTCTCATCATTGATGGTAATCAGGCCTACCACTGTTATGTTGTCAGCAAACTTGATGATTCAGCAACAAAAAAAAAAGTTGTATTGTTGCATCTTGTTCTAACATTATCCTCCGGTGGTTAGTTAGCTAGCTAAACTCGTCCCTTTCTTAAATTAGCCATGGATAAAGAGACTTGTGGTTTTACTTAATTACTCGTACCAGCCAATGATTATAAAAATGATTCTGATCCAACCATAAATTCATACATTTTGCCCCTGGGTTGAGAGCAATGTTCCCTCTAAGCTGCACGCAGGCGCACAGCTCCCCAGGACTGTGCAAAGAAGCATGAGATTGAAATTCACTCAACTTTCTAGTTTTCCCCTTTAGATAACACTATCAACGTTTCCCTCTACTGTGCAAATGATAATCAAATCAACGCAATATGAGACACTTTCAACGCAACACACCAAAACAAAACAAACTATGAAATAGATTTTCTTGTTGGCAGAGCGCATTGGAGTAGGATCCTATTGCATTGACAGGCAGGACTCAGGCCCATACTCTACACATACAGTTGGGCCATAACCAATCAGAGCTGGAGTATCCCTTTATGCAAATAGACCATTGCCATATATGGATCTGTGCATTTCACTTTGAATTTGTGTTTACAGCAAGAGCTGCATGTCGCCACGTGTGTACATTTGTTCATATTCTTTGCTAGTAAGTGAGTTATTAGCCCAGTTATAGCTCATTTCTAGTCAGCAATGGGGGAGTGATTGCTTCCTACTTAGCACAAAACGTGTGCATTTTTAGCCATCTTTGAAAAGCAAGTCAGGTCAAGAGCTTTTTTTCTGTCTGAATGGGGCAGTGCTGTATTTTGAGACATGCTTGAATCAGCTATGTAGCCAATATACCCCTTTCTGTGTTTGCAAACATTGCCACACGTTGGTGGCAGAATACGGGGGAGTTCTTATGGAACGGCAGCAAAAAAAATGCATCTATTTACATCTTGCTTACGAGTGCATTTCACACTACTTTTGGATTATAATTGGATTTTAAGGCTCGTATGAATGTTTTGCCTAATATAATGTTTGGGTCAACATCGCAAATCAACTGCATTATACTTAAAAAACACTTCAACTTCAACCAGTAAAATGGCTCTATGGCTAGCTTTTGCTACAGCCTATGTCAATGAGCATTAGCATTCTAGCTAACAAGTGGTGCATCCAAAATAGTTGTTTAGCAAAAATCACAACCAAATATAATCTCAGCGACTGTTCAAGCAAGAATCAAATCATCATTGTTTATAAGTAATACAAACGTACATTTTGTTGAATGGGCACAGACAGCAATGGCTTTCTTACGGCAGCCAAGAGTCATGCGCATCTGTACGTGACCTCAGTGTGTCATGTACTGGAACAGTGTCTATAGGTAGAAGGTAGCATCATTTGTCTGATTCTCTGTATTATGGTATGGGAATAATCATTTATTTTATTTTGTAAAGGGTTTCTTGCATCAAATAACACAATATTTTCAGTCACCGCCTTGAAGGAAGTACAAGTGAATAAAAAGGTTAATGTTTTTTTTCTAAAATCTCATGGAATGTAGGCCTATATTGAACACCACACATTGGCTGCTACTGTGGGCTGAATGATAGAACAGCTATTTCCATGTTAAAATGTTATGCTATGTATTTTCTCCATTGTTTTTATGGCAGGCCACTTCAATAGGTGGCAGGGTAGCCTAGTGGTTAGAGAGTTGGACTAGTAACCACAAGGTCAAATCCCAAGTTCAAATCCCAGGGTTGACAAGGTGCAAATCTGTAATTCTACCCCTGAACAGGGGTAGAATGCCAATACCCACTGTTCCTAGGCTATCATTGAAAATAAGAATTTGTTCTTAACTGACTTCCCTAGTTAAATAAAGGTTTAATAGATTTAAAAAAGGCACAGTATCCTAGTTGGCCACTGTTGTAACTTACTTAAAAGGGTGCTTGACTTGGGATGAAAGAAGTGCAGGAGCTGACTTTTTTCAAGTTGGTCCATTAGGCCAGGTATTCCCAAACTGGGGTATGCCGTCTGGGGTACGCCAAATAAAAATGTGATTCTTCACATTCTCAAACAGTTGGGGCTACACATTTGGGGGAGGTTTTTCTCTCCTAAGTAGCCTTGTTTCACTGCCAAAAATAAAATTAAACCATCTAGTGTTCAGCGAAATAACAGCACAATGTCAAATACAGGTAGCCTAGTCAAATAATTAGCATCCAATCACATTAACCTTTCGCGGAAATTCCACTAATGGTCCGTATGTAGCCAAACGTAGCTGCTGCTCATGTTGGTATCTGTACTGATGGCGCAAAAGCCATGACAGGGAGACATAGTGGAGCGTTAATGAGCGTGCAAGCAGTTGCTCCCGAGCCACTTGGGTACACTGCAGCATCCACCGAGAGGCTCTTGCTGCCAAGGGAATGCCTGACAGCTTGAAAGACGTTTTGGACACTACAATGAAAATGGTTAACTTTGAGGGAGTGTGCAATTGACTGCAGGAATGTCCACCAGAGCTGTTGCCAGAAAAAGTCATGTTAATTTTTCTACCATAAGTAAATTTTTCTACACACAGCAAGGCCCCTGAACTCTCGTGTATTTTCTGCACCATGCAATGATATGGGCATCAACCATGTAATGCGTTTACAAAATACAGAAGTGCGCTGGTTAACAAGAGGCAAAGTATTGACACGTTTTTTTTAATTGAGAGACGAGCTTAAAGTTTTCTTTACTGTCCATAATTTTCAATTGTCTAACCGCTTGCAGGAGTTTCTACCCGCACTACGAGCTGTTGGCTCGAGCGCACGTGCCAATACCAGAGTTGGCACATTCGCTATACCTACGGAACATCAGTAGGCCTGGAGTTTAAAATGTGATGGAAACCTATTTAACATGTATTTTTTATTTGGTGCATGGGAATATAACTGCAAAAGTTCATTTTTATATATTTGCAGTATGTATTTATGCACAGACTCTTTTCCGCAATTCCGTCAATTTGATGGAAACACAACTCTGATTGGAAAATGTGCCAGGGTTTTCGTTAGCCAGTAATTGGCGATAAAAAAAAGTAAATAAAATTGTAGTCGGCCAAATTGTCCAGGAGAGACTGTCTATCATAGCCTACACCCCAAATTCTACACACCAAATTCTAGACACCAAATTCTACACACCATTCTCGACGTTGGAGGCGGCTTATGGTAGAAAAATGAACATGACTTTTTCTGGCAACAGCTCTGGTGGACATTCCTGCAGTCAATTGCACACTCCCTCAAAACGTAAGACATCTGTGGCATTGTGTTGTGTGACAACACTGCACTTTTTAGAGAGGTCTTTTATTGTCCTCAGCACAAAGTGCACCTGTGTAATGATCATGCTGTTTAATCAGCTTCTTGATATGCCACACCAGGTGGATGGATTATCTTGGCAACGGACAGATGCTCACTAACAGGGATGTAAACAAATGTGTGCCCAAATTGTGTGAGAAATAGGCTGATATTTCAGCTCATGAAACATGAAACCAACACTTTACATGTTGTGCTTAATATTTTTGCTCAGTGTATGTACTGTACAATCCTTTTATTCAAGTGTTGTGAATTGCCATTATATTAACGGAGTATATTATGAATGTTTCTTGTGCTATGTAGAAAGTATTAGCTATGGAGATAACAAACAAAATGACTTGTTATTGTGGTGTTAATCTATCTGAGAAAATCTAAAGAAACTAACAGTAAGGTACACGGAAACTATGATGACATTAGAAAGAAATGAATGGTAATTAACACGGTAACTGCGGAGAAGAGCATTGCTTTAGTATACAGTGCCTTTGCCCTGTAGGTACATACTGTGGAAATTATGGTGAAACTATATTAGAAGTAAAAGTAAGGTAGACAGAAACTATGCTGAAATAAGGAAGAAATTAATGGTAACAGGGGGACAGAGCATTGATTTAAATTACAGTGCCAAGGCACCATACGTACACAGAAACAATGGTGAAGCTACACATCAAATCAAATCAAATTTATTTATAAAGCCCTTCTTACATTAGCTGATATCTCAAAGTGCTGTACAGAAACCCAGCCTAAAACCCCGAACAGCAAGCAATGCAGGTGTAGAAGCATGGTGGCTAGGAAAAACTACCTAGAAAGGCCAGAACCTAGGAAGAAACCAGGAGAGGAACCAGGCTATGAGGGGTGGCCAGTCCTCTTCTGGCTGTGCCAGGTGGAGATTATAACAGAACATGGCCAAGATGATCAAATGTTCATAAATGACCAGCATGGTCAAATAATAATAATCACAGTAGTTGTCGAGGGTGCAGCAAGTCAGCACCTCAGGAGTAAATGTCAGTTGGCTTTTCATAGCCGATCATTAAGAGTATCTCTACCGCTCCTGCTGTCTCTAGAGAGTTGAAAACAGCAGGTCTGGGAGAGGTAGCTCGTCCGGTGAACAGGTCAGGGTTTCATAGCCGCAGGCAGAACAGTTGAAACTGGAGCAGCAGCACGGTCAGGTGGACTGGGGACAGCACGGAGTCATCGGGCCAGGTAGTCCTGAGGCATGATCCTACGGCTCAGGTCCTCTGAGTGAGAGAAAGAAAGAAAGAGAGAATTAGAGAGAGAGAGCATACTTAAATTCACACGGGACACCGGATAAGACAGGAGAAATACTCCAGATATAACAGACTGACTCGATCCCCCCAACACAAACTGCTGCAGCATAAATACTGGAGGTGTAATGTCGTGTGTGTAGGTGGCAGGGAAGTCAGGCGCAGGAGAATCGAACTTGGTATAAATGGAGTCTTTAATAGGCTTGACAAAACTCCATAATCAAAAACACAAGATAAAATAAAAGTGGGTACAAGAACCAGTCGCGCACCAATACATAATACACGAATATACAAACAAACCATCTCTGACAGGGACATGCGGGGAAACAGAGGGTTAAATACATAACATGTAATGAATGGGATTGAAACCAGTTGTGTAGGAAGACAAGACAAAACCAATGGAAAATGAAAAATGGATCAATGATGGCTAGAAGACCAGTGACGTCGACTGCCGAGCACCGCCCGAACAAGAGAGGCATCGACAGCAGTCGTGACAGGAGGCTGAGACAGGAGAGGTAGGGAGACACTGTGGCCCCATTCGACGATACCCCGGGATATGGCCAAACAGGCAGGATATAACCCCACCCACTTTGCCAAAGCACAGCACCCACACCACTAGAGGGATATCTTTAACCACCAACTTACCATCCTGAGACAAGGCCGAGTATAGCCCACAAAGATCTCCGCCACGGCACAACCCAAGCCAGTGACTCAGCCCCTGTAATAGTGTTAGAGGCAGAGAATCCCAGTGGAGAGAGGGGAACCGGCCAGGCAGAGACAGCAAGGGCGGTTCGTTGCTCCAGTGCCTTTCCGTTCACCTTCACACTCTTGGGCCAGACTACACTCAAACATAGAACCTACTGAAGAGATGAGTCTTCGATAAAGTCTTAAAGGTTGAGACCAAGTCTGCGTCTCTCACATGGGTAGGCAGACCATTCCATAAAAATGGAGCTCTATAGGAGAAAGCCCTACCTCCAGCTGTTTGCTTAGAAATTCTAGGGACAGTTAGGAGGCCTTCGTCTTGTGACTGTAGCGTACGTGTAGGTATGTACGGCAGGACCAAATCAGAGAGATAGGTAGGAGCAAGCCCATGTCATGCTTTGTAGGTTAGCAGTAAAACCTTGAAATCATCCCTTGCCTTGACAGGAAGCCAGTGTAGAGAGGCTAGCACTGTAGTAATATGATTAAAAAATGTGATTCTTGTCAAGATTCTAGCAGCCGTGTTTAGCACTAACTGAAGTTTATTTAGTGCCTTATCCGGGTAGCCGGAAATAGAGCATTGCAGTAGTCTAACCTAGAAGTGACAAAACCATGGATGAATTTTTCTGCATCATTATTGGACAGAAAGTTTCTGATTTTTGCAATGTTAAGTAGATGGAAAAAGCCTGAGTATGCGTGTGCCGAGCTTTTCGCCAAAGTTCAAAGTACATTATTAATAAGTATAGCCTTTATTATTTACAGTTCCTCAGTAAACCCTTAGATAAGAAGCTGATAAGAAGCTGATAAGCAGTTTCACATCTTTTTAATTCCTTAGGGTTTCCTCTCTCTCCTCAAGAACAACGCACTTCAAACTGTTTTTCCACTCTTTGACAGCTAGACTTTTGAAAGATATGTCATTTTTTTGTTCCACAGAAAGCAAGTATTTCCTTATCATCCAGGAACAGGGTTAGTGTAGGACCGCTGGCAGATGGGAGTCCTCCTGATCAAGTCTCTGACTACTCCCACCCCATCGTAATCCCCCAGCCTTCTCTCCCTGAAACCTCCCCTAATACACCAATGCATCATTCCTTCCTCTCTTCCAAAAATCACTTCCCAGTTCTCCCCCATTGAATTAGCATCACCACCGTGGCGAGATGCTCCTATCACAGCCACACAGCTCCTTACAGCTGGCGGAGAACCAAAAATAAAACGAAATGAAGCGGAGAAAGAGAGAGGGGAGGAGACAGAGTCACAGAGGGCTACGGAGAGATAGGGATAGAGGGAACTCTTTAACATCCAATAGTTAAATCATAGTGTAAAAGCAAGTCAGCTGGTTCTACTATTTTTGGCCATTTTCTGGTGTTTGTGGTGGAAAACTGAGCGGGTCAAGCAAAACACGTTAACCTTGTTACACATAGAGAGCCTAAAATGTTTTAGAACCTGAAGTAAAATCCCCTCACACACCCAGGTCACTGTGAGCCTCTCCTGTCATTTCATCAGCCTTTCATTCACCTCCTTCACACTCTTTTTATCCCTCTCCCTCTTCTCTCTTATTCTTCCTCCCTCTCTGCTTCCCTTCCTCTCTCTTTCTCTCCCTGTCCTCTCCTGTCCAGGCTGTTTGAGTTACCTGCTCTGGCCCGCTCCCCTTTCATCTTTCACACTCCAGTCATTCACCACATGGCTGAAGAAAGTTAATAGGGAAGGCTGGGGTCCAAAGATCAACACACAGAGAATCCAATTATTTTATTATTATTATTTAACCTGTATTTAACTAGGCAACTTAAGAACAAATGATTCTTTACAATAATGGCCTACCAAAAGGCAAAAGGCCTCCTGCAGGGATGAGGGCTGGGATTAAAAATAAAAATTAATTAAATAAAAATATAGGGCAAAACACATCACGACAAGAAAGACAACACAACACTACAGTCGTGGCCAAAAGTTTTGAGAATGACACAAATATTAATTTCCACAAAGTTTGCTGCTTCAGTGTCTTTAGATATTTTTTGTCAGATGTTACTATGGAATACTGAAGCTTTTATTCACAATTACAGGAAGCTGATGCAAAGAGTCAATATTTGCAGCGTTGACACTTCTTTTTCAAGACCTCTGCAATCCGCCCTGGCATGCTGTCAATTAACTTCTGGGCCACATCCTGTCTGACGGCAGCCCATTCTTGCATAATCAATGCTTGGAGTTTGTCAGAATTTGTGGGTTTTTGTTTGTCCACCCACCTCTTGAGGATTGACCACAAGTTCTCAATGGGATTAAGGTCTGGGGAGTTTCCTGGCCATGGACCCAAAATATTGATGTTTTGTTCCCCGAGCTACTTAGTTATCACTTTTGCCTTATGGCATGGTGCTCCATCATGCTGGAAAAGGCATTGTTTTTCACCAAACTGTTCCTGGATGGTTGGGAGAAGTTGCTCTCGGAGGATGTGTTGGTACCATTCTTTATTCATGGCTGTGTTATTAGGCAAAATTGTGAGTGAGCCCACTCCCTTGGCTGAGAAGCAACCCCAAACATGAATGGTCTCAGGATGCTTTACTGTTGGCATGACACAGGACTGATGGTAGCGCTCACCTTGTCTTCTCCGGACAAGCTTTTTTCCGGATGCCCCAAACAATCGGAAAGGGGATTCATCAGAGAATGACTTTACCCCAGTCCTCAGCAGTCCAATCCCTGTACCTTTTGCAGAATATCAGTCTGTCATTGATGTTTTTCTTGGAGAGAATTGGCTTCTTTGATGTCCTTCTTGACACCAGAAAATAAAAGAGAGCCGGACACTCTAGGAGCTCAGAGGCAAAAATGTAATTACCAACGTTTCGACAGCCAAGCTGTCTTCATCAGGGTATAATACCCTTATACCCTGATGAAGACAGCTTGGCTGTCGAAACGTTGGTAATTACACTTTTGCATCTGAGCTCCTAGAGTGTGCGGCTCTCTTTTATTTTCAAGTTTTCTACTCCGCTAGCCAGCACCTCGCCTAAATAGGTGTGCGTTTCTTTTTCTTCTAGATTCTTCTTGACACCAGGCCATCCTCCAAAGGTCTTCACCTCACTGTGCGTGCAGATGCATTCAAACCTGCCTGCTGCCATTCCTGAGTAAGCTCTGTACTGGTGGTGCCCCGATCCCCCAGCTGAATCAACTTTAGGAGATGGTCCTGGCGCTTGCTGGACTTTCTTGGGCGCCCTGAAGCCTTCTTCACAACAATTCAACCACTCTCCTTGAAGTTCTTGATGATCCGACAAATGGTTAATTTAGGTGCAATCTTACTGGCAGCAATATTCTTGCCTGTGAAGCCCTTTTTGTGCAAAGCATTGATGACGGCACGTGTTTCCTTGCAGGTAACCATGGTTGACAGAGGAAGAACAATGATTCCAAGCACCACCCTCCTTTTGAAGCTTCCAGTCTGTTATTCGAACTCAATCAGCATGACAGAGTGATCTCCAGCCTTGTCCTCGTCAACACTCACACCTGTGTTAACGAGAGAATCACTGACATGATGTCAGCTGGTCCTTTTGTGGCAGGGCTGAAATGCAGTGGAAATATATTTTGGGGATTCAGTTCATTTGCATGGCAAAGAGGGACTTTGCAATTAATTACAATATTGTCTGATCACTCTTCATAACATTCTGGAGTATATGCAAATTGCCATCATACAATCTGAGGCAGCAGACTTTGTGAAAATTAATATTTGTGTCATTCTCAAAACTTTTGGCCACGACTGTACATAAAGAGAGACCTAAGACAACAACATAAAATGGCAGCAACACATGACAACACAGCATGTTAGTAACACAAATGACAACAACATGGTAGCAACACAACATAGTTGCAGCACAACATGGTAGCAGCACAAAACAGGGTACAAACATTATTGGGCACAGACAACAGCACAAAGGGCAAGAATACATCACGCAAAGCAAACACAACTGTCAGTAAGAGTGTCCATGATTGAGTCTTTAAATGAAGAGATTGAGATAAAACTGTCCAGTTTGAGTGTTTGTTGCAGATCGTCCCTGTCGCTAGATGCAGTGAACTGAAAATATGAGCGACCCAGGGACGTGTGTGCTTTGGGGACAATGGGGACAACAGGTGTTGTTTGTGGAGGATGAGGGCTGCAGTAGATATCTCAGTGTGTAGCGTGGTTCGTTCTGCGTTGTATACTTTTAATTAGGACGCTGCCACAACTGAAGGTCTGCTAGTTGAATTATTTTTATTTGCCCTGCACACGAAGAGACAACACACATTATGTTAACCCTTGGCGCAGTCCTAGCTCTCAGGCACCTTGCTAGCCGAAGGTCAGGCAAAAGAGAGCGCCAAAAGGAAATAACAGGTGCTGCGTGCACACATTCAATGCACAACAGCACACCATACAATACAAGCAAAATGATACAGAACATAATTCAGACAAAGTAAAAGACATACCTGCACACGAAGAGACAACACACATTATGTTTACCCTTGGAGCAGTCCTAGCTCTCAGGCACCTGCGCAAGCACATGGACACTCACTCAAACACTATCCCAAGTGCTCAAAAGTTACAATAGATACCCTAGTTAGCGAGCTTTGTGAAACTTGTTAACATAAATCTTTATATTATCCACATTGTAACAAACATATGGTAGCATAACAGTACATTGTGTAACATTACCACGGTTTTATATAAAACAATTTCGGAGCCAAGGACAACATACCTTGCTAGCTGAAGGTCAGGCAAAAGAGAACAATAAGGGGGTATGGAAATACAGATAACCCACGATGGACCAAACCAAAATATACAAAACTTTTACAATCACGTATGTACAATATTGATATGAAAAAGTGTTTGTACACCAAAGAAAAACATTAGCTATGCAGCTGTAATTAAATAAAAAAATACACTGAATTATTATTATTATTATCAAATTATTAACATCCCCTCTTGACCTGGCCTATTTGAATTGGTCCTTGTGTGCAACTTGGTGCATAATCTAGGGGAACAACATCACACTGCTACATTCACCCCCACTGTTTTGCAGTAGATTATAGGCACAAAGCACATGACCTCGAAGGTAACAAAGCAAAGAAAGAAAAAAAAACATTTCACACCTCCAAGGCAACAGAGTAACCCAGTGTAGTCCCTTAATCCTAGACCCACAATTGGTCGATCAGCTGAAAGCTATGCCGCGAAGGATTAGGAAAAACAAAGGGTAGCTAATCCCTTATTCAACCGTATACGAAAAATGCCATATACATTTTATGCCGACGGACTACACACAAAGTTACATTAATTATCAAGTATATTAGACAAACCCACAAATCATTATCTTACATATCTATGTAAACTTCCGACTTCAACTGTATCGCAGGGACCTAATAGGGTTTTATAAATAAGCATCAACCAGTGGGTCTTGCGATGGGTATTTCAGAGATGACCAGTTTACAGAGGAGTATAGAGTTCAGTGATGTGTCCTATAAAGAGCATTGGTGGCAGATCTGATGGCCGAATGGTAAGGAACATCTTGCCGCTCGAGAGCACCCTTACCTACCGATTACATCTCTGTAATCTAGGATGGGTAGGATGGTCATCTGAATCAGGGTTAGTTTGGCAGTTGAGGTGAAAGAGGAGTGATTACAATAGAGTAATCCAAGTCTAGATTTAACTGAGAGAAGGACAGTGTACGGTCTAGCCACACTCCCAAGTACTTGTATGAAATGACTACCACAAGCTCTAAACCCTCAGAGGTAGTAATCACGCCTGTGGGGAGAGGGGCATTCTTCTTACCAAACCACATGACCTTTGTTTTGGAGGTGTTCAGAACAAGGTTAAGGGTAGAGATTGGCCCTCATGGGCAAGTGTAAAATACCATAGACGGGGCTATAGGTACTGTTTCTATGGAGATAGAATACTTTGTATTGTCTGAAGGCATGTTTTCATCAAAATGTTTCTTGTACTTTTCATGAACTTCAAAGAGTTAGAGTAGAAGGAATTGAGATGCAGCATTTGATAACATACAGAAATGTAAAAGTTGTGTTAACATGACCTTGAGAAATGCTTTCAATGATTTTTGACAAAATGACAGACAGACACAGACAATCTTGCCTGTCTTTGGATGAGTGCGCAAAAATAACCTGAAGTTGATCAATTTGTGCACGCTTTGAAAAACCCTTGAGTATGAAAAGAAAAAACAGGAGCACAGACAGACAGAATAGCACGTGTACTTATCATGATGATTTTATCAAAACTGAAGAACATAATTGAATTAATAGATTTGTCTATACAAATCATGAATCTCTAGCTGTCTGCTTACGTAAGCAACTGAATTATTCGTTCTTCTGTAGCTCAGTTGGTAGAGCTTAGCACTTGGATAGTGGGTTCATTTCCCTGGACTGACCATATGTAAAATGTATGCACACTGTAAATTGATTAGGATAAATGCTAAATGGCGCATATACAGTTAGATTCAAAACTATTGGCACCCTTGATAAAGATGAGCAAAAAAAGTCAATAAATTAAGTAACACAAATGCTGAGCTTTATTATTATTATTTTGTATATACAGTGGGACAAAAAAGTATTTAGTCAGCCACCAATTGTGCAAGTTCTCCCACTTAAAAAGATGAGAGAGGCCTGTAATTTTCATCATAGGTACACTTCAACTATGACAGACAAAATGAGAAAAAAAATCCAGAAAATCATATTGTAGGATTTTTAACAAATATATTTGCAAATTATGGTGGAAAATAAGTATCAAAATCCAAAAATAAATGGTTAATAAATGGTTAATTGATATTTTGTCTCCGGACTCCGGACTTAAACCCCAGTGATTTGAATTGAAGAGGGCAGTCCATAAGCCCAGACGAAGGATATCAAGGATCTGGAAAGATTCTGTATGGAGGAATGGTCAAGATCCCTCCCAATGTGTTCTTCAATCTCATGAAACATTTGAGAAAAAGGCTTAGTGCTGTTATCCTTACAAGGTGAGGTATTGAAACCAGAGGTGCCAATTATTTTGACCCCTATCTTTTAGAGAGAAAAAAATATTACTTGTTAAATAAAATGTATTTCTCTAATAAATTGTATGGAACTGACTGTATATACTGTAGATATATAATTGTTAGTGTGAGTTGAACTACAGAATTATTTTCAATAATAGACTTGGTTGTTCGAGCCCTGAATGCTGATTGGCTAAAAGCCGTGGTATGTCAGACCATATCCAAGCACTCCGCGTTGCGTCGTGTATACGAACAGCCCTTAGCAGTGGTATATTGACTATATACCACACCCCCCCGTGCCTTATTGCTTAAATTAACCATCATTGGTACCCCTAACCACAATGACTCATTCATTTGAGTTTTTCAGTGAGCTCACAATGTACACTCTTCTGTATGAGTTGAGAGCAGGCTGCTCTGCATAGATTGAAATAAAATATAATTATAACAAACAGCAGCACAGCTGTTGACATGTGTTGACAGTTTTTGGTTGTTGTTTTTCGGCACACTCTCTCTTGACCGAGAACATTTTGTGTTGTGCAATAATTTAGCAAATTAATAATTAAATGAATAGGGGAATTATTCTGGAGCACAACTGATTACAGTGTAACGAATGAAGTGCTGGCACCTGGAGAGTATAGCATAGATAATATGCTACACTTGCTTGGTCACAACTTTCTTTGCTAATTCAACAAAGCAGCCACCCTTCTTGTCTATGAAGTTTGACTTCTTGCGTTTTGCATCAGAGAGACACTTGGATACCAGTACACCATGGTCAGAGATGGACACAGGCATGATGACACTTACCTTTCTAAACCTGAAGATCCCTCCCAATGTGTTCTCCAATCTCATGAAACATCTGAAAAAAAAGGCTTAGTGCTGTTATCCTTACAAGGTGAGGTATTGAAACCTGTGGTAATACCATGGGATGTGAATGCTTTACACAAGGTTGATGCAACACCCCTTGAGACAACACAATGGCGCCATCACTTGGCCAAATGAGGTAAATACACAACTTAAAACCTGTGTACTATAGACAGCAGCAAGTCCTGTAGCATACATCAGTCATTGAAATTCATGCAAGTTTCTAACAATATAGTTATAGTTCAAGAAAACCAATAATATTTCCAGGTCAGGTCATGGTCCCTGGCTGGGACAACATGATTAATGACATTTTAGCCCTTCATTTGATTTCTTCATGCATGTTTTTACAGAAATGTCCAAAATGGCTTTAATGCTTCTTTCCTTATCACAATCCAAAAAACATCAGTTGACTTGGAGAAGTTTTGTATGTTTTTTATGTCTGGTGTATGACATCTCTTTCCTCAGAGCCCCTCTGAAATATAATCTTCAAAGTCCTCAATATCAGAGGAACTCCTCACCCAGCAGTAGCAGCCTTCATCAGCACATGATTTATTCATTGTCTGTGAAAAGGAAAGATGACACAGAGAGGCGTGAAGTGCGACATGCTGCATGTAATTTAGACCCTGTCTGCATCTCAAATGGCACCCTATTCCCTACATAGTGCACTACTTTTGACCAGGGCCCGTAGGGGGTTCAAGGCATTGGTCAATTAACCATTTATTTTAGGATTTTGATGTGTGTTTGGGGTTATTGTCTTGCTGGTAGATCTATTTGCAGCCAAGTTTCTGCCTCCTGGAAGAGGCAACCAGGTTTATGGTTGACCTATAAAGCCATAACATGAAATATCCACCACCTTATTTTATAGTAGGTTTGGTGTTCTTTTCGTCATAAACATCTTTCTTTTGACGCCAAACCTACCACTTATTTGCATGGCCAAAGAGCTCTCTTTACATGTCATCTGAACATAGCAAAGTTTCCAATCCAAGTGCCAATGACTTGAACCCCATTGAAAACCTGTGGTTTGAATTGAAGAGGGTCGTCCATAAGTGCAGACAAAGGATATCAAGGATCTTAAGATTCTGTATGGAGGAATGGTCTTAGATCACCCCAATGTGTTCTCCAATCTCATAAAACATTTTGGAAAAAGGCACAGTGCCATTATCCTCACAGTCTTGCAGAGTATTGAAAACAGGTATCTTTTAGAATTTTTTTGTATTAATTATTCAAATCTCTTTCTCTGAGCAATTGAATTAGTATATATACAGTGCCTTGCGAAAGTATTCGGCCCCCTTGAACTTTGCGACCTTTTGCCACATTTCAGGCTTCAAACATAAAGATATAAAACTGTATTTTTTTGTGAAGAATCAACAACAAGTGGGACACAATCATGAAGTGGAACGACATTTATTGGATATTTCAAACTTTTTTAACAAATCAAAAACTGAAAAATTGGGCGTGCAAAATTATTCAGCCCCCTTAAGTTAATACTTTGTAGCGCCACCTTTTGCTGCGATTACAGCTGTAAGTCGCTTGGGGTATGTCTCTATCAGTTTTGCACATCGAGAGACTGACATTTTTTCCCCTTCCTCCTTGCAAAACAGCTCGAGCTCAGTGAGGTTGGATGGAGAGCATTTGTGAACAGCAGTTTTCAGTTCTTTCCACAGATTCTCGATTGGATTCAGGTCTGGACTTTGACTTGGCCATTCTAACACCTGGATATGTTTATTTTTGAACCATTCCATTGTAGATTTTGCTTTATGTTTTGGATCATTGTCTTGTTGGAAGACAAATCTCCGTCCCAGTCTCAGGTCTTTTGCAGACTCCATCAGGTTTTCTTCCAGAATGGTCCTGTATTTGGCTCCATCCATCTTCCCATCAATTTTAACCATCTTCCCTGTCCCTGCTAAAGAAAAGCAGGCCCAAACCATGATGCTGCCACCACCACCATGTTTGACAGTGGGGATGGTGTGTTCAGCTGTGTTGCTTTTACGCCAAACATAACGTTTTGCATTGTTGCCAAAAAGTTCAATTTTGGTTTCATCTGACCAGAGCACCTTCTTCCACATGTTTGGTGTGTCTCCCAGGTGGCTTGTGGCAAACTTTAACCGACACTTTTTATGGATATCTTTAAGAAATGGCTTTCTTCTTGTCACTCTTCCATAAAGGCCAGATTTGTGCAATATACGACTGATTGTTGTCCTATGGACAGAGTCTCCCACCTCAGCTGTAGATCTCTGCAGTTCATCCAGAGTGATCATGGGCCTCTTGGCTGCATCTCTGATCAGTCTTCTCCTTGTATGAGCTGAAAGTTTAGAGGGACGGCCAGGTCTTGGTAGATTTGCAGTGGTCTGATACTCCTTCCATTTCAATATTATCGCTTGCACAGTGCTCCTTGGGATGTTTAAAGCTTGGGAAATCTTTTTGAATCCAAATCCGGCTTTAAACTTCTTCACAACAGTATCTCGGACCTGCCTGGTGTGTTCCTTGTTCTTCATGATGCTCTCTGCGCTTTTAACGGACCTCTGAGACTATCACAGTGCAGGTGCATTTATACGGAGACTTGATTACACACAGGTGGATTGTATTTATTATCATTAGTCATTTAGGTCAACATTGGATCATTCAGAGATCCTCACTGAACTTCTGGAGAGAGTTTGCTGCACTGAAAGTAAAGGGGCTGAATAATTTTGCACGGCCAATTTTTCAGTTTTTGATTTGTTAAAAACGTTTGAAATATCCAATAAATGTCGTTCCCCTTCATGATTGTGTCCCACTTGTTGTTGATTCTTCACAAAAAAATACAGTTTTATATCTTTATGTTTGAAGCCTGAAATGTGGCAAAAGGTCGCAAAGTTCAAGGGGGCCGAATACTTTCGCAAGGCACTGTATACACATGTATAAAAATTAATAAAAGCTCAGCATTTGCATTATTTATTTTATGGTATTTTTTGCTAATCTTTGTCAAGGGTAACAGTAGTTCTGGATCTGAATTGGTGGAATGGTATCAAATACATAAAACACGTGGTTTCCATGTGTTTGTTTCCATTTCATTTACTCTTTTCCAGCCATTATTATGCGCCGTCCTCCCCTCAGCAGCCTCCATTGGTACAGTATAGGATGCCATTCGGGACGGAACCTCAGGCTATGAGAAGTAGGCTTGTTGCTAACAATAAAAGCACTGACTAGCAGAAGTAAAAGAAAGCTGAGGCTCATTCAGGATGGCGCAACATTCTAGACTTTACAGATATGTCATATGCATTATATTTTACATTATCCCCTAATGTCTGTTCTACACAATACAATTCTATATGAAGATTCTGCACGTTCTATAACAGTGCAAGATACAGCCTTGATGCAGGCATATCTTATCCGAGTGAGATAAGTTCTTAACACAACTCTCTAGGGTGCATCCAAAAAATGAGCAGCACAGCATATGTACAATAACATTTTAATTCCTTTGCATATCAAATGAACATAGAACACACTATCACCCAGAAAGTCAAGGATATCTTTGCAGTGAGAGTTTAAAAGAAAGTGACACTCAATCTTTTCATTGGAGTCTGATGACAAGGACATTAATTTTCTAATCGGATCCGTTTTAGCTCTAGAGGCTGTATCTATTCCATGGTGGGTGGAGAGATCAATATTTTGAAATACAGCATTCTACTGACCCAGCAACATGATTAATATCAGGGGCTCCTGCTGAACAAGCACCTCTGAAGGCTGTTATTATGGAAAGGGGGATAGCTAGTTAGTTGTACAACTGAATGCCTTCAACTGAAATGTGTCTTCCGCATTTAACCCAACCCCTCTGAATCAGAGGTGCTGCCATTATCGACATCCATGTCTTCAGCGCCCAGGGAAAGGTGGGTTAACTGCCTTGCTCAGGGGCAGAAACACACATTTTTACCTTGTCAGCTCGGGGAGTCGACCTTTCGGTTACTGGCCCAACACTAACCACTGGGCTACCTGCTTTAGGCACATCATAATACATATTTTACAGATCATTATAAAACAGTCTACTTCAACAGCAGGACACTTAGCGCCTAACAGTCAATGGTTTGACGGCTGATATTAGTTATGGTCATCACTACACAGAACATACATGTAAAGACAGTGTGAATAAAGTCCCAAATGGCACCCAATCCCCTATACAGTGCATTACGTTCGTCCAGGGCAAATTTGGGGTGCAACCACAATCTCTTGTAAAAGTTTTTTTGGTTCCGAGGTTAAGTAAGCCAAGAACACATACAGACACACAGTCAGAGATAGTATCATTGAATTCACAATACTGTATTTCTTTATTCATTATTGAAACCCTGAAGGAAGCTAGAAAGAAAGGCAGTGGCCATTGTTTTGTGCCTCATCTTCCTCTAGCTCAGTCAGACACAGCCAGTTATAATACATCATGTTGAGGTAACAGGTACAGTAATAAATTATTAATTATTTTAAAAAACACAAGAAATTCAGATCAATAATAAAAAAGTATCAAACATACTTGATACAATATCATTGATTTCTTCAGACCTCTTTTTTTTTGTAAAATACTGCCAAAGACACCATGTCTGTTGCTTCATACCCTGGGAAGTAGAACTTTCACTGTACCTCTGGGTGAAGTACAGCAGGATCACTCCAGGATTATGTTCAGTAGGTACCAGATGAAAATGTACTGAAACGTGGATTGATTACTTGGACTTCAATAAGAAATGTCAATTTTAGTTTTCCATTGCAAACTGTTTTTCTACAGTGTGCCCTACTGAACACAACCCAGGGCTGAGAGCATAAAACACAAGAGGTTGGTGGCAACTTAATTGGGGAGAACAGGCATGTTGTAATGGCTGGAACGGCATAGTATTAAATACATGGTTTCAGTGTGTTTGATGCCATTCCATATGCATCGTTCCAGCCATTATTATGAGCCGTCCTCCCCTCAGCAGCCTCCACTGGTATAAACTGTTCTGTCCAACCGACATGAGACAAGCAAATGAGCTACATGGTATTGACATAATTATGTTAAGCTCAGTTTTTCCACATTGAGTCAATTTCTATAATGTCTTCCCTTTCATCATTGCAATTTTTCCACACATGCAGATATGAAAGTCAAAATCTATTCAAAGTGCAAAGGTACTTCCTTCATTCAAGGGCAAATTTCTAACCAGGGGTGTATTCATTACATTTTTCAATGGAAATCATTTACCATTTAAGAACCAAAACAAGCAAACTGAACAAAACAGGGAGGGACCTACCTGAATTTGTCCAATAGAAAGTCTAGTTTTCGTGCAAAGGTTTTCCGTTTGGAGTTTGCAACAGAATTGGCGTTATGAATACACCCCAGATGAACAAGCCCCAAAGTTTTTTTTGTTTAGTGCTTTAACAGTACAAGCCATTTCATTAGGTATTAAATACTCCCTATCAGACAGAGAACTCTAACATATTGTTGCTTGGAGTAACTGATCCCCTCAAGCCAGATTCCCCACCAGAAAAAATTTAATAAAAAGTACTAACAGCCACATCCTCCCACTTCTCTTCAGGACCCCAAAGCCAAATCCTCTTATGCCTGTGGCTAGTGCAGATAGAATATACTTCATAATCATCCTCTTTATCATTTCAGAATTTAACATTCAACACCATGGAGAACTTACAACCACAACACAAACACTCAGATCATAGGTCCCTAACAACATCTAACGTCACATCTCCCCACCCAGGAGAATACCTTGATGTCCACCTCTACTTCCATGGAGAGCATCATCACTGCACTGTCTGGAAATCAGTCAGTTCATAAGGAGCTCTTCCGGGAGTGCTTTTTTCTGACCAATCAGGGGAAGCGGGCAGACAATGATGCCCCTGTAAGACCCCACTTGGCCATGCCTTGGAGTGAGGGATTTTCTTTGACACCGTAACAGTCAACAGTCAGTTCCTTATCTCCCCCAATTCCCCCTCCAGTTGTTGGTTACTGCCAGTCCGCAGTTCTCTCTAATATCATTGCTAGCAGCGGCGACACCATCACAAGATGACACAGTGGACTTTGTGAGAACCCGTAGATCGTTCTCCTCGCCACTTCATCTTCTTCTTCTTCTTCAGGCTCCTCTCTGGGATCTGCTGCCTGCACAGGAGGAAGAGAGAGAAAGACAGAGCAAAATAGAGAGAAGAGATGGGGGAGAAAGAGGGTGTAGAAAAAGAAGAACATTTGTAGGAAAGGAGGGTATGTAAAGGAAGGAGTAGACAAGAGAAGGACAGGACAAGAGAAGGGAGCGTGAGGGTTAAAATCAGATAGTCTTGCTGCTTGGCTAGAGGGCCTCAAAGTCTTTATGTGGTACACTCTAAATGCCTGACAAACAGATGAGTGGGCCCTCCAGCAGGATATGACCACACCGAACATCAACACAGACTGGATTCCTCTGAAATTACATGTCTGTTCATTCAGGACATAGCTATAGTTTTCCCCCAACCCTTTAACAGACTTTTGCTGGCATTCATGCCATATACAGTATATTTGCAAAGGGAAACCAGAATGGTGGTTCTCTATTATTCAAGCATGTATTGATTCCAATATAATGATCAATTCTTAAACATAGCCTTCAAGTCTAGTAGTTTGGCTGACCTTATAACCCTGACTAGTTCATGAAACGCCTTGTCCACATTCATAGGGGGATCCTTGGCACTTGTCTCAATGTACGTGATCTGTGAAAAAACAAACAAACACATTGATCAAACATTCAGGAAAATGACATAAGTACACAAGCAAAAAAATGGAATAGTCTCTGACTTTGCTAGTGCTACAAGGTATACACAAATACTAATGATGCTTTTCTGGCTCATAACAAGAGATGCGAATTTTGCAAGTAAAAACAAAATGTAAGCTTAGATCTGCAAACCCAATTTCATACACTCCTACACTGTTCTAAAACAGTAAATGCCAAGCTTGGCTATATTTGTGATTCCCCCACCCCACCACAGAGCCTCCGTGCAATCTTTCCCCAGAGGCCTATATCACACCCTGTAGCTAACTGAGTCAGCATCCCTGCCTGCCCGCCCTGCACCCAAAAAACTCTCTCCCAGGGACAGCAGCCCAGAACACACAGCCCATAAAACAACCCCAGTCACTGACAACAGCAGTGGGGAAAGGGCTTCTACAGGTTCAACTATGGCCCAGACTTTTTCCTGACCATGAAAGACTGGCCAAAATTATCCATTCAGACATAATCAAGAGTACATTAATCAATTTGGACACTGTACTGCATCCAACAAGATATTCAAAACAAAGGATTCAGACATCAAGCTGCCCCACTCCTTGTCTGAGCTGACACTGTACTCACATTGTGTTTGGCAGCCATTTCCTGCCCCTGGTCGCTGGTGATTTTGCGGAGGTGAACCAAGTCCACCTTATTGGCCACCAGCACCATGGGGAAGGCCTCCCTGAAGGAGAGCAGAGGGAAGGAGAAGGACTTAAGGGCAGATGCATCTCATTCAACATAACATGTGTACAGTTACACCATTACACAGCTGACAACCTGACTGGAATGAAAACATTGGATTAACTTTGTCGTGAACATGAGATACAAAAAAGAAAAGCATGTGTAGATGAACCCTTGAACAGTGAGAGTGTTAGAGGGAACACACAAAAGATTGCGGCAGACAACTCAGTCGGAGGCATTCGTTACAGTAGCAGCAGTCTCCTGTAGGTGTCTGGCCCATAAGGCACGCATCATTATCAAGAGCTGGGCCTCACCTGTCTTTGACCCTGAGGATGAGCTGGTGGAAGCGGTCCACATGTTCAAAGCTGGCCTTGTCTGTCACAGAGAACACGATGAGGAAGCCATCCCCCGTCCTCATGTACTGTTCCCTCATAGCACTGAACTCCTCTTGGCCTGCTGTATCCAGCACTGTGCAATTACACACATACAGGTACCAGTGTTACAGGTTTTACAAGACGCTACTGTGAATCAACTTCTTGCTTGTTTTCATATGATTGGTTGGAAAAGCTACAAGCTATCAAATGCAAACAAATGCACATATTGTATAGGTCTAAATCTGTGAAACTATATGGGAATACTGTGCCACAACAGTATGTTTCATTAAAATCCTAAACATAATTGATAAAGGACACCAGCCCTTCCTAACCCAGAGAGACAGTGAGAAAATGTCTCCATACCGTCCAGGATGGCCCACTGTCCATCTATCTCTGTGTGTTTCAGGTAGGAGTCCTCGATGGTGGGGTCATAGTCAGACACAAAGATCTTCTGAAAAAACTGGATGGTGAGCGCGCTCTTCCCCACTCCACCATCCCCCACCACCACCAGCTTGTACGTGAGGAGGTTGTCGCTAGGCACCGCGCTGCTGGTTGCCATGGCAACAGGCAGCTGGCTATACCTGGAACACAGCAGGAGAGGGAGGGAGAGAGAGATGAGGAGTATGAGACTGCTGCTGCTAATTCATAGCCAGGGAGACCAGAGTACACAGAACCATGCATCACACACCAGTCCCTCAGAGAAAGATCAGCTAGCTATCGACACCTCAGTCAATCTCAGCTAGAAGGGCTTGCCGAAAGTGCTGTAGTAAAGAATAGGAAATAGATGTAACGTGTGTAATAATACTGTAATAACCCAAACACCTGGAGCAGCAGAGCCTTTTAGATATAAATTAGTTTACTGTATATGACTGAGCTGGAGAAAACCCCCTGGTCACTGATTGGCTGTCTGTATGAGGAAGTGCCTTACATAGCCAGCCAGTCAGTCAGTGGTGTAACGGCGAGGCTCTCCCTCCCATTATGTAAGCTATTCCGTTTTCTCCTTATGAGACGGCCAGAATAGCATGGGGCACCAACCACACTCCCAGCACCATTATGAGCAGGGGAAATACGGTCTAGACATATTGATTACTGTGCTTTGTAATTATGGCTTTCGGGGAAAAAAAAGAAAAAAGGCTGACTTCTCTGAAAGAATGGCCTCTAAAGGAACTGTGATGGTGCAATTTCACCAGCTTCCACAAAAACTACTCCAGATTCAGATTCACTGAACAGATTGGTTTAATATTCTGTTGCCTGACAACGTTTTCCCATCTCACACTTTATTTAAAATGGCTGTTTTTCTACTGCGATTTAGTAAGAACCTGGTCCTTCAAAAACATGGACACATTACAGCAATTTCTTTCATGAACCCAATGCTGTATTGGCAAAAGGCAACAGCTTTCACAAGGCATGTCAAGCCACAAAGAGAGTGGTTGATAAACAAGGAAAAGCAAACTGAGGACAACTAGCTTGAAAAACAGCACAGACTGTGGTGGTGGTCATCCCCAACCATTAAAAGTGTTAGAACTTTCTCCAACAGCAGGATAGCGTGAGGGAATATGCTTGATTGTCTTTGAACATGCCTGACCTCAAGCTGCATAGGAGGACAGGCTAAGGGTAGAGGACAGGCTGTGCATGCATTCAGAGAACACAGCCTTGGCTCAGCCCAGGCAGTGGGTAGAGAACATGGCAGTGGGCCGCAGGAAACAGCTGTCAGCTGGTGACGGCAGCACTGCCACCTTCCTGCTCAACACAATAGAGGGAAGGAAAGACATTTCCTTCCTCAAGCGACCCAGTCAGAACCCTGGAGAAGGATATACTGTAGGAGCTCCCTGCCTCCCTCACGAGGGAACAGCTAGCTAGAGGGAACAGCCTGCAAAACATACTGTACCACTTCACCAGTCAGATGAAGGCCCCCAAAAAATTGTCACGTCACTGGTCTATGACTTGGGTGACTGGGCCTTTCTCTCTGCTTCCGCACGGCAAGCGGAGCGCCAAGTCTAGGTCCAAAAGGCTCCTTAACAGCTTTTACACCTAAGCCATAAGACGGCTGAACAATTAATCAAACGGCCACCCACACGATTGCATTGACACCCCCTCACACTTTGTTTTTAACACTGCTGCTACTCACTGTTTATTATCTCAAAATGCATGTGGGTCAATCAGTTGTGTTGTGACAAGGTAGGGTTGGTATACAGAAGATAACCCTATTTGGTAAAAGTTCAGCCTCAGAGTTACCAGCCTCAGAAATTGCAGCCCAAATAAATTATTCATAGAGTTCAAGTAAGACACATCTCAACATCAACTGTTCAGAGGAGACTGTGTGAGTCAGACCTTCATTTTCAAATTGCTGCAAAGAAACCACTACTAAAGTACACCAATAAGAAGAATAGACTTGCTTGGGCCAAGAAACACGAGCGAGACATTAAACTGGTGGAAATCTGTCCTTTGGTCAGACGAATCCAAACGTTAGAATTTTGGTTCCAACCGCGGTGTCTTTGTGAGATGCAGAATAGGTGAAGGGATGATCTCCACATGTGTGGTTCCTACTGTGAAGCATGGAGGAGGTGGTGTGATGGTGGGTGCTTTATTTAGAATTCAAGGCACACTTAACCAGCATGGCTACCACAGCATTCTGCAGCGGTACGCCATCCCATCTGGTTTGCGCTTAATGGGACTATCATTTGTTTTCAACAGGACAATGATCCAACACACCTTCAGGCTGTGTAAGGGCTATTTGACCAAGAAGGAGAGCTGCATCAGATGAATGGCCTCCACAATCACCCAACCAGATTGAGATGGTTTGGAATGAGTTGGACCGCAGAGTGAAGGAAAAGCAGCCAACAGGTGCTCAGCATGTGGGAACTCCTTCAAGACTGTTGAAAAAGCCTTCCAGGTGAAGAGTTCCAGGTGAAGCTAGTTGAGAGTAGGCCAAGCTTGTGCAAAGCTGTCATCATTGCAAAAGGTGGCTACATTTGTTTAACACTTTGTTTCCTACATGATTCCATGTGTTATTTCATAGTTTTGATGTCTTCACTATTATTCTACAATGTAGAAAATAGTAAATATATATATATAAATAATAACAAACTTGAATAGGTGTGTCCAAACTTGACTGATTCTGTATATCTTTTTTTACTTATGTTTATTTAGTCAATATTTTCTTAACCATTTCTTGAACTGCATTGTTGGTTAAGGGCTTATAAGTAAGCATTTCACAGTAAGGTCTACAACTGTTGTACTCGGTGCATGTCACATATAACATTTTATTTGAAGTACCGCTGATCACCCAATACATACCATTTCTTACCACTCAAGTCCAGCTCAGATCTGTCTCGCTCATCTAGGATTCTCACTTAGGTGCTGACGGCTGAACAATGACCAAGGGAGTGCTGACTAATGCCCTATAGACAGGAAAACATACCTAGATGTCCAGTAAAGGGCGTGTCATCATCACCCCTACTACTAAATGGCCAGGGTGCCAACTAAAGTCCTGTTGACTGTACATGAGGTCTCAAGATTCTGCATACAAATGAGATCACTAGATTATGGGGCTTCATCTGTGATGACTCCGTGGCAGTGTGGAGCATCACACTCTAGTCATACCACCTCTGGGCAACTACCCTGCTTCTTTCACATCAACTGCAAGTGTACACAATCACATAATGGACATCTCTGTACTCTGAACTGGACAGCTTTGTGCTCGGTACTCTAGACCACGTGTGTCAACTCATCATTTCATCTGATCAGATATCATGGATAACATATTTTGCTACTAAAAGACTGACTGTACATAACTTGGTAAAGAGTAGGTTGTGGCTTGAGATAAGATGCCTCTTCAGTGAATCAACGTTGGCCTACCTCACCAGGCTGCGGTCAGTCAACTTTATGTTGTATTTCATACAGTAACACCTTGTGAGAGTTCTTTGGTTGACACGGCTCAATAAACATGCTTCTCTAAAACAAAACAAGAGTTCAAGCTGCTTTGATCAAGTTTAAATTAAAAATGCAGTACCTTCAGTGGCATTTGAACTTCTTTGATTGAATAACAAGTGAAAAAGCTTCACCATCATGCCACTCTTGTTGCAGAATTATCTGGTGATTTCACTAGGCTATTAATAGTCAGATGAATATGTGTAGCTATTATTGAAGGTTGCCTTATACATCAGACTGTTACCATGGTTACACCATGGCTATTCAGTATGAAAGAAGTCACCCTAAAAAAAGATACAAGTCTACATGCCAGAATGTTAAATAAAATGATATTTTTAAAACTTTACCAGTTGTCTGTGCTGTTGGTCCTTTTGACAGTAAGAACAGGAGCTAAAATGTCCACAGGAAAGTCATATTAACCTGACTTCTTGGGGCACCAGTCTGTATATGGCTCTGTCAGCTTGTATTTCCAGTTTGCATTTTCAATCTCCTGATGCATTGCACGTGATGCACAATATGTAAACAATAGTAGAAGGTAACAGTTAGAGCATTGGGCCAGTAACCAAAAGATCACTTGTTCAATACACCAGCTGTCAAGGTGAAAAATAAGGTTAAGTGTCTTACCCTTGAGCAAGACACTTAACCCTGATTTGCAAACGAACAGAACCATATACTGACCAGCAAATTGAAAATCAGGCTACTAACACTTCCCTGTGGATATTTTGTCTCAGATCACCTCTGACATAAGGAAAAAAATACAAATCAGAACACAACAGGTAAAGTAAGTCCAAATTAGGTTTATTCAACATTCTGACTTGTAATGGGACTGCTTGGAAATGTTGAGCCTACATGTTAGAGATGAGAGTATAAGTCCTCCTTCCACTCAATTGGATTCTAAAAGGGACGAATATATTGAAGGCTGCATAATGGAGGGTGACCTCATCCTATGATGTGGAGCCTGAAGAATCCTTCAATAGAAATTCCGTAATGATTATAATGCATCTATTCATACATGCCTAGTTGAAAAGTCTAGCGTGAAGTATAAACATTGTAACAAAGTAGCTAAATGTATCAATAGAGTTTGTTCTTGTGATGTTTCATTTCATTCCCTGCAAATTATGATAATTCTAATGGAACGTAGATTAAACACTACTAGGCTACGGTTTACTTCCTCCCTGACAAAACTTGACAAGATTATTCTCATGTGTTTAACTAAATCAGTGATGTATAGGAACTGCTGTTGAGTTACCGCCCTTGGATAACGGATTTTTGTTGCTTCTTGAATGTCAAATCTTTTAGAGAAGTTTGCTGCATCAAGCAATTTCCGCAAATGGAATATTGGCGTCCATTTCTTGAATCAGAGGCCCCTCAATGTTACAATGTTGTAAGAATTTAAGTCCACAGTTAAATTGCAAAAACCCAAGTCAAATTAGATAAATATTTACCAAAGCATGGTACAAAACTTGATAAGATTTACCAATAATGTTTAAGTAGCTGCGATATAGTGGCAGCCTAAAACGAACGACGACAATTTCAGCAATAACTTACCAATATTATTTGATATCCGTTGCCGTGAAATAACGCTCCAGCAACCACTTCACGCACAAATATTCCTCATCCCTCTCTCTGTCCGTTACCTCAAATCATTGCCATCATTTTACCTTCGTGACCGGAATGCGCCTCACATAACCGCGATGCAATCCGCTATGTAGCAAATCTTTATATTGCAACAGCTGATACTAAAAATAGAACGGCCTCATAGGGGTGGACACTTGTTGGCTAAAAATTGTTTCCTTCTTCATCATGTCATGACTGAAATAAAAATGTAGTCTACATGTAAAATCATTTAAGCCTTCACAAGAATATACTTTTTTTTTTCTAATGCCAAAATCAGTTGATTTGTTTTTTGGAATGCCCCTTTTTGAGAAAGTGGACTGTTCCGTTTTGTCGACGCCCCCCCAGACTGGTTTAAAGACATACTTTTGTCTAAATCAGGAATGGGCCCTTTTTGTAGCCCCAAAATGTTTGTCTCTGCCCCATGGCAACATGAGTAATTATTTGAAATTAGTTATAAACTACAAAATCTTCTCTCAGTTATAAAATTACTAAATCTTTTCTCCGACCCATGTCAAAATGTGTAGAATTGCATGAAATAAACTTTAAAACAAAAAAAATGTTCTCTCCACTGTCAAGAGGTGGGCCGCTAAAATGTTTTACTCGCAAGTTTCTCTTTGGGCTAGGGTATGTACGGATGTGGGTACGCAGACCGGCAAGCCACTGCTACCCCTCATGATGAGTTCAGATTTTTTTATGGCCCCCACCCTCATCAAAGTTACCCATCCCTGGTCTAAATTCTAAGGTGGCGTCTCTGAGTAGGACATTTCGAATGAACATCAATATAGCTTTTGTAATTATTTTATTGACCATGAGACTTGATTAGTGGCAATTACAATCAGTAGTCTAATTCATTATATTTATATGGTGCACCCATCGCTAAATTCATGAATTATAGCCTATGGCTCAACTAACGATCTCTCATAATGCATCACATGAAATGTATAAAGTGAATCATATGTGAGACTCAGATTACACTGATCATGAAACAAATAATAGAGGTACATGTATACTTCCTATTTAAAAGGCAAAATAGCCTTTCAGCCTAAATAGCCTGCTTGACGATAATGGGGTTTCAGCTAGAATAGAGGTCAGGTGATAGGATCAGATTAATCAAGAGTGTGTATGTGTGTGTGTGCGTGTGCGTGTGCGTGTGTGTGTGTGTGTGTGTGTGTGTGTGTGTGTGTGTGTGCGCATGTGCGCATATGCATGTCTGTGTTTGTGTGAGGTGGCAGTAAACTAGAACAGATACAATTTATTATGATATTTTTCTCTCCATACTTCCTCTAAACAACATCTATACTGAACAAAAATATAAACGCAACATGGAACAATTTCAACGATTTTACAGAGTTACAGTTCATGTAAGGAAATCAGTCAATTGAAACAAATAAATAAGGCCCTAATCTATGGATTTCACATGACTGGGCAGATCCACAACCATGGGTGGGCCTGGGAGAGCATAGGTCCACCCACTTAGGAGCCAGGGTCACCAACTTGGGAGCCAGGCCCAGCCAATCAGAATGTGTTTTTACTCACAAAAGGGCCTTATTACAGACATAAATACTCCTCAGTTTCATCAGCTGACCGAGGTGTCTGGTCTCAGACAATCCCACAGGTGAAGAACCCGGATGTGGTTGGACGCATTGCCAAGTTCTCTAAAACGATATTGGATGCGGCTTATGGTAGAGAAATTAACATTAAATTCTCTGGCAACAACTCTGGTGGACATTCCGGCAGTCAGCATGCCAAATGCATGCTCACTCAAAACTTGAGATATCTGTGGCATTGTGTTGTGTGAAAAAACTGCACATAACATTTTTAGGGTGGCCTTTTATTGTCCCCAGCACAAGGTCCAGCTGTGTAATTATCATTCTCTTTAATCAACTTCTTGATATGCCACACCTGTCAGGTGGATGGATTATCTTGGCAAAGGAGAAATGCTCACTAACACGGAGGTAAATACATTTGTGCACAAAATTTGAGAGAAATAAGCTTTTTCTGAGTATGGAACAGTTGGGGGATCTTTTATTTCAGCTCATGAAACATGGAACCAACACTTTACATGGTGCGCTTCTATTTTTGTTCAGTGTATATTGATTCTACAGATACATACAGACTGGTCCCTTTCTCCTTGAGAGAGAAAGAGAGCGAGGCTAGCTAGATATGGGTCTGTTCTACCATGAGGACTGCCACTCTTGTGTTCCTCTGTGCACCATATTCATGTGCCTAGGCTGGGCAATTACAATCTCATCCCCTGCATTGTTTTATATTGTGTCCACTACATGAAAAACAAACAAAGCCCGAGGTGAACAAGATGTGGGAACATAAGCACCCTAAACCTTGGGAATACTGATTGGAGATCAGATTATGTTCCTGCCACTATTCACACTGTAACACATACTATATTTTACTCACAATTCTGTTGAGTGGTGTGCATTTATAATGTTAGTTGATCTTCAATGTTAGAGCTGTTGAAATTGCAGTAATTGTTTCTTACAACAAAAACATACACCAATATCACAATAGATATGGTCAGATATTGGCATGTTTACAAACATGCTTTTTCTCAGAGAAGGCCAACATGAGCTGGTCATCAAAGAGAAATCACTGAAAATATATTTTATACATTTTTATCTTAAAAGTCCATGGAGCTTCACCTTCTTAGGGCTCAACTGTAAAACACACACACACACACACACACACACACACACACACACACACACACACACACACACACACACACACACACACACACACACACACACACACACACACACACACACACACACACACACACACACACACACAGAGAGAGATTTGTACCATTAAGTGGTTATTAATGGCGGGGTGCAGACCTGTGGCAGGGAAGGTGGCAGCGATAGGATCGATGTGATTGTGAATAATCTGATGGGGTAAGGGTGCTGTGCTGCTTGATATCAGGATTGGCTTCATAAATAAGTAATACATTAGATGCTGTTGCTGCCTTTTACATGACTCATTACAGTGGCTAATGGGCATGAAATGAAATGGACAGCTCTCTCTCTCCCACTCTTGCTGTGTGCAGCGGTTCCTGGAACATCTCATATTGATGTTCTTTAGTTAAGCGTGAGGGGGGGGGGGGGGGGGGGGGGGGGGGGCTCACTCAAGCCTCCCCTCCCTTCCCTCAGCATGGTGAATTGCGTTAGTGCTTGTCAGGCGTACCGGAAACAAATTATCTATTCAACACTTTCTGTTTTCCAGTAAACTGCCATTCTCCTTTATTCTTATGTAATTATGAGTAGATACACTGAGTGTACAAAACATTAAGAACACCTTCATAATGTCTTCCTTTTGCCCTCAGAACAGCCTCAATTCGTCAGGGCATGGACTCTATAAGGTGTTGAAAGTGTTCCACAGGGATGCTGGTTCATGTTGACTCCAATACTTTCCACAGTTGTGTCAAGTTGGCTGGGTGACAGACCATTTTTGAAAAACAGGAAACCGAAAAACCCAGCAGTGTTGCAGTTCTTGACACAAACCGGTGCGCCTGGCACATACCTCCATACCCTGTTCAAAGGCATTTAAATATTTTGTCTTCCCCATTCACCCTCTGAATGGCTCACATACACACAATCCATGTCTCAATTGTCTCAAGGCTTAAAAATCATTCTTTAACCTGTCTCCTCCCCTTCATCTAGACTGGTTGAAGTGGATTTAACAAGTAACATCAATAAGGGATCATACTGTAGCTTTCAACTGGATTCACCTGGTCAGTCTATGCCATGGAAAGAGCAGGTGTTTTAATGTTTTGCACACTCAGTGTATAATAACAGGATACTACACCCTTCTCTATCCTCGAAAGAGATTTTGGTCATAAAAACATTTTGGAAAATGAATACAAAACATAAACAATAATCCCTTGGACAGCTCTGATACTGGGAACCCATGTTCGGAACAACATCATGAAAAGACAGAGACTAAAGAGGTCTTGGAAACCTCAAAGAATGGTTTCCCTGTTTAACGAATGGACACGTTCACTATAGACTGTAAATTATTTGGAAGCAATCATGTTCAAAGGGCGCTAGATTGACCAACTGATCTTCACTCAAACTGATTGATTGCTCAACCGATGAAGCAAGAGGTGATCTTAATTTGATTATTGATTTGAATTTTACATACGTGTGTGTGAGGGACATATTTCTGAGACTGTGCTAACTTACAAAATTGTATTGATTTTAACAACATGACCCTTTGGACAAATCATGCTTTATTGAGGTGATATTTTCAAGTACCCCTGACTGCAGTGTGCAGTTCGGGGCGGGGCTCGATGTGGGCGGAGTCAAACATTTGACTCCACTCACATTTGACCCCGCCCACTGGTGTTTTTTTGTCCATCTAAGGTTTGGCAGTCACACACTGGAAACAAACACACACGTTTGTGCAAATCACACGTTGAATACAAACGTATTTCATTTTTGAAGATCGTAAGAAATATTATATAAAGTGGTACCAGCACGTGTTGTAACACTTTTTGCTTCATGCTATATTTGAGACAAGCTACTGATATTGTTCCAGTGAACAACAGACTTGTTACGTATGTCATGTACTGTTAAAATTGTGTTGATAAATGTTATAACTTTGTAATTATATTATTTAATTGAGCATATATATACAGTTACTACCTATCCTGATTTATAATGCTATTTGCTTTCCTCATGAGAATGGAGACAGACTATACCATATAGACATACTGGCAAGCTGAATGTGCTTTGTACATGAAGTTATACCAGCTCCAGTACAGAGATCAGAGACTCGGGTGACTTCCACGTCATCTTTACTAAACAACATAACACAATTAACAACTGAAACAATTAACACAGCAGACAAAAACAAGGTTTGACCACTCAAAAATGGCTTCACTCCTGCTCCTCAAGAGGCAAAGACAGTCATTTTCTTTTTGTCAACTGCCTCCACACAGAACTTCTCATAATCTCTCTGTAACTGGAACGGGAACATGAATGGTTCCTTGAGGAGAATATTTTCCTCTTCATCCGCTCTTCACCGTAGTTCTTTAAGGGTTGTAATGCGGTCTTCCCGGTCCATCCCAATTACACTAGTTAGGGAAACAGTGCCTTTAAATGTTTGGCGCTCGCACCACCTTGCTGCCTCTAGGGTGTCCCTTAGAAGAACATCTGCTTCCTTGAAGAAAAAGGAAGAATAAATATTAATAGTGCCTCATTGGGCGATCAAGACAAATTACACCACACTTTCACAATACCACCATGCAAACAAAAGCCACTATTACTAAAGGGGTTTTCAGTGATATCTATAACTACTCAATAAGTCATTAAAATGATCTGTTTGGTATTATTTGGCATGAGAGGGTGAGTAGGCTATTAAGAAGGAAAACATGAACTGAGAGCTCTAATTTTCAATGTACTGTTTGATCATACTGTTTGATCATAAGGATGTTAGAAGTTAGAATCAATGAAAGAACTAGGATATTACTGACCTTCAACTACACCTGTGGTCATCAGAATCCTCCCTTTTGCAGTGATCAGTAGAGGGTCACTGAGTACGAAATCACACTCCTTGCATCTGGCCTCTTTTGGGATCAGGTGCTTCGGAAAGCCACTCGATATCTTTCCATCTCTTGACTGTTGTATGACAGCCTGGGGGAGTTCAGCAGGTAGTTTTTTATTTGTCATGAGGTAGTTCACCATCCATGCAACACCTTTAGCACTTGGTGGATAATTCTCCTCTTTCGCTTCACTTGTACCCTGTTCTGTGGTGTGCTGAGGTGGAAGGTTTCTCTCTTCTGTGGTTTTCACCCTCCTAAACAGTTGCCTTTTTGTTACAAAGAGGTGCCATTTATCAATTGCTTTATGTATGCGAGAATGCCTTGCTTTTGAACAAGGACAATGCCAGCTGTTCTGCTTACTATCATAAGCTGTCACAACCCTTCCAAGCCTACTATAATAAGACAGTTTCGGCTCGTACACCAAAATGTGAATTTTTGTCGATGGTCCACCAACAGTCAGCTGGACAGACAGGGGCACACCCTCAGTATCTGCCTCACGTTGACGCCTTGCGCTCCTCAATAAACCATTTATTCTCGACCATTGTCACCAAGGCCTCCTCTGTCAAAGTCACTGTTGTGTTGCCTGCACGTGGGCAGTACAATAAGCAACATATATGCTGACATTCAAAAGGCAGCATCCTACACCTTAAAGCAAAGTCAGCATTGGGACGACATTGGTCAACCTCACACCTCAATTTCTGTGTGGGTCCCCAAGTATTTTTCACAACATGTATGGGTGTTGCTGGACCAGGAAATGTATTTTCGACTGCAAACACACCATTTCTCACATTAATGCGCTCACATGCCAAAAATATTTCCTTGGACACCATTTTAAAGCAATGTGTATACTTTCTTCGTCAATGTGTTTTGAAGTTTTTCTTATTTAACTTCAGTTTGCAGTGTGGAGAAGTTACAATGACTTTTCTTGAGTTGCCATGTATGTTGGGACCAGGTGATTTAGGGAGCCGTATCTGAGGTATATGGAATGCAGTAGATGCTACTGGTTGCTCTTTAAGGGCCTCTGGGTGCTCTTGAGGGGCCTCTGGGGACTGTTTAAGGGCCTCTGGGTGCTCTTGAGGGGCCTCTGGGGACTGTTTAAGGACCTCTAGGTGCTCTTGAGGGGCCACTGGATGCTGATGGTATGTCAGGTGCTTCAGAAACTGTGCTCTGTTGATTATTGATGCTGTGCAATAACAACAATGAAAGTGTGTCACATTTCTACAACTGAAGCCACACCTTATGATTGTGAACTCTGAAAGAAAGGAATAACAGTAAAGTAACATGTTACAAAATTAAACTAAATGCACTGATGTAACTGAAAAAATAGGGCAAATCAAAAAACGTGAACGGCAAATATATTCAATAAACAAAGAAATAAATATTACCTCTGTGCCTCACTGAAGCATGACCTTTGATGTGGTTGTTGACCATAGCCTTATATCTGCAGAAGGGGCAGTAATGAAGTTGACTGCTGCAGCATTTTTAAATTTTGGGACTCTCGCCCTCCAATAACACACTAATGTGTCTCTATACATCAAAGAAAATAAGCATAGATATAAAACACATGATAATTAGATAAGCAATAGGCATTTAATTTCATTATTATATATACTATGTGTAGGCTGTGTAGACTCGCTATGTGTAACTTAGGGAATGGCCGTCGGCATCAACGATGCACATTTAGAGCCAGCCAAACACAACAAGGCATACATTGAAGAAACACAGAAAATCCACGGTCAGATTCATTGTAAGCAATTTGCTAGCTCATGTGCAAATGGGTGCTAAGTAACACTATGCTAACATCGGTCCGGTAGTTGGTTATATAAAAAAAATACCATTGCACTAGTATAACATGAATATTACAAAGCACATTATGCATAATGACCGCCTCACTTCCAAGGTTTATATTTTTATCCATGTACGTTAGGTTCGATTCAGATTCAAATCAAATCAAATTTTATTTGTCACATACACATGGTTAGCAGATGTTAATGCGAGTGTAGCGAAATGCTTGTGCTTCTAGTTCCAACAATGCAGTAATAACCAACAAGTAATCTAACTAACAATTCCAAAACTACTGTCTTATGCACAGTGTAAGGGGATAAAGAATATGTACATAAAGATATATGGATGAGTGATGGTACAGAGCAGCATAGGCAAGATACAGTAGATGGTATCGAGTACAGTATATACATATGAGATGAGTATGTAAACAAAGTGGCATAGTTAAAGTGGCCAGTGATACATGTATTACATAAGGATGCAGTAGATGATATTGAGTACAGTACACATATGAGATGAATAATGTAGGGTATGTAAACATTATATTATATTATATTATTAAAGTGGCTGGAGTTGAGTCAGTGTGTTGGCAGCAGCCACTCAATGTTAGTGATGGCTGTTTAACAGTCTGATGGCCTTGAGATAGAAGCTATTTTTCAGTCTCTCGGTCCCAGCTTTGATGCACCTGTACTGACCTCGCCTACTGGATGATACCGGGGTGAACAGGCAGTGGCTCGGGTGGTTGTTGTCCTTGATGATCTTTATGGCCTTCCTGTAACATTGGGTGGTGTAGGTGTCCTGGAGGGCAGGCAGTCTCACTACCCTCTGGAGAGCCTTACGGTTGTGGGCGGAGCAGTTGCCGTACCAGGCGGTGATACAGCCCGCCAGGATGCTCTCGATTGTGCATCTGTAGAAGTTTGTGAGTGCTTTTGGTGACAAGCCGAATTTCTTCAGCCTCCAGAGGTTGAAGAGGCGCTGCTGCGCCTTCTTCACGATGCTGTCTGTGTGAGTGGACCAATTCAGTTTGTCTGTGATGTGTATGCCGAGGAACTTAAAACTTACTACCCTCTCCACTACTGTTCCATCGATGTGGATAGGGGGGTGTTCCCTCTGCTGTTTCCTGAAGTCCACAATCATCTCCTTAGTTTTGTTGACATTGAGTGTGAGGTTATTTTCCTGACACCACACTCCGAGGGCCCTCACCTCCTCCCTGTAGGCCGTCTCGTCGTTGTTGGTAATCAAGCCTACCACTGTTGTGTCGTCCGCAAACTTGATGATTGAGTTGGAGGCGTGCGTGGCCACGCAGTCGTGGGTGAACAGGGAGTACAGGAGAGGGCTCAGAATGCACCCTTGTGGGGCCCCAGTGTTGAGGATCAGCGGGGTGGAGATGTTGTTGCCTACCCTCACCACCTGGGGGCGGCACGTCAGGAAGTCCAGTACCCAGTTGCACAGGGCGTTGTCGAGACCCAGGGTCTCGAGCTTGATGACGAGCTTGGAGGGTACTATGGTGTTGAATGCCGAGCTGTAGTCGATGAACAGCATTCTCACATAGGTATTCCTCTTGTCCAGATGGGTTAGGGCAGTGTGCAGTGTGGTTGAGATTGCATCGTCTGTGGACCTATTTGGGCAGTAAGCAAATTGGAGTGGGTCTAGGGTGTCAGGTAGGGTGGAGGTGATATGGTCCTTGACTAGTCTCTCAAAGCACTTCATGATGACGGAAGTGAGTGCTACGGGGCGGTAGTCGTTTAGCTCAGTTACCTTAGCTTTCTTGGGAACAGGAACAATGGTGGCCCTCTTGAAGCATGTGGGAACAGCAGACTGGTATAGGGATTGATTGAATATGTCCGTAAACACACCGGCCAGCTGGTCTGCGCATGCTCTGAGGGCGCGGCTGGGGATGTCGTCTGGGCCTGCAGCCTTGCGAGGGTTAACACGTTAAAATGTTTTACTCACCTCGGCTGCAGTGAAGGAGAGTCTGCATGTTTTCGTTGCAGGCTATGTCAGTGGCACTGTATTGTCCTCAAAGCGGGCAAAAAAGTTATTTAGTCTGCCTGGGACCAAGACATCCTGGTCCGTGACTGGGCTGGTTTTCTTCTTGTAGTCTGTGATTGACTGTAGACCCTGCCACATACCTCTTGTGTCTGAGCCGTTGAATTGAGATTCTACTTTGTCTCTATACTGACGCTTAGCTTGTTTGATAGCCTTGCGGAGGGAATAGCTGCACTGTTTGTATTCGGTCATGTTACCAGTCACCTTGCCCTGATTAAAAGCAGTGGTTCGTGCTTTCAGTTTCACGCGAATGCTGCCATCAATCCACGGTTTCTGGTAAGGGAATGTTTTAATCGTTGCTATGGGAACGACATCTTCAACGCACATTCTAATGAACTTGCACACCGAATCAGCGTATTCGTCAATGTTGTTATCTGACGCAATACGAAACATATCCCAGTCCACGTGATGGAAGCAGTCTTGGAGTGTGGAATCAGCTTGGTCGGACCAACGTTGGACAGACCTCAGCGTGGGAGCTTCTTGTTTTAGTTTCTGTCTGTAGGCAGGGATCAGCAAAATGGAGTCGTGGTCAGCTTTTCCGAAAGGAGGGCGGGGCAGGGCCTTATATGCGTCGCGGAAGTTAGAATAACAATGATCCACGGTTTTTCCAGCCCTGGTTGCGCAATCGATATGCTGATACAATTTAGGGGGTCTTGTTTTCAGACTAGCCTTGTTAAAATCCCCAGCTATAATGAATGCAGCCTCAGGATGTATGGATTCCAGTTTGCAAAAAGTCAAATAAAGTTTGTTCAGAGCCATCGATGTGTCTGCTTGGGGGGGAATATATACGGCTGTGATTATAATCGAAGAGAATTCTCTTGGTGGATAATGCGGTCGACATTTGATTGTGAGGAATTCTAAATCAGGTGAACAGAAGGATTTGAGTTCCTGTATGTTTCTGTGATCACACCACGTCTCGTTAGCCATAAGGCATACGCCTCCGCCCCTCTTCTTACCAGAAAGATGTTTGTTTCTGTCGGCGCGATGCGTGGAGAAACCCGCTGGCTGCACCGCCTCCGATAGCGTCTCTCCAGTGAGCCATGTTTCCGTGAAGCAAAGAACGTTACAGTCTCTGATGTCCCTCTGGAATGCTACCCTTGCTCGGATTTCATCAACCTTGTTGTCAAGAGACTGGACATTGGCGAGAAGAATGCTAGGGAGTGGTGCACGATGTGCCCGTCTCCGGAGTGTGACCAGAAGACCGCCTCGTTTCCCTCTTTTATGGAGTCGTTTTTTTGGGTCGCCGGCTGGGATCCATTCCGTTGTCCTGGTTGAAAGGCAGAACACAGAATCCGCTTCGCGAAAATCATATTCTTGGTTGTACTGATGGTGAGTTGACGTTGATCTTATATTCAGTAGTTCTTCTCGACTGTATGTAATGAAACCTAAGATGACCTGGGGTACTAATGTAAGAAATAACACGTAAAAAAACAAAAAACTGCATAGTTTCCTAGGAACACGAAGCGAGGCGGCCATCTCTGTCGGCGCCATGGCAAGATTCGCGTTCGTTGACGTGTCTTGGGTGACCTTGAAGGAGACGGGAAGGGTTCGGGTTAAACGCATTTGACTCCGCCCTCATTGAGTCCGCCACCGAACTGCAGTCAGGGGCTTCTCAATATTTTATTGATTGGTTTGTGTTTCAAGTTAGACCCATAATAACCCATGGTGTTCAGTAACTTTCCCAACACCTGTAAGCGTTCTACATACATTGGTGTGCATAATATTTCTCGACTGCATTAAATGATTAGTCAGATCATTAGCAGTAGGATTTAGATTAGTCAAAAGCTTTCCATCCACTGGTGTTTTGACCTTTTGATGTAGGCTACAAACATCCAACTGAAAAGTAAAGGCTTAATAGATACAGAAAATCCATAATCAAATTAGGGAGAGCTCCAAAGGTTACCACTAGCCTCCCCTGGATAATTCTAATCTAAATTTGACACACTGCATTTGACACCCTTCACAATAACACCATTTAACAGCCTTTACATTTGTCACCGTGGCAGCCAGAGCTTCTTTCGCCGATCATTAAAATCAGTGGAGGCTGCTGAGGGGAGGACAAGCTCATAATAATGGCTGGAATGGAGTCAATGAAATGGTATCATACACATCAAAGACGTGGTTTCCATGTGGTTGACACCACTCCACTGACTCCATTCCAGCCATTATTATGAGCTGTCCACCCCTCAGCAGCCCCCACTGATTAAAACACATCTTACTCCATCTGCCCTGCTCGCATGTGCTCCCTGTTGCTTAGTGACCTCGTTCAGTTTAATGAAAAGGGGATTATGAGAAAGATGTGGTCTTAAGGTGATCTGGTGTCCATATTAATGTTGGCCTGGTAGACTAGAAAGAGGCTGTAATGTAGAGCTCTGGTCTTAAGACCACTGGAGCAAAGAGCAGGGTAAAGATCTAGAGACCTTTGTGTGAGGAACACAAAAACCATTCTAATACCAGCATGCTTAATGGGAATGGGTAACCTGCTTCTTTTGACTGTTCTCTTTTCAAGGGACGGGAGATTCCCACATTGCTGCTAGTGCCAGTTGCCTTGGAGACAGAGGCGCTTTCTCTCTTGGAGTGGATCATAGCCTCTTGCTCTTTTTGTGTACATACACTACTGTTCAAAAGTTTGGGGTCACTAAGAAATGTCCTTGTTTTTTAAAGAAAAGCACATTTGTTTGTCCATTAAAACAACATCAAATGTACAGTATCATAAATACAGTGTAGACATTGTTAATGTTATAAATAACTATTGTAGCTGGAAACGGCAGATTTTTTATGGAAAATATTCATAGGTGTACAGAGCCCCATTATCAGAAACCATTACTCGTGTGTTCCAATGGCACGTTGTGTTAGCTAATCCAAGTTGATCATTTTAAAAGGCTAATTGATCATTAGAAAACCTTTTTGCAATTATGTTAGCACAGCTGAAAACTGTTGTCCTGATTAAAGAAGCAATAAAACTGTCCTTCTTTAGACAAGTTGAGTATCTGGCGCATCAGCATTTGTGGCTTTGATTACAGGCTCAAAATGGCGAGAAACAAAGAACTTTCTTCTGAAACTCGTCAGTCTATTCTTGTTATGAAAAATTAAGGCTATTCCATTGCCACGGAATTGCCAAGGAACTGAAGATATTGTACAACACTGTGTAATACTCCCTTCACAGAACAGCGCTAACTGGCTCTAACCAGAATAGAAAGTGGAGTGGAAGGCCCC